>NW_027457577.1:0-719266 GCF_050624435.1 Tenrec ecaudatus | reverse complement strand
CCCTAAATCTATCTGTACTACATTTATCCTCAATTTATATATATAATTTATTTAAAATCCATAGCCATTGCATAAATTCTGGCTATTTATGTACCTATATCAAAAATAAAGGCTTAATCGAGCATGAAAGTACACATTTTCACTGCAAAAACAACAAATACAAGTTTTAAAATATTTCTCCCAATTTTTTCCCCCAAAGACACAGTTTTGGTTTGTATTGCAAGAAAAGAAAAGCCAAAGGAATTTTTCCTACCATCTACCTTAAGATAGAAATTTTTCACTTAGACAAATAAAATGTTTTAATTCTAAAATTCATAAATGTTAATAAGATAGTTGACCATTTGAAAAGAAGTGACATCACATATTCTTTCAGCCAAAATACAGTCTTGGGTTCAACCAACCCTGTAGCCAATTATATGTTGAAAATATCTGATGATGATGAATAGCCTTGTTTACTCTTGATGTCATTTATTACCCATTTCATCTCCACAATTCTAAAAGTTACAAGTCCTGCTAGTCTTCAATCACTTAAAAAACTCATTTATCAATATCTGTAGAATTGAGTTTCAATCATCCACATTTCTCACCACTAGCTCATCTCTCTGCCTCCATTAGTTCTTCTCTTCTGATGCATTTTCCATATTGCCAATAACCAAAACCACTTCCATTAAGTACATTTTGATTAAATGACCCTATAGGACGGAGAAAATTGCTCCCTATGGTTTACACAGCTGTAAATCTTTACAGAAGCGGCTATCTTTCTCCCTTAGAATGGCTGGTGTGTTTGAATTGCTGACCATTAGGCTAGCAGCCCAATGCATAACTCCAGGCCTCATTTTACTGCCAATAAGTACTCCAAAATATAAAAACATCCCGCCACACCCCTACCTGAAAACCTCTACCTGATTCCAAATGCCTGTGGAATAATGCCGAAGTTTTTCTAATCCTAGAACCCACCATTGACATCTCCATACATAACCTTTCCAGTTGTGATCATGAGTCTTAAGCCATTGTTTATCACCTGCCTGTGTGAGGGCTAATACTTCATACAAGGCTCGAACACCCACTCCCAACCCCCCAGTAGCATTTCTCTTTATGCTCCCATCTACGCAACACCAGTTTCACTTACCACATTGCATTCTATTCACTTGTGTTTCTTGGTCCTCTCACTGACATCTATCTAGTTGCTGCCCTATGATTGTTTACTACGATGCTTAAACGTACAGGCTCTTGAGCCAGACTTCCAGGGTTCAAGCTCTAGCTCTGCTCTTTACTGGCTATATCACCACTGACAAATCTCCTAACTTCAATTCTCCACTCACATGTTTGAGGTGGGGGGAGACAGCTCAGATCTCACACAATGATGAGGAGAGACAATTGCAAGCTAAGTGCTGAACATCATTCCTACTTCCATGTTATTGTAGTGGACAAATAATCATAATAGTAACAATACGACTGTTAGCACTATTATTATTTCTTGTAGAAACAGCATACAGGGACTCAGCCCTGGGTGTGTCAGGTACAGTTCCTCACTACACCAAGAGCTCTGTACCATCATCATGCCCATTTTTGTTGGTGAGAACACTGGACGCACAGAAAGCCTGAGTCCACAGTGATCGAACAGAGTATGAATCTCAGTCTGGCACCAGAGGCCTACTTCATCATCACATTTTGCTCACTGAGTGCGTGCGCGCACACTAACGCGCATAAAACGCTAGATCCAATAAAAACGACTGGTTCTGTGGGTTTCTGAGGCTGTCAATCTTTAAAAGAACAGAAAGCTTCCAGCTTTCTTCGGCAGAATGGAGGTGGATTCGAATTTACTTTAGTTCGTATTGGCTAAGCAAAGGAAAAGCAACAAAGCTAAAAATGAAGCAAAACGGAAGGAAGTAGACTTTGAGGAAGCGCAATTGCTGAGTTGTACAGTAACTTCCTTCTTTCTCCCACAGTAACCTTTTGTTATGCTGTTACTTTCCCTTCCGGAACTTGGCTCACACCCTCAGGGGAATCTGAAGCAAACCGCGAAAAGAGCAGCCCAGGGGAGATCCCGCTCACCCTCCAGCCCCTTTCAGCCAAGCTCCCCGGACCTCCATCCCGCCCTCTGCCGTCCAGCCCGTCATATTAAAGGCGGGCAGCTGCCCTTCTGGCGTGTGGTGCAGTTCGCGGACCACCTCCGTCGCCTTTTCACAGAACATGGCGGGTAGACCTGGTACCGGGACCTCCTTGTCGGCCGCCCACTTGACCGAAGAGTCTGCGGGCTCCCTGCAGCCTAGTTCGCGCCGCGCTTATTAGCGCAGGTCTAGGAAATCGCCTGCGCTTTGGCGGTAAAAATCCCCAACCAATGGGAAGGCAAGGATGCAGGTTGCGTGGCTACGGTGGTTGCAAAGGGACAATTCCATACGCGGTACAGAAATATGACCGGAAGTGGGGAGGCGGTGACCGGTGCCTTCTTCCGGTGGAACGCGGCCCTCCGGAAAGAGTCCTTGGGGTTCCATTTGACTTTATCCATGAGGTGAGACGAATTTTCCAATACTAATCTGAGCACATAGTTTAGGGAGCAGCATAGCTTGGAATAGATGTACCGCCCACACCCCCCGAAACTTCCTCTTTTCCCTTTTTTAAAAATAAAAATCATTCTATTGAGGGCTCATATAACTATCCATATGTACATACATTGTGTCACGCTCATTTGTACATTTTTGATATCATTCTCAAAACATTTGCTTTCTCCTTACTCCCTTTATATCAGCTCCTCACTTTTTCCCCTGCTTCATGGAACCTTGATCATTTATCAATTATTTTGTCATGTCTTACAGTGCCCACATCTCCCTTCATCCACTTTTCTGTTGTGCAACTCCATGGAGGGGGTTATATGTAAATCCTTGTAATCAGTCGCCCCCCTTTTTTTTTAAATCATTTTATTGGGGGCTTGTACAACCCTTATCACAATCAATACATCATTCCATTGTGTTTAGGACATTTGTGCATTTGTTGACCTCATCATTCTCAACACATTTCCTTTCTAATTGAGCCCTTGGTATCAGCTCCTCGTTTTTCTATCTCCCTCCCTACCCCCTCCCTCCTAAACCCTTGTTAATATTGATAGGTTTAGAATTAAGGTAGCAGATGGACATTGGACCTCCACTTCTTTTCTCCCTCAATTGCAAGAACACTTTGTTCTATTGAACTGGCATGCCGTGATGCTCACCTTATGAATTAAGGACATCAGGTATAATGAATAACTATACAGACAACTTACAACAAAGATACAAGAGATCTAGTAAAACTAGGTAATCTTGGAACCTTGAGCTTCAGAAGAAATTATAGAAAAGTGGACTAAAAACTAACTAGAAGATGAAGGGAAACAAAAGTGGTGCAAGAACAGACAGGTGAATTGTCAGCTAGCCTGACGCATTCCATCCAGACAGAAGCCTGGCACATTGGTAGCTGGCACTAAGAAAGGATCCTCACTTGTTTCCCACACCCTCCTGATATCACAATTGCCAGCCCCTACCTTCACCCATACACCAGACAGAGATATCCTTGTAAGTCCATTTCTGCTTGAAGACAAAGCTATGCCCTCATGGTTTAACATCCCCATGCCTAGAGATGGATTATCACCCCCATGCCCAGAAATGCTTGAGATTCTCCTCAAAGCACTAGCAAAAAATACAATGCTGGATCCCTCGCTGCTCTTGGACACGTGGAAAGTTCCCCCATGATTAGCCATTCTGACCCAGCTGCTTCTCTACCAGAAAGAATCCCCTCAGCTATCACCTAAGCTGTAAAAACGCCCTACTGGATCAGGTGCGTGGACCACAGAAAACAGATAGGCCTGCCAAGCTCCATCTGGAATCAATATTCAACCCCCTAGAGGCTGTGACCTATACAAAAAGGTCCTCACCCCAAGTTTTCTCTTTGTTTTTCCTTTTCCTTCACTTCCTTTTATTTATTTTAATCACTTCTGCACTCTGCTTTCTTCTTTATTTCTGCTTCTACTTCTATTCTTTCCATTTTAATTTACTTTTCCAGTTCCCTTCCTTTCCTTTTTTATGTTTTGATTAGCTTCTCTTTTATTTTTCTCTACCTTGGTTTTTGACACACACACACACACACACACACACACACACTTCTAGTTATTAAATTCCTTTCACTTGCTCTTGTTTGTCCGCTGTCTCTTGCTGGTTTCTTTTTCAAAAATTATTTCTTCGTTGGCAATTTTTTTTGTCCCTTCCTCTTCTACCTGACAGTGGACAGCAATCGCAGGCCTAGACACCTCTATGACTGTAGTCATACCTATACAGTGACAGACACTACATACTCCTGTACCACCTGATCATCTTTACGTAAGTGAGACCAACAAACAAACCATTGCTAACTGTGCTATAATAACAACAAACAGTACTACACACATTCTCAAATTATCCTTTACAACAACCAGTAGATAGGTGGAGTGTCTGCAGTCTCAAGATACTAAGATCAATTAAACACAAAAACACTAATACTACAACATCTCAGTGGCAAAGACAATTTAAGTTTATATGAAGAAACAAGACAGAACAGCTGAAGCACATGACCAATATAGAGCTAGAAGACCTTTTTTCAGGAAGAAAAGGCATTGAAATTACCTGATAAACTATTAAAAATTATACTTTTATACTATCAATGAACCGGGAGAAAGGAAAGATTGCGAAGCTAAAGAAAAACTGAACACACACACACACACTAGAGTAATTCAGGAAAGCACTAAAATAACACATCAATTGAAACTAGAAACCGTACACCACAGCAAAGAGAAATTCAGAAGATTAATACTAAGATGAGAGAAACAGATAACGCATTAGAAGAGCAAAGGACTTTGCGAGTAGAAGGAGGCAGGGGAAGGGAGTGGTAAGCAAACAACGCCAAAGACAGGGGAACAACTAAGGAATTAAAATCAACAATGAGGAGGACATAGAGATCCTGGTGGTGTTGGGGTAACAGCAATTTAGCTGAGAAGAACTACTAAGGTGGAAGAAGGGTGAGTGTGATGGTGAGGTAGAAGAAAGGTAAAAAGAAACAGGAAAGATCTAGGAAGCAAAGCTATAGATAGAGGTATAAGCATAAGTGTGTACCTATGTAAATACATTAATTCATAAAAATAGAGGTATTGGTCTATGTACATCATATATGGCAAGACATTGGTGTAGTAGATGGACGTTAGGTCTCTGCTCAGGGCCTGCCTTCAATACAAGAATACTTTGTTCTAAGAACCTGGCATGTTGTGATGCTCACCCTCCTGGCATGATCGGTGAAGACAAAATGGGTGCACAAGCAAATGTGGTAAAGAAAGCTGATGGATTGCCTGCAACAATGATGCAAAAATAGAGCGATACTGGGGATGGTTCAGGACTGGATGGGGTGTGCTCTCTTGTCTAGAGGGTCACTGTGAGGTGGAGCTGGTTCGACAGCACCCGACCACAACAACAACAGAAAACTAAGACTGGCTCTGACAAGTGTCAGATGCTGCTCACCCAGGTTTGGACATTAACTTTCCATCGCATTAAATGTAATCGCTTGGTGTCAGAGTTGGAGAAGCTGCTATTCATACTCTAGTGATCAAGTGTTATGTGAGAAAATTACTTGTACATTTACTAGTTTGCTATTCATACCTTATTTCAGTTTAGCTTAATAACCCATTCCCTTGTTTTCTTTATCTCTGGGGAAAATAAGTATCACTAATTGGAGCAGGATATGTGAAAGTACTGCAAAAATAAAACACACCATGCTAATATTAAAAAAAAAAAAGAAAGCTGATGGTACCTCTTCTATCAAAAGATATAGCATCTGGGATCTAAAAGGCTTGAGGTTAAACAAGCAGCTGTCTAGCTGATAAACAAACCCACATGGAAGAAGCACACCAGCCTGTGTGATCATGAGATGGGATCAGGTAACAGGCATCAGAAGACCCAAAACACACACACACACACCCCACACCCCCCCCCCAAATCCATCTGTAGATAATGGAACATCTCCTTGCAAAAGGGTCACAAGGGATGAGTCAACTAGGATGCAGTATAACACCAATGAAATATACAATATTCCTCTGGTTCCTTGAGGTTCCTCACCCCCCACTACCATGACTCCAGTCCTGCCTTTCACTGAGGGCTAGACCAGAACATGTACACAGATACAGATAAGAGCTCGAGACACACACTGAATCAAGGAATAACAATGGAAGTAGTGATACCAGGAGGGCAGGAGAAAGGTGACTCCAATGATTGACACATAACCACACCCCCACCCCAGGGGGACGATCAACAGAAACCAAGGGTGACGGGAGAGAGTGGTTGGTTAAGATATGAAAATAATAATAATTTATAATTTATCAAGGGGTCAAGGTGGGGTGGGGAGGGAGGGGAAAAAGAGGGACTGATATTTTGACCCTGGCCTCTAAACCCATGATAAGGCCTGACCGTGGCAGCCTGCTCTCTGCTGGCTCCTCTAAGCCCCATGTCCATCACATGGCTGGTTCATTTTCTGTCAGCGCCCACGTAACTGACATATCTCCCCCACTTGCCTGAAAAGACAGCCAGGAGATCACCTCGCTAGGGTTTGGGATCAACGGTGGCCCTCTCTCCTTTGGGGACTGCCTACACCAGCGGAGCTCTTAACACTGGTCTCACTTCATGCCCTGCCTTGCCCTAGGGGCTAACTGACCCTGGGGCACAGCAAGGCCAGTATCATCACAAGGGCATAAGGACTGCACCTCTTGGCCTCCTAGTACAATCCTGCCCCTTGAGAGTCCCTGGGGTCTAATAGTAAGGGCTCAAATAGAAAGTAAATGTTTAGAAAATAATCTTGGCAACATATGTACAAATATGCTTGATACAATTGATGTATTGATTGTTATAAGAGCTCTAAGAGCCCCTTTATTAGTCTAGGTACTTTGGAGAAGTAAATCTACAGCAACTTGTGTATAAGAGAGAGTTGTATGTAAAGGTTAAGTGCGCATCAAGAAAATATCCCAACCCAGTGCTGCCCAAGCCCACAAGTCCAACATTAACCCATTAGTCCAATAACAGTCCACAAAGTCCTGCTCCATCTCACAAAACAGACACAATGATGTCGACTGCAGAGGAAAGCTGAGTCAATGAATATGTAAGCATCTCAGCGCTGGCAGGGGTCTCCACGTGGGTGCTCCAGCACCCAGGGCTGCATCGGGGTACGTTCATGTGGCTTCTCCCTGGGGATGTCTTGCAGGAAGTCTGTCTTGCAAGCTGAAGCAGGGAACTGCGAAAGCAGTTGCACCCTGGTGTGACCACAAAGCAAGAGACCCGAGAACTAGAAAGGTGAGGCTCACTGAGCCATTTATCCCTCTGCCCTTCAATTAACCCCACATGTGTTTATCGGCCAGGTTGGCACAATAAACTAACTGAGTCCCCAGTAGTATGATCTTTTAATTTTAAAAAAGAGCAAATGGACTAGAATTGAATCAGAGAGAGTTCATCAGTGAGATTAAAGAAAATCTCTCAACCTAATTTGGTAAAGGAATAATTTTTAAAATAGACAAGAAAATCTAGAGAAAATCACAGAATTCTGTGGGACAACATCAAGTACATTATGTGTGATTGGACAAAAAAACAGGAAGAAACAAACAAAACAATCAAAAGAGCAGAGAGAAGGAAACTTCCTTAATATATCATGACATGGTAACAAATGTACTCATGAAGCTAAACAAACCAAAATCAGGGCTGACTGAAATAAAATAATCATGACATATCATGATGAAAGTTACAAATGACAGGAATCCTGACAGCAATTGAGGAAAAATAAGTTACTTAAAAAGAGGAACTGAAAACAAAAATTGTCTTAGAAAAAGTGCATCCAGAAGGCTCTGTAGCAGAAAATGACGAGACTTGGTTTAATGTACTTTGGACATGTTGTCCAGGGAGACAGACCTTGGAGACGTGTCCCACGCATGATAAAAGTACCGGGTTTTAGAACCGAGGAAAACCTTCAACAAGATGGATTGACACAGTAGCTGCATCACTGGGCTCAAAGATAAGAACAATAGTGAGGACTGCACAGTATGGGGCAGGGTTTTGCTCTATTGTCCATAGGAACACTGAGTTGGAATAACCCCACAGCACCTTCCAATAACAGCAACAACACCACCATCTATCATACACGAACACACTGAAGCAGGAAAAGTAAACATACATATTGAAAAGAGAAACAAGTCATGCAATTAAAAACTCCCAATACATTCAAAGAAGAGTTGACACCAATTTTATTCAAACCATTGTAGGACATAATAAAAATGGAAAGTCCCCAAATTCATTTTATGAAACTTGTAAAATCATTATACCCAAATCAGACAGAAACATAGCCAGGAAAGAAAATAATACAGCAATATCCCTTATGAACATAAATGGAAAAATATCTCAACAAAACCCTACCTAATAAAGCCAACAATAAATATCTCAGTAAAGTAAATCATCATGACCAACATGAATTCATAACAAGGGTGCAATGATGGTTACATATTAGAAAAACAATCAATGTTATCCACTATATAAACAAAACAACAGGAAAGAACTTTATAACCATATTAGAAAAATTCAAATCCTACAATCCTGAGAAGAAAATGGGACCAACGGTTCCAGGGGATAATAGAAAGGGAGAGCTAGGGAAGGGGGAGGGGAGCCAACAGACCCACGGACAGGGAACAACAAGAGATCTAAAATTGATGGAGAGGAAGGTGTAGAATGCCTGGTGGGGTTAGATCAAGTGCAATGTAGCTGAAAGAGGAATTACTGAGAGCCAAATGAAGGTCAAACATGATAGTGGGACAGGAGGAAAGTAAAGGGAAATAGAGGAGGAAAGGAGGCAAAAGAAATTTTTTTCTACATTTTATTAGGGGCTCATACAACTCTTATCACAATCCATACAAATACATACATAAATTGTATAAAGCACACCCCTACATTCTTTGCCCTAATCATTTTCAAAGCATTTGCTCTCCACTTAAGCCCTTTGCATCAGGTCCTCTTTTTTTCCCCCTCCCTCCCCGGTCCCCCCTCCCTCATGAGCCTTTGATAATTTATAGATTGTTATTTTGTCATATCTTTCCCTATCCGGAGGCTCCCTTCCTCCCTTTCTCTGCCGTCCATCTCCCAGGGAGGAGGTCACATGTGGATCCTTGTAATCGGTTCCCCCTTTCCAACCCACTCACCCTCACTCTCCTAGTATCACCCCTCAGACCCCTGGTCCTGAAGGTATCATCCACCCTGGATTCCCTGTGTCTCCAGCTCCCATATGCACCAGTGTACATACAACCTCTGCCCTATCCAGTCCTGCAAGGTAGAATTCGGATCATGGTAGTTGGGGGAAGGAAGTATCCAGGATCTGGGGGAAAGCTGTGTTCTTCATCGGTACTACATCGCACCCTGACTGACCCATCTCCTCTCCTAAACCCCTCTATGAGGGGATCTCCAGTGGTTGACAAATGGGCTTTGGGTCTCCACTCTGCACTTCCCCCTTCATTCACTACGGTATATATATATATATATATTTGCATGATGCCTTTGGCACCTCGTGATTGCACAGGCTGGTGTGCTTCTTCCATGTGGGCTTTATTGCTTCTGAGCTAGATGGCCGCTTGTTCACCTTCAAGCCTTTAAGACCCCAGACACTATCTCTTTTGATGGCCGGGTACCATCAGCTTTCTTCGCCACATTTGCTTATGCACCCGTTTGTCATTGGTGATCGTATCATGGAGGTGTGCACCCAATGATATGATTTTTTTGTTCTTTGATACCTGATAACTGATCCCTTCAGGACCACGCGATCACACAGGCTGGTGTGTTCTTCCATGTGGGCTTTGTGCCTTCTGAGTTAGATGGCCGCTTGTTTATCTTCAAGCCTTTAAGACCCCAGACACTATCTCGTTTGATAGCCGGGCACCATCAGCTTTCTTCACTACATTTACTTGTTCACGCACTTTGGCTTCAGCAGTTGTGTAGGGAGGGTGAGCATCGTAGAGTGCCAACTTAATAAAAGAAAGTATTCATGCATTGAGGGAGTGCTTGAGTAGAGGTCCAAGGTCCTTCTGCCACCTTAAAACTAAACCTATAAATACAGAAACATAGATCTATTTCCCCATCCTCATATATATATTTGCATGTACATGTCTTTGTCTAGACCTCTATAAATGCCCTTTGACTCCTAGCTCTTTCCTCCATCTCCCTTGACTTTCCTCCTGCCCTACTACCAAGCTCCATCCCCACCTGGGTTACAGCTATACCTCTTCTTTATGTAACCTTACCCTTGATCATTCCCTACCAGGCCTGCCACTCCCTCCTCACTACCATTTTGGGTCCCATGTTGTTCCCTTGTCCCTGGGTTTGTTAACACCACTTCCTTACCCCCCCACTTCCCCTATCCCAAGCCCCCCCCGGAACTGTCGGTCCATTGTTTTTCCTCCAGATAGTTCATCCAGCCTGTCTTATTTAGACAGACCTGTGGAGACAATAACATGCACGAAAATAAGACAGAGGAAAACAAAGCAACAGTATACAACCAGACAACAAAACAACAACAAATCACTGACAAAGAACAAAACAAAACACATCAAGAAAGAAAACTTGTAGTTAGTTCAAGGATCGTTTGTTGGAGGCAAAAGACATTTATAGAGGTGTAAATATACACACATATATAAAAATATACTTATATAATGATAGGGATATGGGTCTATGTTCATATATTTATGTTTAATATCAAGGTTGCAGATGAATATTGGTTCTCTATTCAAGTCCTCCCGCAACGCAAGAACACTTCCTTCTAATAACCTGGCATTCTGTGATGCTCACCTTCCTGACATGATAGCTAAAGTCAAATGGGTGCATTAGCAAATGTGGTGAAGAAAGCTGATGGTGCCTAGCTATGAAAAGATACAGTGTTTGGGGTCTTAAAGGCTTGAAGTTAAACAAGCGGCCATCTAGCAGGGAAGCAATAAAACCCACATGAAAGAAGCACACAGCCTGTGTGATCACAAGGTGTCAACAGGATCAGGTATTAGATGACCCAAAACAAACCATCATATAGATATGAATTGGGGGGGGGGGTTGGAGTGGAGACCCAGGGCCCATTTGTAAACAATTGGACATCTCTTCACAGAAGGGTCAAGTCAGTCAGGGTGAAGTTTAGCACCAACAAAATACACACTACTCTAGCTCTTTAATTGACCTTGGCACCCCACTATCCTGACCCCAGTTCTAGCTTACAAATCTGGCTTGACAGGAACATGTACCCTAGTACATATCAGAGCTCTTGGTACACGGAATCCAGGACAGATAAATCCATCAGGAACAGTAATGGGAGTAGCAATACCATGAGGGGAAGGGGAAGATGGGAGAGGAAAGGGAGAAAAGGAAAACCAGTCACAATGATCGACATATAAGCCACTCCCCACCTGCAGGGGACAAGCAACAGAGTAAAGGGAGACTGCAGACAGTGTAAAATATGAAAATAATAATAATTTATAATTTAACAAGGAGTCATGAGGGTGAGGGAGGGAGGGAGGGAAATAAAACAGGAGCTGATACCTAGGCCTCAATTAGAAAATGTTTTGAAAATAATGGTGACAACATATGTACAAATGTGCTTGATACAATTGATATATGGATTGCTATAAGAGGTGTAAGAGCCCCTAGTAAAATGATATTAAAAAATACATCTACCTCTCCGTCTCTCTGCCACCCCGAGTGTGGTGGTGCTCCGACTTCACCATGTCATCTCATAAGACTTTCAGGATCAAGAGATTCCTGGCCAAGAAACAGAAGCAGAATCTGCCCATTCCCCAGTGGATTCGAATGAAAACCGGTAATAAAATCAGGTACAACTCCAAGAGAAGACATTGGAGAAGAACCAAGCTGGGTCTGTAAGGAGCCCCCTGAAGGATGGCACGCATGGCCGCATTTTCCCAGGCTCAAATCATGAATTAAGATTTTTGTCCCCATCTGATGAATTGAACTTCAATCGGCAAATAATCTGGTTTATTCCTTGTTTTTTTACTTCCTAATCAAGTTTAACAATAAATAATGTAAGGTTGTTGTTGTGAGAATAAAAATACATCTATACTACTATAATACCTCAAGTAGAAAAAGACAGAAAATGGGGTAAGATGGCCACCATATAACAAGCCCGGGAAGATGTGCTCAGCAACTACCAAAGAGTTTCCACTATGAGAGAGATTCTGCACTTCCTGGTAGCAAGAAATTCAACTTAAAAGCCAAGTTGACCCAAGTTTCTCAAAGTGGAAAGCAGCAAGGCCTGCTGACAGACTCCCCTTTACGGATGAGCAGCAACATGAGTTGCTTCTACAAGCATCGTGATTCTTCGTGGCCCCTGAGAAAAGACAGTCAGCCAGCCAACCCTCTACCTCCCTGGCCTCTAGGGACACAGATAGCTAGCAGATCACTTGGGCAGCTTGGTACACACATGCTCAGTACCCAAGGTACGCTTTGTACCATTTCCCCATCTTCCTCCTTTTTTCCTGCTTTGTTCTACAAGGCATTCCATCCCGTGTGCCAGCGCCGTGATACCGCATACATGTACACACAGACTACTAAAAGAGCATGAATCCCCACCCACAAGGTAGCTTTATTATATATATTTTTGGATTTTGTACTTTTGTTCTATTTTAATACTCTCTCTCTCTCTCTTTTTTGATCTCCTACTTCCTCTTCTGGAGTGACTCCACCCTCCTGAGAATCCACATTCCTCCCAGGAAGAGACAGGTCTGTGTATCCCAGCATACCCACTCTAGCATGGGCTTTCCAGGACCTCCTAAGTGCACAGATATGCTCACATTCATTCACATTGCCACAATAGCAGAATCTGGTACCCACAACCATACCCAAGTCTTTTTTTTTTTGATCCTTGTACTTCTATCAATTATCTTTCTATTTTCTTGCTGTTCTCTCATTAAATATCTTTCCATGAAACCTATTAATTGAGATTAACTCTCTGCCCGCAAGTGTCAACTCACAGTGATCCTATAGGACAGGGTAAAACTGTCCGGTGAGTTTCTGAGACTGTAACTGTTTATGGGAATAGAAAGTCTCCTTTTTTTGGCGGAGCAGCTGGTGGTTTTAAAATGTTGACCTTTCGGATTACAACTCAATACATAACCATTATATGACCAGAGCTCCTTATTGTGATTACCCCTCTGAAAATATTTTCCCATTATTTTTGCAAGTCTGTTGGCTTATTCACAGTCACTTATTACTATCATTACTTTATTCTTATCATTACTTTTATTTTATTCTATTTTTCCCAGCCACTATCCCCACTTAGGCACCTTTCCCCTTCTTTTCATTTCACCACTGTATGTTTTCCAGCTCCTATTAGAACTCACCTGTGTCACTAGACAAACTCTACCTCTGTATGACCAGCAGCTCACACACCACAATGCTGAAGAAACAGCAGTCAAGCACAGAAAGCTTCCAAATTCAAGAAAAACAAACATGAACAACCAAGTAGCACTCAAACCAATGGAATAGTCTGAAGATGTGATTGTGAACCACCAGTAACAGAATTCAGAAGAATGATGCTTAGGTCAAGAGATCTGGGGAATGTTCATGAGAAAAACAGAAGAAATTGAGAAACTAACATCCTTAAACCAAAGGATTCTAGAAGACAAGCAATGAGATAACTGAATTAGGCAACATAGTAAAAGGCTAGAGGAATAAAATGGAAAAGGAAAATAAAATAAATGAGCTTGAAGACAATTACCCTCACGACAGTAGACAAGAGAAGCAATCAACAAAAAAACCCGGAAGCATCCAAATAAATCCTGTAGGACACTATCATAAGAACCCATCTAAGAAAAGAAAAAAGAAAAGAAATGCTGGGAAAAGAACACCACCAAAAAAAAAATCTACAGAGAATAGTACAAGAAACCATGGAAGAAAATTTCAACATACTATTCAACAAGCTGAGAAGAATGGACAACCAAAGAGAAAACATCAAGACATAAAGAAAAGGAGAGAATCTGAGGGCAGCTAGAGAAAAAGGAAAAGTCATCTACAAAGGAAAGTTGAAAAGGATAAATTCAGACTTCTCAGCAAAAGACCTGCAGGCAAGAAGACAATGGAATGACATATATACAATTGTGACGGGTGGAAGGGGTGGTGGGGCGGAAGGAAGCCAGCCAAGAATATTATACTGAACAAAAATATCCCTCAAATACAAGGGAGAAATAAAGGTTATTTCCTGAGGAGGAAAAAATAAAGGAATTTTGAATTCAACAAGTCATTTTCTCAGATAACAATGTTATAAAACTGGAAATCTACAACAGAAAGAAAAGGAACAAAAAGACAAACACATGGAGACTGAACAACATACCATTTCAAAATGACTGGACACTAGAGTAAACGAAAACGAGAAATTAAGAAACTCCTTAAAACAAGCAAACCTGTAACACATCATACCAAAAACTCGGATACAACAAATGCAGTTATCTGAAGTCAATTTATAGCAATCAATACACACACGAAATATGAGAGAAATCCAAAACCAATACTAATAAAACACTTCCAAGAAGTAGAAAGAGGGAAACCACATAAGTCCTTCAACAATAAAGGGAAAGAACTAATAAAAATTGAAGCAGAAATAAATGAACTGAAAAATGGGGGGGAAATCAACAAGACAAAAAGTTGGTTATGAAAAGATTAACAAAATCGACAAACTGATAGAAAACTTAACAAAGGAAAAGAAAGATGCAAATATCTAGAATTTGAGATGAAAAGGGTGCCATCACAAAAGATCCAAATGAAATAAAAAGATACATGTAGAGCAAAAGAAGAATTAGAGGTCACCAAGAGACTTCCAACCAAGAAAGATTCTAAAGAAGTATGTATGTTGCCTTCACAGGAGAATGCTAGCAAGTATTCAGGGAAGAGCCATAACTAATTCTGTGCAGACTATTCCAAAATATAGAAACTGACAGCAAACTCCCACACGCATTCTATGAAATGAGCATAATCCTCAAAACCTGATCACGATCATTTAGAAAAAATGAAAACAGGAAGTAGATAAGAGTGTCCCTCATCAATATTCTTATTCAACATTGTACTACAATAAACATCTTAGCCAGACAGACAGCAAAAAAATTTTAAAATAAAAGGAATATAATTGGGCAAAAAATAGGTCAAGCTGTCACTATTTGCAGATAGTATGATTTTACATAGTGAGAGCCCCAAGGACTCCACAGAAAGATTGTTGGAAAGTACTAACGAATCTGTTAAAGTAATGGCATACAAGATTAATAAGCAGAAATCAATTTTAATATGCTATTGAAGAGCTCCAAAATAAAAACATCAAGAAAAAAAATAAAAAAAGAGAAAACAATATCATTTATAATATCCATACAAAAGATGAATACCTGGGAATAAACTTAACCAAAGAAACAAAAGACCTGTACAAAGGAAACTACAGAAAAATCAAAATGTGAATATTACTGAAAGCAATAAATCTATAGCTAGAACACAATTCTGATCAAAATCATTTTCTTGGGGGCTCATACAGCTCTTATCACAATCTATGCATCCATCCATTGTGTCTAGCACATTTGTTCATTGTTGCCATCATCATTTTCAAAACAATTTCATTCTACTTGAGCCCTTGGCATGGGCTCCTCATTTTTCCCTCTTCCCTTCTTCACGAACTCTTAATAATTCATAAATTGTTATTAATTTTTCATGTATTACACTGTCCGAGGTCTCTCTTTACCCTCTTTTCTACTGCCCATGCCCAAGGAGGGGTTACATTGTGATCAGTGCCCCCTCTTGGTACCACTACTCTCACAGCTGTCTACAAATGGGTTTGGGGTCTCCAGTCCACCCTCCCCCTCAATCACATCAATAAGGCTTTTTGTTCTGGGTCTTTGATGCCAGATACCTGATCCCTTCGACACCTCTTTATCACACAAGCTGGTGTGCTTCTTCCATGTGGGCTTTGTTGCTTCTTAGAGAGAGTCACTTGTTCATCTTCAAGCCTGTAAGACCCCAGATGCTATATCTTTGCATTGCTGGACACCATCACCTTTCTTCATTACATTTGCTTATGCACCCATTTGTCTTCAGCAATTCTGGCGGGAAGGTTATCACAGAATGCCAGGTGACTAGAACAAAGTGTTCTTGCGTTGAGGGAGTACTTGAGTAGAGGCCCACTTAATTGGACCTTTTGGACCTACTTTCTATCCAGCTCTTGGTAATCCAGGGTGTGTGCTACAGACTCGTGGACTTAATATTGTTCTTTGGAGGCACACAATATCTTTCATAGGCCACACCAGAAAGAATCCTTGTGGAAGCTACATTCACTGGAGTTTGTAAACTGGGCTTTCATTCAAACTCATCAGGAGCCCTTTGATTTAAGACTGAAATTCATCAGTGTGAGAAGATGATGACTGCTATCCCAAGTTATGGAATTGGCAGTTATTGGACTTTGGTTTGACTCTCTGGCCTTCAGGGTGCCTAATGAATGGTGATCCAGGAATACCAAATATTTACTACTTTAATGCTCTTCTTATTTTGTTATGACATGTATTAGTCAGGTATGCATGTTGCTACCTTTTGGAATGAATTTTGTTGAAAGTTTTGTTCCAACATCAACCCTAATTATTTGTGTAAATAGTGTCCAGCCCAGCCTGTGTGATCACGAGGTGTCAATGGGATCAGGTATCAGGCATCAAAAAACAAAAAGTCCTATCACTGTGATGAGTGGGAGTGCGAAATGGGGACACAAAACCCATCTATAGGCAACTGGACATACCCTTACAGAAGGGCCTTGGGGAGGAGACAAACCAGTCAGGGTATAGTATAGTAAAGATAAAACATACAGCTTTCCTCTAGTTCTTTAATGCTTCCTCCCTCCCACTATCATGATCCCAATTCTACCTTACAAATACGGGTAGACCAGAGGATGTACACTGGTACAGACAGGAACTAGAAACAGAGGCAATCCAGGACAGATGACCCTCTGAGGACTAGTAGTGAGAGTGGCGATACCGGGAGGGTGGAGGGAAGGTAGGGTAGAAAGGGGCAAGGGATTATAAAGATCTACATATAAACTCCTCCATGGGGGACAGACAACAGAAAAGTGGGTGAAGGGAGACGTTGGACAGTGTGAGATATGCCAAAATAATAATAATTTATAAATAATCAAGGGTTCGTGAGGGAGGGTGGGGGAAGGAGGGTGAAAATGAGGAGCTGATACCAAGGGCTCAAGTAGAAAGAAAATGTTTTGAAAATTATATGGCAACAAATGTACAAATGTGCTTGACACAATGTATGTATGGATGAATTGTAATAAGAGCTGTATGAGTCCCCCCAGAAAAGATTTTTTAATAAATTGTTCAGAAACTTGAATTTAATCTATATAAGTCAACAATTCGAGCATGAATTGATGTCTGAAACCAGCCTATACTTCTATATGCTTTTCTCAACCGTGTTTTAAATTCTGTATCATTAGCTAAATGAATAACACTATCGTTACCTTATGTCCCAGGAAGATGGTTTGAAAAATTTTCGTTATCATAAAATGATAATGTTGTTTCTAAAGTGAACCAGAGACATATATAAACCACAGATATGTGAATGGATTTTGTGCTCCCATTTAAATCTAGCCCCAATCTAAGAACTATGCGTTCTTAGGATGTGGCCCTCTTTAATGCTTAAAGAAGTCACTAAAGATATAGGTGCTATAGAAAAAACAAAACAAAAGAGAATGAAAAAACAACAAACAAAGCCAAAGTAATATACTCATAAAAATTATATCTGTTTGTAATTAATAGATAAAAATTTTACTAGTACATTGCTTAGAACACATGGTAGATAAATGGAATCACAGAATGGAATTTTCCCACTTTTTGCAGTCCATTGTATATTCAATATCTGTAAGTCTTAACATTTACAAAAAGTACAAAACAAGGTGATCTATATTAAACATAATGCCTGTGCTATAAATTGTCATCACAAGGTAATTATTTTACTATTGATTCGAACATTTTCTTCATTCAATACTTTTATTAAAGTTCAAAGTATACATTCTTAAGACAATAAATACCTGGCTGTTTTTTCTTAGTATCACAGAGGTACCATCATCAACTTCAAATTCTCCGTAGTCTCTTAGACACCGTACCTGAAAAGAAAATCAGATATTTTATCCAAATTACCTTTTAAAATATGCAGTGATCATAACATGAAGTGGGATTATATAAATGCCCGAACAGTAAAAGTACTGTATTTTATGTGTCTGTTTCCTCCTCTGTGTACTTAGGACCCTTACTATTCCCAGATATTTACTGTGGTCCTAAACCTAAAGATCTCAATTTCCTACGTCACCAGGAAGGGAAACATAAGCTTTGCAAATGTATACATGGATGGTATTACCAATAAGGAAACCAGGGATTTAGATAAAAGGAGACTACATAGTTGGACGTTTTCCTCTCATACAATGCACTATATTAATCAGAAGGAATAAAAATGAGGGACATAACAGTGGCAAACAAGAAAGAAAAGAGCATTTTACCTCAACTAGATTGACCAGATCCTTCCCATAATCCATCAGGATAAAAGAACATACACCTAAAAACAAACTGTTTTTCTTTTTAACAATTTATTGGGGCTCATACAATTCTTATCACAGTTCATACATATACATACATCAATTGTATAAAGCACATCTGTACAGTCTTTGCCCTAATCATATTTTTCTCTTTTCCTTTTTTACATTTTATTAGGGACTCATACAACTCTTATCACAATCCATACATATACATACATCAATTGTATAAAGCACATCCATACATTCCCTGCCCCAATCATTCTCAAGGCATTTGCTCTCCACTTAAGCCCCTTGCATCAGGTCCTCTTTTTTATTTTTTCCCCCTCCCTCCCCTATCCCCCCTCCCTCGTGTGCACTTGGTAATTTATACATCGTTATTTTGTCATATCTTGCCCTATCCGGAGTCTCCCTTACCCCCCTTCTCTGCTGTCCCTCTCCCAGGGAAGAGGTCACATGTGGATCCTTGTAATCAGTACCCCCTTTCCAACCCACTCACCCTCCACTCTCCCAGCATCGTCCCTCACACCCTTGGTCCTGAAGGTATCATCCACCTTGGATTCCCTGTACCTCCAGCCCTCATATGTACCAGTGTACAGCCTGTGCCCTATCCAGCCCTGCAAGGTAGAATTCGTATCATGGTAGTTGGGGGGAGGAAGCATCCAGGATCTGGAGGAAAGTTGTGTTCTTCATCGGTACTACCTCGCACCCTAATTAACCCATCTCCTCTCCTAAACCCCTCTATGAGGGGATCTCCATTGGCCGACACTTGGGCCTTGGGTCTCCACTCTGCACTTCCCCCTTCATTTAATATGGTATATATATACATATATACATATACATATATACATATACACACATGTACACATACATACACACATATCTTTTTTTTTTTTTTGCATGATGCCTTATACCTGGTCCCTTGGCACCTCGTGATCGCACTGGCCGGTGTGCTTCTTCCATGTGGGCTTTTTTGCTTCTGAGCTAGATGGCCGCTTTTTCACCTTCAAGTCTTTAAAACCCCAGACACTATCTCTTTTGATAGTCAGGCACCATCAGCTTTCTTCACCACATTTGCTTATGCACCCATTTGTCTTCAGCGATCCTATCATGGAGGTGTGCAGTCAATGATATGATTTTTTGTTCTTTGATGCCTGGTAACTGATCCCTTCGGGACCACTCGATCACACAGGCTGGTGTGTTCTTCCATGTGGACTTTGTTGCTTCTGAGCTAGATGGCCGCTTGTTTATCTTCAAGCCTTTAAGACCCCAGTCACTACCTCTTTTGATAGCCGGGCACCATCAGCTTTCTTCACCACATTTACTTGTTCACCCACTTTGGCTCCAGCCGTTGTGTCGGGAGAGTGAGCATCATAGAGTTCCAATTTAATAAAAGGAGATATTCATGCATTGAGGGAGTGAACAAACTGTTTTTCAAAGGAAATCAAGTCTTCCAATCTCTTGTTTCTCAGGAATACTTAAAAATACATTTAAAAGATTCAGTTTCATGCTCTTTCATTTTGCTTACACAGTAACTTAGCAATCAATTAATTTTCATTTAGTATTTTAAAAATAAAACAAAATTTATGGAAGATGGAATGTTAGATTACATTAAGATGCTTGAAATTAAAGTGCCAACATCCAATCATTTTTGACCTATAAAATGTAAGCTTAATATAGTTCAGCTCACACATCACTATTACCTTAAAACTGTGAATCAAAGTTTGTTGCAGAGAGGGCACTATAAGCATTTCCATACTCCTGTCCCTCTATAGCAGTGTTTCCCAAAGTGGGGATACTGCAATGATCCAGGAGGAGTACAAAGCAGATAGCTACACTTTATCCTGGAGTATAGGCTATTGTATAAAAGTTTTTAATTTTACACACACACACACACACACACACACACACACACACACACCATAGTGAATGAAGGGGTAAGTGCAGCGTGGAGACTCAAAGCCCATTTGTCGGCCACTGGAGATCCCCTCATAGAGGGGTTTAGGAGAGGAGATGGGTCAGTCAGGGTGCGATGCAGTACCGATGAAGAACACAGCTTTCTCCCAGATCCTGGATGCTTCCTCACCCAACTACCATGATCCGAATTCTACCTTGCAGGACTGGATAGGGCAGAGGTTGTACACTGGTGCATATGGGAGCTGGAGGCACAGGGAATCCAGGGTGGATGATAACTTCAGGACCAATGGTATGAGGGGCAATGCTGGGAGAGTGGAGGGTGAGTGGGTTGGAAAGGGGGAACTGATTACAAGGATCCACATGTGACCTCCTCCCTGGGAGATGGACGGCAGAGAAGGGTGAGGGGGGGGGGGGTAAGGGAGACTCCGGATAGGGAAAGATATGACAAAATAACAATGTATAAATTACCAAGGGCACATGAGGGAGGGGAGAAAAAAAAGAGGACCTGATGCAAAGGTAAAGTGAAGAGCAAATGCTTTGAGAGTGATTAGGGCAAAGAATGTAGGGATGTGCTTTATACAATTGATGTATGTATATGTGTTGATTGTGATAAGAGTTGTATGAGCCACTAATGAAATGTAAAAAAAGAAAGAAAAAAAAAAGAACACAGCTTTCCCCCGGATCCTGGATGCTTCCTCCCCCCAACTACCATGATCCTAATTCTACACTGGTGCATATGGGAGCTGAAAGCACAGGGAATCCAGGGTGGATGATAACTTCAGGACCAATGGTATGAGGGGCAATGCTGGGAGAGTGGAGGGTGAGTGGGTTGGAAAGGGGGAACTGATTACAAGGATCCACATGTGACCTCCTCTCTGGGAGACGGACGGCAGAGAAAGGTGGGGGGGCGGGGGGTAAGGGAGACTCCGGATAGGGAAAGATATGACAAAATAACAATCTATAAATTATCAAGGGCTCATGATGGAGGGGGGCAAGGGAGGGAGGGGGGAAAAAAAGAGGACCTAATGCAAAGGGCTTAAGTGGAGAGCAAATGCTTTCAAAATGATTAGGGCAAAGAATGTAGGAATGTGCTATACACAATTGATGTATGTATATGTGTGGATTGTGATAAGAATTTATGAGCCCCTAATAAAATGTAAAAAAATGATTAGGGCAAAGAATGTACAGATGTGCTTTATACAATTGATGTACGTATATATATGGATTGTGATAAGAGTTCTATGAGCCCCTAATAAAACAATTAGGAAAAAAACAGGCCCAAAGAACAAAAGAAAACTGGGTTAGCAATATATATACATAAATTAAAATATCTATAAAGAGATTCTATCACCGCCCTCTAGTTGATTCTAACTCACAATGACCCTATATTGGTTTTCCAAGGCTGTAAATCCTTACAGAAACTAAGAGTCTCATCTTTCTCCTGAGCAACAGTTGGTAAATTTGAACCTTAAGAACCTCAGAACCCTGGTGGTACAGCAGTTAATCACTGGGTTGCAATCTGCATGGTCGACAGTTCAAAACTATCAGTACCAGTAGGAGAAAGCCTGGGCTTTCTACTCAGAAACCCATAGGGGATCCCTAGGAATCAGCATTGACTCAATACCAGAGAGTTTGGTTCTGGAACCTTATGGTTAGCAGTCCAATCAATGCCTATCCTACAATGCCAGCAGGGATCCTAAGAAAGAGATGAAGAGATGTAGTCAATGAATAAGGCCCATCTAGCCATCATCTCTTATGCATTGTATTATCAATTCTAGCCTATATGGCTATGGTTAAAATCCCATTTTGGAGGGATGGTTATGTGGAAAAGCCATCTCAGAAGCAGGAACACAGAGAAATGCTGGACCATCAAGGTGTAAGAGGCCCTAGTGGGACATACTTGAGATCTTTGTCTGAAGTGGTAGAGACTGAGATGGAGGCATCAAAGGCTGCAGCACAGAGACCATGGGACAGAACAGAGGGACTAGGCCAAGACCAGAGGCTGAGGCAAGGCGTCCATGACATAAAACAGAGGAGCAATACTGAGACTATGATACTTTGAGGCAGAGCAGTGGGCTGCCTTTCTGGCCCAAAGAGGCAAAGGGACTATGTGACTGAGAGGCTAAGGACTAAAGACTGACATGACTGCTGGATGACAGGAGAGGTACACTTACTGTTTCCTGATGCTGACTTGTGGTAACTAGTTACCTTCCTTAATAAGCCCACTAAATTGTGAATATTGTCTGTGAGTTCTGTGAGGCCAACTGGGACCGATAATTGAACCCGACAGAAAGGCAGTGTGTGAGGGAGGAGTGGGTGGTGTCAGAATAGATATTGAAGGATGAAGGATGGAGGCATGTCTGAACTCTGCCTCATGGAAACAGTGAAGCCAGAGAAAGTCAAATACGGCCCTCTGATATGTCTTCCTACATTTAAAGAAGCCAATCCAATTACTAGCACTAACAAATAAGAGAAACAACGTTACTGGATAACTCAACAGGATATTTGAGTTGGCAGAAGAACAGAACAGCTTATTGAGTCTGAGGAACAAAAGTAAAGAAACATGATCCCAAGGAACACCATCAAGCAAATCAATGCAAATATTATGGAAGTCCCAGAAGAGGGCAAAGGGTAACTAAATAAAACTTAATAGACAACAGCAGAACATCACCAAAACTTGACAAAGGACAAGAATGTACATATCATTGACACTTAAGAATTTCCAAATCAGAAGAAAGCCTGAGAGATCCACACCAAAATATCTTATCATCAAACTCTTTAAAAAAAAGATAAAATCTTGACAATATCAAATAAAATGAAGTACCAATTTACATATATAGAAACCCTGGAAACCAGGAGGTAATAGAGTCACATATTTAAAATAATGAAAGAAATGAACAGCCATCCAAGATTCCTATAGCCAGCAAAACTTTCCTTTATAAATGAGGATAAAATTCAAGAAAACAAATAAAACCTGAGGGAATGTTGAGACATTCCTTTAGATTGAAATACAAGGAGAGTAGATTGCAAGATGAAGCAATATAGAGAAAAAGGTGTTAGGTTCCTGGATTCAGGTACCTGAAAGAATTCACACAGCAGAAGCAGGTTTGTAATCCAAGTGATTTTATGGGGAAAAGGGAAGTTTCAGGTATTACAGCCTCAAATAATACACATTGTTTTAAGAAAGCATACAAGGATCCGCAGAACTGCACATGGGTTCACTGCTGAATGGGGAAAAAACACATAGAAAGAACAGGAACACGTAACCCAGCACGTGGAACCAGGAAATCCCAGGGGCCAAAAGGGCTCCCACCCCCCACTTGTGGAGAATGCTGGAATGGAAGGAAGTCAAGGCAGGGTCTTTATTCCCTCCTTTCCACAACGGCTGGGGGAAGCATGGTTGAAGTTATTGGTTGGTTCCACTGGCTTGAGTTTAGGCCCACCTGTGTGAGGTAATGTAACTGAGCCTAATCTGTGTGCCCTGGTGGACCTCCCCTCGGGGCGGAGGGAGCTCTTGTCTGAGCATGCTCAGTTTGATTGTTCTAAAATTTAACGGATGCCTGATTTCTTCCAATCCTTTTGCTTTAGCCTTATGCAGTTACTGCGGAGACAACCCCCTTGTGGTGCTTATGTAATCTGATGTCAATTTGGGACTTGAGAGGATTAAGAGTGAAGTGGTGGAGTCTAGTTGGTCAATCAGGATAGCCAGTGAGGCCTCTGTGTGGGCATTGCCTTCGCCTGAGAATTCTGGGAACTCCAGTATTTCCTCCTTAAACAGGAGACGCTTCTCTCTCTCAGCTCACTTCCTTGGAGATGCTCTACTGGCAAGACACATGGCACTACGTCCTGGTAGCTGGGAAAGCCACACGGACCTACCCTGATGCAACAGACCTCTGGAGCCAGAGAAGCTACATAGAGAAGAACCCTGCCAGCGCTGAGATGTTTACAATGCTACTGGATCCAAAAACTTTCTACTCGCTGGTTCAAGATCGTCCTGCAATCGGAGTCATTGCATGTTTCGTGAGTCTGACGAGGCCTTTACAGATTGGTATCAGACATATGGGCTAATATTGGGCTCACGGACTTGACCTGGACTGGGCTGGGACGTTTTCGCAATATTCAGTTGTTCTTCTATATAAACCTCTTTCTTATAAACATGAGTTTCTATGAATTTGTTTCTCTTGTCTACCCAGACTAACACTCCCCCTTTATGGCCCCTATTCTGGCTACCTAACATATTTAGCCAACACCTAAGTTGAATGCAAACATTTTTCTTTGGTCTTCTTTATTCAATATTCAAAAGTATACAAAAGAGGATAATAAAGATGGTTCAAAATCCAAAAATTAACTAAGCGCCAAAGTACGTGGTACTACTGGAAGAAATGAGGAGCAAAGAGAGGATAACCCACTTAACAAGTAACAAAATGACAACTATATGACAGGGACTTCAAGTGTGTGCAAATATGGAATTTAAAAACTGAAAAAAGTCCCAGAAACATTTGAAGCTCCTTGGTAAGTACTTCCTTAGTGGTAGTAACTTTCAATATGAAAGTATTAAAATGTCCAGTGTAAAAGCAGAGACCTTGTGATATGCATATGATACAACTTTGCTTATGGAAAGCTAAGAGGATTCAACACATTAATGAAGAACTGAGACTAAAGCTTTCTGTAGGGATTATGGCTCGATGGAAAAAAAAAGCCTCATGCTCGGGCCAATAAACACAATGATAAAAAGAGAAAAAAATAAATTGACACGGATTTCATTTATTTCAATGCATAATCAACATTCATGGAATTAGTGAAGAAATCAAGCCATGAGATAAATGCTGCAAAAGACTTCTTTAAAGTGTTAAAGAGCAGCAGAGTCAGCAAAATGACTGTCAGACAACAAACTCGGACAACTCTCAGCAATTATAGAGAAGGTCCACTAGGAGCGATATCCTAAACTTCATGGAAGAGAATCTCAATATGAAGTACATCCAAGCTTCTTAAACTGAGAGAGCAGTAGCAACTACTAACAGATTCCCCTCTTTGTTATAGGCTGTCCACACGCTGGGGAAGCTTCCCTCCTGCCTGGCATAGCCAATTTTTTCTGGTCCCTGAGCTAACCCAGCTGACCAAGCCTCTTGGCTTGCTGTCCTCTGGTGAAGAACAGCTTTGCAGAGTCAGCTTGGTTCAGACAGTCACTAGCCAAGCTTAACTTTTGCATTGTTCTACAGTTCCACCAGCCCTTGCTCAACATTCCTCACCTTGCCACCCCCAAGCAGGAAATGTGTTAGCAAAACAACACAATTAGGGGGCAAGGGGGAAAGAGAAGCCTAGCACTTCCCGCACCAATCTCAAAGTAGACTTGAGAGGTTTAATTTAACCCCCCCATTGGGTGAGAAATCCACACACCTGGCCTCTAGACCTGGCAGGAACCCCATCTTATCCCTCAAGGGGTGGAGTCAAGGGACAGAGTTTTTGTGGGTTTTGAACTGCGGACCATGCTGATCGCAACCCAATGTGTAACCACTGTACCACCAGGGGTCCTTTTATCTCAGTAAAACTATGAAAACTAGTCCTCGGTTTATCTGACCCCAGCCATGCTATTTTTTAATCACCTAATATGTATATGAAAGGTGAACAATGAATAAGACAGAGGTGAATTGATAACTATGAATTATGATATCGCAGAAAAGCACTGACAAAACATCAACAGCCAGAAGAGCAAACAAAGCTATGCTGGAAGAGCTACAGCGGGAGTGCCCCTTAAAGAGGCCGACTCCGTGTATATGTCATCTGGATGGCAAGTCCCTGGATGGTCAAAAAGAGGAAGCCTCTCAGTGGTACACATTGACACCATGACTGCAATAATGGGCTCAAACAGCAATGTTTGAGAAGAGGGTGCGGGGCAAGGCAGTGTTTCATTCTGTTGTACATCTAGTTACTATGAATAGGACTTGGTGGCACCTAACAAAACTATATTCATATCTCCTTCTTACATAATAGGAGCATAATCCACACATTCAATAAAATCCATTCTCAAGAGGTAAAACTTACTTCAATATATAAGCTTTGGGGAGGCTTCATATCCTGTGTTATGTCCAAACCTTCATTTCCTCCCAATGACCTCATGTAAGTAGCAAGGGACTTCTTATAACAATTGAACCATTCTATCTGAAAACAGAAAAATGGTCTTTTTACCAAGTGACAAAGAAAACAAGCTTGCCAACATTGTGTAATCGTGACTTCAAACAGCACATACGCCCATGTAGATCATGAGTGTGGCATTCCTGTATTTATATAGCGAACATTAATGGTTGTCTTCTACGAGTCAGGAACTGTCTGTGCACTTAGGATGGAGCATTCAACCAAAACAGACAAAATTCTTGTTATCACATAGCTTACAAACCAGTAGACCTAAGCACAGATCTAAAAAAACCATTCAACCAGAAACAACACTACGAAAAACACATGATTCAGTTATGGTCGCTTTAAATACTGCACGGACTCTTTTTATAAGAATGGAACAACATGCTTGAGCAGACAATGCAAATGTCCCCAAAGAGAAGGAAGGACAAGCAAAATGAGGAGTGCACACAATAGAAGATAGTGAGGCTTACTTTGGAATTCAGTTCTAAGTTGTATCTGACAAGGGTAAACCTTTATCACACGTAAAGTGGCGCAAGAGGTCACATTATTTTACGACTGCATTTGTAGGAAAGTCAGTCATCGGAATTCTATAAATGTAAAAAAGTAGATTAAGAGTTGCCAAAGGGCTGGGGGAAGGAAATAATAATAAAAGGCATTTGTTATTTTTTAAAGTCTATTATGGTTAGGGTGAAAGTTTACAGAGAAAACTCATGTTTTATACAATAATTTATATATATTTTGTTTTGTGACATTAGTTGCAATCTCCTCAGAATCTTATTTATGTATAATTACAGAAAGGTAGGCAAAACAAAGATGTACAGGTTAATGACATTATTAAGAAACAGCCTGGTCAAGGAGTAACACATCCTCAGCCCCAAAATGGAGACTTATCATTTTGTTCCATTCTGAAAATTTTACATTATCACCCAAGAATGCATCCCTAAAACACTAGTTTAGTGCTGTTCATTATTTGTACTTTAAATAGATCCACACAGTATTTATTATTTTGTGACAAATTTCTTTCACTAAACAGATTTTGGATTTCTGAAATTCTACTTTAAAGTGATGAAGAGCAAGGATGTCACACTTTGAGGACTGAGCAATGCCATGGGATTTTCCATTGACCTTAGCCATGGGATTTTCCATTGCCTCATAAGCATATGAAAGTTGGACAACAATTAATAAAGACCAAAGAATAGATGCCTTTGAATTAGCATGTTGGCAAAGAACACCGAAAGTACCATGGACTGCTAACTGAACAAACAAATCTGTCTCGGAAGATCACAGCCAGACTGATCCTTGGAGATGAGTATGGCAAGACTTGTCTCACAAGTTTTGGGCATGTTTTCAGGAGACCAGTCCTTAGAAAACGACACAATACTTGGTACAGTGCAAAGTCAGTGGGAAAAACAAAAACAACTCAAGGAGATGAATTGATACGGTAACTCAACAATGGGTTCAAACATAACAATTGTGAGGATGCAGAGTCCAGTAGTACTTCATGCTGATCTAGACAGGGCCACTATGAGGCGGAACTGACGAGAAGGCACCCACCACTACTATGTTGGGTTATGTGTTGGCTAAAGCCAAGGTCAACAGTTTGACTCAACCAGTTACACCTAGGGAGAAAGGGGATTTCTGCTCCTATAAAGAAATATAGCTTCAGAAACCTAAAGAGCCAGTTCTACTTTGCTCATCCTTAAGGATTGTTAAAAGTCAATGGCAGTGGGTGTTTTACACAATTAATGTATGTATGTATGGATTGTGATAATAGTTGTATGAGCCCCAATAAAATGATTTTTAAAAAAGAAATTATGACATAAGATTATCTCTCTCTAAAGTGTCTTGGAGTCTCTAACTTGTAAACTACTATTTGTCTACCTTCATGGAAAAAAATAATACACTAATCTTTGTTAAAGATGGCATCACCTATCCCTTATCGGTGAGTTCAAAGTGAAATGTTCACATATAGAAACTGAATTTCGGTTTATGCTCTGAGAAGGAAAAGGCAGAGGCAGTGATTCTCTCCATAGACTAGACCTTGTAGAGACTCTATTAACACCGAATTTGGACCCCAGCTATAAGGGATTTCCATTGAACTCAAGGTCAAAATGAAGTCTAAAGTATGGAAATCTAATCTCAAGACTAACATTATAATTGTTAATTATAATTTTCTGGTTCGAAAATCAGCATCTTGAAGTCTTACTTGTGTGCCTTGTCATGACTACCTTGTACTAAACTAAAAAAGTTTATGCACGACAAGTTCATGTATTTATGTTTAAAATAAAATCCTCATCTATTGGTTACTTAAATTTTAAGATAAAATCCTACAAGAACTATTACTCTTAAACACTCTATGTTTTTAAAAAAATACTATAGCTATTGTTATTAGAGAAAGAACATGTTCTGTTCATTTCACCATAATAAAGAGGCACCCCTCAAGTCCACTTAATGTAAGATTCCGGCACAAAGACCATGGAAAAAGAACCTGAAAAATTAACTGGTAACGTAATTATTTAGTAGTTCCCTCAAGAAGCTGAGGTACTTTGTTTCTTTCTCCAGAACATGAACAGAATAAAAATAAAGCATGGAAATGTACTTAGCAATCCAAGATCAGAGGAGGCAATGGTATTAGAGATTAAAACCTGAGCAGACTGCGGATGACAGTGGAAGCCCAAACTCCATTTGCACAGTTCCCACACAGATTAAGCCTCCAGTGAATCTCCTTAGACCATGAACAAAGAATGGAAATAGTCTTGTTATACACTGAGTGCATTGGAAAGTAGGTTAACACAGATAATTTTTAACGTTATTGTTTTTCTCTCTTTTGGTCCCTTTTAAATTTGTTCTAGTTTTTATATTTTCTTTTGGATTGAGGGCTGTTTTTTTTGCATATGATTTTCTTTCTTTTTTTTTGGAGTTTTCAGTGGTTTATTGAGCATTCAATATTTTGCCATGATGACTTAGGATAGTTAGGTGTTTTTTTTTATTTTGTGTTTTACATTTTATTAGGGGCTCATACAACTCTTATCACAATCCATACGCATATGATTTTCTTTAAGTAAAATCTAGGATAGGACTTAGTTACTGTGAAGACTATAAATGGATTAAGTTTCTTTGGGTTAGGACAGGGCAGGCTGGGGCAAATGGTGAGTTTAAGACTGAAGAAAATGTTCTAAAATTGATGGAGATCATAACTGCACAGCTCTTTTTAATATATTTAAACCACTGGGTTGTGTGGTATATGAATTATGTCAATTAAACTCAAGTTAAATTTTTTAAATGCAGTTAGCAAGTAAATTGTTTATAAAACTCATGGCAAATTTACTGAATACATGCCGTGGCAATTACATTATATCCTGTCAGCCTGTCAATAAAATTGCAGCTTGATGACCTCATTTTGAGGCATGACAGAAATAAGTAGCTCAATGGAGATCAAACCCAGTCTCTCTGCCTTCCTTTTCTGCGCTGAGACAGTCAGAGAGCTGGAGGAGACCCGTGCCAACACTGAAATGCATACACTGCCACTGGATCCACAAGACCTTCTACCCACTGGCCTGCGATATTCCTGCATTTGGCATCATTACATATACTGTGAATCTAAAGAGGAATTTATCGACTAGTACCGAACATATAGGCTAATATCGGACTTAGGAACTTGATCTGAACTGGGCTGAGATGTTTTCTCAATATATAATTGCTCTTTTATATAAAGTTCTTATACACATGAGTGTATGACTGTTCCTCTAGTCAACCCAGACTAACACTTTCTTTCATAAGTGATATACTATACCAAACTCACACAATAACAGCATTGATCACATTCCGTTCTATGCTATGTTCCAAATGGGCAGCCTTAATCATCCTGTAACAACCCTGTTAATACAGCAGTTCTCAACCTGTGGGTTACGACCTCTTTTGGGGTCAAAGGACCCTTTCACAGGAGTCACTTAAGACCATTGGAAAACATGTATTTCCAATGGTCTTAGGAACCAAGTCACTGCTCCTCTATCCATCTCCAGGAGGGTCTGCCCACATACGAGTACGCAGCGTAATGACATAATCAGACAACCCCATCACATTCAACTTGTACAAATAAAGGTGGATGTGACAGGGTTGGCACCACAATGTGTTTATGTGGACAAGTCACACATGCGTAGAGAGCAGCTGCTGTGTTAAAAGCAGCTACTGTGTTAAAAGCAGCGACAGTGTTAAAAGCAGCAGTATTGGTGGTAAATGACACTTCATGAATTATTATTTCTGGGTAAAATCATAAACTACTGCAAAAAATCGATATCTGTACCATGGGAACTTTATCTGGATGCTGATTGGTCTTTTTATATTCAGCTGTGGTTGATGTGAATACTGCTCCTTGTGATAGTAACAGGTATGTAAAAACACAACATAGAGAATGTTAAATCATAGGAAATTTTAATAAACTGTATTGACTAAATTGTGCCATGTATCATCTTTAGTACTATTTTTTTTTTAAATAAGAAATTTAAACAAGACGCTTGACTTGAAGGGAAAACTATCTAGGCTTCATTGAGAGTAATTTATGCCTACTTAAAGACAGATTGCCCTACATGTAATAGCTACATACAAAAATGTTATAAAACTGTCCTTGGTTTTACAATGATAAATGAAAAACATAAAAATTCTTCAATCGAACAAGGCATGCAAGGATTTTTTTCATGTCATTTTTTTTGTTTTTGTTAAACAGTGAGAGCAAAATAACCTACTGAAATACAAAGAGAGAAGCTGAATGAGCAAGCCACTGATGGAGAAGGGGAGCTTTCACAGAACCAGTGTTTTCCCCATCCCATCTCCACCTGATGTTGATCAAAACATACCATTGGTGATTTAGTAAACGAATAAATAAACAAAGGGAAAAATTTAATATGCTTGTGTACATGCACCAGTTACTTTGTGTACAATAAAGGAATGAGGAAGGGGAAATGAAATAAAGAGAAAACTATACTGTAGTTGTCAGGAGGTGGTGGAATCAAACTGTGGTTTTCTAATCGAGAATGGATTCTTGGTCGGCTGGAAGAGAGTTCTGGAGGAAAGGAGCAGGCTCCCTTAGAAGATGCCTCCTGTCTGCTGCTGGAACACATCAATTGTATCTTCATCCTCCATTTCCAACTGTGCAGGTGTGTCTGTTTCATTGATTGGCTGTCTGTCGAATCAAATCAGATCTGACTCATTGACAAACCCTGTTCACAATAGGCTTCCATTAGCTTACTAAGTGGGTGTGCCTCTGAATCTTAAACTGCACCACAGAACCATCCTGCCCTACCACCTTCAAGTTAATCTGATCATTGTTCTCAGTCTTGACTCCTCCCTTGAGTTTTTTGTTGGCCAGGGTGAATGCTGAAGTCTTCTCAAAAGAGGTACCAGGTCCGCACCAAACGAGCACACAGGCAGCTGCAGGAACAGCAGGAGGAGGTGGCAGTGGTGGAGGAGGGAGAGCCATCTTTTGTATTATTAAAGCTATGGTTATATATTATTTTCATTAGCCAACCATCCCATGACAATGGATCATGTAGAAGAACGTTAAGAAAAGATAGTGAGGATTTTTTATGGTATGGTTTTACTTCAATGACAGCAGGAACTGAGAAACTACAATGTCTTACTTGTTGTGAAGTTCTATTAGTTGAATCTATGAAGCTGAACAAACTAATATGCCATTTTGATAGCAAATATCCGAGCTTTGCTGGCAAGGATACCAACTATTTTAAAAGCAAAGCTGATGATAAACTCAAGAAAGCCAGACTTGACACTGGTGGCAAGTACCACAAACAAAACGTAGCAGTCATTGAAGTTTCATATTTGGTGGCACTCAGAATCACCAGCGCTATGAAACCCTACACCATTGCTGAGGATTCACTGTTGCCAGGGGCCAGTAAATTGTTCGAGTTATGATCAGAGATGAATTTGTTACAAAATTGAGCGCAATTTTCTTATCAAATGACACTGCCTGCAGAAGAATAGCAGACAAGGCTGCTGATATTCTTGATCAGATAATCCAGGAAAGTAAATCTGCTCCACTTCCAATATTTAGCATCCAGCGTGATGAATCTACAGACGTTGCAAACTGTTCACAGTTACTGTTTACCTGAGGAATATTAATGATGGCGACTTTAAATATGAGTTTCTTTTTTTGCAAACCTCTTAAAATGGCAACTACTACACGTGATGTATTTGATAGTTGGTTCATTCTGAAAGAGCATAAGATCTCTTGGGAAAAGGTTTGTGGTGTTTGCAGATGATGCTCCACTATGCTAGGATGTCAATCTGAATTTCAACGTTTGGTACTGAGTCACCGAAAGTCACCGGAACTCACTGTATAACTCCTCAGAAAATATTAGCAACAAATACACGGCCAAAAGAGTTATAAGAAGTAATGAGAAGCATCATAAATTCTGTCAATTTTGTAAAGGCGAGCACTTTAAACAGTCTACTGCTTTCGCAACTGAAGTGAGACGGTTGTCCAGAGGAAAAGTTTTAAAAGGTGTTTTTGAGCATGGTGATGAACTCAAAACGTTTTTTATCAGAAAACATGACCGCAGTTCAAAGCATTTTGCAGCGATAAAAGTGAGATACAGAAAATAGTTTGATTGCCATCTTTGCCATCTTGAATGAGTTACAATTTATTACTGCAAGGACAAAATGCAACATGCCTTGATTTATCTGAAAATATCTGATCATTCCAAAGGAAACATCAGCTTTGGGGGAAAAAATTGGATGAAAATAAAATTTACCAAAAAAATAATAAAAAGAAAATAAAATTTACATGCCTACCCTATCTGTTTTCTTTGAAGAACATGACACTGAACCAGACAAAAGGATTACAATTTCTGTGAAAGAACACTTGCATATGCTTGCAGATGAAATTTCATCGTACTTTCCAAATCTACCCGACACCTCATTTGCACTTGCCAGAAGCCCATTTGCAGTCAAAGTTGAAGATGTTCCTGAGATAGCACAAGAGACGTTTATTGAACTAACAGCGATGCAGCGAGAACTGATTTCTCTACAATGCCAGTTACAAAATTCTGGATCAAGTGTTTGCAGTCAGGTCCTGTTCTGTCGGAGACTGTGTTGCACCTTTTTCTTCCATTTCCAACAACTTATCTTTGTGAAACAGGGTTTTCCAGCTTGTTTGTTATCAAGTCTAAATAAAGAAGTAGATTTGTTGTGGAAGATGATCTTGTGCTCTTGCAAAGACTGTCTGGAGAATTTCTGATCTAGTGAGAAAGAAACTATCTCAACCTTCTGGCTTTTTACGCACACTGTCGCAAAATGTAGCAATGTAGTTCACTATTGTTATATTAAGACTGTTACTCATGCTACACCATGCTTCAAGACAAAATTTCATTTATTTATAATTAGAAATCAGTATTTCACAAGATATAATTACCTATTTTTGTGATTAATCACTATGCTTTAAATATGTTCAATTTGTAAACTAAAAATATATCCTACATATCAGATGTTTACATTATAATTCACAACAGTAGCAAAATTACAGTTATGAAGTAGCAACAAAAATGATTTTAAGATTGGGGATCACCACAACATGAGGAACTCTATTCAAGGGTCGTGGCATTAGGAAGGTTGAGAACCAAGGCTGTAGTAGGACACACTATGACCCCATTTTGTAAATAAAGGAGTGAACACAGAGCAATGAGGTTACTTGCCCAAGATTAGAAAGCAGTGTCAGGAGTTGAAACCAAGTGTTCTGACTCTAATGTTCTATCTTGAAATACTGGTCTAGCACCCTACCTTCAGTGACAAATACTCATCTTATTCTGAATATTTATTCATGCTGACTAGAAAACTACATATCTCCTAAGAATAATGTCGGCTTTTCAACTCCACTGATGAATCACTAATAAATAAAAGAAACTCCTTTTTTTATTGTTTGTCAGTTTTCCCTGTAGCACTAGAATTACTTACTACTACTCCCTTCCAGGAGGGTACCCCAGTGGCAGTTGCTACATTTGTCACTATTAATGGAAAGGTTGGCAATTTGAATCCACTTAGCTACTCTGTAAGAGAAAAATATGGCAGTTGGTTTCCATAAAGATTGATAGTATATATGGATTATGTGCCAAATAAGACAGTTCAAAACAAAAATAATGTATAGCCTTATAAACCTCTGAGGCAGTTTTAGTCACAATCGACTTGAGAGTAATGAGTTTGGTTTTATACTTCCCATGCCTATCGCAGTAAGTACTAACTGCTTAAAAAACGCTGAAAACTTATTGCTGAAAAGGTGATCAAATCATGGATCAAATGATAGCAACTCAAAAGATTAGCTAGGAATCTTGGAGTAGTAAGCTTATGCTAGTGAGGAATAACTCAGAAAAGTATGGTAAGAATGGTTGCTTAATTCAAAAAGTATGTGTCAATAAATTATATATACAAACTGCTGAGTTAGTAGTTTATATTTACCTCTACACATTCTCACAAACAAAATATAGAAAATTTACAGAAAACAGAGAAATACTAGTAAACATCATTGTAGAAAAAAAAGAGCCAGGATCTCAGTATTTTCCCAAAATCATTAACTTGAAAAAGTGCTAACTTACTTCTGCAGCAGACATGTGAAATCGTAAAGCATTAGGCAACACACTGCCATATTCCCACCTAAGTGCACGAATCCGCAGTAACCGGTCATACCTAGGACATTGAGAGAGTATTAGCATACAAACAAGCAGGAAATCAGACATTGTTCTATCAGTAAGACTCAAGGATCTTATCAACTAAACTGTCATTTGTGGATTTTTTTTTTTTTAAGATTCTGATGCAAATAGATCTACTCTAAGAAGACATCTTTGGGACTACCAGAAATCGGGAATAGGAACTGGGCTGATGCCCCTAGCACTGTTCATTGTCGTAACTGTGATGGTGACACAGCAGTAATGTGGAAAAAGATCAGAAAGGCCCTTATTTCTTAGACATGTATCCTAAAGTATATAGTGGTAAAATGTTATCTGATGTTTAGTACTTAGTTTTAAGTAGCCTAACATACATATGTCATAAATTATGGAAAATGTATTGTTAAATTTATAAGACAACTCCAGGAGCTTCACTATATTATTCTCTCTGCTTTCAAGAATAGTGCAATCTTTTACAATACAAATTTTAAACTGGAAAAACGAAATTAAAATGCTTACATTAAATCAAACTTAAAAGAAATAACTCACTGCCACATGGAGTTGTTTGACTCATACTGACACTGTAAGGACAGGATAGAAGCGCACCAGTGAGTTTCCGAGATTGTAACTCTTTTTTAAGAGTAGAAAGCCTCATCTTTTCCCCGCAGAACAGCTGGTGGTTTTGAAATGCTGTTTCTGGTTAACAGTCCAGCGCATAAACACTGAAAACACTCTCACTTCCATCAAGCCAATGCTGACTCATAGCAAACCCCTGTGGGTTTCCAAGATTGTAATTATTTACAGGAATAGAAACACGGCCTTTTCCCCTCGGAACTACTAGTGGTTTTGAACTGTGGACCATGTAGATCACAGCCCAACAAGTAACCATGCTACCAGGGCTCCATGCATAACCACAGAGATAAATAAATCTGAGATCTGTTGCTATCAACCAGAAACTTAATTGAGAAACCCCATGGAAAACTCTTCTTTGTTTCCTGCTACTACAAGTAAAATCACAGCAGCTTACAAGTACGCAATAGTGCAGCGTCGATTTCTTAACAAAGAACAGTGCCGAAATTTGATGGTTGGTATCAAATTGCTTCTTCCGTCTGATTTTGCTTCATTACTAGGAAGAGAATTAAAGAGAAAATGGATAAATACACTGCAGAACAACAAAAATTTTTAAGTTTTATTGACATGTAACAATTCACATCAAACAATTCAATAGTTATTAAGAATTGTACAAAAAACTGTACAATTACCACTACAATCAATTTTAGAACATTTTCTTATTTCTTGTACTCATTGTTATTAGCTTCCTGTTTCCCACCAACCACCCCTACAATCCCCACAAGAAACCATTAAATCCAGTTCCTGGCACTACAGAACCAAAAAAATTAATTTTTCCATGATATTTTTCAAAGGACTGATACACGTACACATTTTTACCTATTTGTACGTAACAGTTTACCTAAGCAAATTGTGCTGCTTCTACTTCAGAACTTTTATTTACACATTACAAGATTAAAGTAAGAAAAAGCCAAGTTAACTAACTTGTCAATGCAATGATACTATAATAATTTAATCTCCTTTAACCAGTTGGTATTGTACAGTTTTGCACACTGATTGCTTTCTATTATTTCAAAAGACAAGTGTCCTATTTGTTCACTGAGGTAAGAGAAAACCTGACATCATGGCCCGAAGAAGGTGGTCTTACATGATGTTTCTATTGTATGAGCACTCCGCTTCTAGGAGCACTTCCGAATCCTCACCACACTACTGTAGCTGGACATGGAGTCAGCAGTTTATTCATTCAACAAATATTTGCTATTTCCCCATCTATATTTTTTACTATACTTTAGGGTTTTTTCATATACAGAGGAAGTAGTTTCACCCTATAAAATGCACATCTTCTTAGACACTTGATATGGATCACATTTTAAAACCAGAAGAACAAAAGGAGTAAGTATCTACTTTAGCATTTTAAAGCAATTAGATGAATATAAAAAGGGTCCACCATGCTTTGTTCCACATAATGCACTAGGCCCTGAAAACAGGAAAAATGCACACCCTGTGCTGTTACGTTTTTCTATCTGCTGTCACTCTATGGGTACCAGATTATGGTCTACATTGTACAAACTAAGCACAAATACACCTAATACCAAGTACTTAAAAACATACATCAAATGTCCTAAAAAAAATCACATTTATAGGTGGGAAAATAAAAAGATTTCTTTTGATATATAATTTAACCAGACATTGCTTACAGTGATTGTTTTCTCAGAAGGACATCAGGAAGATGGGGGACAAATTTTTAAAACAAGAATTTACAAGTGTTATGAATACAAGAAAGTAGTTCAAAGTGGAACACATCCTGGCCCACCAAGCCCTGAGGACGATATTTCCACTCAGAGAAGTCAAAGCACAGAGAGGACCATATGGCCAGTCCACTATGAGACACGATGTACCTCACTGACCCATAGTGCTACCAGGGGACAACACTGGAAACACAGTGTGGGAACTGTGCCCAATCTGACCCCATCACACTGAGGCAAAACACTAAGAGCCATGCAACAGAACAGCAAAGGAAGCAGAGCAAAGAAGTCTTGAGGGAGTACAAAAAATAGACTTTGGGGCCAGAGTGTGCCACCCCATCAGACTCAACTGGAAAACACTCCTAAAGGTCAACAAACAGACCTTGAACTATTTACAGGCTTTTCTTTTTTTTTTTTTTTTTTGTCTTTTTTTGGTTTTCTTTTGTTGCTTCGTTTTGCTCTGTCTTGTTTTTTGTGCATATTATTATCTCTGCAATTCTATCTAGAAAAAATAGGCGGGATAAACAATCTGAAGGAGAAAACAACGGACTGCTGGTTCTGGGGAGATATGGGAGCAGGGGAGGCGGGGGTGGGGGGAAAGGAAGTGGGTGTTAACAAACCTAGGGACAAGGGAACAATAAGTGATTCAAAATCAATGGCCAGGAGGGTGCAGGAGGCCTGGTAGGGCTTGATCAAGAGCAGTATAACCTAGAGGAATTACTGAAATCCAAATGAAGACTGAGCATGATAGTGGGACAAGAAGAAAGCAAAAGGAAATAGAGGAAAGAATTAGGAGTCAAAGAGTATTTAAAGGTCTAAATACAGGTGTGTACATGCCAATATTTATATATGATGATGGAGAAGTAGATCTAATGTGCATGTATTTATAGGTTTAGTATTAAAGGACATTGGGACTCTACTCAAATACTCCCTCAATGCAAGAACACTTTGTTCTATTAAATTGGCATTCCATGATGCTCACCTTCCCTACATGATTGCTGAAGACAAAACAGGTGCATAAGCAAATGTGAAAAAGAAAGCTGATGGTACCAGCTATCAAAAGATATGGCCTCTGGGATCTTAAAGGCTTGAAGATAGAGACCCACATGGATGAAGCACACTAACCTGTGTGATCACGAGGTATCTATAGGAACAGGTACCAGTCATCAAAGAACAAAAAAAATCATCATTGTGAATGAGGGGGAGTGCGGAGTGGAGACTCAAAGTCCATCTGTAGGCAAGTAGACATCCCTTTACAGCAGGGTCACAGGGAGGAGACGAGCCAGTCAGTGTGCAGTATAACACTGATGAAACACGCAACTTTCCTCTAGTTCTTTAATGCTTCCTCCCCCAATTATCATGATCTCAATTCTACCTTACAAATCCGGGTAGACCAGAGGCTGTACACTGATACAGATAAGAGCCGGAAACACAGGGAATCCAGGGCAGATAAACCCTTCAGGATCAATGAGTGCAGCAATACCAGGAGGGTAAGGGGAAGGTGGGGGAGAAAAGAGGAACCAATGATCCACATATAACCCCCTCCCTGGGGGTGGAAAACAGAAAAGTGGGTGAAGGGAGATATTGGACAGTGTAAGACATGAAAAAAATTTTATAAATTATCAAAGTTTTGTGAGGTAGGGAGGGAGGGAGAAGAAGGGTAAAAAATGAGCGGATACCAAAGACTCAAGAAGAAAGAAAATGTTTTGAGAATGATGATGGCAACAAATGTGCTTGACATAATAGATGGATTTATGGATTGTGCAAAGAGTTAGTTATACAAGCCCCCAATAAAATGATTTAATAAAATAAATAAACCTAACCAAACTCACTACCAAAAAAAAAAAATTTCCTGTATCCATTGCTGGTAGGAATGTAAAATGGTATCGCTAATGTAGGTAGTAGTGTCGCAGCTCAACAAAAATCTGATCTACTACACCCAGATTTGAAAAGACATGCAAACAGACTTGTACACCAACATTCCTTGCTATACTATTTGCAATGGGTGAAGATAAGAACCACCTAATGCCCATGAATAGGAAAATGTGATATATATGTGTACACACTACTGCTGCTGCTGATGTTGTTACTCAGCCAATCGGAGAAATGAAGAATTGGCACAATCTACAATATGGATGGGACTCGATGTCATTAAACTAGTGAAAGAAGTCAACCACAGCACAGGACTTGGTTTCAATCTCTTGCCACCAAGAACAGTGGCCCAGAACTACCAGTCTGTTTTAATGCTTCTTTGCTTTTTATGGCAGGTGTGGCTCTGCTGTTGTAAATATTATTGGAACGTTTGCCCTATCACCAACTCCTGTTGTTTCTGTAAATAGTGCTCAGTCACTTAAAGGTTTAATTTACACAAGTCAACAATTCATGTATTGCAGTTCACAGCTGGCCCATACTTGTATAATTTCCCTTTCTCGACAATGTTCTAAATTCTGTAACATTGGCTAAACTAATGACACCATCAAAGTGTACCGGCTACACTTTAGACTCCTAAGTGAAACATCAGCAGTTTAAAGTCACCAGCCAAGTCTGTGGGGGAAGGATGAGGCTTTTTACTCCTGTGATGATGTGCAGGCTGGGAGACTCACAGGACAGTTCTACCCTGCCCTATAAAGTTGTCATGAGTCAGCAAGGGGATGATAATTGATAATGTTCTGTAACATAAAATGACAATGATGTCTCTTAGGTGAACCAGAGTCATTTATAAACCATGAGTGGATTTTAGGCTTGTACTTAATTCTAGTCCCAATCTAAGAACAGCTAGTTCTTATGACATGGTCCTGCTTGGTGGTTGCCCTCATGAAGAAATCACTGAAGATATGAGTCTACAGCAAAATGTGGTGAAGAACCTAGATGGTGCCCAGCTATTAGAAAAAATAGTGTTGGGGATTTTAAAGGTTTGTTTTCAAACAAGCAGCCATCTAAGTGGGGTGTCACATGGAAGGAGCACATCAGCCTGTGTGAACATAATCCAAATCTAAAGGCTGGAATGATATCAAAGCTTAAATTGTGAACAATTGGTTTGTAGAAGGCTATGGTTGTCAGTGGAAGCCCAAAATCCATTTAGAGGGTCCACAAAGAGATCAAGCCTCTTGTGAATTCCCTCTCGTTATAGCTGAGGGATGTGAAGAGCTCTATTATCAGACACTGTAAATCAATATGTCAGACATAGATCAAAATGCAGTATATCTTATTTGATTTTCCTTTGGACCCATTTTAAAGCTGTTTCAATTTAAAAAAAAAGTGAAGGGAAAATACTCATGAAGCAAACCCTTGGAGCCTCACTGTGACCATGGACGAGGGGTGGAGGGCCTCGCTAGCATGCAGAGCGCAGTGGATTCCTGCGGATGCGGTTAGGTTCAAACTCAGCACCCCACCATTTGCTCTCCCTTATGAGCCATCTAAATGTGTTCTAGTTCTTAAGATACTTGTAGCTTTCTTTTGACTGAGGTTTTTGTTTTACTTTCATAGTCTTGTTAGTGTTGTTTTTATTGTTTTCACTGTTTTTCTGTATATAAAATCCAAGATAGGTGAATCAGAGGCAGTAACTGGATTCATGGTTCCTTGGGGCAGGGCAGGGGAGGTGGGGAGGAAATGGGGAGCTAATAACAATGAGTCCAAGAATGAAGAAAATATCTAAACCTGATTATGGTGATGATTCTACAACGATATGTGAATTATATACCAATAAACTGTTAAAAAGTCCATCGCAAATTATATAATTAAATGGTTCAATCATATTAAGAAGAGTTGTACAATCATTACCACAATCGAATTTAGAACATTTTCTTCCTTCTTGTACTCACTGTTATTATTGTACTCACTTCCTTCAAACCGCCCCGGCCACAACTCAGGAACCATTAATCAAGATATTGTCTCAATAGATATACCTACCCTAGATTTCATATACACTAAAACATTTAAAAACAGCAAAAAACCTACTAAAAATAACAAAGTAAAACAAAAGTATCCCAACTGAAAAGATAGAAAATATAAAAAACTAAAATCAATTTAAAATGGGTCAAAAAGGAGATCAATGGCTATGGTGCTAAATTTTAAAGGAATTGCATCTGCAATAATCCACTTTCCAATGCACTCTGCATAACAGCAAGGCTAACCACAACACTTGTCTATGCTCAGAGAGGACTCACAGAGCTTTATCCATACGTATTTCCCCTGCACTTTGTTTTTACTGAAGTAAAATGGGTCAAAACAGAGGTCAAATGATATCATGCTTTATTGTAATCATCTCTATAACACTCTCTGTCTGATAGCAAGACTACTGACATCCTTCAACTGAGTCAGAGAGGATTCACTGGAATCTTAAACCACTTGTGTGGAACTTGCAAATGATTTTGGATTTCCACTGTCATCCATATCCTTCTGCAAATCAGGTGTTCACAATTTAAGCTCTAATACTATTCCCTCCTTCATATTTGAGTTTTAATTATTCACACTCCTCTGGTCACAAAGGCTGATGTGCTTCTTCCATGTGGACTTAGGTGACATTTCACTCAGAAGGCTGCTTGTTGAAAAATAAGACCCCCATGCGCCATTCTTTCTAAAAATCATACCATCTAAATTTCTTTACTACACTTTGCTATAGCATCCATATCTTCAGTGAGCATCAAAAAGGGCCAAGTCACAAGAACTAATTCTCATATTGGGCTAGAATTAAATGCAAGTCTAAATCCCATTCATGTTATCTATGGTTTACGTACATCTCTGGTTAATCTTAAGAGACATCATTGTAATTTTATATTAGAGAACATTATCAATCACCCCCAGGGGCACATGGCAATTCTATTGATAGTGTGAACTTTTTGATTAAAGAATCTATAAACGAATGCTGATCAAAAGGGAAAAATTCAAAATTGAATTTCAAATTACCAAGAACTCTAGACTTTCTAGAGCCACGTAAACTGGAAAAACCCAAGTCCTAAAATAATCCTTAAACCAAAAATATCCTCCAAAGTGGGTCACTCCACAAAGAGGTGGGATATGGGATAAGACCATCCACCTGAGGGTCTACACCAAGACAAGGCTGGGGCAAATCCCCACAGAAATGAAAGAACCTTGCCAGGAAATCAAGTTTAGGCCAGGGGAGAGGAACATCACTGATAGTTCTGTTGGCGAGCATGGTAGGTGATTGGGGAGAAATATCCTCACATTGGGAAGGGGTGCTAAACAATGATTGTAGGGAACCTATAGGGACAGATTTTATGTTCCTGGGTAAACACTACAAATATGTCTCTAGCCAAAGCTCAATAAAACATGCCATGGACTAAACACCAAGATGTCACTGGATGCTGACCTTGTGGTACGGTAAACCTTGTGGTCAGCATGGCATCACTCGGGCTACACAAGCGCTTAACACAGAGGCCCAGCAGAATGAACTGAGCCTGGCCTCAAAGGTGCCTGTACCCTTGGACTGAGGACTGGGGTGCTTAGATAGAAGAGGAAGCAGAGTGGCTGCCCTGGACCTGTGGAAGTGATGGTCATTGGACCTTGGGGGGAACCCCATTTGGTTGGAGTCCATCAAAAGGGACTCAGAATCACCATATATTTAGTACCTTGATGCTCCCCTCTCAGTGATATGACTGGCTTTGATCTGTTGGGCAGGGATTTAAACTTGGAAGAATTGATCCAGGATGTTTCCCCTGGCATCGATCCCCCCTGCTTAGGGTAAACAGAATTCAACTGAATATGAGATCTAACTGTGTGGAGCAACAACTCATGGGTTTCGGCTCAAGTTAGAACTGTACTTGCAGACTCCTCAAACCTACAGCAGAATGATGTGTCATCGGAAAACTTGATGGTGTTGCCAGTGCAATCATCTTATACTCCAGGGGGAATGATTGACAATGTGTTACTTTTCTGTTTCTATGGGTTTTTTCCCTGCCTTTCATTTGCTTGTTTTGTTTGTGTTTCTCTTTAGTTGTCTGCTAGTTGTTTTGCTGCTGTTGGTGGGGTAGTTGGTCTTACAGGGTATTAATTTGTCATAGTATGGCTGTCAAAGTAAACCCGAGCTATGCATATCCCAGGGACAAGCAGATGGATTCTGGCCCCAATTTAACTTTAGTCCCAATCCAAAGACAGTTAGTTTGGATAACATGGCCTTGCCCACCTCATGTAATGATCACTGAAGATAAGGGTGCTATAGCTAAGTGTGGTGAAGAAAACAAATGGTGCTCACTATCAATCGGAATAGTGTGTGGAGTCTTAAATTCAAACAAGTAGTCATCTAAACGAGGAGTGAACTATGTCCACAAAGAAGAAGCACACCAGCTTGCGTGACCCAAAGGCACGCAAAACAAAATTCAAAAATGACAAAGGGAAAAGTATCAGAGCCCAAATTTCGAAGACCCAATTTATAGAATGCTATAGAAGATAGAGGGGCCCCAAACCCATCTGCAGAGTATCTAGTCAGATTAAGCCACCAGCAGATCCCCTCTAGTCACAGGAAAGTGTCTCGAACAGCTTTTCTATCAGATAGAGATCATTGTAAGTGTGATTATGCTGGAATGAACTGGATACATGGTCAGATGACCTCCCTTCTAACCTGAACTTGTTCTTGGTCAGTGGTTTTCAACCTTCCTAATATACATTTACTACAGTCCCTCATATTGTGGTGACCCCCCCAACCATAAAATTATTTTTGTTGCTACTTCATAACTGTAATTTTGCTACTGTTATGAATCGTCATGTAAAACCTGATAAGCAGGAAGTATTTTCATTGTTACAATTTGAACACAATTAAAGCAGAGTGATTAATCACAAAAACATTTTCTATTGTGAAAGACTAATTTCTAACTACAAATGAAATTAATTTTGTTGTAAAGCATAGTGTAGCATGGGTAACAGTTTTCACGCCAGTTACTCGTATGTGGGCATATCTGCATATGGGCAGCCCTGCCTAGAGACAGCTAGAGGAACAGTGTCTTGGTTCCTAAGACCATTGGAAATGTGTTTTCAGGTCTTAGGTGACTCCTGTGAAAGGGTTGTTTGACCCCCAACAGGTAGTAACCAACAGGTTGACAACTGCTGTTTAGGTGAGAGCATTTCTTGCTTGTTCTAAGACAAGGTGGTCTTTTCTTTCTTACTCATTATTTGTAATTTTATCTCTAAAGAATTGATTGTGTTAATGATTATGTAAGTCTTCTTGATATGACTGAACTATTGAATTGTGTGATATATGTGGATTAAGTACCAATAAAACTGTTTTAAAAAAGGCTCAGAAACCCACACAGGCAGTCTATCCTGTCCCATAGAGTCACTATGAGTCGGCATTGACTCAATGGCAGTGAGCTTGGTTTGTTTTTTGACCAAATCACAGGGCACTATTACTTTGTCTTACAGCTCAAATTCTTCACTGTGCCAAATCCCAGGCTGAACTTTTACTATCTGTAAATCTAGAAACCTTTTGAGCTTTCTGCAGCACTAGTTCTGTATAAACTCCACTCCAACTATGAATAATCTCTACTGCGCCGATACTCAAACCAAACTCTGCCAGTGAGTTGATTTCCACCCAAAGCAGTTCTGCCCATAGGACAGGGTAGAACTGCCCCTCTGGATTTTTAAGACTGTCACTTTATAGGAGTAGAAAGCTTCATCTTTCCTCCTCAGAGTAGCTGATGGTTCCAAACAGCTGATCTTGCAGTCAGCAGCCCAACATGTAGCTATCATGTTGTCTATTGTCTATACTGCCTACTATATATTGTCTATTCTCTTTACTCAATGCATTAAAACATCTATTAATTTTTTTAAAAAGTAAAATGTATGTATTCCACTTTGTTAGTGCTTTTATTCACTTGTATCTCAATTTGGGTCTATCCTAATTCCGTCATATCAATCAACCAACAAATATGCATTAAAGCACCCAAAATGCAGATATAACAATAAGCAATATTAAGTCCTTTAGAGCTGGGCTAAATTATATAGTTAGAATATAATCAGGTGCACAGAGATTAAAAAAAACCCAAATATGATGCAAAATCAACTAGCTAATATTATTTCTAATTAATTCTTAACTCTGATAACTTAAAAAAAATCTTATGAAAACTTACACATCGGATTGGTTTTGTTCATATAAAGCCTTCATCTCCTCCAGAATTTGTCTGAGTCCATCCTCCTGGAATATATAAACTGCTTTTGATATATATCCATGGATTCCCCAATGCATTCAATTAATCCCCTAAATCTATCTGTACTACATTTATCCTCAATTTATATATATAATTTATTTAAAATCCATAGCCATTGCATAAATTCTGGCTATTTATGTACCTATATCAAAAATAAAGGCTTAATCGAGCATGAAAGTACACATTTTCACTGCAAAAACAACAAATACAAGTTTTAAAATATTTCTCCCAATTTTTTCCCCCAAAGACACAGTTTTGGTTTGTATTGCAAGAAAAGAAAAGCCAAAGGAATTTTTCCTACCATCTACCTTAAGATAGAAATTTTTCACTTAGACAAATAAAATGTTTTAATTCTAAAATTCATAAATGTTAATAAGATAGTTGACCATTTGAAAAGAAGTGACATCACATATTCTTTCAGCCAAAATACAGTCTTGGGTTCAACCAACCCTGTAGCCAATTATATGTTGAAAATATCTGATGATGATGAATAGCCTTGTTTACTCTTGATGTCATTTATTACCCATTTCATCTCCACAATTCTAAAAGTTACAAGTCCTGCTAGTCTTCAATCACTTAAAAAACTCATTTATCAATATCTGTAGAATTGAGTTTCAATCATCCACATTTCTCACCACTAGCTCATCTCTCTGCCTCCATTAGTTCTTCTCTTCTGATGCATTTTCCATATTGCCAATAACCAAAACCACTTCCATTAAGTACATTTTGATTAAATGACCCTATAGGACGGAGAAAATTGCTCCCTATGGTTTACACAGCTGTAAATCTTTACAGAAGCGGCTATCTTTCTCCCTTAGAATGGCTGGTGTGTTTGAATTGCTGACCATTAGGCTAGCAGCCCAATGCATAACTCCAGGCCTCATTTTACTGCCAATAAGTACTCCAAAATATAAAAACATCCCGCCACACCCCTACCTGAAAACCTCTACCTGATTCCAAATGCCTGTGGAATAATGCCGAAGTTTTTCTAATCCTAGAACCCACCATTGACATCTCCATACATAACCTTTCCAGTTGTGATCATGAGTCTTAAGCCATTGTTTATCACCTGCCTGTGTGAGGGCTAATACTTCATACAAGGCTCGAACACCCACTCCCAACCCCCCAGTAGCATTTCTCTTTATGCTCCCATCTACGCAACACCAGTTTCACTTACCACATTGCATTCTATTCACTTGTGTTTCTTGGTCCTCTCACTGACATCTATCTAGTTGCTGCCCTATGATTGTTTACTACGATGCTTAAACGTACAGGCTCTTGAGCCAGACTTCCAGGGTTCAAGCTCTAGCTCTGCTCTTTACTGGCTATATCACCACTGACAAATCTCCTAACTTCAATTCTCCACTCACATGTTTGAGGTGGGGGGAGACAGCTCAGATCTCACACAATGATGAGGAGAGACAATTGCAAGCTAAGTGCTGAACATCATTCCTACTTCCATGTTATTGTAGTGGACAAATAATCATAATAGTAACAATACGACTGTTAGCACTATTATTATTTCTTGTAGAAACAGCATACAGGGACTCAGCCCTGGGTGTGTCAGGTACAGTTCCTCACTACACCAAGAGCTCTGTACCATCAATATGCCCATTTTTGTTGGTGAGAACACTGGACGCACAGAAAGCCTGAGTCCACAGTGATCGAACAGAGTATGAATCTCAGTCTGGCACCAGAGGCCTACTTCATCATCACATTTTGCTCACTGAGTGCGTGCGCGCACACTAACGCGCATAAAACGCTAGATCCAATAAAAACGACTGGTTCTGTGGGTTTCTGAGGCTGTCAATCTTTAAAAGAACAGAAAGCTTCCAGCTTTCTTCGGCAGAATGGAGGTGGATTCGAATTTACTTTAGTTCGTATTAGGCAACCTTTTACTTGGCTAAGCAAAGGAAAAGCAACAAAGCTAAAAATGAAGCAAAACGGAAGGAAGTAGACTTTGAGGAAGCGCAATTGCTGAGTTGTACAGTAACTTCCTTCTTTCTCCCACAGTAACCTTTTGTTATGCTGTTACTTTCCCTTCCGGAACTTGGCTCACACCCTCAGGGGAATCTGAAGCAAACCGCGAAAAGAGCAGCCCAGGGGAGATCCCGCTCACCCTCCAGCCCCTTTCAGCCAAGCTCCCCGGACCTCCATCCCGCCCTCTGCCGTCCAGCCCGTCATATTAAAGGCGGGCAGCTGCCCTTCTGGCGTGTGGTGCAGTTCGCGGACCACCTCCGTCGCCTTTTCACAGAACATGGCGGGTAGACCTGGTACCGGGACCTCCTTGTCGGCCGCCCACTTGACCGAAGAGTCTGCGGGCTCCCTGCAGCCTAGTTCGCGCCGCGCTTATTAGCGCAGGTCTAGGAAATCGCCTGCGCTTTGGCGGTAAAAATCCCCAACCAATGGGAAGGCAAGGACGCAGGTTGCGTGGCTACGGTGGTTGCAAAGGGACAATTCCATACGCGGTACAGAAATATGACCGGAAGTGGGGAGGCGGTGACCGGTGCCTTCTTCCGGTGGAACGCGGCCCTCCGGAAAGAGTCCTTGGGGTTCCATTTGACTTTATCCATGAGGAGAGACGAATTTTCCAATACTAATCTGAGCACATAGTTTAGGGAGCAGCATAGCTTGGAATAGATGTACCGCCCACACCCCCCGAAACTTCCTCTTTTCCCTTTTTTAAAAATAAAAATCATTCTATTGAGGGCTCATATAACTATCCATATGTACATACATTGTGTCACGCTCATTTGTACATTTTTGCCATCATTCTCAAAACATTTGCTTTCTCCTTACTCCCTTTATATCAGCTCCTCACTTTTTCCCCTGCTTCATGGAACCTTGATCATTTATCAATTATTTTGTCATGTCTTACAGTGCCCACATCTCCCTTCATCCACTTTTCTGTTGTGCAACTCCATGGAGGGGGTTATATGTAAATCCTTGTAATCAGTCCCCCCCTTTTTTTTTAAATCATTTTATTGGGGGCTTGTACAACCCTTATCACAATCAATACATCATTCCATTGTGTTTAGGACATTTGTGCATTTGTTGACCTCATCATTCTCAACACATTTCCTTTCTAATTGAGCCCTTGGTATCAGCTCCTCGTTTTTCTATCTCCTTCCCTACCCCCTCCCTCCTAAACCCTTGTTAATATTGATAGGTTTAGAATTAAGGTAGCAGATGGACATTGGACCTCCACTTCTTTTCTCCCTCAATTGCAAGAACACTTTGTTCTATTGAACTGGCATGCCGTGATGCTCACCTTAAAAGCTTGAAAATAAACAATCCGCGATCTAGCTCAGAAACAGCAAAGCCCACGTGGGAGAAGCACACCAGCATGTGTGATCACGAGGTGTTGAAGGGATCAGGCATTAAAGAACAAAAAAAATCACATCATTGTGAATGAGGAAGGGTATGGAGTAGGGACGAGGCCAAAACCCATCTGAAGGAAAGTGGACATCCCCTTACAGAACGGTTGTGGGAAGAGAAGAGGTGTTCAGGGTGCAGTGGAGCAACAATGAAACATACAGCTTTGCTCTAGTTATTTTCTATTTGTTTATGTATTTGTTTGTATCATTTTATCAGGAGCTTGCACATCTCTTATCACAACCCATACATACATTGTGTCGAGCACATTTCTACATTTGTTGCCATCATTATTCTCAAAACCTTTGCTTTCTACTTGAGCCCTTGGTATCAACTCCTCATTTTCTCCAACCCTCCCCGCTACCCCCTCCCTCATGAACCCTTGATAATTTATAAATTATTATTTTGTCATATCTTACACTGTCCGACATCTCCCTTCACCCACTTTTCTGTTGTCCTTCCCCCAGGGTGGAGGTTATGTAGGTCCTTGTAATCGGTCCCCCCTTAATACCCCACTTTCCCTCCACCCTCACGGTATAGCCATTCTTAGCACTGGTCCTAAAGAGAGCGTCTGACCTGGATTCCCTGTGTTTCAAGTTCCTATCTGTACCAGTGTACATCCTCTGGTCTAGCCAGATTTGTGCGGCAGAATTGGGATCATGATACAGGAGGGGGTTGGGAGAGGAAGCATTTAGGAATTAGAGGAAAGTTGTATGTTTCATCATTGCTACACTGCACCGACTGGATCATCTCCCGACAACCCTTCTGAAAGGGGATGACCACTTGCCTACACATGGTTCTTGGGTTCCCAATCTTCACTGCCCTCATTCACAATGATATAAATTTTTTGTTCTTTGATGCCTGATACCTGATCCCTTTGAAACATCATGATCACACAGGCTGGTGTGCTTCTTCCATGTTGCCTTTGTTGCTTCTGAGCTAGATGGCTGCTTGTTTACCTTCAAGTCTTTAAGAGCCCAGACGCTATCTCTTTTGACAGCCAGGATTTGTTTCACCACATTTGTTTATGCGCCCATTTGTCTTCAGCAATCATATCGGGAAGGTGAGCACACAATTATATGACTTTTTTTGTTCTTTGATGCCTGATAACTGATTCCTTTGGCACCTCATGATCACACAGGCTGGTGTGCTTCTTCCATGTGGGTTTTCTTGTTTCTGAGCTAGACAGCTGCTTATTTACTTTGAAGTCTCTAAGACCCTATATCTTTTGATAGCCATTTGTCTTCAGTGATCAGATCATTACACACCTCTTTTTAACAAGTTTAAACTATTGTATTATATGACATCTGAATTATATGTCAATAAAACTGAAAAAATTTTAAAGATTAAAGGAATATATGGAGTCACTATACTAAAAAGAACTAGTCAATATTGCATCATGTTAAGAGGTATCATATAAGAACCAAAGGTACTGAAAGAAGAAGTCCAAGTTGCACTGAAAGCATTAGTCAAAAACAAGGCTCCAGGAATTGTTGGAAAACCCACTGTAGGCAGTTACATAATCTAATAACTTGAGAAAGGGTAAAGTCTAGCCTGTCAATAGGGTCACAGCGAATGAGGCCTCTGTGGGGCCTGGCTTTCTCCAGAGGATTTTGGGTATTCCTGTATTGCTATCTTGTGGTGGAACACACTGTCTCTTTTCTACACAATCCTGTTGACAAACCACATGGAGACACACTGAGAGAGCCAGAGCCCTGGAGCTGGAGGAGCCACATAGTGACCCCTGCCAGCACCAAGATCCTTCACCGCTACTGGATCTACATGACTTTCCACCCACTGGTCTGTGATATTCTTGCATTTGGCATTATTGCATGGCTACATGAGTCTAAAGAGGAATTTATTGACCAGTATTGGACATAGGGGATAATATTGGACTTAGGGACTTGATCTGGACTGGGCTGGGATGTTTCTCAATATACAATTGCTCTTTTATACAAAGCTCTTTCTTATACACATGAGTGTCTGTGAATTTGTTTCTCTGGTCTACCTGGACTAACACATTATGCTACCTGGAGTGGTGTACTAGAGAAACAAATCACAAAGATGGAGAGTGGATGCTTGTTTGACGTCTGCTCATGGTAGTACTTTTTTGGCTAGCCAGAGGTTAGATCTGGCCATTCAGTTTGCTGGGTTGTTTTATGGAAAAAATACAGGAAGTTAAACTTTTTATGATTTCCTTTGATTGCTGTCTTTGGTGATTCCTGTACTAACTGGTAAAAATGAATGTGATTAATGCATATTTAGAGCTCAGGGGTAGAAATCCAGATTGGAGACTGGAAAGTCAACTCGGTGCTGCTCAAGGGGACAGGCACTCCCCTCTCTGGATCTCACTTTTAACATCGATACACAAAGGTCGATTCTGTGAGGGTCACAGACTGGGGACTCCCATGGCCAAATGAGGACCTGTGTGGACTCTGGTTGGCCTGCTTATTCACTGCCATCTAGAAGATTCCAACTCACAGTGACCCTGTAAGACCGAGCGGAACTGCCCCTGTGGGTTTCCGAGGCTGAAATTCTATATGGACTAGAAGGTCTCATCTCTGCACAGCCCCCCACCCTATCCCCCAACCCCCGCTCCCCCAGTGTGACTGGTGGTTTCAAACTACTGACCTTCTAGTTAGCTGCCCAACACATAACCCACTGTGCCATCAGGGCTCTTTGGCCTACTTGGCTTCTATCCAATGTTATTGAATCGCCTTTGAAAAAATCAGGAGGTTTTTAAGAAAACAGGAATTTTGACTTTCTCTAGAAAAATCGATCTGGCATCACTGGAACCTAAACTAGAGGATCCACAATTCCATGTGGCTCTGGGAATCTCAACATTTCTTCCTCCTGCTCAAAGTAAAATGGTTTAAGGGGACCTTTCACAGCTGGTGGGCTGGTCTCCTTTCTAGAAAGTTGCCTCTGTAAAGAAAATGCATCTTTCTTCCCTTTTACCTAGTTGGGGGTGGTGAGGGTAGCAGGAGCTATTGGGTTAAGAAAAAACAGTCCAGGTAGCTTCAGTCTGCCCTGCCAGGGCTTTAGAGGCCAAGCCTTTTTTGCTCCAGCTGACTGACCTGCTGTTTCCAGGGCAGCCCCACCATCTGTTCCCAGATGCAGGGAGGGAGCCGACTTTCCTCCATCACACCTGCCCCAAACTCAGGCCCAGAACTACTGTCTAAACACAGAACAACTTTTGTCTGTGGCCAAATGTGGGACCCCAAATTTCTTCCCTCTTTCCCGATACTCCTTCAGTGACTTGATGACCTGGGCCAGGCTGAGATGAATTAGCTTGCTCCTCACAGCTGGCTGCTGGGTTCCAGTCAACTCCCAGAGGCCACTGGCTGTGCCCATCAGTAGAAGTGGGAGTTGAGAACCCTCAGCTCTTGGCTGAGCAGCTCTGTCAGTCTGTAGCTGTTGACTGTAGCTGCTTCTGACAGCCAGTCTAGCTGGTGCTTTAAGTCATTTCAGTCGCTCCACCTCAGCTGTGATTAGTCTAGTCTCTGTAGCCTCAGAGGGAGGGGAAAACAAAACACCTCAATGACTTTGAATCAGAGTGGGTTATCCTCTTTTAAAAGGCAGAAAGTCTGAATTGGAGGATATTTTTGGGGGGGTCTCTTTTATGCATTTCACATTTATGAAATAAGAACTAACAGTATTTGTTCCAGTAAGTGGATCAGAACCACCTAAGGGCACACTCCTCCCACCAGGCCACGCCTCACTAAGAATAGAGGTCCATCACTTGTCTGGCATTTTGTGGTACTGTGGTGACTTTTGTTTTGTGAGATACTGGGAGCTATGTGATTGGCATTTCATATACCAGCAGGGTCACCCAAAGAGCTTCCAGACAAAGAACAGACAATGAAGAAGGAATTGGCTGCCTGCATGGGAAGAATGAGCCATTGAAAACCCTATGGATAGCAGCAACACTGTCAGTTACTAGACCCCCCATGAACAACAGAAGAACATTGTCAGAACGTGTGCCAGAAGATGAGCTCTTCAACTTGGAAAGTACTCAAAATACGGCTGAGGAAGAGGAAGAGCTGACTTTTCATAGGCAAGTCGACCATAATGATGCAAATCGAGTATAGCCATCAGGACCTTCATTTGCTGATGGGGCACAACTCAAAATGAGGAGAAACAGTTCAAATCGTCATTAATAATTGAAACTTGGGATGTATGAAATATGAATCTAGGGACATTGGAAGTCATTAAAAATGAAATGGAATACATAAAGATTGATATTGTAAGCATTAGTTAGCTGAAATGGACTGATATTGACCATTTTGAAACAGAAAATCTTACGGTTTACTCTGCTGGAAATGACACAATCAAGAGAAACAACATTGCATTCATCATCAAAAGGACATTTTAAGATCTATTTTAATGTACAATGCTATCTTTGATAGGATGCTATCTATGCCCCTTCAAGGAGAACCAATCAATACAACTATTGTTCAAATTTATGCACCAACCACCCAAAGCTGGTGATGCAGAAATTGAATAATTCTACCACCATATTCAGTCCCAAATTTGTCAGACTTGCTATCAAAATGCTATTGGAATGCAAAAGTTGAAAACAAAGAGGAAGGATCAGTAGTTGAAAAATATGGTCTTGGTGATAGAAAACAAGCTGGAGATCGCATGACAGAGTTTGCAAGACCAATAAATTGCTGATAGCGTATACTATATTTTCCAACTTCTGTTCTTTCCTCTTTGGTTCCAACATTTGCACTCCAATCACCAATAATTACCAATTTATCTTGATTGGATGTTAGAATTTTGCATGATTAATGATTTCTTCAAACATTTGATCAACAACAAAAAAGGTGACCATAAATGTGGACTTCTCCAGATGGAATACACGGAAATCAAATTGACTACACCTGTGGGAAGAGACAATAAAAGAAGCTCAATATCAGCAACTGAAACCAGTCCAGGGACTGATTGTGGAACAGATCAGCAATTGTTCATATGTGAGCTCAAGTTGAAGTTCAAGAAAATGCAAACAAGTACACGAGAGTCGATATACAACCTTGATAATAACCAACCAAATTTTGAGAACATCTCTGAATAAAGCACAGTGTCATTATAAAAAAAAGGAAATAAAGAAAAGATACAAGTGCATGTCCAAAGAGACTCTGAAACTTACTCTTAATCAGAGAGTAGCTAAAGCAAAAGGAAGAAATGATGAAGTAAAGAGCTAAATAGAAAATTTCAAAGGACAACTCGAGAATACAAAGTAAAATATTATCACAAAATGTGCGAAAGCCTAGAGTTAGAAAACCAAAACAGAACATATTCAGCATATCTTAAACTGAAAGAACTGAAGAAAAATGTCAAGTCTTGAGGTGCAATATTAAAAAATTCTATGGGCAAAATATTGAATGATGAAGGAAACATCTGAGGAAGATGGAAACAATATGGAGTCACTGTATCAAAAAGAATAGACCAACATTCAACCATTTCAGGAGGTAACATATGAGCAAGAACCAATGGTCAGGAAAGAAGAAATTCAAGATGCATGGAAAGCACTAGCCCAAAACAAGATGCCAGGAATTGCTGGAATATCTATTGAAATGTTTCCACAAGCTGATAAAGCACTGGCAGCACTCACTCATCTATGTCAGGAAATTTGGAATACAGCTACTTGGCTGACGGACTGGAAAAGATCCATATGTGTATACATACCAAAGAAGGGAGACCAACAGAATGGTCAAATTATGTAACACTATCATTGGCATCACATGTGAGTCAAATTGTACTGAAGCTAATACAACAACAGTTGCATTGATTCATTGACAGAAAGTTACCATATTCAGCATTCAAGAGCCATCGTGGCACAGTGGTTACAGGTTGGATTGCAAACCCCAAGGTCAGCAGTTCAAAACCACCAGTCACTCCGTGGGAGAAAGGCAAGGTTTTCTACTCCCATAATGAGTTACAGTCTCAGAAACTCACAGGGGCAGTTAGTTCTACCCTATACTATAGGGTCAGGATGAGTTGTCATCAACTACAAGGCAGTGAGTTTGGTTTCCCAGAGATTTAAGCCAGATTCAGAAGAGGATGTGGAACAAAGGATATCAGATATCAGATGGATCTTGCCTGAAAGCAGTGAATACCCTAAAGATGGTTACTTATGTTTTATTAACACCCAAGCTATCTGACTGTGTGGATCATAAGAAAACATGGATAGTTTTGAGAAGAGAATTCCAGAACACTTATAGAACAAGGGTAGATTGCATGGTTTAAGAACCAAGAAAGGTGTGCATCCTGGTTGCACCCACTTATTATACTTTTTCAATTGTATGGTGAGCAAATAATCAGAGAAGCCAAATTATATGAAGAAGAACACAGAATCAGATTTGGAGGAAATATTATTAACTACCTGCTATATGCAGACGACACAGTTTGGCTTGCTGACAAGGATGGGGGACTTGAAGCACTTGCTGGTGAAGATCAAGGATTGCAGCCTTCAATGTGGGATACAACTCAACACAAAGAAAACCAAAATCCTCACAACTGAACCAATAGGTAACATGATGATAAATCGAGAAAAACCTGAAGTTGTCAAGGATTTTGTCTTGTCTGGATCCACAAGCAATGCTCCTGGAAGCAGCAGTCAAGAGATGAAAAGATACATTGCACTGGGTAGATCTGCTGCATAAGAGCTCTTTAGAATGTTGAAAAGTTAGGATGTTACTTTAAGCAGGAAGTACACCTGATCCAAACCATAGTATTTTCATTTGCCTCATCTGCATGTGAAAAGCTTGCCATTGAGTGAAGAAGACCCAGGTAAACTGTATGAATTTGAACCATGGTACTGGCAAAGAATATTGACAGTACCATGGACTGCCAAAAGAACAAACAAAATCTGTCTTGGAAGTACGGCCAGAATTCCCATTAGAAGTAAGGATGGTGAGACTTTGGACATGTTGTCAGTGGAGACCAGTCCCTGGAGAGGCATCATGCTTAGAAAAATGGAAGGGCTGTGAAAAAAGGTTGAAGGCCCTTGAAGAGCTGGATTGACACAGTGACGACAACAAGAGGACTGAGCATAGGAACACTTGGGTGGATGGAGGAGGAGTTGTTATTGTTACATTCTGCTGTGAATAGGTTTGCCATGGACCAGAACCAACTGGATGGCAAACTAACAACAACAACAACAGGGAGAGACATTAAAAAGCCAAACTCACTGCCATTGAGTTGACCTTGATTCAGAGCAACCCTGGAGGACAGGGTAGGACTGGCACCCGTGAGTTTCCCGAGAGTGTAACTTTTCACAGGAGGGGAAAGCCCCTTTAACCTACTACTTAGCAGCCCAGCCCATCACCAGGGCTCCACAAGGATAGAGAGAAACACTGTTAGGGCTGGATAGGGCAGAGGCTGTACACTGGTACAAATGAGGGCTGGAGGTACAGGGAATCCTTGGTGGACGATACCTTCAGGACCAAGGGTGTGAGGGGCGATGCTGGGAGAGTGGAGGGTGAGTGGGTTGGAAAGGGGGAACTGATTACAGGATCCACATGTGACCTCTTCCCTGGGAGAGGGACAGCAGAGAACCGGGGAAGGGAGACTCCGGATAGGGCAAGATATGACAAAATAACGATGTATAAATTACCAAGGGCACATGAGGGAGGGGGGGAAGGGGAGGGAGGGGAAAAAAAGAGGACCTGATGCAAAGGGCTTAAGTGGAGAGCAAATGCTTTGAGAATGATTGGGGTAGGGAATGTATGGATGTGCTTTATACAATTGATGTATGAATATGTATGGATTGTGATAAGAGTTGTATGAGTCCCTAATAAAATGTAAAAAAGGAAAAGAGGAGAAAAAATTATTAGGGCAAAGACTGTACAGATGTGCTTTACACAATTGATGTATGTATATGTATGAACTGTGATAAGAGTTGTATGAGCCCCTAATAAATTGTTAAAAAAAAAATGATCCTCAATTCTATCTGAATCCTTGCCAGAGCTGCAAGTTGCCTTAATAAACACGTGCAAAAAAAGTACCTCTGGCAGCAGACCGCTCAGGTTCAAATCCAGGCTCTCTAACTTATTGACTATGTGACCTTGGGCAAACCTGGACCTCTCTGTGCTTCCAAAGACTCACTTTCCAAAAGGGAAGTCATAAGCCAACTTTTCTTATTCCTCACTGGGTTGCTTTGAAGATGAAATGAGACATCTGTCTAAAAATGCTTCTGACCATCCCTTGGTTCTCAGAGCTCCACAAATGCTATGGATTATTGTTATAAGATTATGAATGATTTTTTCCAAGGGTAGTGCAAAGATTAACATCAGTGCTACTTCTCTCTGACAAAATATAAATCCAAATTTCTAAATAGCAGGGTCTGAACGGATGCGCTGTTAACAGCATCTTGCTTTTCTCCCATCACTTGTCACAGTAAATCTGATAAGAAATGCTGGGCTAGGGCCTGCAGCCAAGCCCCTCACTGGCAGCGTGCAGGACCTCAGGTTGTTGCCAGGCCAAGGGACATCACAATGGCAAGAGGAGACTCCACAAAGGGCCCCTGCTTCCTCCCCCACGCCACCCTTCCCCACATTCAGGGTGAAACGTCAAAATACAATTTTTTTTGTCACCTGGTGAAATAATGAGCCCCCATTCCCGTTGCCTTGGTATCATCAGAGCGCAACAGCCACGTGGGGTAATCGCTGTCTCCGTGTTAATGCTGCTCAGTTCAAACATTTTCACAGGCCCTGGCGAAATGAAACCCGTGCTTTCTACCTAGGTAGAGTTTGAGGCGATTCAGCCCATTTGCTTCTGCTGAAGAGGCTACCTCAGAAAAACAGGAAATAAAAACATAGAGGGTGCCATTGACATTAGGTTTCTCGTTTTCTTCCTTTCTTCCCTACCTTCCTTTCTTCTTGCCCTTCTCTTTCTCTTTTCTTCCTTCCCTCCCTTTGCTCACGTCTTCCTGCCTGCCTTCACTTTCCATCTTCCCTCCCAAACTCCTCCATTTCTTCTTCGTTTCGCTCCTCTCTCCCCACCGCCACCTTTCTCCTTTCCTTCCCTGCCTTTTCCCTTCAGCCTCCCAGTTTCCCTCCTTCACTCTCTCCTTTGCTCCTTCCTTCCCCCACCTTGTTTTGATCCAGTGATTTGTACTCCTTTCTTCCTCTCATCCCACCCCTCCCCATTGCTGGAGAAACATCAGTTCCTTGTGGTGCTGGTTTCTTGGCGCCAGACCCTGTTCTTTGGGTGTTCACAAGTCTGTGTCCTGTGTGCAAACATAAGACAGACATATGATCAGGATTGGACAGAAGATGGGATTTGACAGGTGTTCTGCATCCCAAATCTCCAGGAGGCAAAGGTAAAGTCAGGCTCCTGCCTTTAAGGTTATGTCTCCCATTGTAACTGCATCCCACAAAGGCTCCTGCCTCCTGGCCACCTGAGGCCTGCTGCCTGCCTTCCTCTAGCTCCTGGGGAATTGGGGCAGCAGTGGCAAGAACAACAAAAATCCCCAGGAGTTGACAAGAAGGGAAGCTGCCTTGCTCGAGAGACGGCCCCTCACCCACCTGCATGATGTTGAGATACAGGTTCTCATCCCTGTGACTGGGCAAGAAACACCCCCTCCCCAAACGCAGTGGCTTCAAACAAGGACCATCATCGTGTGGTTGCTGGGAGGCCACTGGGTCGTGCTTGGAGTCTCCCATGAGTTGGCAGTCTCATGGGAGCTGGGGCACTCAGAGGGCTGGCAGCTGAAGCTGGCCGTTAGCTGGGTGCTTAGCTGGGTTGTTGGTTGGAGTGTCTCCACGTGGCCTTTCCAGGCAGCTCAGGCTTCTTTCAGCATAGTGTCCGGGTTCTGAGAAGTGTCCTGAGAGGTAGCACGTGGAGGCTGGACATTCTAAGGGTGAGCACTCAAGAAGAAGTCTTTGAAGGGATTTTTCAGAAGCTGTGAAGCACTTTGTGGGAGGGAAGGGGGTTGCCCAAACTAGATGTCACAATGTCATCTTCTCCATAATCTATTGGTCACAGAGGTCATGAAACATCCCAATTTAAGGGGAAAGGGCATAGACTCTACCTTCCTATAGGTAGCCTGTCAAGGAATTTGGGGGTCACATACGAAGACTGGGAGACCCTGGGTGGCACAAATGGTTAAGGACTCAACGTATCAAGAGATGGGCAGCTGCACCCCTCAGAAGAAATAACTAATGGCCTGCTTCTAGAAGCCCACAGGCTTGAGAATCCTGTGATGTGTAGTTTCTCCCTGGCACCCAGGGGGTCCTCGGGAACCAGAACCAACATAAGAGCAATGGGTTGGGTTTTTGTTGGTTTTGTTTGGGCTAATATTAAAACGATTAGTATGAAATTATATATGTATTGTGTTTAACTCTCAGGACTCTGATTATGCTGAAGTTGAACAAAACCGTCTGCCTCTTCTATGAACGCCAGCCGATGGAGGCAAAGGGTGAGGGTCTAGAGGAAGAATGAATGTCCCATTCCCGTCCTTATGTTTCAGTTGTCCTTAAAGGGCACAGGGGACAAACCAGACGTCTTTGATATGATTTTAGCCTAATGATGTGCTAGTATGATGATGAGCAGCCTGAAAAGTGGTTTTAACTAATGTGATCCAATATTTGAAAAGTTGACGATTTCACATCGAATTTTATATTCTCAGCATCTCAGTTACAAACAGAAAATCAGGCCTTAAAATCCTTGCATTTCCCCAAGGCAACAACAGTCTGGAGCTAGAATTTGAATGTCCCCTGTGGATGAGCTGACACGTGCCTGTTAACCACAGTCTCCATCCATCCCTATTGCCCCCAAAACAGAGGTTGGCTACAAGTATCCTTTATCTATATGGCTAAATAGGTTGGTTAGTTTGGATTGGGTTGCTAGTTTTTCCTGTTTTGTTTTGCTTACTTTTGATTTTTGGGGGGGCTAGGAAATGGTGTGTATTTTGGTACCATGTCTTCCAAAGCGAGAAAACCAAACCCAGTAAGCCAAGAAGGTCAAACAGTCTAGATTAATGATGAAAGGAGGAGCCCTGTTGGTGAGGTAGATTATGAGTTGGACTTCTAACTGCAAGATTAGAAGTTCGAAACTCCCCCCACCCCCACTCCACAAGAGAAAGATGAGATTTTCTACTCCTGTAAAGATTTACAGCCTTGGAAACCCACAGGGGCAGTTCTATACTCTGTCCAAAGGGTTGCTATATGTCAGAATTGATTCCAGGGTAGTGAGGTTTTCTTGATTGATATAAATAATTTTTGGTGAGTATTGAAAAAACCAGTCAATATTATTTTTAATACACATCAAAAAGGTCCACATTAATTGTTCCCACAACCCTGCCACCTTCTTTCTTTATTCCCTTGCCTCCCACTCTCCTTTCTTCCTCCCTATGGTCTTTTATCTCATTCGTTTTCTTTCAAGGGTTAGCCTAGGAGTGGGAAAGTCTGACTAATTCTTAACCAAAAGACTAAATTGGTGTTATTACTTGGGTTAAATTTTTTTCTTTTCTCTTCTTCTATTGGTTTGTGTCATGTAACCCAGAAAATGGGGAAACATTTGGAACATCAAAACACTATCCTTTCTCAGTAGACTACAAGCATTAAAGGCAACAGAGATAAATACTCCAATAATAACAATAACATACAAGGATAGCTAGAGAGATAAATAGATAGATAGAAAAACCACAAAATCTGAGCAGTTGTGGGAAGGAGAATGGGAATAGCCCCATGAATAAATATAGGTTTGCCAGAGAATAGTTCTATATACATATTAGCATATACTACAAATATGACCATGAATATAATAGTGCATCCAGGAGGCATAGTTAGGAAATGTCTTAGCTAGAACAAAACCCCTTGAGGGAGCGTGTCCTAAATATCGGGGATCAGGAACATAGCTCTGAGAGACCTCAAGATCAATTGGTACAAACTAGCTCACAAAGACAATGTTCTGTATCCATCAGGGAAGTGACTGGGGTCTTCAAAAGCTAGTGAGTAGCAAACTAAAAGTCGGTTCTTGGTCTCACCCTATGTGTTGGACAGGGTTCTCTAGAGAGACAAAACCATATTGCTAGTAATTATATATAAATATATTTATAAAGCTAGATATGCAATACAAGAAATGAACCACTAAATTATATACAGATAGATAACACAAGAAACTAACAGTTAAATTATAAAACAGTGAGACACTAGCAGTCCTTTAAGGCTTGAGAGCCGCCAGTTGCCAGTCCCATTCTGTAGAGAGAGCTGGGCTATATATACCCAGGCAGCAAACAGCAAGGCAATTCACCAACTGTCACCAATTGTCGGTCCCCAGCTCCAGAGACGAACATTCCAATCCTGTGGGATTAAATGGACCTCAACTTACAGCGACAGAGTCCACAAGCTAGGCATCCCACAGGTAGTGTACCCCTTTAAATTGAGGCACAGAACAAGCAAGGCGAGGCTCACGAAGCCATTTATCCCTCTGCCCTTCGATTAATTCTACTTGAGTTTATCGGCCAGGCTGGCACAATAAACTATTGCACCCTGTCTGGAGCAAATACCATTGAAGAAGCTCAAGATGCCTGGCAGCAATTAGTCCAAATCAGTAATGGACTATGCGTACCTCAGCCTCTATGATGCTAAGGTCAGAAGAACTAAATGGTGCCTGCCTATCACAAACAGCTGCTCTGAAAGGGATCATGGTACATGATCCTAGATAGAGTGGGGAGTAATGTGTAAGAAAACTGAAAGTCATACTACTACTACCAATAGTAATAATAATAATGATAAAAGATGAGGTTTATTGGTTAGATAGACTAGTGAGATCCCCACTACTATGGTCCTTCATCACCCTTCAGGTCTGGAACTGAATTCAACCCCCTGAAAAATAGACAGGTTTATAAAGTGAACCTTATGAGAAAAGATTGCAGCCCTCAGTATGGATTACAACTCAATGTCAAGAAGACACACATCCTCACAACTTGATCAATAGATACCATGATAAATGGAGAAGTTTGTTGTTTTTTTTACTTGGTGTTATTTGTTGAAGTTGTCACGGATTTTTTGTCTTGATGAGGTCTATAATCAATGCTCTTGGAAGCTGCAATCATGAGATCAAATGACGCATTCCATATGGATACATTTGGTGCACAATACGTCTGTAGAGTGCTAAAAAGCAAGGATGTTACTTTGAGGACTAAGGTGCACCTTACCCAAGCCATAGTAATTTAAATTGCCTCATAAGTATGTGAAAGTCAGACATTGAATAAGGAAGGCTGAAGAAGAATTGATATGTCTGAATTGTGGTGCTGGTGAAGAATATTGAAAGTAACATGGACTGCCAAGGGAACAAACAGATCTGTCTTAGAAGAAGTATGGTCAGAGGGCTCCTTAAAGGCAAGGATGGTGAGACTTCCTCTCACATACTTTGGTCATGTTATTAAGAGAGACTAGTCCCTGGAGAAGGACATCATGCCAGGTGAAGTAGAGGGACAGTGAAAGAGAGGAAGCCCCTTAAGGAGATGGATTGACAGTGACTGAAACAAGGGGCTCAAGCTTGGGAACAATTAGGAGAATAATTCAGGGCTAGGTAGTGTTTCTGTCTGTTTGGCATAGGGTCAATGTGGGTTGCAACTGGCTCAATGGCACCTGATAAGAACAACTACACCAAAATGAATCATAGCACTGAGGAGCACACATTCCTCAGAACCATCAACCATTCAAAAGCAAATAGGCAGTATATTCCCAAGGCCAAATTCAAAAGGCAGGCAAGGTTAGGGGAGAAGGGTGAATGAAAACAGGAAGCAGAGTTTCAATGGCATGAGTGATATTACATTGCAGGAGATTGTCATCAATGTCACATAACAAAACGTGTATAAATTGTTACGTGCAAAGCTGATTTTCTCTGTAAACCTTAACCCACCTTACAATAAAAAGTTTCTTTTTTTAAAACAAAGACACCATCGTTCATATTATAGACACAGCCAAAGAAAGATCTCCTGGACAATCCTAAAAGGATCTCCCAAATGATTTGGGTAGTTAGCCCTCCCCAGGGAGTTCTACCCATTGAAACGCTGGGCGGTTATGGCTGCAATTATATTTCAGGCCAGAAGAGGCAGCAGAGGCCTGGTTGTTCAAATGCTACAAAACTACCAGACAATGGGCAAACAGTTTCTTTCCACGGACGACTAGCGGCTCTGTCATATCCATGTCTGGTGTTCAACACTTGGCGACAGAATCCAGCCCGCTGGGTTTGGGTGGGGTCTGTTTCTCACCCATGCTTGGCTTGGGATTGTTCTATGGCATCCACAAAGTGGAGTCCTTTCCTTTCTGATGTCCCGAGAAAGCTGTTTTCTCCTTTTTCTCTCTCTGGCCCTCTTCCCAAGAACCCTGGGGTTCACTCTGCTTTCCTCTGGTTGATGTTTCTCAGGCAGTTACTTGACCTCGGTTCATCTACTGCAGGTGACCATTAGCAAGTAACTGTACCGTCCTTGGATGGTATTGTTCATGAGCTAGGCTGCGAACTACGGGTTAAAGGTTTGAGTTCACCCAGAGGTGCCTTCCAAGAAGGGCCTGGTGCTATGCCTCTGGAAAAAAACCCACCCCAGCCATGGAAAATTCTAGGGACCGGACTTCTCTAACACACTTGGGCTCTCCATGAGTCCGAGTTGACTCAATGGCAATTGGTTGCTGGTATTCCTGTAAGTAGAAGACAACAATCTTTAAGCAGTCCCTCTTGGATTCATGGGAGGAGGATGGCTTCCTCTGAGAGAACTTCTCAGGGCTCCAAGGGCTCAATGATCTTACAAAAAATGAGAGAAATGATGAGCCTGATGACAGATGATATTGCTATGCAGGCCTCGTTTCAGGATGCTCAAGTTTCCAGGTCTTTCCCTGACTCACAGTGTAGCCCTGTGAGGTTCCAAATAGAAGGGCACCCTTGCTCCCAGGACCTGGAGCCTTGTAGCTGAGCAGAGCAGTCATGATGAGAAAGAGGACCCAAGGGGGAAGTCAGGGGGCTGCTTCACTTGTCTCAGTGTCAGGCAAACAAATGTTTTTGCAGGAAATTTCTCTTCAAGAGTGTTCTGATTTCTTGAAGGAAATATTTTTCTGAACCATTTCCTCAGGGGAAAACCACTCAACTACCTCGGGAAGGAAGATTTTTCTCCTTCCAAGCTTACCAGGCTGTGCTAACTCACAGAGGAGGTGTGACTAGCAGGCAATGAAACTGATTTCCAGACTCCTATGAAAATCAGCAAGTGCTTGGCTGCTAAGTGAAAGGTCGGCAGTTGGAAAACCCCAGCTGCTCTGCAGGAGAAAGTGGTGGCTGACTGTGTCTGACAAGATGACAGCTTTGGAAACCCAATGGGGCAGTTCTCCTCTGTGTTCTACAGTTGCTTTGAGTTGGAGTGGACTTGACAGTGATAGATCTGATCTTTTTCCCCATGAAAATCAACTTTCACGAATACATGTGCATTCATGGATGTCTGTGTCTGCTTTGGCATGCATGTGCACATATGTGCCTATTTACACGTGGATGAATACGTCTGTGAATGTGGGCGTCTCTGTTTACTTTGCCGTGTGTGCACATGTCTGCCTTTGTCAGTATGCATGCGGGCTCAGGCAGCATAAAGAGATCACAGAGAAACTTGGAGAGAAAGAGAAAAGTAACCTATTTTCTCATGGGTCTCCCATACCTGACGGTCTACTGGCATCCACCGCCACGAAGACCAGAGGTCACTTCATGCCATGGGTCCAGCTGCACATTGCTGGTTGAGGTCAGTCACCAGGGAGGCAAGTGAGACTGGCCTCGCCAACCTACCACCCACCTGCAGGAGTGATTCCCACCATCTGTCCTGGAGCCCCGCCCACCTTACTCAGCCTCCCTAGACCTTGAGTGAAAGGCGTTTCCAATGTTTTTACATAAAGATTTCTGAGATTGACTGAAGAAATGATTTCATTTGACAAAACAAGAAGCTTTGAATTTAAAGATTTGAGGCAAGTGCCCTTCAGAGAGGGGCCACAGGACGGGGCCATGCTCCCTTCCGGTATGCACAGGGGTTGCTATGAGTTGGAACCAACTTGATGAGCACCTGCCAGCAACAACAACAACCAGAAGTTGTCCAAACTTCTGTGGCCTCAACTCGGAAATGAGAATATTATTATTGCCTCCTAGAAAGAACTCAAGGTATGTACAATTGGTTAATAGGCGTTTGGAAAGTGAGTACATTAAGTGGACTGATGACATTGATAAGGCAATAAGAAACTGAGAAGGCTTCACTAACAGGTGCTTTCACATCTGTAACCAGTAGATTCCTTCCTTCTTCATCTCTTGCCATCTTAATCAGCTCCCACACTTTCCAGGCAGCTTGAGGGATTAAATGTTCAGTCTGATCCTAGTATAAGCCTCAGCCTCAGAATCAGAGGCTTTACCTGAGGTTTGAGGAGCTATACTGGGAATGAGGGAGAGTAACCTGTCTTTTCTATTGCTCTCCTATCGCTCCCTCTTCCCTAGCCCTTCCCTGTCTCTGGGCCTGCCTTTCCTCCCTAGAGCATTGGCTTCCGGGAGAAGGGGATGGAAACAATGAGCACAATGAGCACATTCCTGACCAGGCCTCTTACCATGCTATGTTCCAACCCTCTCTTGGAAGGGCCTCCACGAAGTCCTCTTATGTCATCTCACAATAACTTGTTAGATACCATTGAGTGAGCTCCTGACTCATAGCAAAAGTACACACAAGAGATTGAAGCACCACCTGGTCCTGCACCGTCCTCACAATGGTCCTTGTGTGTGAGCCCATGGTTGCAGCAGTGTGGAGGAGATCCTGTCCAAGAAGGCTGCCAGTGGGTGGGAGGGGCTGCAGCTTTCAGAGACTTTGGAGGATGCCAAGGTGGATAGTTCACGGCGTATCATATGAGGTCAGCCAGCGGGCCTTGGGGCCCCTTCCCATTATCCATAGATATATGAAATAAATGGAGGCCCTCAGCAAGATGGGCTGCAGACACCTCCAGGACTCACTTGATCCTTGGCAAGCTCCCTTAGCCTTAGGACACCACCTGCTGGAACTGTGGCTTTGCTGCCTCTCCTGGCTCTCAACTTCCCTCCTAGAGGACTCCAGCCACCCTTCTCCTTCCAGATCCTTCCAGCAGGAGGCAGATATTGGTCTCTATGCTTTTGCATGTGGCCAGTTTTCTAGGGACAGATCAGCCTCTCCCAAGAATTTGGGTTCACCAGAGTGAGCGTGCCCACAAGTCTGCAGAGCGTACGGCCAGGCCTCTGAAGAGAGAACTGCTGGAAGATTTGCCCCTTTTCAAAAGCGCTAATTCCACAGTTGAGAGCTCGTCTCCTGGGGACTCAGCTTGAGTCTCAAGGAGCACATCCCCTTTGACACTGCTGGCAACTCGAGGTACTGTGGGTCATTTTCTTGCCTTTGAGGAGTGCAAGGGAAATGCTACAATATGTCCCTTCACATGAACCACCAATCCTTATTTGGAGAACTCTCTGAGATGACAGGGATGAGAGGGAGATGTTCCTGGGGCACGCTTTCACCTGCACATCTCTCAGGTGAGTCAAACATTTGACCCCCAAAAGTTGAGTATGATGGTGAGAGTTCAGGCTGGGAGATAGAGTGTCTGGGTTCAAATCAAGAGACTGCACATCTCAACTCCCATGGTTCTCCTGCATAAAACCCAAGCCAAGCAGTTTATCACTTCCCGGCTGAGTATCCTACTGAGGCCAGCTAAACTCATTCTTTGCTGATGACAACGTTGCTTGTACCAAATGGCTTTGCCATGTAGCCCTTAGCAATGGCCAGAAGGGCTGCTCATCAAACCGCAGAGCAGGGCTTCTGGCACACACGTTAAGAAGGGGGCTATTCACAACAAGGTCAGTAGTTCAGAACCCACTAGCTGTTTCTCTGGAGAAAAACTGTGGCTGTGTGCTTCCATAAAGATGCCCAGCCATGGAACCCCCCTGGAGAGGGCCATGATGAGCTGGAGTGAGCTCTACAGGAGTGGGATTTTTTACTGTGGATGTAATCCCACCTGGGCAGAGATTTTCTTTGTGACTTAAAGAGGCTGTACCTTACACCAATGACTTGGCTGATACAAAAGGATTCAATTCAACACTGAAGCAAACCAACTCCAAAGGAAGAAGGCAGCTGCCATGCAGAGAGCTCCAAGGACCACCAACCATGGAGGTCATTGAAGCCAAAACAAGAATACCGCCCACCAGCCCTCAGCCCCCAGGGATGGACAAAGAGAGCGTGCCCATCAAGCTGGTGCACTGGCATGATGCTGTCAGCCTCCGGTGCTGTGAGAACATTGACTTTGGTGTGTTAAAGGCACCCACTTGCGGTATGTTTGTGATGTCAACGTGTGGAAACTATGGCAAGCCCCCCTCCCTGCCTCACCGCAGCAAAGCCTCGGCATTAAAACCCCGTGCCTTCTGTGGTGCTTGCCAGCTGTGAGAGGGCAGGAAATGCCCTTGGCTTTTCTGCTCCTTGTTGCGACCTCCCTCTGAGGCAGGGAGCAGAGGATGTGAGGTTGGAATCTGTTTTGTTTCATCACTACCCTTTGTCATCTCTCTGAACACTGTCATGTGCTCCTCACCAGTGCTTCGCCCTCTCTATCACCAAGCCATGTGCTCTTTAAAACATGCACACACACACACACACACACACACACACACACACCTAATGTTCACATTTTGAGGCACATTTGTCTTTAATTCACTAATAATAACAATAATTATTCAAAGTCACTTTACCATCTGAAAAGAAATCACTATGCATACACATAGATCATGGATGCCAACTGCCTTCTTAACAACATTTCCCAATGAAATATTCAGCAGCGATTATTTTAAGCCTGAAGCTGTTCATCCAGTTTGTGTTAATCAAAACAAAAACAAGAGACGAAGGGATCCAAAAGGACATGTAAGATCATAGACTGAAAGTAGCCCCATCGAGCACCAAAGGCTTGTCCAGAAGGGCAGAGCCACAGGTAAAAGCTATGTCTCTCTGGAGTTGCTGGCATTTAACTAGATGCAAAATGTCAGCGCAGGAAATGGCTTGCCCAATGCAAATACTAACAAGGGAGGCATGTGTTCCTGTGTAAATGGAGCTTTAGCCAATCCGGGCCTTCAGGATCCAGCTCCCATCGCAGCATCCACGGGAAGCACCAGGGGAATGTTCCGTTTGCTTATTTTCCCTCTCTTTGCTAAGAAGAAAAAGAGCCTTTGTGGCCTAGTGGCTACAAGTTGGGCAGCTAATTTCTATATCAGCAGTTTGAAACTACCAGCTGCTTTGTGGGAGAAAGATAAGGCATTCTGCTCCCATAAAGAGTTCGAGTCTCAGACACTCACAGGGGCAGTTCTACGCTGCTCTATAAGTTGGCTGTGAGTCAGCATGGATTCGATGGCAGTGAGTTTTCTAAGAGTAAGAAGTATCTAGGGGTGTAAACAGTTAATGAGCTCTGCTATTAAGGGAAAAGTTGTCATGCCCAACCCACTTAGAGGAGCTGTGAAAGAGAAGCCTGGCAATCTTCTTCAGAATCCTCGGCCATTGAAAAGTTTATAGAATGTATTGACCTTGTTTGTTAAATAGATCCAGGTATATGGTGGAGCATACAGGGACCAATGTCATAAAACGGGGTGGGGGTGGAAAAAATCTCTGAGACAGATGCAAAAACTGTGAGGGAATGAGTTGTGAGGCTGGGGCATCAGGACCATCGTCTCTGGGATTTTCAAAGTTCCTGAGCAATCAGGAAAGGGGCAAGAGTTGGTCTCTCCCCATCCAGAGGACAGCAGAAGAGGAGAACTGATTGGGCACAATGAATCAATGACTAGTGACTCAAGCAACGATCACCCTCCACCACTGGAGACCAGAAGAACTAGATGGTGCCTAGCTCTCACTATCGACTGCTATGAAAGAGATCACATTAGAAGGGCTTGATTAGAGTAGAAGGGAAATGTGGGGCAAAACTCAAAATCATGATTGTCGCGTGCCAGGTCTCGCCAGCAAGAAAAGACGCACCACAACAGGATTCTTCCACAAGCATTTAATTTTTCATAATGCGGTAAAAGACCCCGAAACCCCAAACTACTGCTGCTTATATATGCTCTATGGGGACGTGCTGTGCCCTGATTGGTGCATTTGCCAAAACCTCATGCATTGATTGGTGAGTTCGCCAGAACCTTCGTTTGCATACTCCAGGGTGGAGTTATGACTACGTCATCTCAGCATCGCGCATGCGCTAAGTGGTTGTTTATCACTTAGTTGGACCACCGCCCTGACTGCCCGGCGCCATCTAGTAATGGCAGCGAGAGCTGCGGCTACCCACATCACGAGAGCTGTGGCTTCCCACATCTCGCGAGAGCTACGGCTTCCCACACATGATAAAACACCAAGCTTACTGTTTGGATAAAGGCTGGTGAAATTGCAAGACTATGGTGCTTAGTTACCCTGCAGGTCTAGAACTGAACTCATCATGGCTCGATGTTCAACCAAACAATAGACAGGTCTATAATGGGAACAATGACATTAGAGACATACAAATACCGTAGAATAATAGATCACATGAGATCAAAAGACAGCATTCCCCCAAGAACGAAGTTCAAAAAAGTTGAGAATGAAGGAAGCTTGGAGACAAGAAACAAGAAGATGTGGGGGAAGTGATGGTACATTGTGGGAATTGCTATCAATGACATGAAACAAAATGTGTATGCGTTGCTCAATGGACAGCTGAGCTGCTCTTAAACCTTCACCCAAATCAAAATAAAAATGTTTTTAATCAAAGAAAACTTCATGGTTCACTTCTACTCTGACACACACGGGGTGATGAGGAAATAGTGTCAACCGGGTTTGCTGTGGTCCAACCACCAGACATGTGCTTATGGGAGAAAGAGCATGCTGACGCTGGCAATACCGAGCAGGACCAAGATGGTTTTATTTGCCTGCATCATGAAGATGGTAGCCCTGGTGGTGAGATGATTCAGAGCTCAAGTGCTAACCAAGAAGCCACCCAGTTTAAACTCACCCAGCCCTACTGAAGGAGATTTCCCTCCTCAAAGGTGTTGTTGGTTGTTATGTGCCATTGAGGCGATTCTGACTCCCTGTGACGGGAAGGAAAGGCACACTGTGCTATAGTGTAAGGGTTTTCAGCGGCTACTTCCTCTGAAGTGGGCAGTGGAAACCTTCTTTGTATTCTGTTCATAGCCTGGAAGTTTCCCTGACACCTCTTCACTTGAGGTAACCCTGCTGGCATTTGAAATACCAGTCACGTGGCTTCCAGCATCACAGTAACACACAACTCACCACAGCACCACAAATGGACAGACAACAACAGGATAGGAGTCTTCATGGGAGCAGGCAGTCACGTCTTCACTCTCTCGATGGGGATCAGTGAGTTCAAACTGCCAGTCTCTCTGTTACAGCCGCACATGCAACCACTGTGCTGCTAGGTACATTTCCTTAAAATTCTGCCTAGAAAAATCTGTGGAACAGTTCTTCTCTGTCACAGAGGGTCACTGTGAGCCAGGATGGGCTCTGAGACACACAAATGCAACACCATGAAGCCACCTTACTCTGTCCTGCTCTTATTTAACTCTATTCTTTTCTGAGCTATCTTTTCCATATATTGACAAGAGACTAGCACTGAGCAGTGTTAATTCCACCAAGGCCAGGAAGGAGGTCAAAGAGTCACAAAGGACTATCTCTTTGCTCTCATGCCACTGCACTAAGGAGGCTTGGGTGGCAGCTGGAAGCTGCACATTTCACTCCCTGTCCCTACACTCCTGGCTGAGTCTCCTCAGAGTGAGACTGCCCCTTTACCCAGCTCACTGCATTGGCTGTCTTGCTCTGAAAAGAGAATTCGCACATGTGAGTCTGACGGGGTGACAGATGGGAATCTTAATGCTGCTCTTTGGAATATGAAAGGCCTCGGATCAGAGTGCTGCAGGGGAGTGATGTCTGCAGAAGACCTGCTGGTCTCCCAGTTAGAAAGAAGCCTTCCCCTTTGCCTCAGAGGTGCGTTCACTGTGGGTGGCAAGTCAGATCCTTGGGCTGGCACTCTCAGTAAACAGATCATATGGGCACCTTGAGAAGCGCTTGCTCACTGACCCAGCTCCCCAAGGATGTAAACATACCAACCAGGATGACTAAGGACACCAGTGCCAAGAATGATCACATTCTTTGCATGTGTACAAATGAGGTGGGCAGCCACCTTCGCTGATGGTGGCTGCACAGTGAGTGTCTGGAATCACACCTGGCTAGGTGGACCATTGAAAGAGTTGGTGACATGATAATAGGGAGTACACCCCCTTGCCAGTAAAGCTGAGGAAATGGCATTTGAGGAAGCAGGGGCAGCCGGGTCGCCAGCATGAAGTCAGCGAGAACTTTGCTTGTGCCTCCTTTGTTCACTGGTGGCTGCTGGCATCTGGGTAGTGAGGACACCATGGCTACTGCCAGAATTCTCCACGGTCCCTGGTTCCACTCTCAAGTCGCTGGCTTCATCACTACCACTGCCATCGAGTCGATTCTGACTCACAGCAACCCGAAAGGACAGAGTAGAACTGCGGCTGGTGGGTCTGGGGGGGCTGTGGATCATTATGAGAGCATTTCTATCTCGCAGTAGCTAAAGGGTCCAAAATGCTGGCCTTACGGTTAGCAGCCCAACATAACCCACTTGGTCATGAACCCTTGCCAGCTGATCCAGGGAGTCCATTCCCAAGTGCATATCTAAAAGAATGAAAGACGAGTACCCAGATGGATGCTGCACTAATCACTATGGGCAAAAGGTAAACAATAAGCCAACAATACCCATCAGTAGAAGAATAGAGAAAATATGATCTACACAGAGTGGGATATACATATAGTCTGCCACAAGAAAACTAAGGCCTTTGATTCGGACAGACTCTGTAACACAGGTGAACGCAAGACATGAAGTGAAAGACGCCAAACACCAAATGCCATGTATTGTGAGTCCATTTAGAGCAAAAATGCTGGACAGGTAAATCCCGTAGAGCCATAGAGTAGATTGGTGGTTTCCCAGGGTGGGGCGGGAGGGGCAATGGGGAATGACTGCTTAATGACTGCAGGGTCGATGAAAATGTTCTGGAACTGGATGGTGGGAAGCTTTCACAGTGTCCTTAAAACTACTCTTAAAAAGGGGAGAGAAAGAATCTGCAGAAAGCACAGTTCTGATTGACTCACATGAATGCGGTCACCAAGAATTGGAATCCACTAGAATTGGAATGGCAGCTAGACTATTGTTTCCTTGGGAGGTGCCTCCAGGAAGGGCCAGTAGAGAAGGGTAATACTGATAGAGCAAAGGGAAGGGGCCGATAAAGAAATGTCATTGAGTAGGTTCCCAGAGACAGTATAAATCCTCTTGTAGTTGTCCCACCCAAAGGCTGAGGGAACTGGAGTGTGGCTCCACCTATCCCCATGTGTCATTGGTTAAAGTGGCATTAAGTTCTGGAGGATGTCAACTCCCCTGTCTGCTCAATGACTGTTCCCTGTGTGGGGAGTTACATGTGCTTCCTGTGAGACCATTGTCATTTATGGGAGTGGTGGGTGCCAAGTGCTAATACATGGGCACATTAGCAGCTGCTACAGCAAGTGCTGTACATTTTTAGCTGCTTGAGTGACAGGTGGGCCTTACCTCCTGCCTATATTCAGTGGTAGGGTGTTCAGATGGGGGCATCCGAAAAATAATAAGGCCCTATTCTTTGCAAATAGACATTATTATTATTTTAATCTGTCCCAACCCCCTTTCTTATCTGTCCCTGTGAACTACCTCACTGGCTGAAACATCAGTTCCCTGGGGAAGACACCACATTTCAATATGGTCACAAGGCTGTTTTCATTGGCCCAGTGGAGACACTTACATAAGATGGGTCAACTAGACGCTTTTTCTGGAGCATTTCCAACCAAAAAACAAAAAAAGATAGTCCCGCTTTTGCAAGTGGCCTGGCATCTAAGAAGCATAATTCAGAAGCACATGTCCCGCCATGTGGAGGAGGCGGTCTATGTTGCGAGATTACAGCATGTGCCCTGAGAGACAGACACAAAGAACACAGGAACATGCCAGTGGTGGTCAGGAACCGTCGACAGAGCCAGCTGTCCTCTTGTTCTCCCCACCTTTCCATTTTCCTAGGATTCTCTCTTCCAAGTATTGGTCTCTTTGCCTGTTTACAACCAAATGAGCCCCAAATAAGATCCAGATCATAGAAATAGAAGGAGGAAGTTGGATGGAGACTGCAGTTCATACTCCCCGGAAGCCATTCAGACTCGCTGGAAGAAGGAGACCCTGTGATGGAATTAGCTCTGGATTCCTGACATTTATTGAGGAATGCTCAGGGAATAAGCACCTGTGGGGGGAATCAAGGAAGGGCACAAGAGGGAAATCTCAACAGAGGTCTCAGCCCTGCCTATGGAGAGTGTCATAGTCAGTGTTCCCTAGAGAAACCAAACCAGTTATATAGCTGTAACTGGAGATATCGATATATCCACCAGGGCTCCTATGGTTAACCACTGCACCGGCCACTCATTGCCATCAAGGTGGACTCAAAGTGACTGTGTAAAACAGTATAGAACTGACCTTTTGGGCGTTGGAGACTGTAACTCTTCAGGAGATTACGAAGCTTCATCTTTCCCTCAAGGAGCCCTTGGTGTTTTCAAACTGATGTCCTTGCTGTTGGATGCCCAAAGGGCCACCCACTATGACACCAGAGCCCCAGAGAGTGAGGCTTATTTCTAGCAATTGGCTCACATAGGGGAATGGCAAGTTCCAAATTCATAGGTCAGGCAACAGCCTAAAGAGCTCTGTAGATGTTCATCCTAAAATCCATAGGTTAGGTGATGGGAAAAGACAAGAATAAGAATGGTCAGAACACACCCTAGGGTGTGCTGAAGGCCTTTGGCTGATAGGTTTACCCCTTCCCACATTATGGAAGGTATTCTATTTTGCTTGAGACCCACTCCTTCATAAGAGCAAATAGATGAGGTGAACAAGCGGCCATCTAGCTCAGAAGCAATAAAGCCCACCTGGAAGAAGCACACCAGCCGGTGCGATCATGAGGTGCCAAAGGGACCAGGTATAAGGCATCATGCAAAAAAATAGAATATATATATATATATATCTGTGTGTATATGGATATATATACCATAGAGAATGAAGGGGGAAGTGCAGAGTGGAGACCAGAGGCCTAAATGTCGACCACTAGAGATCCCCTCATAGAGGGCTTTAGGAGAGGAGATGGGTCAGTCAGGGTGCGATGTAGTACCAATGAAGAACACAGCTTTCCCCTAGATCCTGGATGCTTCCTCTCCGCAACTACCAGGATCCAAATTCTACCTTGCAGGACTGGATAGGGCAGAGGCTGTACACTGGTGAATATGGGAGCTGGAGGCACAGGGAATCCAGGGTGGATGATACTTTCAGGACCAGGGGTGTGAGGGGTGATACTGGGAGAGTGGAGGGTGAGTGGGTTGGAAAGGGGTAACTGATTACAAGGATCCACATGTGACCTCCTCCCTGGGAGATGGACGGCAGAGAAAGGGGGAAGGGAGACTCCGGAAAGGGCAAGAGATGACAAAATAACAATCTGTGGATTATCAAGAGCTCATGAGGGAGGGGGAGCGGGGAGGGAGGGGACAAAAAAAGAGGACCTGATGCGGAGGGCTTAAGTGGAGAGCAAATGCTTTGAGAATGATTAGGGCAAAGAATGTACAGATGTGCTTTATAAAATTGATGTATGTATATGTATGGATTGTGATAAGAGTTGTATGAGCCCCTAATAAAATGTTTAAAAAACAAGAGCAAATAGATGAATGCTTGTTTGACAAAAAAACTGGGCACCATAGCCTCGCCACATTGCTATGCAAAAGGAGCCATCACAGGGAGCTCTGTAACTGGGACCTGGCCAAGTGGTGACCAGTAGCCTGGGACTTTGTAGCCTAATACGTTGCAGCGAATTGCTTACTAGTTCTCCTCTAGCTATAGTCTTTGTAACTCCTACCAATGACAGGGTGGAACTATGCCACCGAGGGAAGTAGATAGCATGCTAATAATATCAGTAAAGTGCATGGCATCCTCGAAGAGGTGAGACCATTCAAATAAGACCTGTAGACCGCTAATGTGGGGATTGGTCGGTATGGTCATCCTGGGTGAGTTAACTCAGAAACAGAAAGTGGAGTTTCAAGAGCACCGAGAAAGACGAGCCAGCAGTGGAGTGTGCTCTTTGGACCCAGGATTATTACTCTGAGCACCACCTCTGTCCAGGAGACAGAGATCCCTGACACTGGATGCATCAGGAGACAATGAAAAACAGTGGCAGATAAATAGCTCATGGAAGCAGAGGCAGCAGCACCAAGACCCCAGAACAGGGAGCTCGCCAGCACACAGAATGAGAAAGCTGAGTGTCTTTGGGCCAAGGCTTCCAGACAAAGCGGGCTGCCTCAACGCACTTATCAGCAGAGCTGAAAGAACTTTGCACACGGTCCCAAGCAGAGCAGAGGTCAAGGAGCTGCAGGGCAGAGGCCAAGGACCAGAAAAAGTTCTGCCTCTGGGCACCACTTGGAAGAGACTGTCCTGACTGGAAGAACTATATCCCCAGTCATTTCTGATCCTGAATTGTCACCTGCTAGGTCCCCAATTAACCCCAGAAACATAAGTATTGTTTGCGAGTTCTGTGTGGCCATTGCCACTTAAGGATTATCAAACCCAGCAGAGAAGAAGAGAGTGTCATGGTAGGGATGGTTGGTGTCAGAAACTGTGAAAAGAAAGGAGGGCGGAGGCATTTTGATCTCTGTCTCATAGGGATCAGCCTTGGGTTGTTTATCTTGATTTTCCTCCATTGCCTTTTGTGAAGTTACAGGGGGGTCAAATGCCTCCACTATGCCATTTATACCCCTACATTGACAAGTCGTTGGATGAAGGTTAGTTTGGGGAAGGAGCAGACCTTGGATGAGCTCTCATCAGCTGAGGCAATCCTGATAGGGGCCAGACAGCTGGGACCTTTTCTATCAGTGGCTCTCTCGGCAGCTGGGGAAATCAGTCTCTTGGCCCTGAGAGGAATCTGGGTGACACACTCATCTATGACAATACCCTGAAGAACAAGCTCCCACAAAAACCTGGCTGAGAACTCTCGCCTAGATCACAGGAGTGCATGCCTAGCTAATAATAGCCATTTACTGAAGGCCCTATGATTGGAACTGTGCCTCATTTACAGATGGAAAACTAGAGGAAGGGATTTAAGGTGGCTAAGTTAATAAGTGACAGAGACAAGATTCAAATACAAGTTTGAAGCTGGTACTGTTAGCCTTTTTTCCAGGGCTGGGTTTTAGATGATGCAAATGAGACACTTGTCAGGCACACAAGGTAAAGAGGCCTTCCCTCTCCAGTGTGACTTTCCCCATAAGTCTGAATCATGGGCCTGGTGTGTCTTATTTGCCTTCCCTGAGTCTCAGAACCTGGTCTAGTCTGATTTGCTACTTTGAGGAATAAGCCAGAATGCTCAAGTACTCTGAGTCAAGACCCAATCTCCCCTGGAATTGTTCAGTGGGACTTACCAGCCTCTTCCTTCATGTTTCACTTTTCTAGAAACCTCCATGGAGGACTAGCTCTCATGAAGAGAGCTTCAAAAAGCTCATGGCAAAATTCCATTATTTTTTCGTATCATTTTTCCACACGCTTTTGGAAGCTCCCTCTTCATCCCTTTCCACAGTCTTTCTCAAGGAAAGAGACTGTTGCTGGTTGATGTCAGATGCCCCTGAGTCTGTTTTCTACTCAGAATGCTCTGCACAAACTCTATCAACAAATGACGTAGAGTCAAACGTGCTGTGTGTCTTTAAGTTGATGTCAGCTCATAGTGACCCTACAGGACAGAGTAGAACTGCCCCCAAAGGTGTCCTAGGCTGAGATCGTTATGGGACCAGCTCGTCAAGTCTTTTCCCCTTTAGAGCCCATGGGTAGGTTCAAACTACCAGCCTTTTGTTTAGCCACCCAGTCCTTAGCCATTGTAACACCAGGGCTCTTTAAAACAGGGATTAGGTTGATTAATTTTATAATCTCCAGGCACATTTGAAAGCTGCTTCCCAGAACACCCTTCCCCAGATTGTTGATTAAGACGGGCATTTGGGGACTCATTTCTTTCTCATTTGTGTAAGTGCACTCTATGAGAGGGGTTTCCCTTCATAGATAGGTGATCACATACTATTTTTCCAAATTGAACCACTCTTGGTGGTATATTGGGTTAAGAGTTGGGCTGCTGCTAATGGCAAAGTTAATGGTTCAAACCCACCAGCTACTCCTTGGGAGAAAGATGAGGGTTTTCTGCTCCCGTAAAGATGTGCAGTTCTGAAAATCAGCAGAGCCAGTCTATTGTGCCATATATGAGGTCAACCCCATGGCAGTGGATTTGGTTTTGGTTTGGGTCTGTGGGGGAAGTCCTTAAGAAATTCTTTAGTCACATGGAGGAGTCCCTGGGTGGTGCAGTTGGTTAACATACTGGCAACAAAGCCCTGTCACTCCTTACCTTAGGATTTACTCACTCTTTGAAACAGGCATTTATTTACACACAGTTTGACCTCATGATGGTGTTCAGTAGATGTGGATCTTACTTATTTGCATTGTTCTGTGACAGTTGCAAAATTCGTTAGTGGCTCAGGGATCAATCCTCTGTGGACTGCCCCGAAGCTAGATGAAGCAAGCGGGTTCTCCCTGATTCATCCTCCCTCCTTAGCAATGCTTGCTAGTCAGGATAACATAGTGCCCATTAAAGAAACTGCCTGTGTCACTTTAAATTTGTGACCTGGGCGGGAGGGAGGGTCATGATCACAAGTGACAGAAACTGATGCTTGACTAACTTAGGGGAAAAGGCCTAATGGTGGATAAATGTTGGGAAGACAAGAAAATGTGGCAAATGCCTGGGCAATCTCAGGGCTGTGAAGCAGGTAATGGCGAAACACTCCTCCTGAGGCCAAAGCGTGCCCTCTGTAGTACATTAAATCACATTCACACACACCCATTCATGTTCACATGGGACCTGAGGCTATGGCCTTACTTGGAGAGGAGGTCTTGGCAGATGTGCTTAGATAAGTATTTCAAGAGCTCCATCTTTCTGGGTTTAGATTTCAGATGGATACTACATGCACTGATTGGTGTGTTCTTATAAGAAGAGGAGTGGGCACACAGAGACCCCGTGTGAAGACACTGGCAGAGATTGGATCAGTGCATCTATAAGCCAAGAAATATCAAGGATTAGCAGCAGTGACCGGAAGCAGAGAGAGGCTACTTTGATTCTCCTTCAGAGTTCTCAGAAGGAATGAATCTTGCCCACACCTTAATTTTAACCCATTGTCCTTCAGAAAAGTGAGAGAACAAATGCCTGCTGTTTAAGTCACTCGATTGGTAGCCATTTGTTACAGCTACCCAAAAGAACCATTATGGATTGATCTGTAGCCCCCTCAAAATATGTGAGAAATTTGAACCTTGGTGGACATGATCCTGTTTGAAAAGAAGAGAGTTCTTTTGTAATATAAATGAAGCCGTATGGCCACTGGAGATCCCTTCATAGAGGGGTTTAGAAGAGGAGATGGGTCAGTCAGGGTGCGAGGTAGTACCGATGAAGAACACAGCTTTCCCCCAGATCCTGTATGCTTCCTCCCCCCAACTACCATGATCCAAATTCTACCTTGCAGGGCTGGATAGGGCAGAGGTTGTACACTGGTGCATATGGGGGCTGGAGGCACAGGGAATCCAGGGTGGATGATACCTTCAGGACCAAAGGTGTGAGGGGCGATGCTGGGAGAGTGGAGGGTGAGTGGGTTGGAAAGGGGGAACTGATTACGAGGATCCACATGTGACCTCCTCCCTGGGAGATGGACAGCAGAGAAGGGGGGGAAGGGAGACTCGGGATAGAGCAAGATATGACAAAATAACAATGTATAAATTACCAAGGGTACATGAGGGAGGGGGGAGCGGGGAGAGAGAGGAAAAATAAAAGAGGACCTGATGCAAAGTGCATAAGTGGAGAGCAAATGCTTTGAGAATGATTGGGGCAGGGAATGTGCGGATGTGCTTTATATAATTGATGTATGTATATGTATGGATTGTGATAAGAGTTGTATGAGCCCCTAATAAAATGTAAAAAAAAGAAAATGATTAGGGCAAAGAATGTACAGATGTGCTTTATACAATTGATATATGTATATGTATGGATTGTGATAAGAGTTGTATGAGTCCTAATAAAATGTTTAAAAAAATGAGGCCATATGAGAATAGGCTTGAGCCTAAACCTAAACACTTCTGAGTTAAAGGCCAGGATAGACCCAGTAACACACAGTACGGGGAGAAAGATAGCGAGGAATGCCAAGGAACTTTCTGGTATCCACAAAGAAGGACCCTGACCTAGAGTCGCACCCCAAATTTGAACCTGTAAGCTCCAAAGCAGGGGGAAAAGTGTTTTAAGGCTACTGACTTGTTGGATAATTTTTGGTTAAGGAGATTAAGACAGGAACTTAAGACATCCTCCAATCCTTCCTCTGGCTTCGTTCCATTTTTCTCACATTCAAGAGTCCTCCTAGAGGATTCAGTCAGGTTGTTGTTGTTGTTGTTCAGTGTCATAGGGAGGGTTTGGATTCATTGTGACCATGCATACAACAAAGTCATACACTGCCCGGTCCTGTACCATTCTCACCGTTGTTCTTAAGTTTGAGCCCATTGTTGCAGCCACTGTGTCAATCCCATTTGTTGAGGGCCTTCCTCTTTTTCATTGCCCCTCTACTTTCCAGAACACGATGTCCTGCTCCAGGGACTGATCTCTCCGGACAACATGTCAAAGTTAAGGCGAAGTCTCATTATCCTTGCCCTGAGGAACATTCTGGCTGTACTTCATCCAAGTTAGATGGGTTTGTTCTTTTGGCAGTCCATGGTACATTCATTACTCTTTTACATCACTACTAATCAAATATATCTATTCTTCTTTGGTCTTCCTTATTCAGGTTTCAACTTTCACATGAATATGAGACAGTTGAAAATACCATGGCCTGGGTCAACCCGCCCCAGTCCTCAAAGTAATCTCTTGCTTTTCAACACTTTAAAGAGGTCTCGTGTAGCAGATTTGACTAGTGAAATGTGTCATTTGTTCTCTTCTCTGCTGCTTCCATGAGAATTGATTGTGGATTCAAGCAAGACAAAATCCTTGACAATTTCGATCTTTCCTCCATTTATCATGATGTTATCAATAGGTCCAGTTGTAAGGGTCTGGGCTTTCTTTACATTGAGTCATAATCCAAACTGAAGGCTTTAATCCTTCATCTTCATCAGCACGTGAATCAAGTCCTTCTCATTTTCAGCAAAATTGTGTCATCTGTATAATGCAGGTTGTTAATAGGCCTTCCTCCAACCTGATGCTCCATCAGGCACTGCCCCTTAATGAGTTTAGGTCATGAAGGATAGTCCTCCATAGGCACATTGATTATTACACTACCACCCTCACATAATAAATTCAGAGAGAGAAAATTTCCCCAAAGCAATGGAAAGCTTACTAGAGAAGTGGAGGGTGCTAAAAGCCAAAGGTGACACAAACTGGAAATCAATACTAGTTTTCAATACCTGCAGTCATCTAATAGTTCACTGCACTATCTAAGGAAAGGTGAGGAGAACTGGGGCAATTCCATTAAAAAAAAGACAATGCAGGGTATATAAGTCCGTCATTCCTCTGGAGAAGAAAAACACATAGTTGGGTTGTAGAGCTTTGTTTGCTAATCAACCGAATGTAGTTGTAAGGCAGGGGTGTGTGTGTGCGCGCGTGTGTGTGTGCGTGCGTGTGTGTGTGTGTTGAAGGGAGGGGCTTGCCATTCTATTTCATAGCCAGGAGAAAGATGAGCCTCTTCCCATATCTTTTGCTCTGTGGCAAGTTACTGATCTACAAGGAACTTTTATTTGACAAGGACATTGCCGAGCAAAAAACGGGAAGCTTGTGTTCATCTCTGCTGAGAGGTGGAGTCAAAGAGATGGGCTTTATGACAGACACCCTGATCGTGCAACCAAACTATGAAATGGCCTCATACATTCAACACACATTTGCTGCACCTTCCCAGTGTGCTGCCCAGATATTACCAGGCAGAGTGTTTTATGGGCAGCATTTTAGAGTTAGGCAGGCAGAGGGAGTGTCTTTGTGGGTGTTGCCTTTACCAGTCCTTGGATTGTTCTGGGACAGGCATGTCTTTTTCCTCTAAAGTAACTGATTGCGTGTAAAGAAGGAGTCTCCTCAGTAAGACGGGTTGAACCAAACCCAACCTATGACAATCATCTCAATTGGAACACATAGCGACCCTATACAAATACCTGTAGGGTTTCCAAGTTTGTAACTCTTTTGGGGGGGTCAACTACCATATCCTTCTCTTGCAGAACCACTACAGAGTTGAGTGTTGTGTTAGCAGCTGAATGCTTAATCACTGTGCCCATTTTGTTTGCTGAGCCGCCCTCAAAACACTGAACAGGTTTTCTGGGTACCAAGCATGTCCACTTCTATATCATGCCTAGGGTGTTTTCTCCAAGTTGATAGGAGGTGCAAATCAGTTACTAGGGGTTTGGCAGAGTCAGTATGGAAACTGGGAGGGTGTGTGAAATTTGAACCAGAGTAGAACAATTCCAAGACACTTCCTAGGGATTCCTGGCATATAATATGCAAATGATAGTCAAGATATATAACTGTGTCTCTGTTCTTGGTTCTGTCAGTACCTGGTGTGGCCACAAAGGAGAAACCTGGTCTCCTGCTATTTTGAGCATCTAGTGTGAATGACAGGAGATAAGTCACATGCTAATGAACCCTGGTGGTGTAGTAGTTAAGCACCATGGTGCCCGGCTATCAAAGCATATAGCATCTGGGGTCTTAAAGGCTGGAAGATAAACAGGGGGCCATGTAGATAAGAAACAACAAAGTCCACATGGAAAAAGAACACCAGCCTACACCAACATGATCGCTGAAGACAAAGCGGGTGCATAAGCACATGTGAGCATGTTTTCTTGATGTGCACTCACCCTTTACATACAACTCTCTTATACATACGTGTTTCTGTGGATTTGTTTCTCGAATGCACCCAGACTAACATAAGCAGCGTGGAACGCATTTTAGAAGCCTAGACAAGGGCAGGGCAGGATATTCAGAGGGACTGGATCCAGAATTAGAGAGGAAGGAGCCCTGGTGGCAAAACGGGCTGTTAGCTCCCTGTCCCAAGGGGGACAATGAGACTGCTGGCTCCCATGAACATTTACAGTCTTGAAAACTCCATACAGGGTCACTGTGGTTGGAATCCACTGGACGGCAGTGACCTTTTGGGATTGAAGGTGGAAGCCACCAATGACTTCCTGCCATTGAGCCAAGGAGCCTCCGGAGAGTGTGTGAACTTCTGGAATGCAGTGAACAACCTCTGCACATCTGCTTTTCGTGCTGCCCAAGTCATGCCCTTGGCCTTTGCTTAAACATATTCATCCAGAAGTGAACCATCACAGCTGCTCCCTCGGGAAGCTGGGGGCTGAGCTCTCTGGTTCCACTCTGTCAGCATTTCTGGTCCGGGTACCTCCCCTCTGCCCCGGTACAGGCAATGTGCTTTTGGAAGCAGTGCTCCCTGGGTAGTGGGTGTGTTTTGCCTCCTCTGGCCTAACATGATGAATGCTGAGAGGGGGTGGATACTAGGGGGTTAAACTCCCTGAACTTTACCTAGCCCAGGGGAAAACTTATTATTTAAAGTAAGCTTTAGACAGAATCTTTAGAAAGAGAAATGGTTAACTTTATGTACACAATTACTCCCCAACACATAGGCTCAACCTCATAGGCTGTGGATGACCTTGAGCAGGTGCTCAGTCACAATGGGTTTCTATCAGGATTGAGAGTTCAGCTCTCTCAACTCTCCAACTGGTTATTAGCACCATAGTCTCGTTTCTATTTTTGTATTTACTTTGTTTTGAGGGGGAAAAGACTCCCAATCCAACTATATTTTATTATGAACTCCTTTGCTAAGTTTTACACAAGAAAAAGGCACAAACTGCTGTTCTGGATGAAGTAGAGCATCCGCATGAGGCCACAATGGTGTCGGAAGGACCCACAGCCACAGTGACTTAAATAAAATGACACCCATTCTGTCCTGCTGACTCTGACTCATAGTGACTCTGTGTAGGGATCCTGAAGTTGCTACCTTTACAGGAAGCAATAACCTCATCTTTCTCCTGTGGAATGACTTGGCTTTGAACCAGCGACCTTGCTCTTAATAGTCCAACACTATCCAGCATTACCACCTGGGCTCCTGAAAACTTAAATAAGACATAGAAAACAAACAACTTTGTCACAAAATTGTGACTGAAGACAGATCAATTCATGGAGTTTCAGGAGGGCCTGTGAGAGCATGAGCGGGACCTTCATTGGGATGTGCACACTACCGTATATCGTTGAGTGTGGCCCGGGGAGTGGATGCAAGCACACTGCCTGAGGGACAAGCTTTCCACTGCCAGTCAGCAGTAAGAAAGAACTCAATGGTGGCTGAATCTGTGGCCCCTCAAAATGGATGTAGGGTCTCCACATAGACTCTCACTGTGAGCCACAGCCTATTGCTCAAAATTTAAGCTCAAATACGACTTAAACGCCAAACATTCTGTTTCCTTAAAATAGGGTACTGCCAGGAACAGCTAGAAGTCTGCATGACCTATCAGATCTCAACGCCGATCTCAAATCACTTCACATGATCCATTCTACCAGGCATGTCAAGGACAACTAGAGGTCTGCATGAGCGAGCCCAAATCGCCTCCTCACTTACCCATTCCAGAGGCTGTGCCTGTATAACCTATCGACTAACACATTCCCATATGCCGTGGTTATGAAACCAACCATCATGCTGGAATAAGGACCAATCACGATGCAAGGGTCAGGGTCAGTGGGAAAGCAAAATAGGGGCTGAGGGGAGCCAAGAGGGGTCGCTTCACTCAATCCCTAAACCTGATCTAATGTCACTAGACTGGGGTCTTCCTCACATCTCAAGGGCACCCGATTCATGATTGAAGTGAATTGTGCTTATTCAATCTTTGTTCTGCTTGCTGTTTTGCTGTGCTGCATCCTCTTCTTGCTTTTTTGTGCATGGCTCCCTCTGTTGTGGTGACAAATGGCTTGAGAGGGATTTGACATAGGGAGAAAGCCCACCCACATCAACTGTCACCAGAAGCAGACACTAAGTCCATTTCTCTCACCTCACAGAACTATGCACACCAGACACTGGTAGGGCTGTCTGGGAGGGGAACACTTAGTGCAGTGGTTCTCAACCTGTGGGTTGCGACACCTTTGGGAGTCATATGACCCTTTCACAGGGCTCACCCAATTCATAACTGTAGTAAAATTACAGTGATGAAGTAGCAAGAAAATCATTTAATGGTTGGGGGAGGGGGGCATCACCACAACAAGAGGACCTGTATTAGGAAGGTTGAGAACCACTGCCCGAGTGTGTTTAGGACTTTGCTGCCCTCAAGGTCATTAGACATTCCTGAAGGCAGAGCCACTGCAGGAAGCCCTTCTGGGAAATGCCCTGAAGACAGGTCTCAACCAACTCCACCCTCACCCTCTGAGATCCTAATCATAGGACGCATGGAAATGCTCCCTGCCTCTTCGAAGGCTGTAAGTCCATGGGAGCAGAAAGCCTCCTCTTTCTCCCTTGGAGTGGTGGCTGGTGAGTTCAAACTGCTCACTTTCTGGCTAACATAACCCACAGACCAGCTCCCCCTGAGCTCAGTTTGGTTTGCCGTACAGCACACATTGTTTGGAACCTTCTGAAATAGCTATGCACATGTGCAGGTTGGGGGGATTTCGCACAAGATGCAGTTTTCCACCCTCTCTTGGCAAAAATAATTTTTGCAAAAGGCTTGTATTCTCTTCTGGATCTGAGTAGCAGCTACTCTCATGAAGTCATAGCACATACATCCATGCTACAGTCCTCCCAACTCCCTAATGTCTTACGCCGAGTCTGCTCCATGCTTTTCTGTGTCCTACATGGCAGCTGTAGGCACCCAAGGCATGGGCTCTGCAGCCTGGGTCCAAATCTCTCCTTCCCACTTCCTCACTGTGTGGTCCTAGGCTCATGACTTTATCATCCTGTGCCACTGATTTTTCATCTGTAAAAGGAGGCCAAATAGAGTCCACACATAGGCTTGTTAAGTGGAATAATTGAATTATTATACACAAAAAGCTTAGAACGGTGCTTGGCATCTTGCAAATACTATTAGGTGGTTTAGCATAGGGACTGGGTCATCCATTACATATGCTCAGGTTCAAACTTCCGGCCAGGAAGGGGTGGTACACCTAGGTGGGCATTACACCTGGATTGGCCCATCTGGGCAAGGTGAATTCAATCCAGCCATTGGGGTTGACCATGACCGTCAACCATGCCTCCCTATGGAGGAATTGAAAAGGCAGGATCTTGACCGCTCCGATGTCTCCCTTCACCCACTTTTCTGTTGTCTGTCCCCCAGAGAGGAGGTCACATGTAGATACTTGTAATCAGTTCCCTCTTTCCAATCCACCCTCCCACAACCCTCTCAGTATCACCACTCACAAATTATCAAGGTTTCTTGAGGGATGGGGGAGCGGGGAGGGAGGGGAAAAATGAGGACTTGATGCCAGGGGCTTAAGTGGAGACCAAATGTTTTGAGAATAATGAGGGCAATGAATGTACAAATGTGCTTTACACAATTGATGTATATATGGATTGTGATAAGAGTTGTATGAGCCCCTAATAAAACGATTTTTTTTAAAAAGAAAAAAAGGCAGGATCCCGGAGCCCACTGAGTGACTTTCTCTCTAGCAGCTTCTAGGTAGGCTGTGCCCCGTGAGGGGCCCCGAGGTGCCTGTGTAAACCTGAAACTTCTTCTCTCAAAAAACCCACTTGGATCACAATCCAGGCTTCGAATTGAATTCTTTCTCGCGCGAAGCCAAGGCCTGAGGTATATCTCTCCCAGGAGAGATCTAACAATAGTATCTCTTATTATAGCATTAGGAGCCCAGGTGGTGTAGTGGACTGTGCATTAAGCTGCTAATCGCAAGGTCGGGGGTTTGAACTGACTAGCCCGTCCGTGGGAGAAATATGAGATTGTCTATTTCTGTAAGGCAGTGGTTCTCAACCTTCATAATGCCCCCACCACCCTTTAATACAGTTCATGTTGTGGTCACCTGCAACCATAAAATTATTTTCATTGCTACTTCATAACTGTAATTTTGCTATTGTTATGAATTGGTTGACCCCTGTGAAAGGGTTATTTGATCCCCAGAGGGGTCGCGACCCACAGGTTGAGAACCGCTACTGTAAGGATTTAAAGTCTCAAAACCCCAAAGGGGCAGTTCTTTGTCCTATTGGGCCGGTATGAGTGGGAGTCAATAAAATGGTAGTTAGGTTTTTTTCTGCATCAGTATCAGATTCTGGTGGCAATCTCAGTCATCACGCATTGTGGTCTGGTTTGAACTCTGGTAGATCTGTGGGAAATGACTGCCCTGGTTTGAGGTGAGGGTCACGGTGCTTCAGTGGTAGATCTCTCATCGTCTTTCACCGGGAAGACCCGGGTTCGATTTGCAGCCAATGTGCCCCAGACTGTCAGTGAAAGTTTGTGTGTTGCTATGACACTGAGCAGGCTTCAGTGATGTTTCCAGACTGAAATAGAATAAGGACGAAAGACCTGATTATCTCCATCCACACATCGACCTATGGCCCTCCACGGTTGGCTTCCCTTCCCAGCCCTGGTGATAGCACAGACTGGCATAGTTTGCTCCGCTTCCCATGAGGTGCCCATGAGAGGCTGACTTGACAACCACGGTCAAGATCAACAGCTTGAACTCCTTTCTGGGTCTACAGAAACAAGAACAACCTTCTGAAAGGAGGTCGCATTGCTATTTGGGACTGGGAGAATGCCTTTGTGACAAGGATTGTGCTCTGGATCCCAAAGGCGACTTTTAAACACAGCCACATAGCAACTCCGGAAATTGCCATAGTAGAAGCCAGGTTTAAAAAAAAAAAAGTTCTACTGGCTTGCTCAAAGGAGGCCAGAGTTGGATGGGGGTGGGGTGGGGTGGGGTGGGGTGGGAGACTCCTCTAAAAATGAACAAATTTGTTTCCTTACATATTTGTCATGTCCTTTGGGCCTGAAAGAAAGGGGGGAAAAAGCAGAAGAGAGGAGGAAACGGCGACTGACAGTCTCTTGTTGGTATTCCCACAGCATCCCCTCCTTAGGCACTTGCTGCCATCTCATCCAACTCCACTCAGTATATTTTCACCCAGCAATGATGCAGAAATGTCTGTGTACTCCAGTGTTATTGTAGTCGGGCAGCGTTTACGGGTTTGACTTTCAACTCAGCATGGCAGGACGTCTAGAAGCAATTATAACCAGCACCTGCTCTATCTGTGCGGCGGGCAGGCAGTGACGGACCCCCAGCTTCCAGAACACTAGTGCCCCCTCCCAGCTCAGGATAATGACGGTGACACTCGGCCTCCTTGTTGTCTGGGGGAGCTCTAGGAGCTCTCCTCTGAAACCTCATATTATTGGCATTTCTTTGAGTGAGCACATCAAATTAGTGACTGTAAAGGAAGGTGTAGGAGATGATTATTGGTGACAAGACAAGCCTCAACCACCTCCAGAGAGCATGTCTCCTAAGTGCAAAGTATGGAGAGGGAGGAAACAATTGACCACAAATGGAATAGGCTCTGAGTCTCGCCACACAATGTATGTGCATGGTCACTGAGGCGCCAACATTATGGCTGGAGGACGGATATGGTTTGTGCAGCCGTGATTGCCATCCAGAACGTGCCGTGCTATTGTGAAAAACGATTTTTTTATTCTGAGCAAATCTCTGCTTCCACTTGCTTTAATGCTTCGCCAGAGAGCCAGGGACTCTGGGAGGGGTGGGGACGCACAGGGCTGGGCTGACCTCAGGAACTCATGTGTAAAGGGCTTTTTCTCACTTGGAAGCAGGCTGGGTTCACAGCTGTTCTTTCTGGTAAAGCTTGTTTCTGAACCTTGCCACGTCTGAGTCCGAAGAGGGAAATGAAGGTGACAAATGCTGCGAGGAGCCCTGGGCACATCTTGGCTATGGTCCTGCTTAAGTCTGTTTCATTTGAATCCCAGTTTTACCTTTCCTCCTTTCTGGGTTCCGAAGCATCAGATGGGTGCCAAACGCTTCCACGGACAACTAAAGCTGAACAAGGTGCAGGCAGATGAAGAGCAACGGGAGGTTGGTGTTTGGGAGAATGAATACTTGGGCTTCCTAGGCCGGTCCAGCTGGTGGTTAGAGCCCTGTTTCAGATTCCACTGAAATCTCTTAGTGTCCAAGGACCAAGTGGCTCCTAAGTCCAGAATTTCTGTTACATGTCTCACCAAGGAGAAGCTGGGCCCAAATGCATTGAAGAATAAAGCAGGAGCTTGGCTTGTGAATCCACTCTCTGATTCTGAAATTTCAAAGGCTCCGTGCACAGACATTTCAACACTGAAAGCACAGCAGGGAAAATCAAAGACTTGGGCTTCCTCCTTGCCCCTCTTTTAGGGCTTTTATGGTTTTCCAAGGCGCCTCCTAGAGCCGAGTGTTGTATAGGTCATGTTTAAATATGTCGTAGTTCTGAGGGACTTGCTGTTCTGCTTTCTTTTGCAAGGAGACCCGGTTTCTTGTCTTGTGGCCAAACACAGAGCACAGATGTCTGTGGGCCCCCTCCCTTTCCCCTGACCTTTGCTCTCTTCTCTGGATACCCTACTGACCTGTTCTCCCTTACAAGATCTGAACTGCTCACACACTTCGTTAAATTCTCATCCTAGCGAGAAGCATCCGAGCATCTTATTAGAGCCTGTATGAGTTCTGTTCTGGATGCCTATTTGTGTAATTTCAGGTCTCTGGCATGGAAACGTCCCATGCCCACAGACCCACACAGGTAATATAAACTCCAACAGTAGTTTAAGGTTTAAGGTGGTCACAGGGAACACTGGGGCCCGTGTCTCCTGGTGAACCCCTCAGGCTGTCTAAAGGGGCTAGTTCCATCTCAAAGTAGCCATGCAGGAATGTAGACCGGTTAGGTAGCAAGACAAGGGGTTGTTCCTCTCCATGCTTAGGGGGCCCCCTACAGGAGGTTGGAAGCCAATGCGGGCTAAGCCCAAGCCAGGAGAGCTTAATTGACGCCTCCCAGCTGAAAACCCTTAAAAGGCTGGAATCTGGAGACCGCCGCCCCTTCCCTTCAGCTGCTTCTCTGCCTTCCACTCAGCAGGGCTGAGTGTGCAGTGTCATAAGGGTGCCCGTGTTCAGTTTAGTGTAACGCCGGAACCTTCTTCTCTCATGTATATAAACCCACTCGGATTACCAACCAGGCTTTGGTGTGAATTTCTTTCCAGTGTGTAGCCAAGGACCGAGACATTTCCCACCCGAGAAACCTAACAGACCCAGACTTACAATAAACCCATATTTTTATTTATAAGGCAAGAGGTGACCAGGTCTAGACAATAATGGTGAAGAGGGCCCTGGGTTTGAGAAAGATTCTGAAGTAGAATCCATAACCCTTAGAAATGTATTGGCCTTAGGGGAGGGGCAAAGAGGGCTGGATTGAGAATGTCTCTGGCATCCAGTTCTGACTTGACTTCTGGATCCTGAATCCTTCAGGGCCATGACCTTGCCCTCCAGCCAGACCTTCCAATAGCCATCTTCTCAGAGCCTTGTTAAGTTCTCATAATACATTACACCTGCCATCCTGTGAGCAGCTACCAAACCCAGGCACTTTTTTCAAAGACAAGCTCGCTCTCTCTACCCCTAAGAGCAGGTAGTTTGGGGATGATGGATATGAGATACCACAGAAGACAAATCTGTTATCTTCCATGGTGCACAAAACATGCTGTCACAACCAGGACTCGTGACAATCCCTCAGTTTCCTAAATTGCTTCACTGCTACTTTTTAATTAAGCCTCATTAGATTGTCACATATTGATAAGAGGGATGACCCTGAACTAGATGCATAAATTAAAGCTATCCTCATCCTGTGCTTTTATATGAATGTGTTAATTATTTTTGTCATTAGGGAGAATAATGGAGGGATGGAGCAATACCAAACGGAGTTTGACAAAGTGAATCCGTCACCCAGTGAGTCTGCAATTAACACCAAGGGACAAAGGTAGGATTCCCTGTAATAAATAACCTTCCTCCCTGATGCTAATGGAGACCCAGCAGGACCCACTGTTGTGTTGTCGCAGTTGTACACGGGCCCTTAGAGGAGACAGAGCTGGTGTTTCAAACGAGTCTTGTTTGCCCCCAGTTGGCTCACACATTTGTTTTTTAAACGGCATAATCACTAACATTTAAACACAGGGTGATGTCACGTAACAATCTGCAGCTTCTGAGAAATGGAGAGGCCCGACTTTGCTGGTTGACAGTGCAGAGGGACTGGGGGAGCAGTCAGATATGGTGATCAGAGTTTGGAATCCTTGCTTTCCAAGTACATGTGTCAAGGAGTTCAAGGGTTCAGAAATTTAGGAGGGAAGTTCCAGAAGACAAGTTTGTGTGGTCGATAATAAACCAATATAGGGGTTGAGATTTCAATCTGTTGGCTATTTATTTTGTGCTTGGTAGCCAGCCAGCCCAGAATTCCTGACCTCGCCGACCTGTGAAACAAGGACCATTCCAGAATGACATAGAAGCAAGCACGGAAGCGAGGGCATCCATTACCCCGAATGCGTAGGGGTCAGGAACTAAGTGCTTTCTGTAGAACAGCTCCAGAAGGCAGACCTTTGGCTGGAAAACCTGTTAGGGAGCTAGCATAGGGACTGGCAGGCCTATTACACATGCTCAGAGGTCCAAGCTACCGGCTCATGAAGCAGTGGCTCACTGCATGCTCAGAAGTTCAGGTTTCCAGCCAGGAGGGGGAGCTATGCCTGGGTGGGCGCTGTACCTGCATTGGCTCACCTAGGCCAGGTGAATTCAATTCAACAATTCAGCCAATGGGGTCGACCCACGTCATCGACCACGCCTCCCTAACCGCTCATAAAACTCACGGGGATCCCAAACCAGGCCTCGGCGTGAGCTGTTTTTCGCGTGGAGCTAAGGACCGAGGCACACCTGTCCCCAGAGAGGTCGAAAAGAAGTGGAGCTGTGTGATTCGGAGCTATGAGGTAAGCCGGCCCCAGGAGTGGGCTCTCCCATGTTGGTCTCACGGATTGGGGGCCCCTCTGGGCTCCTTTTACCTCACCACCCTCGGGAGATTTGTTGGGTTGAATTCACGGTGTCCGTCTTTGCGCCGTTTCTTGCTGGTGTCCGTCTTTGCGCCGTTTCTTGCTGGTGTCCGTCTTTGCGCCGTTTCTTGCTGGTGTCCGTCTTTGTGCCGTTTCTTGCTGGTGTGCGGGACTTGACGTGCCTGCTTTCCCAGGAACTCGCCTGCCTTCCCGGGCTGCATTTGTGAGGGGGCTGGGAGGCTGCTGCCTGGAGGCTGGGAGGATTTTGACTCCCAAAGCCTTCTTGAGGCTCAGTGTATAAGGTTTATTTGGACGTGAAAACGGAATCAAAGATGCAATTAACGAAGTTTTAGAAGCAGGCCTTATTGAGAAGCTTGCGGGCGGGTTCAGCAACTCAGGGTATTGAGCTATTGAAGCCGCGCAGGGGGAAAAAATCCTGGCAGCGTTTTTATGCCCACTGCTGGCAGGCACAGCTGGGGAGGATCAAAGCTGGCGAGGATCTGCGCACACAGGTGCTTCAGAAGGGAGAAGGTTGTTAATCTTACCTATATGTCAGGGACGCGTGGAGTGACCATATCTTCAGAAAACATTCTGGCTTTGGGACGAGCTGGTTCCAGGAATTTGGGGTTGAGCAGGGGAGGGGAGGTCGGTTAGGGGTCAGCCTTGAGAGCTAAGATGGAGGTGCAGGACTCAAAATGGAGTCTGTTGTGCCAAGACCGGACATTTTAGACTGTGCCCTATAGGGAAAAGGGATGTAACCATTTCTGTAACTGCTTCCTGTGGGTAGTGGGTAAAAAGCAAGGGGAGGGGCTTTTCAGGCAGAGTACTGACAGTTGCGGCCTAGCACAGGGTGGAGAGGTTGGTATTGCTGGTGAACTGCTATACGGGTAATTTCGCGGAGTCGACTTTGCCGGAGCTGGATGAGACAAGGAGCAATTAAGAGCAAAATTATAACTAAAATTATGGGTCCTAGTATGGGGGCTAGGAAGGAGTACAGAGAAGAGTTCCACCAGGAGGAAGATCCATCTGTTCTGAATCTGTTGTTTTGCAGCTCTCGGTTTAGCTTGTTGAGGATCTGGACTCTAGTTTCCACAATCCCCAGTTTATTGATATAATAACAGCCTTCCTCCTGGAGGAAGAGGCAGGTAAAGCGCGGTGGTTCTGCAAGGCAACTTGGGCAACAGAGGTTATTTGTCTTTGCAGGGAGGCTAGAGACTTGGCAGAGGCATCGACTGCCAGCTGGAAGCATGCGGTAAACTTGTCTGCTGTGATGATAGTGTCCAAGGGCTCCGCCGCTGAGTCCTACTGCAATTGCTGCTGAGGCGAAGGAGATTCTCACTGCTATCGGGAGAAAAACTGCTCTTTTAGTTTGACGACTGTATACTTGGATGTATTTGTCCTGGAACTCAGCCGGAGTGTATATAGGGAGCTGCGGAACCAGAGTGATGGGTAGAGGTAGAATTGATGTTTATATGCATAGTGAGTGTATGGTTGCACCAAAAGAAAATTTTTTCTGGCCCTGTTAGTGGTTTGGAGGGGATTTGAGTGACATTACATGTCTGTGTCGATGGATTGGAGTAGCAAAAGGGCACTTGAGTGTTTTCCGGTTGGATGTACAGAGTGACGTTGGGGATGGTTATGGCTTTTGTGGTCTTTACGTTGGATGAAAATGACAGGGCAGGACCTGGTACTGCTACCAGAGGAGGGCGTTCTAGGGCCGCACACATGAAGCAGGTGGAGAGGTTGCCTAGTCCAGCAAAGTGGCGATGGCCAGTCCCTGCTGTAGCAGGGTGAGCCAGGAGAAGGGAGACTCAGAAGGTTTAGAAATTTAGTTAGTGAGTTGAAGGTCTTGGATCTGAATATTACGGTGGATGGTGGATTGGACCTGGAGTAGCGACCTCCATACATACAGTTTGGCGTCCAGAAATTTCTCTTGGCGAGTGGTGCACTAGGCTCCTGGAACCGGAGACGTCCACCGGCTATCCCAGGGGTCTGGGATTGTGAGAGTGTATTTAGATTGATGGTAGTAGAATCATCCCTGGGGACGAAGGGAAAGGTAATGTATCTGGCAGGAAGACCAAGGACACCCTACATTTTTCTGCATTCACTTTTTTTGCACATTGGGTAGTTGCCTTCTGGTCATACAGGAAGCGTTTTAAAATCAGTGAAATTTAAGTATATGGGTGCTCTGCCCCCTGTGGGTGGGCAGTTAGCGGTGGCCAGCAAATAATCATAACACTTAGTGCAGGCGTAATTGGTATAGTTTTCAGTCAAGTAAAATCGCCAGGCAAAAGGGGAAATTATACTACGTTTAGCTGGCTGGCTTGGTGAGGTGAGTGAGGCAGAGAGACATAGGACCAGTAGACTGAGCAGACCACTGGGAGCCATGGTCAGAGTTTACTGCCATCTGGACTCGGGACAAATGTACCCAGGAATCTAGTCTAAGAACCTTGATTGCTGAGGGAGTGGTAAGGGACAGTGTAAGGGCCTTTCCACCGGGGTGCTAAGGGTTTGGGTGCAAGGGATTTAATTAACACAGCATCTCCAGGATGCACTGGTTTTTGGTGATCAGCAGAGGTCAGAGAGGGTTCAGGGATGGCAGAGTTGGCGTGTTGTCTAAGAAGGTTGTGGAGCAAGCACAAGTATGGAAGGTAAAAAGCTAGCAGAGGACAATCGGTTGCAGGAAGAGGCGAGAAAAGGAAAGGTTGTCTGTAGAGTATTTTGAAAGGACTGAGGCCGGACGGCTCCTGAGGGGCTGCGCCAAGGCGAGTATAAGAGCAAAGGGTAATAGTTGAGGCCAAGAAAGTTGCAGTTCTAGGGAGAGTTTGGTGAGCTGTTGTTTTATGAGACTGTTAGCTCGTTCAACCTTACCAGAAGACTGGGGGTGTAGGCTGCGTGGAGTTTCCAGCAGATGCCCAGTGAGGCGCAAACTGCCTGCTGCACCATAGATATGAAGTCTGGACCATTGTCCGACTGAATTGAAGCAGGCTGGCCAAAACGAGTAATGAAGTCTTGAAGAAGGTGAGTGGCGACTATGCTTGCACTCTCAGAGGAGGTGGGAAAGACTTTGATCCATCCTGAAAATGTGTTCACCATAGTGAGGAGATACTTAAACCGCTTATGCTTTGGCATGTGGGTAACGTTTATCTGCCAGTCCTGTCCCAGTAGGTGCCCTTACATCTGGTGGAGCTGTTTATGAGGGTGTTGAGCTTTCTGGCTATTGGAGAGGGCACCGATGTTGCATTTTGCATGTACTGTGTTGATAGTACTCCATAGTCCAGTGGGGTGAAATATGGGGTTAGAAACGTGTAGAGAGCTTTTGGCCCGATGTGTGGAGAATTGTGAATATTGGTGATGATTGTTTCCTGTTGTAACTTTGGGAGAATGAGTAAGTTCTATTTGTGTACCCACCATTTTTGTTGAGGAAGAGAGCAATACTGGGTGTTTTCCTGTTCAGTGTAAGTTGGAGTGTAAGTGGGAGGTAAAAAGCATACTGAGCTAGGAGCGGGAAAGTTGTTGGGCTAAGTCAGTAACAGGATCTGCAGAGTGGGAGGGAAGGGGAAGTAGGGCCTGAGTGAGAGGGCGAAATGGAGAAGGTAGTCCGCTACCTGGAGCACAACCCTGGGCTCGGCGAGGGTTACCGGAGTCGAGGAGCCAGGGCCTCTTCAGTCCATGAACCCCAGCAGCTCCATACCTTGCAGCTATGTGTCTGGAGTTTCCAGGATCTCGGCACCTCGGCTTTGCAGAGCCGGTGGCAGAGCCAGGGTCGGGCAGTTCGACTTCCAGTGGCCTGGCTGTTTGCACTGCGGGCAAGGCTTGGTAGGAGGCTTGGGATTGGGGCAAACTTTTGCCCAGTGGCCGACCCGGCCACATTTGAAGCAGGCTCCTGGCGGTAGGTGCCGGCTCCCCTGGGGAGCGTGGCGATGGATGGGATTGCCTGCCGGCCTTAGGGCTGCTACCAGGGCTTGGGAATGGAGGCTAACCATCTGTTGGACCCTCACCTGGCAAGTGGCCTCAGCTGGCTCCTCCCAAGCGTTGAAAACTTTAAATGCCATTTTTACCAGATCCTGCATAGGGGTTTCAGGGCCCTCCTCAGCCTTCTTTAGCTTTTCTTTCTGATGTCAGGGGCTGACTGGAAGGTGAAGTGAGAGGCCAAAATAGAGGCCCCACTTTTTAGACCCTGGGTCTAAACGAGTGTACTTTGTGAGTGCCTCCTGGAGGCGGTTAAGAAAAAGAGCAGTAACTTCTCTCAGTTTTTCATAGTTGACAACCTTGTTGGAGACTGTTTCCAGACCTCTAATGAGGTACCTGAGCATGAGGTTTCTATAAGGAAGATCAGACGCCCGGCCGGGCTGGTAACTCCAACTGGGGTCCTCTATTGGGATGGCATGCGCCCCCAAGGGGACATTAGGGTCGATAGCGTGGTTTTTTTCTGTGTACGTTCCTCGGCAGTAAGGGTAGAAGCAAGGATCATTTGGATGCCATGCCAGGTTAAATCATACGTTTGGGAAATGTAGGTAAATTCTTTAATAAACTTAGAGGGCTCTGCTGAGAAAGAGCCCAGGCGGGTCTCTATCTGCGACAGGTCCTTTAAGGAAAAAGGGACGTGGACTTGAATGAGTCCCTATACACCTGCAACCTCTCTTAATGGACAAAGGGCAGCTGGAGGATTGTGGAAGCGGGTATGAAAGGCAAGCGGTGAGGACAGGAGAGAGCGATGGGATGGCGCAGCGGGCGGGATAGACTGATAGAGCAGCGGAAGAGGCGCACTGAGGAGCTTGGCTGGATCTTCTGGGGTTTGAATGGCAGGTTCTTTCTGCTGAGGAGATAGAGCTAACCGTATTTGGCGGGCGGAACAATGGCTACAGAGGTCAGGGCGGGAACGCAAGTCCCAAAAAGCCTGCACATAGGGGACTTCAGAATCCTTACCAGTCCTCCTGCAGAAATTGTCCAGGTCCTGTAGAACGTTGAAATCAAAAATGCCCGTTGGAAGCCAATGTGCGTGGTTGTTAAGCTGGGACTGGGGCCAGGCAACTTGGGAGAGAAAAACAAGTATTTTCTTTCACAAGGTCTGAGTGAGAGGGAGAGACTCATCAGGGCAGCCATAGACTGATTTTGAACGTAGGCAAGCGCCATGCCTAAAGGTCCTGGAGATTTGGGTGGCTCTTAGGGGACCCCAAAAGAAGTGGGGAGCCGCACACCTATCCCGGGTTTTTGGCACCAAAACACAAGGTCTATTTGGATGTGAAAACAGAATGAAAGACCCAATTAACGAAGTTTTAGAAGCAGGCTTTATTGAGAAGTTTGCGGGCGGGTTCAGCAACTCAGGATATTGAGCTATTGAAGCTGCGCCGGGGGAAAGAATCCTGGCGGCGTTTTTATGCCCACTGTTGGCAGGCACAGCTGGGGAGGATCATAGCTGGTGAGGTTCTGCACACACAGGTGCTTCAGAAGGGAGAAGGTCGTTAATCTTATCTATATGTCAAGGAAGGATGGAGTGACCATTATCTTCAGAAAACATTCTGGCTTTGGGACGAGCTGGTTCCAGGAATTTGGGGTTGAGCAGGGGAGGGGAGGTCGGTTAGGGTTCAGCCTTGAGAGCTAAGATGGAGGTGCAGGACTCAAAATGGAGTCTGTTGTGCCAAGACTGGGACACAGTGTTGTGCCGCGGCTCCGGCAAGCAGCAGGCCTGGGGGCGCCTGCGTCCACCCCTTTTGGTTTGGGCAGGACTCTGGCTGGGTGGCCGGCTCCAGGCTGGCTTTCGGCTAGGCCGCAACCTGCGGCCTCCATTTTCCCAGCCACGTGACTCCACTCTCAGGCAGAATGGCACCACCTGTGTCTGTTGTAGCTACACTCCATTCCCAGACAGCAAACCGCCCAGACTGCCGGAAAGTTCAGCAGAACAAGTTTCATTTCCTGCGCAGGGACCAGACCATCAGCTCTCTTGAGGGGAGACTGAGCGGCCCCCCAGTCTAATTTTCCAAAGGTTTTTATACTTTTGCAATGTGCAGGTGTGCAAGCAGGCAGAGCTCAGGAGCGGGGTATTGTGGTTAGCCATTCTTAGTTGAACCAAAACTGCTCTGGTCCTTCTCGCAAGCCTTCTGAACATCCATTTCCTTCTGTACGTTCCCTTGGGCTACGTCTGCACAGCCTAACTCCCCAGTATCAGCTAGTTCATTGGCAGTTCATAGCTAGTTTATTTACCATTCATAATGGCTTCTGAAAGCTCAAAATGACTTCTCTTGTCAAGGCTATTTAACCTTTGCCCAGAGCTGCTATATTCTCTCCTGTTCTTAGCCAAGTTCAAATCATTGAATCTTCGGTAGCCAGCCCAGTGTATGGTGGGCTCAGCACTAAGAGTTTTGTGGCTTGTACTTTCTGTGTAAGGAATGCCACTAGCTTATTGGTTATTACTGGGCAAATTGTGAGGCTTAGCAGGAGGAGGATTAGGGGCCGGCTAGGGCCGTTCATAGGGTAGTTAGCCAGGCTGACCAATTAAGTAGCTTTTCAAACCAATTGGTTCCTCCATTTCTTTTCTTGACTCTTTGTTCTAATCCTTTCCTAACCAGGGCTCATCTATCTTTATTGATTCCCGAATGCTTTGCATAGAATTAGTTTCTCCCAATGCTGTGCACAGCATTCCTTGTTTCCAAAAGAGCAAGTCAAGCCCTCGGCGGGTTTGCAACACAACTGCCACAAGGGAGTCTAGGGATCTTTCTAAATGGGAGACAGGTTTTTTTTAATCCCTGTAGATCTAAAGCAATTTGCTGACTAAGAATCTGATAGTTTAAGTTTCCTTGTATTAAAGCAACTGACCCGACTGCAGCTAATCCCATAATCCCAAGCCCTGTTACCAGTGGGACCAATACTGGGGCTCTTTGAACTCATCCGGAAATTCCAAAGTTATCCCTACACCTCCTTCACCAGAACACAGGTACACTTGAGGACTAACATGCACTAGTACACAAATACCCGGGTCTGCTACTAATACTGGGGAAAAGAGACAGGGTGTTCGTCCTGTGGAACAAGTAAAGCAAGTACTCATTGGAGCAGATAACAAATTAGGATCAACATTTGGTTCAATGGGAACAGCTTGAAGGCAAAAATCTCGATATCTTGATATATTAAAGGGATACTTAGATGAATAAAAACACAGTCCTTGCCCTTGCAAATCTTTTAAAGGGAGCTTAGACTTGAGTCCATACTAACATCACCTATAGACTGCCGCTTTGTGTAATCCTTTTTACTAACATTTCTAATTGGATTACACTCTGTACCAATAGTGCTATTTGTACCTGTGCCTACATAGTAAGGGGAAGCAGGGTTCAGACAAAGCCAACAATCAGCTGTGAGGTGAGGATCTGAGTTCATAAATTGGAATACAGCATCCCGAGAATCAAACACAGAACCTTGAGGTGGCTCCTGAATGAGAAGGGCCCTGTGAGTTGGGCTGGCAGTGAACGGGAAAGTTACTGGAGAGTCTGGAGGGTGCGGCAAAGGAATCTTAATGACACCAGCTGTGGCTCTTCAGGATTTATCCCGAGGTTTGGGCCTTTGTACGGATGGCAGGTTGCCATATTTTACTTTGCTGGATAGAAAAGGTTTTCCCGGGATCTCTATCATTTACATAATGTTGAATTCCCCATGTTTTCCCAGGGAACCCAATAACGCTTGAATCCAATTCTTATTGGGTTACATTTGGAAACCATACACGTAGTGGGATCAAACCCTTCCAACGTGAGTCTCATTCTTGTAAAAATAATAGGGTCATCTTTAACAAGTTTCCACCCTGAAAATGATAGTTTCACAACCCCAAGCTGCACAATGATAATGTCCCTCCCCTTGGCAGTTAGGGAGTCCATGAGCCGGGCATATATAGACATGGTTTGTTTGGAGCCTTCTTTCTATAGAGGGTATTCCGCACCCATAGGACGGGATTCCAGTATAGGTCCCATTGTGCCCTTTACCTTTAAAGGATCCAGAATGCCAATTCTTTCCTAGCAAATCAAACAAATCAAAATGAAAACAGGGGGTCATACCCAGTATAAGAGGTTACATATTCACTGCTGGAGGTTAGAATAGCAGTCCACAGATGTGTTTCTGCTTGGGGGAAACACTGGGTGCTGTCAGCAATACTCGGAGAAAAACAATTAAGTTCTGTAAAGCCTTAATTTTGAGGGATTTTCCGTCTTTCTGGGTGTCCATCTTTTCAGGATATGCTCAGGGTGGGCTTTTTTTTTTTTTTTACTTATGACTGATGAATCCACGGCCCCCTCCCCACTATTTTAACAGCAGTTGGTGTTGTAAGTATCACTTGGTATGGGCCAGTCCACCTAGGTTCTAAGGTGTCAGGTTGGTGTTTCTTTACCCATGTCCAGTTTCCTGGTTGCACGTTGTTGGCTGCCTGTTCCCTTTCCCTTGGTTAGGCCCAAAATGAAGGTGTCAGAGCAGATGATTTGTCTCTCACCTGTTGCACAGCCTGCAGGCACTCGATGAGGGAACGATTAGTGACTTCCATTATTTCTACTTCCTTCAATCTTGGGAGGATTCGGGGAAGGTCTGCCAAACATAAATTCAAATGGGGACATGCTTTTCACATAGGGAGTGCTTCAGACTTGAAGTAGGGCAAAAGGTAAAGTAAGGATCAACCCAGGTCTCACAAGGTCCTAAATGCAACTTAACGAACAATTCCTTTAGGGTTCTGTTTATTTTTTTCTACTTGCCCTGAAGAGCTTCCAGTTAATATTTAGAAGCATTGCTAAGACTTTAGTAATTTGAGCAATAAATGTTGGGCCATTGTTGGACCCCAAGGTGGTGGGAAGGCCAAATCTAGGGACAATTTTAGTTACTAATAATTTACACACAGTGGCAGCAGTTTCCTTCTTTGTTGGGAAGGCTTCCACCCATCCAGAACAGGTGTCTACGAACACCAGCAAATATCGGTAGCCATACTTTCTAAGTTTGATATACATAAAGTCCACCTCCCAGAATTCTCCAGGACTACTACCTCGAGCTCGTGGTTGGGGTTGCTCCTTTTCTTTTTGGGGTTGTTTACCCGAGCACAGTGCAATCAACGGTGGGTGACATCTGCCACCCAGTGTCCAAGCCTGGGTATGTAAAAGTGCCTGAGAAGCAACTGAGACAGTTTAGAGAGTATCCCAAATGCATACCTTCATGTAGTCCTTGAATCAGATCTCTCCCAGAGCTTCTGGCATGAATCTTCTTCCATCAGGATGGAGCAGCCACCCTGGATGCTCCCAGTCTTTTTGGCAGGCCAGCTCTTGGCTTATCTTTAGATCATTTTCTGAGTATGTAGGTTGTGGCTGTAACACTGGGGATGGCATGGTCACAGCCACTACCTTGGGGATTTGTGGCATAGTCCTGGCATTCGAGATCCACCGGTCCGGGGGACTGGTTAGGAGTGGTTCAACCATAGGTCCCCCTGCCACAGCAATATCCTGTCCCAGTGTAAGCTTCCTAGCTTCTATGACTAGGATGGCCGTGGCAGCCTCAGCTCGCATGCAGCTCAGCCATCCTGCAGCTACAGAGTCCAGTTTCTTTGAAAGATAGGCCACAGGTCTCTTCCATGGCCGCAAGTTCTCAGTTAGCACTTCTTTTGCTGTGCCTCTGGCCTCACATAGACAATTGGAAGGGCTTTACTCTGTCTAGTAGGGCAAGAGAGGTTGCCCATATGAGCGACTTTTTAAAGGATTCAAACGCTTGTTGTTCTACTTCAGTCCATTTAAGTTCTTTTTCCTTTCCCCAGTACTTGCATATAGGGGTTTCGTTGTTTTTGCAAATCCCAAATTCCACAATGGACAGTACCCCACAGCTCCTAGAAACTCTTGCAACTGCCTCTTAGTCTCAGGGACTGGGATTTTGAGGATCGCCTCAGTGCGGCTGGGGGACAAGGTCCGTTTTCCCTCCTCCAGTTGGTAGCCTAGGTATACAGCTTTATGGACACACAGTTGAGCCTTTCTTGCAGATACCCTGTACCCCAATGGGCCAAGGACTATTATCAGGTCCTTGGTAGCCCGTTGGCATTCTTCCAGGGTTTCGGAGGCCAGGAGGAGGTCATCTGCATACTGGAGCAAGGTGGTTTGGGGGTGTTCCTCCTTGTGTCCCTGTAAGTCTTCACTGGGTTGATGTGCAGGGGACACGGGTATGGAGAACAAAGCATCCTTTAAGTCCAAAACAGTATAACAAATTCAGTTTGACGGGATAGTACTCAGGAGGGTCTCGGGGTTTGGCACGTGGGGTGGCCCGTTTCTATCCTCTCATTTGCCTCTCTGAGATCCTGCACCGGTTGGAAGTCCTCAGTCCCCGGCTTCTGCATGGGCAGCAGGGGAACATTCCATGTGGACTTGCAGAGGACCCAAATGCCTGTCCTCTTTAGTCTGCAAATGGGAACAGAAATACCCACTTTTGCTATCCAGGGAGTAGGGTTAGCTTGACACACCGGTGTAGCTAAGCTCAGAAGTTGTACGACCCCAGGCACCTGAAGTTCAGAAAGGTCTGGCAGGTTGTTCTCTGCCCAAACAAAAGGAATATCTTTTAGCGATTTATCAAGAAGTTCCTTTGAGCAGGTCTCTTCTGCTCCTTGATAAAACACATATCACTCTGACATTGGAGCGGTGAGCAAAACTTTTGGCTTTTCAAGTTCAAGGGTTAAGGTGGTTGTAGCAGATGAGAAAGTAATTATGGCTGCCATTTTTCATAATAAGTCACGATCAATTAGGGGAAAGGGGCATTGAGGCATTACCAGGAAGGAGAGTGTGTGTAACTAACTGTCTCTTGTGCTAAATCTGTTATTCTGGCCGTTGTCCATGGGTGTGCTTGGGTCTGCCCTGGGGCCCCTGTAATGAAAGCCTTTCCTTTTGACAAGGCACCTGTAGTCTTTTCTGAAACCAAGAAGGTGACCCCTTTGTCCACCTAGAAATTTACTGGCTGGCTCCCTACATGGAGAGTGAGCATGGGCTCTTTGGGGTCAAGTGAAACAGAGCCTGGACACCTTTATTCAGCTTCGAGCATTATTGTCTGTAGCTTCGATTTTTCTAGGCGAGGACTAGGCCCGTTCCCTCTAGTGGTGGCTCGTCTGCCTCTCCTGGGCTTTTCAAGGCACTGATTTTTCCAATGTCACTGTTTTGTATAGTAGGTACATGGATACTTCCTCAGGACTAGGCGAGTGAGAAGCGGGGTATTAGGGTTAGCCATTCTTAGTTGAACCAAAACTGCTCTGGTCGTTCTCGCAAGCCTTCTGAACACCCATTTCCTTCATGACATTCCCTTGGGCGACGTCTGCACAGCCTACCTCCCCAATATCAGCTAGTTCATTTACACTTCCTAGCTACTTTATTTTCTTTTCATGGTGGCTTCTGTCAGCCCCAAATGGCTTCACTCTTGTCAAAGCTGTTTCAGCTTTTCCCAGAGATCCTACACAGTCGCCATTGTAGCCGAGAGGTAACAGGGTCTGTGACCATGGCCAAGATGGCACCCACCAGTCCAAACATGTGGAAGGGCGCTGCCTAGGGAGCTGGGTGAAGAGGCCTGGGAGTTAGCCCTGCCTGGTCCCGGGAGCCAAAAGTTTCCCTTATCCCCTCCATTCCCTTTGCCTTTCTCCTGGTTTTTCAAACAAGCTGCTCTAGCCCTATAACGCCAAGCACAAAATTGTCATAATTCTTAATGAAAACGTATCTGGTACCCAAATTATAGATGTGACAATTTGGTCACATTTCAAAAACACTGAAAATTTTATGCTTTTAAAATATATTTTGAATGCCATATATATTGATAACTATGAAAGTAAAGAATAGAAACCAAAAAAAAAAATTTTCCTAAATTTAAAACTTGAGGCGTTATAGGGCTAGTGTTCTTCCAGATTTGGTTTGTTCCTTCTTACAGGCTGGTTTTCCGTGGCCCAGGCTTAGGCCAATGGCGTTCGGAAGCCTAGGCGGAGTCACTGTTACCTTTAGGCTTTCAGTGATGCTGCTTCAGGCACTTTTGGGGACAGCTCTTACTTAATACACAGCTCCTCTGCCATGATGTTCCAGCCAGAAATTCCAATTTCCCTTAAGGTTCCCTGAGCTGCCACGTGTCCCTTCCCTTCAGAGATTTGAGCATCAGCCCCGCCAGCAGGCGTCTTGGAGGGCCTTGGAGCCATCCCAAGCAATGGTCCTCCTAGCCTGTTGTCCAGAAAAATGGTTGGACCTAAAGGTCGCCCTCGGCGACTAGTCCTTGACCCCTTCCCTCGGGCTGAGGCATGAGATTCAGGGCAACCCAGGGGTGCGCTCTCAAAGTGGGGGTTATTGACCTGGAGGCAGCAAGCTGTCAATCGCCTCCTTGTTTTGTGCTTTCTAGATGGGACTTAGCAGCTTGATGCTCAAGAATTGCCCCCTTGCATGAATCGTGTCCAATTGGGATAGAGTTGATACAGAGACCCTGGGCAAACAAAAGCTGATAGATTCACTTTGCAACTCTATTTGGCCACAGTATCGTTTTGAGAAAGGAGAATGGTGGGCAGAGAATGGTACGCTTTCCCTTCCAACCGTGATTCACCGGGAACAGTTCGGTAGATTGCCGGGAAAGTGGGCGGAGATGCCAGGACTTAGAGCATTTCTCCTCTCGAGGAGCAGTAGGAGACCTTCATCCCCAGTGCACCCAGGAACCCCTAAGGCAGGCGTCCTCAAACTGTGGTCCATGGGGCACATGTGGCGCCATGCCATTTATCCCACACTCGGGGTGTTTTTGCTGCCACTGCCTGTCCTGCTTAGCAGCCGACTCGTGCAGTGTGCATAGGAATTTGTCCATAGGTTTTTTGAAAACCATAGTCTGGCCCTCCAACGGTCGGAGAGACAATGAACTGGCCCCCTGTGTAAACAATTTGAGGACCCCTGCCCTAAGGGATCCTGGACTTCAGGTCACTATTGTCCCAGCCCTGAACCCTCCCTGAACATTCTACCCCTAGTAGAGGCACCAGGGGCATTTGGTCCCAGGGTAACTTACAAGCCTTTTACTCAAATGGAACCCGAGAAAATTAAAAATGACACAGGCAGTTACTCTACTTTTGATCCCTGTTGAATCCGCCTGTAGCATCCCAATATTACAATTTAACCCTATAACGCCGAGCATGACCTTTCCCTAACATTTAATGAAATGAATATAAATGTATATATATTGATAACTATGAAAGTAATGAATCAAAACGAAATTTTTTTGCCCAAAAATTTAAAAGTGAGGCGTTATAGGGTGAAAAAGAAGGATGGTTCTTATCAGAGGGGCCAATGCCTTAGGATCATAAATGAAGCGGTGATCCCACTGCACCCAGTAGTGCCCAAACCCTGGACCCCCCTAGGGGAAATTGTGAATGCTTTTACCCCCGTGCCGGTACTTAGAATGAACAAACACACACGCCTGATAATCCTAAGAATTTTACTTATTTCCTGTGATACTCACCTACTTTCAAGGGCACTCCCACCTCACTTGTCTCAGTTAAACTGTTCACCCTTTTGTGCGTTTGTTGTTTTTTCCAGAAGTTCTCAAGTTACCAAAGCCCCTAATCCAAGTGTGCCAGCTCCAGGACCACCATCTCCTGGACCACTTCAACCTTATCCATCCTAGCGCTGAATGGACAACCCCTCCCAGCACAGCAGTGAAGGGTGTGGACCCAAAGCTCCACCTCGTCCCTTTTGCCAGCAGGAAGTAGCTAGAGATGTCGTCGCCCAGTACCCCAAAAATTTGGGTCCACATCTCTTCAGGGTGGAAATGTTAGGTAGCTAGCATAGGGACTGGGGTGTCCATTACACATGCCCAGAGGGCCCAGTTAGCGGCCCAGGAAAGAGTGGCACACTGTGCGTGCTCAGAGGTCCAGGTTTCCGGCCAGGAAGGGCAGGTCCACCTGGGTGGGCGCTGCACCTGCATCGACCCACCTAGGCCAAGTATATTCAATTCAGCCACTAGGATCGACCAGGGTTGCCCACCACATCTCCCTAACTCTCCTAAACCTCACTTGGATCACAAACCAGGCTTTGGCGTGAATTCTTTCTAACGCAGAACCAAGGCCCGAGGGATATCTGTCCCCAGAGAGATCTGACCAACCCAGGAAAGCTCTTTGGAGGCAGCAGGAGTGGACGTGAGTGGCTGGTGGATACTGTTCAGATGCATGGCTTTCTGCTTGGAAGGGTTTTTAGTCTCGGCTGACAGGATCAGAGGAGGTAGTATGTCTGGATCACATAGTATCCATGTCCACAAATGAGCTGCCCATTCCAAAGTCCTGACAGTGCTTTTGGAAAACACTGTGCTTTGGAATGTCACCCCTTGCAGAGGGCAGTGGGAGGGGCTGGGACCCAGGTATGCTGCCCCTTGCTCCCAGTTGCCGGTTTCTGGATCCTGATTATATCTCTCACAGGATCAGTTAGTGGGCTTGTTGTCTGCCTCAGGCTTTGTTCACCGAGGTCCTCCAGCTAGGTGGTGGTGTGTGTGCATGAGCAGAGGCTTCCTGCTAATCCCCCATGAGTTGAAGAGCTCCCCTGGTGTGGGCTCCGTGAAAGAGGTGCCCCAGACAGCAGGAGGGTGGGCCCTACAGGAACCGGAGGGCCATTCCCCCTGTGGAATGACCTCAGAGCCCCGCCTCTCTCACTGTCCAGCTGCCGGGGCTGTGGACCCTAAGCTTCATGCCTCACATAAGAATAGATACAGGGTGAGGCGACTGCAGCACCTGCTTTTGCTGGTCTAATCCAGCCTGAGATCATCCTAGCATCAGCCCTCTGCCAGGGTCTTTTTTTTTCTCTCCTTTTATAGGGGCTCATACAACAATAACCACAATACGTGCAAACATCACTGATATAAGGCACATTTGTACATTCATTGCCCTCATTATTCTCAAAATATCTTCTCTCCACCCAAGCCCCTGGCCTCAGCTCCTCATTCCCCCCGCCCCCATTCTCACTACCCCTCCTCATAAATCCTTCATCATTTACTAATTATTATTTTGTCATATCTTGCACTGTCTGATGTCCCCCTTCACCCCCTTTTCTTTTGAGGTTTTATGTAGATCCTTGTCATTGGTTCCCTGCTGCCAGCCTACCCTCCCTCCACCCTCCCAGCATCCCCATTCATAACACTGGTCCTAAAGGGCTCATCCACCTTGAATTCCCTGTGTTTCTAGGTCCTATCTGTCCCAGTGTACATTCTCTGGTCTAGTCAGATTTGAAAGTTATAATTGGGATCTTGATAGTGAGGGGAGAGGAAGCATTGAGGAGCTAGAGGAAAGTTGTGTTTCACCGTTGCTGTCTAGTACCCTGTGTAGGCTTGTCTCTTCCCCAAGACCTTACTTAAGGGAATGTCCAGTGTACTGCAAATGGGCTTTGGCTCTCTACCCAGCATTCCCTGCTCATTCGCAATGAGATTTTTTTGTGCTGATGATGCCTGATCCCTTTGATACCTCGTGATCGCACAGGCTGGTATGCTTATTCCATGTGGGCTCTGTTGTTTCTGAGCTACATGGCCGCTTGCTTACCCTTCAGGCCTTTAAGACCTCAGACGCCATATCTTTTGATAACAGGGCACCATCAGCTTTCTTGACCACATTTGCTTATGCAACCGCTTAGACTTCAGGGAACGTGTCGGGAAGGTGAGCATCATAGAATGCCAATGTAATAGAACAAGGTATTCTTGCAATGAGAGAGTCCTTGAGTGGAGGCCCAAAGGCCATCTGCTACCTTAATAGGACACCTATAAAGATATGGACATAGGTGTATTTCCCCATGCTCACAGATAAATATATTTACATCTGTGCGTGCCTTTCTTTAGACCTCTATAACTGGCCCGTGCTTCCTAGGTCGCTCTGCTATTCCCTTTCATTTCCCTCTTGTGCCCACTGCCATGCTCAGTTTTCATTTGGGTTTCAGTAAATCCTCTTGGTTCCTTCACCCTTGATCACGCCCTACCAGGATTCCTACATCGCCCTCACCACGGATTTGCATCCACTTGTTGTTCCCTTGTCTCTGGGTTTCTTGACATCACTCCCTTTCCCCCCAACTCCCTCTTTCCTGTGGCCCTCCCACGAAGTGTTGGTCCCCTTTTTCTCTCCTGAAGATTGTGCATCCAGCATCTCTTTTTAGACATACAGTAGAGGTAATAACATGCACAAACAAAAGACAGAGCGAAAGCAAGCACCAAAAGAAAGAAAACAGCCAAAATCCAATGACCATCAAAGAAAACACAACTCCTCAAGAAAGGAAAGCTTGTAGTTAGTTTACGGACTGTTTGTTGGCCCTTAGCAGTGTTTTCCAGTCCAGTCTGTGCGGGCACCAAGTCCTGCCCCCAAAGTCCTCCTTTGGCATTCCCTGGGGACCTTGTTGCTCCACTTCCTTGCTCTTCTGCTGCACGCCCTTAGTGCTATGCCTCGGTGTGGCGGAATCCGTTCCCGCACTGTCTCTCCAGTGTTGTCTATTCTAGGGCTGTGGGTCTTTGAGGGACGTCGTGTCTCATCTTGGGCTGGCCATGTGGTCTTCTGTGTAGACTGTCTTCTCTGAGTGGGAACATCATCCTCAAGCCTGGTGGGCCAGGATGTGCTCCACTCTCCCCTCCTCCCCCTTCGTCTTCTCCGTATTCTCTATCAGATCTGTCCCGCTTCCAGAGCTGCAGATTCAGTGCCGTCCTATGAAAAAACATATTTGGGCGTGGGAGGGGGGAATGGGAGGGGGGGAAGATCTGCTCAGATCTTTCGAGGGTCCAGGAGAGGGTGACTGCTCAGCTGGGCACAGGCATATGGGGCTCTGAGCTCTGGCTCCAGACACTGGTTGGGAATGTGGCTTTGTTTTTAACCAGTTGTGTTCCTGTGGGTCAGTACCTATGTCTTTTTGAGTGAGTTTTCTCATCTGGAAAGTAAAGGTATTCCAGGGTCTAGTGTCCCATGTCACTAAGTGATCGAGAGGGGTTAACCTGAACCTGAATCAAACCATGTGGACATGTCAGGCGCATTCTAGATCCTGGGTGGTGATTCAGAGTCCAGGACAATGTTAATATCCAAGAGGTGATATAGGTGGCTTCGTATTGAAACGGGAAGCCCACGGTGGAGGTTTTGTCCTTCCGCTGATAGCCACTTCAACTCCTGCTAAAAGAGTTTCACTGGCTCAACAGCCGAGCCGGGAGCCAGTGCCATGAAAACCATGTGGCTAACTGGGACATAGGGCAGAGAGACATTTTTTACCTTGATGGCTTGGGAAGCCCCCCAATCTCCATGCAAACCTTCTGGTGTGAGTACTTTGGAAGCAATCATAGGCTGACAGTAATTCCAATCTTTCCTTTGACAATGTGTCCGTTCTCTTTTTTGAACCTGAGAAGATGGCCCCTGTGTCCTCCAAGACATTTCCTGGCTGGCCCCCAACTTGGACAGTTAGCACGGGATCCTGGGGGCCAGTGAAACAGAGTCCTGAGACATTCCTTCAGCTTCCTCAAGCGTTATTGTCTCTCACTTGGGTTTTTCTAGGCGAGGACGAGGCCTGTCCTCTCTAGTGTAGGTTTGTCCGTCTCTCCTGGAGTTTTCAATGCAATGTTTTTTCCAATGTCTGTCTCTTCTGTAGTAGGCACCTGGATCCTTCCTTCCTCAGGGCTTGGTGGTGCCACAGGTCAGTCTCTCCGTGAGTGGGCCATGATCTCTTTTTCTGAGTCTCTGTTGTGTCTCATGGTAATTCCTAGTATTTTAGCTATTTCTTTGTCTCTGTCGTGGTAGGGTCATCTGTGTTGTGATACACCCAATAAGACACTTCTACCAAATCACGAAGATTGTTCCCTTCAAATGCTTCCCATTTCTTTTTCATGTCTGAGGCGGGCTGAGTAATAAAGGCAATACTTATTTCCCTCTTGTTCTCGGGGGCCTCTGGGTCCTTGGGGGTACAAAGAACGCAGGATTCCATCAGCCACTCTAAAAAGGCAGGCAGCCAGGCAGGCAGGCAGGCAGACGTTCGTTTGTAGGCGCCTGAAAATTCTCACTGACCTTAGATAAATGCATAGGTTTCCTAGTTGTCCCGCGGAGGCCCTGCAAGAGAGACTGGTGATACCTAGCTAAGCCCTCGGGGCATTACTGGGAGTTTGGGTCTCACATTATTCGTGGAGTGGTAAAAAGAGTTTCTCTCCACTGGGGAGTGCCCGCTGGCTGACCATCAGTTCTATTGACTGCTTTCTGGGCCTCTCTCTGGAAGGGCTCCCATTCCTCTGCTGTGAACAGCACCTGCAGAAGTGGCTGGCACTTGTCTGAGGTGGGCTGATGCATGTGGAAAAGCTAGTCTAGCAAAGAAATCAGACCTTGTGGTTTCTCAGACAGGGGGTTTTGTTTATTCCAATTATGCAATCCTGGGAAAAAAATGGGACATAGACCCAAAGAGGGACGCTTGGGGTTTCCCCAGGTGTTTGGGCTGCTTGCCTTAAGCAGAGAATGCTGCTGACCAGTGATCCTTCTGGGGGGAGGAGAGGACATGCCAGCCCTAGTGCACGTGTTGGGGGGTGACTTTAAAATAGGTGGTATTTCTCTTCCTTTTGCCCCCATGAACTGATAGGCAGGCAGCGGTCACAATGGGTCTAAGCCAGCTCTCCCGATCCTGAGTCTTCCTGCAAAGTGGGATAAAGAGGACGGGGATGGGGAGGGGAGGAGAGGGACGGCCTCCACTTTGGTGGCTTTTGGAATTTGGACCTGTTGTCTTTCCTGGTCATGCCATGTTTCGTGAAATCATGGAGAAAAGAACGCATTCTGTTGGGGGAGGGAGTAAGTCTTTTATATATGCTGGCTTACTAGTGGTCCTATCAAGTCACACATCAATTTTATCGAACCCTAACCCTAACCCTAACCCTAACCCTAACCCTAACCCTAACCCTAACCCTAACCCTAACCCTAACCCTAACCCTAACCCTAACCCTAACCCTAACCCTAACCCTAACCCTAACCCTAACCCTAACCCTAACCCTAACCCTAACCCTAACCCTAACCCTAACCCTAACCCTAACCCTAACCCTAACCCTAACCCTAACCCTAACCCTAACCCTAACCCTAACCCTAACCCTAACCCTAACCCTAACCCTAACCCTAACCCTAACCCTAACCCTAACCCTAACCCTAACCCTAACCCTAACCCTAACCCTAACCCTAACCCTAACCCTAACCCTAACCCTAACCCTAACCCTAACCCTAACCCTAACCCTAACCCTAACCCTAACCCTAACCCTAACCCTAACCCTAACCCTAACCCTAACCCTAACCCTAACCCTAACCCTAACCCTAACCCTAACCCTAACCCTAACCCTAACCCTAACCCTAACCCTAACCCTAACCCTAACCCTAACCCTAACCCTAACCCTAACCCTAACCCTAACCCTAACCCTAACCCTAACCCTAACCCTAACCCTAACCCTAACCCTAACCCTAACCCTAACCCTAACCCTAACCCTAACCCTAACCCTAACCCTAACCCTAACCCTAACCCTAACCCTAACCCTAACCCTAACCCTAACCCTAACCCTAACCCTAACCCTAACCCTAACCCTAACCCTAACCCTAACCCTAACCCTAACCCTAACCCTAACCCTAACCCTAACCCTAACCCTAACCCTAACCCTAACCCTAACCCTAACCCTAACCCTAACCCTAACCCTAACCCTAACCCTAACCCTAACCCTAACCCTAACCCTAACCCTAACCCTAACCCTAACCCTAACCCTAACCCTAACCCTAACCCTAACCCTAACCCTAACCCTAACCCTAACCCTAACCCTAACCCTAACCCTAACCCTAACCCTAACCCTAACCCTAACCCTAACCCTAACCCTAACCCTAACCCTAACCCTAACCCTAACCCTAACCCTAACCCTAACCCTAACCCTAACCCTAACCCTAACCCTAACCCTAACCCTAACCCTAACCCTAACCCTAACCCTAACCCTAACCCTAACCCTAACCCTAACCCTAACCCTAACCCTAACCCTAACCCTAACCCTAACCCTAACCCTAACCCTAACCCTAACCCTAACCCTAACCCTAACCCTAACCCTAACCCTAACCCTAACCCTAACCCTAACCCTAACCCTAACCCTAACCCTAACCCTAACCCTAACCCTAACCCTAACCCTAACCCTAACCCTAACCCTAACCCTAACCCTAACCCTAACCCTAACCCTAACCCTAACCCTAACCCTAACCCTAACCCTAACCCTAACCCTAACCCTAACCCTAACCCTAACCCTAACCCTAACCCTAACCCTAACCCTAACCCTAACCCTAACCCTAACCCTAACCCTAACCCTAACCCTAACCCTAACCCTAACCCTAACCCTAACCCTAACCCTAACCCTAACCCTAACCCTAACCCTAACCCTAACCCTAACCCTAACCCTAACCCTAACCCTAACCCTAACCCTAACCCTAACCCTAACCCTAACCCTAACCCTAACCCTAACCCTAACCCTAACCCTAACCCTAACCCTAACCCTAACCCTAACCCTAACCCTAACCCTAACCCTAACCCTAACCCTAACCCTAACCCTAACCCTAACCCTAACCCTAACCCTAACCCTAACCCTAACCCTAACCCTAACCCTAACCCTAACCCTAACCCTAACCCTAACCCTAACCCTAACCCTAACCCTAACCCTAACCCTAACCCTAACCCTAACCCTAACCCTAACCCTAACCCTAACCCTAACCCTAACCCTAACCCTAACCCTAACCCTAACCCTAACCCTAACCCTAACCCTAACCCTAACCCTAACCCTAACCCTAACCCTAACCCTAACCCTAACCCTAACCCTAACCCTAACCCTAACCCTAACCCTAACCCTAACCCTAACCCTAACCCTAACCCTAACCCTAACCCTAACCCTAACCCTAACCCTAACCCTAACCCTAACCCTAACCCTACCCTAACCCTTACCCTTACCCTTACCCTTACCCTTACCCTTACCCTTACCCTTACCCTTACCCTTACCCTTACCCTTACCCTTACCCTTACCCTTACCCTTACCCTTACCCTTACCCTTACCCTTACCCTTACCCTTACCCTTACCCTTACCCTTACCCTTACCCTTACCCTTACCCTTACCCTTACCCTTACCCTTACCCTTACCCTTACCCTTACCCTTACCCTTACCCTTACCCTTACCCTTACCCTTACCCTTACCCTTACCCTTACCCTTACCCTTACCCTTACCCTTACCCTTACCCTTACCCTTACCCTTACCCTTACCCTTACCCTTACCCTTACCCTTACCCTTACCCTTACCCTTACCCTTACCCTTACCCTTACCCTTACCCCCCACCAGAAAGCCAGCCTTTGGTGGTGGTGGTGAGCCATTTTCAGTATATAATGTCTGGCTCTACATTTTGCCAGACCTGTTAGATTGACTAAGTGCCCTTGTGGCATAGTGGTTACAAGTTGAGCTGACATCCCAAAGGCCAGTAATTTGATACCACCATCAGCCCTGTGGCAGAAACCTGGTGCTTTCTGCTTCCATGGAGTTAGTCTTGGATAGTCACAGGGACAGAGCTACCCTGTACCATAGGATCCTGTTCAACAGCGTCCCTCACTAAGAGCTAGTATTGACTTGATGGCCATGAGTTTAAGGGCCATTTTGGCTTCCTTTTCAAAGGAACCTCATTCAGTGAACTGACTCTTTCTGGTCAATCCTTTCCTCTGACTCTGGTCTGAATGTAGCACCTCACCGGGGGAGTGAAGAGGTCTGAAGCTTGGAGCTGCCTCCCAATGAAAGAAAGTAAACCATGATAGTTCATAAAGGCACTTGTGCAAATTGTAAACCACCAACCTTGGCTTAATTCATTTTTTAATTGGATAGAAATACTCTAATTATGTTGATGACAAATAAACCAAACATATATATGTGGATATACACATACACACACACACAAATACACACACACACACACAAGACGGATGTTTAGGGGCATCTACCCAGCTCTGTCAGAGAGATTTGTCCCAGGTCTGGGCATAGGAGTCAGTCTTCTTGCATTTCAGTGTCTGGCTCTGTACCTGACCTTAAGCCCCATGACCTTGATCAGATTGCTTAACATCTCTGAGCCCTTTTGGCAACACCGTGTATCAGGGCTGAGAAGGGGCACTGGGTAAGCCCTGACACATGATGGTGGAGGGACTCAGCCAAAATAAAGCATACAAGGGTAATGACCATGGCATTCTCTCCAGTGTGGGCCTCAGAGCAGCCCTGGTTCTAGATAATCCCACAGAAATAATTTTACCAACCTGGGCCTTCAGCCCTCACGCCAAACTTAACACGTTTTTAATCCACACAATGTTTACAGCTTTGGGTTCTCATCCCTCTCCTTCTTCCAAGAGACCAAGGAGAATGGAGTGTTTGAGCAATATCCAGGCCACATGACCATCTTTCTCAGTTCTTAACTCACCTTTTCCTCTCTCAAGCACAACTTTAATGTTTCCATGAGTGTCCGTGGCTATGATAAAGAATACGTGTTATGGGAGGTAATCAGGGCCTGTGTCTTCCATAAACCAGTTGCCAAAGACTCTTTACAGATAGGTAATGGTAGGCCCATATGTTTTACTTACCTATTGCTGCTTAGTGACTTTCAATCCCACTCGGTGTATTATTTGCTCATAATTTTGTAATTTGAGGAAGGTTTGGCTGGGGCAGCACATCTCCACTCCACGTGGCATTGGCCAAACCAGCTCAAGCAGCGAGACCCGGCAAGATGGGTTTGCTTTGGTTCATAGGTCTAGGGCCTGGGTTCTTGCTGTTGCATTGGCTCCCCAATTTCCCTCCATGTGATCGTATCATGTGCTTGCCTTTAGCTTCCTCACAGCAGGGTGATTTTCAAGATAGATTTTTTTGTCAGGATAGTTGGGCTGTAGGCCCAGTGACAAAATCCCTTAAAGGGATTAAATTGAATGCACAATTTAATACGTGACTGCCAAATATCCCCCAGAGCACACAAGTTGAAACCACAAGACTTCTCCCTAAGAGAGGTTCCTTGTAGCTTTTGGTTGTCTTCTAAGTCCCTTTTCCTTTTCCACAATAATGTCTGGGTTGCTTTATCAATCATCTTCTTTCTTTTTATGTAGCACTATCTCTGGCTGTTTAGTCCAAGCCAATGCAGTTCCTTCCCAAAGTTACTGGGTTTCCCTTGCACTGGATTACATGATGCATTCAATTTTATGAAAGCCATGTCCCCACATCTCTTTGAAATGGGTCCCTCTCTGTTTTAGGCTGCAATTCAGCCTATTTAGGCTGTAGCACAGCCTTCTGGAGACTCTTAGAAAACCTTTTGTGTACACGAGACTGTCTACAAGGCACTGGATTACATTCTTTTGTGATCTTAGTACAGGGCATGAAAGCTATCTTCTTGATCTGATCCAACACAGAAGCCCTGCTCATGCCATTCCTATTATGGGACATTATTTTTTGGCAAGAAAGACTTGGGGTTGAAAAATAGGTTTTGTTAGGCAGATAGGCAGGAATGAGATGTCCATTGACGCATGCCCAGGAGAACCAAGCATAGAACAAAAGCCTAGGTTTTCCCGCTGGTGGGTACGGATGGGCGTTAAACCTGGATCAGCCCACCTGGGCCAGGTGATTGCAATTCAGCCAATGGGATCAACCTGGGGTCATTCACCATGCCTCTCCCCGGGAATCCTTGAAAAGGCAGGAGCGAGGGGGAGAAAGGAAAAACTGGGTACAGGAACTGGGGAGAGAACTTGAGAAAGAACATGAGACAGGTCTTTTTTTGGAGGAAAACTTAGGAGAGAGATCTTTGCGTGACCTCGAGCAGTCTCTGCCAGGCTGCATGGTGGGGAGGAATCCTAGGGGTGGCGCGTAAAACCTGAAACTTCTTTTAACTTTCATTAAACTCACTTGGATCACGAGCCAGGCTTTGGCGTGAATTCTTTCTCATGCGGAGCCAAGAACTGAGATGTAACTCTAGCCCGGATAGAGATCTTACAGTTCATATTTAAGTCCAGCAAGTCCCTGCTCCTTCATAGTTCATATTTTCTGCTAAAAAAAGCACACAACTAAACCCCAAACAGAAGTAACTTCTTTAGCTTTTCTTTACCCTTCTGTAGTTTATAATTATTTGTCTGTTGCCTCCATTGTTAATGACGCTGAGAGTTCAGATTCTAGATAAAGCAGAAGAATGTCACTGCCACCCAAAATAGTTGTTCTTAGTGTTAGTTGGTGCCCAATCAATCCCTGCCCATCCACTCACTTGCTGCCATTGAGTCAATTCTGACTCATGGCAGCAGAGTATACTTGCCCTGGTAGGTTTCTGAGACTATACATCTGTACAGTAGAAAGCTTCAGCTTTCTCTCTCAGAGCAGCTGGTAGTATTGAACTACTGACCTTATGGCTAGCAGGACAATATGTTACCAGGGATCCTTTTCAAGACTGTGCCCTTTCAGAAACAGATCACCAGGCCTGCTTTCCTAGGAACCTGTGGGTGGGTTTGAAGCATCAACCTTTTGGTTAATATGCAAGTGCTTAACAAATGGTCTTTATCCCGGTTTGGAAAACCTAAGTCACTGGTCTTTTGCCTAAAGAGTCACTTTCAATGGCCCTGGCTTGTTTCATGGGAAGGGCCAGTTCAGGGGCTCCCGGACAGATGGTGGGGTAGGATCCTTATTTAGTAGGGCCATATTGGGTGGGGTGGCAGGGAAGTGTGTGTGTGCTGTATGTGTGTGTAATCTGCATCTTTAACAAATGCCCCCCCCCACTGAAATGAGAAACACTGGCCCCAATTGTCCTCTGCCTCTCTTGTTGCTGCCTTTTTTGGGATTGTTCTGGCTTTTAGCAGCCCTGGAGGCCCCTCCTATCTAGGCAGGAAAAGGAGCCAATAAATAAGTTCACACTAAGGTGCTAGAGAGTGATAACAGCTAATCCCTTCCAAGGGCAATTGCTCTCAGAAAGAAAGAAAAAAGAGAGAGAGAGAGAGCTCAGGGGGTTGGGGGGAGCAATTTAACTCCAATGAATAGTGTCTCCTGGAAGAGTCCTACACTTTGTCGCTGCAATGGGAGTCATATATGAACACGTGTGTGTGTGTGAAACCCCTCGCATCAGTCTCTTCTTCTGCTTTTGTGTAAATTGGACTTTAAACACATTCTCTAGGAAGTGTTTGAATGCCTCTGTTTATGGAAGCTTCTTGACAGAAGGGGGATTTTTGTCTCTTTTGTTCAGTGAGAGAGCCCCAAGGTGTGGCATTTAATAAGTAAGTAGCAAGCTGGTTGAATGAATGAGTGAATGAGTGAGTGAGGTAAAGAAGCCTTCAGCAGCCTTCCAGGTCGAGACTGGCTCCCTCAGAAGCCTGGCTCTTGTCTAAAGTGAGGTAGATCTCTCCCCCTTCCCATTTCATGCTTCCCCGTGGTCTGCCTGGGATTGAGCTGAAAAATGATTTTTCATGCATGTCATCCTCATTATATCATTATCCCTCACAGCAAAACTCTCTGACCACCCTGAAGACCTGTATTTAATGTGAGGAAAGGTGATTTAATGGAGTGGAGAGCGCAGCATAAAACAGACAACCCTTTCAGAATAGCAGAGCAGGCTGTCCCTCCAAGGGGAAAGGGACAAAAAGGGAAAAGAAAAGAAAAATGGCGAGGGAGGGGGGGCAACTCTCACTCTCCTAATAGGCTGAAATAAGAAGTCATTTTGGTCAACTTCATCAGAAGACAAACCTGAAAGGGGCCCCTTGCCCTCCCCGCCAGCGCATAACTGACTTACCATGCATTTTACCGTGGAGCTGATTATGCGGTGAGTTGTGGTAGACGGGGAGAGTTTATTGACATATGGTCTCCCTTCACACCTTTTGTTACAGCCAGACAATTTGGAAGCGTTATCAAGGAATGGTACATATTTATCAAAACCAGGGTGATATTACAAAGCTGGGTTGCTGCTACACCTGGGTGTGTTATGTGATTAAAAATAATGACAATGCATCCTCTTGATGGATTTTGCACCTGGGCGAATACTGAGCAGGTCTGCTGGACCACCCTTGGTCGAGAATTCACACCTAACAACCCCTTTGGTCTCAGAAGAAAATTGTGGCTGCTAGCTCACACTTGGAATCCAGGTAGGGCAATGTTTAAGCACTTCACTGTTAACCGAAAGAGCAACACTTGGAATTCACCAGCTATCCCGAGTGAGAAAGATGTGACCATGTGCTGCCACAAAGATTACAGCCTTGGAAACCTTCCGGGAGGTTCTTTCCTGGCCTACAGGGTTGCTCGAGTCAGAATTGACTTGACTTCCATGGCATTGAGCTGTTTTGAGTTTTGAATGGCTGAATTGGAGACTTCAGGATTGCAGGAAGATTTGAGAACAGCCTGAAATATGCAGGCGACCAGCCTTGCTTGCTGCAAGGGAAGAGGAGTTGAAGCACTTACTGATGAAGTTCAAAGATGATAGTCTTCAGTATGGATTACAACTCGAGGTTAAAAGAACAAGAATCCTCACCACTGAACCAATAAGCAACATGATAAACAGAGAAAAGATTTAAATGATGAAGCATTTCATCTTACTTGGACCCATCCACAACCAACGCTCATAGAAATATCTGTAAAGAAATCACTGGATAAATTGCTTTCAGTGAATTTGCTGCAAAAGGCCTTTTAAACATTTTTTTGAACCAAGGTGACTTTGTCACCTTAAAAATTCAGGAGTATCCTATCCCAAGGCATGATTATTTTCATGTGGAAGCTGGAAAATGCATAAGGAAGTCCTACGAGAAGAATTGATGCATTTGAAATATGGTCCTGGTGAGGAATATTGAATACACCAAGGAACTTCTAGGAGAACAAACAAATCTATGTTGAAAGAACTACAGCCAGATTGATTCTTAGAAGCGAGGATGGTGACATTTGGCTTCATGTACTTTGGGTGTTATCAGGAGGGACCAGTCCCTGGAGTTGGGCAGCATGCTTGGTCAAGCCAAAAGGAGGACAAACCTCCACAAGATGGGTTGACACAGTGGCTCAAATGTAGGAATGGCTGTGAGAAATGCGCAGGGCAGCGTGTTGTTTTGTTCTGCTGTACATAGAGTGGCCATGAGTTGGAACCAAATTGACAGCACCTGGTTACGCAATGGACTAATGGCAATATCAACCATTCAAAACCACCAGCCACTCCTCAAGAGAAAGATGAGGCTTTTTTACTCCTGTAAAGAGTCACAGTGTGAGAAAGTCACAGGGGGAATTCTACCCTGTCATATAGGGTCACTGTGAATCGGCATCGACTCTACGGACGTGAACGGCAACAACAACAACAACAACAACAAACACACTAATGGTGGCTGGGTACATGTGCAGACACCCATCCACTCGCACTGGAGCTAAGTTAGTGGTTTCAGCAGGAAGCTTACCTCGGTGGTTTCCAGAACTCCCCTGGGCTGAACCAATTTACACCAGGTCTTTCAGGTCTTTCAAATATTCCTGGTACCCCGGGCATCTCTCATTTCCCAGAGTTGGTTGCATGACTTAAGGCTTGATGATCATGGGGCCACATGAAGGACGCCTATGTGCTCCAACCACTGCCTCCTAGAGAGTGCTGTGGACAATTGCCTTCAAGTCAGCCAGCTCCTGACTCATGCGGACTCCATGTGCTACAGAACTCAATGCCCACTGGTCCTGCCCCATTCCTTCAATGGGTTGTAGATTTGACCCCTTGTCAGCTGGGGGGTTTTCAGTGGCTGATGGCTTGAAGGAGTTCACCAGGCCTTTCCTCCTAGTCTGTCTGTAGGCAGAAAACATCGCTAAAATCTGTTCAGCATCATAGCAATATGCCAGCCTCCACTAGCAGTTAGGTGGTAGCTGTAACAGGAGGCGCACTGGCCAAGAATCAAACCCAAATTTCCTGCATGGCTAGTGAGAATTCTGCCATGGAACCACCATTTCCTCTCTCTTGGTTTCTAGTGTTTATGTATATAAGATTTCAGTACCTTCTAACAAGCAGTAAGTAAGACTGCACCACGGGTCACCTCTATTTAGCTCTCCCTCAAATTTTTCCACATGAATTATAAAGTGTGTGACAGTTGTAATATGTTTCTCTTTTAAAAAATTGCTGGGTGAACTTAAAACAGCACAAGGAAGTGCCAGCATAGCAAAAGGATACCCACCTGCTTATTTATCTTAAGAGAAGAAAAGTCGTGAATGCATTCACTCAGGTGAAAATATCATTCATGGAAAGAAGTGCCTAATGGTCACCAGGACCCATGGTTAATCCAGGCGTGGTCATCTGATTCCAATCGATCAGACCTAGCTATAAATCACTTATATGTCTGGGTAATTAAAAGCAAATATAAATTTTCAAAAAAATAACGTTGCATGGGATAGAAAGAGAATACATAACAACATCAGACATAAATATGCCTCAAGACAAACTCATTGTGCACATCCAGAATACATAATGGCTCTTGCTAAGATGCGTTTCCCACTAGACCCTACCCCAAGCCAGTAAAAGCCAGAAACTCTACAGGAAACTGTGGATTGTACTACTCTGAAATGGGAGCTGTGTCTCTAGACCGAATTTGGGGCTGTTCGTGCTGAGGACTCACCAATACCTGCTGCAGTGACAACAGTCTAGGTGAGAATAAGGAAATCTAGATGACAGCCAGGATATAGGAGCACTGAGACCTCAAATTGCTTCTAGGCGAGCATGGCCTGATGGGCTTCCATTTCTGCACCTCTGGCAGGAGGAGTTTGTTCTGGAAAGTAATGGTTTCTAAGGAAGTATTTCTTAAACTTTCACATGCATGCACTTACCCAGGTTCCTGGAAATCGGGCTGGGGGGCAGATTCTGATTTTGTGGGTTCAGGGTGGGGTCTAGGATCCAGCAGTTCTAGAGGCCCTGGTACTCTTGGGCTGTTAACCACAAGGACAGTAGTCCTAAACCACCAGCCACTCCTTGGGAGAAATATGAGGCTGTAGACTCCGGGCAAGAGTGACAGTCTGGGAAACCCACAAGGGCAGTTCTACCCTGTCCTGTAGGGTCACTATGAGTCAGCATCAACTCGATGGCATTAGCATGGGAGAAGCTAATGCTGATGTTGCTGGTTCCTTGACCTATCGTACTTTGAGTGGCAAAGTCCCAAGGGCCTTCCCGGATGTGATGGCCAAAAACAGTAGTGTTCACCCTTGGTCATACTTTGGAATCCCTTAGGAGCTTTCAAGCCTCCCATTGGCCTGGCCCCATCCCAGACCAATGAAGCAAGGCTTAGTGGAAGCAGGATTCAGGTCACGGTCAGTGAGAAAGCCCCCTTGGCAATGCCAACGTACAGCCAGTGCAGAGTCAAACTGGTCGACAACTCCACATGGTTCCATATACTTTGGTGAAGCCAGCTGTTTGGGCAAGGTTTTCAGAGTTACCACCCATGTAGACTTGTTGGTGATAGTGCATTAAATAGAGCACATGCAGTGCATTGCATGAGTGGCCTATGTCATGCAACCACATCAGGGGGATGTTGAGCCAATTTCTCTGGGAAACCAAGGGTGTTGGCTCCATCCTGAACGTTGGCAGGGTAATGGACTGACACAGAGGAAACTCGTTCTCTTTGTGGCACTGCACTAATGGGTTCTTCACAGAAGGCCAAGTCCATGGCTTCAGATGCAGATGCTCACGGGGCTGAGGGAGCAGGTCAAATCCTAAGTCCGAGGTGGGTGTTTGCATATTTACATGCCCTCACTGCCATCAAGTCCATTCCAACTCACAGGCCCATGGGACTGAGTAAAATGGCCCCCGTGGGTTTCTGAGACTGTGATTCTTTAGAGGAGTAGAAAATCTCCTCTTTCTCCAGAGGAGCGGTTGGCCATTCAAACTGCTGACCTTGAGATTAACAGTCCAACTCCTGACCACTCTTGCCGTCAGAATTCTATTTATATACACAAGTATATATATATATATTTATACTTTCCCAAAAGAACTCCACATTTTCAAATCATTCTTGACACTCATGGCCTTTTTTCCTTTATAGCCATGCCTTTGGTTGAAACACAGATATAAGAGAAATATTTATCTACTTATAGGGGTCCAAAAGGAGCTTTGGTGGCATAGTGTTTGCATGTTGGGCTGCTAACACCAAAGTCAGCACTTTGAAACCACCAGCCACTCCGTGGGAAGAAGAGTCTGTCTACTCCTATAAAGAGTTACAGTCTCAGAAACTCACAGGGACAGATCTACTCTGCCTCATAGGGTCACTATGAGTCAGCATCACCTCCCTGGCAGTGAGGTAGATTTTGGTTTCATAGAGATACAAGTCAGTCTTGAGCTGCTAAAGACAAGGTTGGCAGTTTGAACCCACCAGCTGCAGAGAAAGAGGAGGCTTTCTATTCCCATAAGGCGCTACAGTTTCAGAAATACCCACAGGGGAAATTTTAACCTCTCCTGTAGGATCAATATGAGTCAGAATCGACTTATCGGTGGTGAGCAAGTGGAGGGGACCCTAAACAGGTTCCGGTGGACCTTAAGAGTTCTACTCATTGTGCATGCTCTGTAAAATGTAAACCAAGATTTTACTTTTGCAAACATTATTTTTTTCTAAACACGTCTAACTGTGAAACTATACACGCATGCGGGTCTTTGAACCTGGTCAGTGGTCTGGGGAAGTGAAGGGCCCTGACACCCTTTGTTGTTGTTAGTGCTGTCCAATCATTCTGACATCACAGGGACCTTCTTTGCAACACAAGGCAGCACTGCCCGGTCCTTTGCCAGCCTCAGGGGTAGTATGTTGGAGCCCATGGTTTCAGCTACCGTGTCCTCCAGTTCACCAAGGAGTTTCCTCTTTGTGCTGCTTACTAAACCCGTTTCTGAGGAGTCCATTCCAACTCACGGTGACGCCGTGTGGGTCAGCACCACGGGACCCCACAGAGCTTTCAAAGGCTGGTCGTTCAGAAGTCAATCAGCAGGCCTTTCTTCTGAGGGGCCTTAGATTTGAACCGCAAACCTTTTAATCAGCAGTGGTTGAGCGTGCTAACTGTTCACATTACCCGGGGACACCCAACCCTTCTTACCCTCATCGCTTCATAGGTGATCCATCTCCAATCCAAGAGGGCAGAGAAGATAGATAATACAGCCTGAGCTGCGTATGTCAGGTCCAAACTTTTCAGTGTCATGGAACAAATAGCCAAAAACCTTGATGAAATGGCTGGGAAAACTCAGTCCAAATCATTCCAAAGAAATGAGTAGCGGTGCACTCTTGGGAACTTGTGCTGTGACAGCAGCCACCAGGAAGACCCCGGTAGTCCAGAGCCTTGCCACCCCAAATATGGTCACAGACTAGCAACATCAGGAGCTTGTTAGAAGTGCAAATTCTCAAGCCCTACACAAGGTCCACTGAACCAGCGTGTGCAATTTACCAAGACCACCAACGGATCGGGGTACCTGTGAAAACCAAACCAAACCCATACTCACTGCTGTCCAGTCGAGTCAGACTCAGAGCAGCCCTATGGGCCAGGGTAGAGCTACCACTGTGCATTCCCAAGACTAATTCTTTAAAGGAGCAGACAGCTTGTTGTTCTCCTTCAGAATGCCTGCTAATTTAGAACTGCTAGTTTGGTGGTTAGCAGCCCACTGCCTAACCGCTAGGCCACCAGGGCTCCTTTTGTGCTTGTGAGGGGTCGAGCAAATACCATTAGCAACTAGAGAAGAACCTGGAAGAAGAAGAGCAGGGTGGGAACTGTGAGTCAACTTGGTCATTAGCACATTTCTGTGTTCACTTATTCTGTTCCTTCCCTTGTGTATTCAGTCAACAATTCTTCTTTGAACATCACCTCTGAGCCAGGATCTGTGATATGCTAATTAAGCTGGTTTAGGAAAGGGGTCTGCCTAAGTGACTCCTGCTTCCTGGCTTTTCCTGCTTCCAGATCCCCTCTCTTTACTTCCTTCCACATTAGAAGCACATCCTTACATGTGCAGCTGATCCCTAGTTCAGGACCGGAAGTTACGTGTTGGCATGCATGCATGCTCATAGCTCGCTCAGTGGGAGTGCAAAAAGTCAATTCCTTCAAGAGCCTAGCACAGTCTGTAAGGTTGGGATGGTGTTAAAAGTGGTGGGGTTGGTGTTAGTTCCCGTTGAGCCCATTCTGCACAGGATGCCTTCATGTGACAGAGTAGAAATGTCCCCATTGGGTTTCCTAGTCTGTCATCGTTACCAAAGGAGCCCCGGGGGGTACTTTAAGGGAAGTGTTGGACTGTCAACTGCAAAGTCAGGGGTTCACACCTACCAGCTGCTCCGCAGGAGACAGATGAGGCCCTCTGCTCCCATGAAGATTTACAGCCTCAGAATCCCATGATTGGGTCGCTATGAGCCAGAGTTGGTTCCATGACAGACCCAAAGCCCACTTTCTGTCGAGTTGATTCCAACTCATGGTGATCTTATATACGTGTTGTTGTTGCTGTCGGGTGCCATTGAGTGGTTTCTGACCCAAAGTTACCCTATGCACAACAGAACCAAACACTTCCAGGTCCTGCACCATCATCACATTTGTTCTCTGCCTGAGTTCATTGATGCAGCCACGGTGTCAATCCAGCTCGTTGAGGGCCTTCCTCTTTTGTGCTGCCCCTCCACTTTACCAAGCAGGATGTCCTTCTCCAGGCAATATGTCCAACGTATTTGGGAGGCAAAATCTTGCCATATATGCTGTCAAGGGCACTCTGGCCTGACTTCTTCCAAGACAGATTAGGTTGTTCGTTTAGTAGTCCATGGCAGGGTAGAATTTTCCCTATAGGTTTCTGAGATATTATGTCTCTATAGGAATAGATAGCTTCATCTTTCTCCCACAGTGAAGCTGGTGGGTTAGAACTGTTGACTTTGCATTTAGTAGCTCTGTGAGTAGCCCGCCATGTCACCAGAGGTCCTTTGCGTTTGATGGCAGTGGGGTGGAATGCTTACAATGGCAAGACCTTTTTCTCATGCATTGCTACTGACCGCGGTCTAAAGCCCAAGTGCTTAGCCATTGGGCCACCAGGATTCTTCGTGGTAAGGATGTGTTCCTGCCAAAGTTCATGAACACTACACAGCAGTGGGGTTTTGGAGCTGCTAGGTAGTTTAGCTTAGGGAATGAGGCATCCATTACGCATGGTCAGCAGTCTGAGCCTTTGTCCCATGAACGAGTGGTACACTGCACATGCTCAGAGGCTCAGGTTCCCAGCCAGGAAGGGGAGGTACACCTGGGTGTGTTCTGCACCTGAATTGGCCCAACAAGGCCAGGTGAATTCAGTTCAGCCAATGAGTTCAACCAGGGTCACCAGCACGCCCCACCTCTTGGAGTAATTTAAAAGGCAGGAGCACAGAGCAGACCTTGTGACTTTCAGGGAAGCTTCTAAGGAGATGCACATTTCTGAAGAGCCCTGCAGGTGCCTTTATAAACCTGAAACTTCTTCTAATTCTCATAAAACTCACTTGGATCACAAACTAGGCTTGGAGGTGAATGCTTTCTCGTGTGTAGCCAAGGAGCAAGGTATATCTCTATCCTGAGAGATCTCACAGAACCATAGATTGCCCTGGCATGTTTTGGAGTCCTGATGGTGTCATGGTTATGCTTTGTGCAACAGTTTAAAACCACTAGCCACTCCACAAGGGAAAGATGGGGCTTTCTATTCCTATAAAGAGATACATCCTCAGTAACTCACAGGGTAATTCTACCCTGTCCTATAGGGTTGTTATGAGTCAGCATTGACTCAATGGCAGTGAGTGAGTGCCCTGGCAAGAAACCCTTGGGTATCTACATTGACTCTCAGTTTCTGGTTAGCTTTTCACCACTTCACCCCATGAACTTGAACTGCAGTGGATGAGGGTTGGGAGCTCTGGCTCTGGGGCTGCTTGCTTGAATTTTCACATCATGGCCCTGCCCGTGATGGGACCTTTGACAGTTGGGCAAATGAGCTCAAGCCCGAGTTTCCTTTTCTGCAGCATAGACTGAGGAAGGAGATGTCTTCCTTCTTGTGTGCTAACTGACTTTTACCAGTTAGTATGAATTAGATCTTTCCACGAGGAAGATCAGGGAGAAGGGGGAAGGATGAAGCAACTTGGATAGAGGTGAAGGCAGCGTGAGGGGTCAGAGAGAGATGAAAGGACCACCATGTCACCTTTGACTACTCTTAGTGAGGCTGGCTTGGAGTGCAGGAGACGGGGAGAGTGAGGACACGGGCTAAAGGCAGTGCTCATTCATTACTTCCGGGCAGAGTTCAGCCTTTGGCATGCTTGTTGGATGCTGGCGCTGTGTTCATCCAATGAAACTTCAAAATTCTGTCCTGTCATTAACCCTTTGTCTCTCCTTTGTTCACGATTTAGAACTTCTATCCTCGGGTTCTCTTTAGAGCCCCAGGAAATCAAAAGTCACAAGTCACTTCTGTTTACAGAGAGGCCCCCAGCATGCAAAGGCAGGAGGGTGTGTTAACAGCACACCGGTCCAGTGGCTGGTCACGTCCATGCAGTACATTCTCCATCCCTTAGCTCAACAAAAGGAAAATCACCAAAGAGAAAAATTTTTCTTTTTCATGGATATTTACTTTTTCAGTTCCCTCCCCCACCCATAATCTGTGTGAATTACAATAGAACACGCACACACACACACATACACACAATTTTCTGCCAGAATGTGTTACTCCAGTACATTCTACCCTCCTCCCTCACTGCCTCCTACCCTTTTTTCTCCTATCTACTTTCTTCCCATGACACCCAATGGACAGGTAGGGGAATTCACAATAGACCCCAGTCTCAAATGTAGTTTAAAGCTCAATCACGAACTGCTATTGTGCCAGTTCTGACCCATAGTTACAGGATACAACTGTCCTTGTGGATTTCTGAAACAACAATTCTTTGTGGGAGTTGAAAGCTGCCCTTTCTACAGGAATGCAGCAGGTGCGTTTGAACTGCCAACCCTGCAGTTAACAGGCCAATGTGAAGGGATTTTGCCACTTTGCCACCAAGGATCCTAAAGGTAGCATGAGGAGAACATTTATTAAATCTTCCATGGTACACAGGCAAGGGGGAGACCTGAACTACAGCTCTCGGGATTCTTGGTGCCTCGCAGTGGACAGTTCCAGCCGCATCGGATCCAGGCTTCCCAAGATTTGCAGAGCCACCAGCATAGTCTTTGCTCCTCTCCAGGATTCACAATTGCTTCCTGGTTGCTCAGGTATATAGGAGTTTAGTGGTTCTCTAATGCAATCATCCCATTTTGCAAAGAAGATGCTGATGCCCAGACCGGGGAGAAGATTATCTGAGGCCACTGAGAAGGACACCATCACCTCAAGTCCTTCTGACCCCCCACAAGTTTCTGCCAACAGCAATGAGCTCTGGGTTACCTACTCAGTCTTTTGAAGCCTTAGCCAGCTGATGCAGCTGCCAGTTGGATTGATCAGGGTATGTGACCCAGAGCTCCTTAGAACGCGCCCCCTCCCAAATGCAAATTTACTGCCATAGAGTTGATACTGACTCATAATGACCCTATAAGACAGGGTAGAACTTCCCCTGTAGGTTTCTGAGACTAACTTTCAGCCTTTCTCCTGAGAAGTGGCTGGTTGTGTGGTGGTTTAGATTTTGCAGTTAGCAGCCTTTCAGCATGAGAGGTAGGGTCACATTTCTGTTCTGATTATGCTCCATTTTCTGAGATGCCAGTGCCGAGGCTCCCCCCTGGCAGGTAGCAGTGAGATTTTTCTCACTAAACTGCGCTGGATGGGAAACTTGGGGCAAGTAGTGCATCGCAGCCAAGGAAGATCTCATTGACAGTGCAGTACTTGAATAAGGCAGGAAGACACAGGAGTGGCCATCTGGTGGTGGGCAAAGTGTTCCAGGTAGGAGACAGTCAGTGCAAAAGACCTTGTGATTGGGTTCTCCAAGCTTCTTCCTGGAACAGCAAGGAGACCAATGTGAGTGGGGCATGACACTCTGTGTAGTGAGGAAAGATGATCACTGTGTGGGCCTCCTGTATGATTGAGAAGCCAAGGGGAATTTTTAAACCCTAAGCCAGATCAATGCTCAAGGAAGCATCAGTCAAGACATCAAACGACACGTTGCATTGGCTAAATGTGCTACAACAGATCTCTTAAAAAGACTGAAGATCAAGGATGTTACTTTGAGGACACTGCGTGATCTTGTGCCAAATCTCGCCATGGTTGTTAGGTTGGAGTCCATTGTTGCAGCCATGGTGTCAGCCCATCTCCTTGAAGATCAGTCTCTTTTCTTGTGGACCTTCAGTTTTACCGAGCATGATGTCCCTTTCCATGGACTGGTCTTTCCTGATAAAATGTAGTAGCTACCAGATTGGATGTCATGCCTTTAGAACAGTGGTTCTCAACCTTCCTAATGTTGTGACACTTTCATATAGTTCCTCATGTGTGGTGCTCCTCCCAACTATAAAATTATTTTTGTTGCTACTTCATAACTATAATATTGCTACTGTGATGAATCGGATGACCCCTGTGAAAGCATTGTTCGACCCCCCCCCCCCCCCAACGGGGTCGCGACCCACAGGTTGAGAATCACTGCTCTGGAACATTTTCATCATAGAAGAGAGTTCGGTTGCACAGCTCTGAGTTAGAGGGTGAGACGGGTTATTTGACATTCATTTGCTGATGTGTTTGCGAACCCAGTGGAAACACTCGGGAGTGAGCATGTTCTTTAGCCATTTTCCTGGATCATTCAAATGCCATCTCCCCTGTGAATGCCTCACTCCATCCTTGGCTTTCCATATTTGCCATATGAAAATGGGATAATATTTCAATACTTAGCATTATATATAACCCAGTATTTGGTATTCTGCCTCAAACAGATGCGAGTCTCTCTCTTTTTCTACTAGTATTTAATTTTGATATGTGAAAACATACAAAGCAAAATCTGTTCCATTTCAACCCTTTCTGGACACAATGTTCAGTGACATTGGTCACACGCTTCATATGAATTAGCATTCTTGTTCTTTCTATTCTAGGTGTTTCCTTTCTTTTTACTTAATCTCTCTGCCACAACCCTCTCACATATATTTTGACTTATCTGTAGCCCATTTAGATTTGTGCTGATTTTTTAAAGACTGCAATACTCAAGGATGCAATCCTTTAAGAGCTAAATTGTTATTTAGTTTAAAGATGACTTCAGGGGACAGTTTCAATTAAAGGTTTGAAGAGTAACTCAGGGTCATAGTCTCTGGGACTCTTCCAGTTAAGTAAGTCTAGATAATTAAAGAATTTTAAATTATGTTCCACAAGGTTCTCCCTTTCTATCAGCATCCTTAGGAATCATGGTGCTATGGTGCCTGCTAACCTCAAAGTCAATAGTTGAAACCACCAGCCACTCTGCAGGGGAAAGAAAAGTTTTCCTGTTTCCTTAAAGAATAGCAAGCGAGGAAACCACAGGGGGTGTTCTATACTGAGTCAAAATTGACTCCATGGCAGTGAGTTTATGTTGTTATCGAAAAAAGAACACATTTTAATGGGGGCTCTGACAGATAATATAACAATCCATAAATCAATTAGATCAAGCGAGTTTGTACATATGCTGCCACCATCATTTTCTAAACACTATCATTCTACTTGACCCCTTTGATATCAGCTCCTGTTTTTTTCCCTCTTTCCTCAACCCTCATACCCTTACTAAATTATATATAAATTAATATCTTTATACACACCGTCTTCTGTGTCCCTCTACCCATATTTCTGTTATTCGGCCCCTAAGTTGTGTGTGTGTGTGTGTTCCATTGTTATCAGTTCCCTTTTCCTCCCCTTCCCTACACAGCCACCCTGTGCCCTCATGGTATCTGAGTCAGTTCGAGTTGACTAGAGAAGCACATTCATAAACACTCATGTGTCTTAAAAAAGCTTTATATAGAAGAATAATTGTATATTAAGAAAACATGCCAGCCCAGTCCAGACCACGTCCATAAGTACGAAATTAACCCATATAGCCAATAACAGTGTGTAAATTTTTTTCAGACTTATGCAACACATGCAATGACACCAAGTGCTGGAAGATCACAGGGCAGTTGGTGGAATGTCTTATGGACCCAGTGGAGGTGGAAAGTGGCATGGGTCTCCACATGACTCCTCCCCGTTCAAGGCTCTGGCTGCCGTCAATGTAGATCCATGTATCTTGTCAGCAGGAATATCAAGTCATGGGTGTCTCTCACCCCCAGGAAAGAATACAGGAGTTGCCAGAATCCTCAAGAGAAGGCCATGCCCACATTGAGACCTCACTGGCTATGGCCTGAGTGACAGACTGGACTCCACCCCTATGCAAGATGATGGGAGATTAAAAAGCTACCACAGTATCGCTACTCCCATTACTGTTCCTGAGGATTTTATCTGTCCTGGATTCCGTGCGTGGTTGCTATTTCTTTTTATGATTTTTCTTTCAGCATCTATCTGTGGTGTCCCTGATCTGAAGGCCCTGATGCAGTATCTGTGAGTCTCCTGTGAGCAGGGACTGTGTTCTCTACATCTGGGTCTTCTTAAAGCTTTGCAAAATGTTGTCATTTGAATAACACTCAACAAATATTTATTGAAGGAATGGCATTGCAGGTGACAGTCAGTACCTATTCTCCCATCAGTTATATGGTTGGCGGTCTTTTTACCTCTCAGACATATAGCTGAATCATTACAATGTGAGGGTCTGAGCCTGGTTATATTATAGGGACATGTAGTCAAAAGACAAAATATGTTTGCCTAAAGCACCTTTTGAGTATGATGTTTCAATAAAATAAATCGGACAGATCCTGGCAGCAGACATGTTTCAGCCGCTCACAAGCTATGTGGCTTTGGGTAGTGTACCCTAAGCTCTGAATTCAAGGTAAGTAGTTTCAATGGTCAATTGCATGTGAGAGCTGGACAGTGAGTAAGGAAAACTGAAGAAGAATCAATGCATGTGAATGATGTGCAAACAATACCGAAAGTCATCTGGGCTGTCAGAAGAACAAGCAAATCCCTCTTGGAGGAAGCACAGCCAGAATGCCCCTTAGAAGTGAGGATGGCAAGTCTTCATCTCACATCCAGTGGACATGCTATCAGGAGAGACTGGTTCTTAAGAAGGGACATAATGCTTGTTAAAGTACAGGGGCAGCAAGAGGGAAGAAGACCCTTGATAAGATGGATGTCCACAGTGGCTACAGCAATGGGCTCAACATGGACCAACGACTGTGGTGATGACACAAGAACAGGCAGGGTTTCATTCCGTTGTACAGTTCCGGTCTCTGGTACAAAGGAAAATAAGTTGCCCTATCCTGTGGGGTCGAGGCTATTGTGCCTGCTGTGTATTTTGTCCTAAGGACTTGCAGTGTTGTTCTTTATACAGTGTTGTTGTTATTAGCTGCTCTTCGGTCCATTTTGACTCATAGCGACCCCCATGCATTTCAGAGTAGAACTGTTCCATAGGGTTTTTAAGGCTGTGACCTTTTGGAAGCAGATATTCAGGCCTACCTTCCTTAGGCACCTCTTGGATTCTGGGTGGGATTTAACTGCCGACCTCCTGGGTGCTAGTCAAACACTACCCAGGGAGTCCTCCCACTGAATAGTGTGAGTGTATTCCCACCTAGGGTGCTCCTCTTCCAGTACTTGTTTGGACGGTATTCTCTTTTGATCCATAGGGTTCAATGGACTCATTTTCAGTAGTACATCATCAGGTCTTTCTTCCCAGTGTGTCCTAGCTTGGATGCTCTTGTGAAGCGTGTCCAGAGTGGCTTGCTCTGGTTATAATCGTAGCTGGTGACACCGCTTACAGCAATCACAGCTATAGACAAATGACAACATGATGACAAACTGACAGATGGGTGGCAGCCTAGGGAAGGAATGATCAACACAACACAACCTGAGTGGAAATCGAGCTATGGAGTCTCTGAGAGTCCAGGCTCTTCGTCCTGGCACAGCCTGGGGCAGGGCCTGGAGCCAGGAACTGTGGCTGCTGGGGTGAGGACCCCCAGCTTCCCCACTTGTCATTCCCTCCCCAAAAACAGCTGGCAGCCTGTGGGAATTGTCTTTCCCCTTGCACATGACGGCACTGACGAGCATAACGCAACCCTGCTGGTGGTTAATGACTGGTGACATTATGAGGCCACTGCCCACCTTTGGTTGAGGGAATTTGCCAATGCTCGGAAGTTGTTGGGCTCTAACGAAATGCAACCCCTGCAAGCAAGCACTGAGTCAAGTGCACGAGGTGTGGGGCACTCTGACATCCCCGCGTGACCGTGAAAAGCAGGCTGCGGAGCAGTGGTGGCTGCTGAGGCTCCTTTCTCCTGGCAATACTGGCATGCTGAAATGGCGGGCTGATTTGCCATGGAAAGCAGGGTTTCATGGGAACTTGAGGATTAAGAATCCACATGCCTGCAATCAATATTGTATGTTCATCGTATAATTTACTTTGAAAGGGAGACGACACAGTTCTCCAAATTTTGGGGTGAAGTAAACCACTTTTTCAAAGGAGTAAGTGGATTTCTGTGTTTATAAATCATGCCCACCACTTGGGGGTGCAGAGGAGGATATGGGAGGATGGTAAAGAAGAGCAGCAGGAGAGGACCTGAAGACCTCATGCTTCCTCAGGGTCAGGGGCCAGGCAAAACCAATGTCCCTGGAACACCACTGTCTCTCTGGAATGGTATTAGCACAGCTTGTTACTTGCATACTGTACTGAGTTCATTCTGACTCGCAGCGCCCCTATAGGGAAGAATAAACATGCCTCAATGAGTCTCTGAGACTATAATTCTTTACTCAAATAGAAAGCCTCATCTTTTTTCCATGGAGGAAATGGTGGATTCACAACTGCTGACCTGGTGGTTAGCAGGCCAACACTTAACTTACTATACCACCAGGACATTTCTGTTTAGCCTAGAGACTTTCAAATGGATAGAACAAGACCCATACCAACCCTGTTCACGGCTATCAACCCCCCTTTCTGTGAAGTCCCCACTACGTTCTGTGAAGTTCACCACTTTCTCCGTATGTGTGTGTGTGTGTGTGTGTGTTACGTAACCTTACCCTTGATCATTCCCTACCAGGCCTGCCACTTCCCCCTCACTACCATATTGAGTCCCCTGTTGTTCCCTTGTCCCTGTGTTTGTTAACACCACTTCCTTACCCCCGCACCTCCCCCTATCCCAAGTGCCCCCGGAACTCTCAGTCCTGTTGTTTTTCCTCCAGATAGTTCATCCAGCCTCTCTTATTTAGACAGACCTGTGGAGACACTAACATGCACGAAAACAAGACAGAGGAAAACAAAGCAACAGTTTACAACCAGACAACAAAACAACAAAAACAAACCACTGACAAAGAACAAAACAAAACACATCAAGAAAGAAGACCTTGTAGTTAGTTCAAGGATCATTTGTTGGACCTTAGGAGTGTTTTCCAATCCAGTCTGTTGAGGCACCACAACCTGGCCCCAAAGTCCACTTTCAGCATTCCCTGGGGACCTTGCCACTCCATTCCCTTGCTGTTCCACTGCACTCCACCACACTTTGCCTCGGTGTGGTGGAATCAGGTTAGGTGCAATTCACACACTGTGTCTCCAGTGCTGTCCCCTGTATCACCCTTGGTCACTGAGGGGCATCATGTCTCATAGTGGGGCCAGCCATGTTGTTCTCTTTGTGGACTGGCTTCTCTGAGACTGGAACTCTTTAGGGGAGTAGAAAGCCTCATCTTTCTCCCTTGGAGTGGCTGGGGATTTCAAATTTGCCATTTCAGACATTGCGTTTAGCAGCCCAACACATAACCCCTATACCCCACCATAGCTACAGAAAACAATAAAGAAACAAAATCCAACAACATTCATTGCCATTGGGTGCATAACAATCCTATCGAGAGAAAATACTGCGGCCTCCTGGGTTTCCAGGCTATAACTCTTTGTAAAAATAAAATTGTGTTATGTTTTCAGTGAAAGTTTACATAACCGATTAGATTTTCATTTAACAAATTCTCTACTTGTTTAGTGACATTAGTTAATTTTTCAATAAAAAGGAAAGCAGAAAATTAAAAAAAGAACAAATGAAAAACGTTTTAAGAGTAAAGATAAATGATAAGATGTTAATTTTTAACCTAATCATATCTGCAACAATACACTTTCTGATGTACTGACGGTGAGCAGGGTTTAATCCCATCCCTGGTGAATGGTCCCAGGGGATTTAATGGAGGCTTATTCTCTGTGGAATCTCTGCCAATGCATTTTGAGTTTTTATACTCATCTAAGGCTATAACTCTTTATGGGAGAAGAAAGCCTCATCTTCTCCAAAGGAGCGACTGGTGAATTCCAACTGCTGACCTTGCAGTTAATAGCCCAACACATAACCCATTATGCCACCAGAAGAGAGATTTGTATCTGGGTGCCTTCCAAATCAAGCACTACAATTATGCAAGGAGGATATTTTTTTCTGTACTGGAGCCAGGTCAAGTCAGAACCAGTGTGTCCATGGTTTGCAGCGAAGTCGGAGGAAGAAGAGGGTAGACTGTCTATAACTTCTCATAGCCCAGGGAAATGCTAGGCCTGGAAGGGGGCATGTGGCTCAACCATATTCAGAAAATCTGCACACTAACCTCCCCGGCTCAAATAATTACCAGCACCATGTCTCTGAATATCACCTGAAAGCAAAATAGTGAAAGCACCATTTCCATTTCATAATACTTTTATTAAAAGTAAAGTTCAATTCAGTGATGTGAAGAAGCTGGGAAAATTATCTTTTCATTTCTTTCTTTTTCTTTCCCTCCCTTTCCCCTTCTTCTCCACAGAACTGAGAGGCAGAAGGAATAAAGGCAGCATGGCACCAGCTGGAGGACACCGTGGGGTCAGGGTCACCATTTAACTCATGCTTCTCCAGTTTGGAGGGGCAACTGGATGTCCTCATTTGTGAATTTGCTTATTAATCTTTTTGAGTTAACAAGGTCATGGTAAAAAATGATTGTTGGCGTTTTTGTTAGGAACCTTCTAGTCCAGTCCAACTCATAGTGACTCAATGCATCAGTGCCGAGCTCTCTAGACCAATGGTTCTCAACCTGTGGGACCCTTGCACAGGGTGACTGTAACAAAATTACAGTTATGAAGCAGCAATGAGAATATTTTTATGGTTGTGGAGGTCACCACAACATGAGGAACTGTATGAAAGTGTTGTGGCATTAGGAAGTTTGAGAACCACTGCTCTAGGCTTTTCTATGCTGTAATCTTTACAAGAATGAGTTGCCTGGTTTTTCTTCCAAGAACAGAGCCACTGGTGGGTTCAAACCTTCAACCTTTTGGATAGCAGATGAGCACTTAACCATTGTGCCTCCAGGGCTCTTTGATAAACTCTATTAGAGGGTCTTAACCATTGCAACCCCATGGATCCTTTTGGCATTTAGGATTGGCTATGGAACACCTGCCCACTCCCCAGAATAATATTTCCAAATACCTCCAATGAAATACAGAATCACAAAGGCACAAATTGTATTGAAATGCAGTGATAAAAATAAGACATTGGATTTGTGGCTAATATACATGTTAATAAATCCATTAAATATGATCTGATGGTGGGTCTAATAAACCAAACCCACACCATTGAGTTGATCCTGACTCACTGTGACCCTATATAAAATTCCTCAGGCTAAATCTTGACAGGAGCAGATCATGTCACCTTCCTCTCAGAGAACAACTGGTGCCTTTGAACTGCCAACCTTGAGGTTACCTGCCCAATGGCTCACCCACAGCGTCACCATGAGTTCTAGATAGTGATGAGCATGAACTGTACTCAACGATGGCTGCAACGACTAGCATGGGGTGTGAAAGCATGTAGAATTTCTCTCGGTGGTAATCGCATGGCTATTCTGAACACAGCTGTGGACATGCTAAACTGCCCTACGAGCTTAGGGGAGCTAACTCAACCAGGATTGTCCCTCATCCAATTTGACATTGCTCCCCAGCCTGCTGGGGCTCAGTGGTTCAGTGTTAGGGTCCCTTGTCTAGATACCAGGGCTGGCATGGAGAAAGTCATTCCTCTGCAGCCTTCTAGTGTGTGGGGGAAGATATTAGTGTTAAGCCTTGGCAGGAAATTGGTGGATTTTCCTGGCAGCCACATTCTTAATAACCATTTACTGGATACTTATTATATTCTGAGGGTAAATTGTGGTTCAGTTGTAGAATTCTCCTTTTCCATGTGGGAGATCTGGGTTTGAGTCCAAGACAATGCAACTCATGTGCATCCATCACTTATTTGTCAGGGGGATGCTTGGTTATTGCTGTGGTACTGAACTGATTTCTGTGTTGCTATGATACTGAAATGGGGAAGCTTGGTTGGGTGCGGCTATGAGACTGAACCTGTTTCTGTGATGTGTCCAGACTAAGATGAGCGATGAAGAAGAGCCTGGTATTCTACTTCTGAAAACCAATTAACGAAAACCCCTGTGAATCACAATCTGATGCACAACCAAAGAGATGGTGCAGGACCAGGGAGAATATTGCCCATGGAGTCACTGGGAGCTGGTTGTCACAGTGAGTTGGACTGGAGGCTGACTCAACAGCAGCTAACAACCATTGTGTTCCAGGCACTCGATTTGCTTTAAAAATCTAGCTCAGCCTTCTGGTACAGGGAAGTGATTAATCATGCCTACTTTATAGCACACCATGAACCCTGATAAATGTCAGGCCCTGCTTGTGTTTTGTCCCTCCTTTTCCACATTCACATCACTTCCATTCCCCTCTTCAGACTAGTACCCCCTGCTGGGTGCTTGGTGTGTGTGTGTGTCCTTATAGGCATACAGCCATGTGCACTAGACCATGCTGCCATGTGCACTAGACCATGCTGCTTGGTGAATGGGCTTTCAGCTTCCATGAATGGTACTGCAATATAAATCTCATTCAGTTTCTGACCTTTTCAACTCCTTGCAATGTCATTAAGAGTTATTGCCATGCTGCATATCAATTGCATGTGCTGCTGCGTGCCACTTGGTCATGAGCAATCATCATCTTTCTTTTGTTTCCTTCTTCAGTTGTCTGTTGATTGGCATCCAATTCGGCTCCAACTCTTCTCTACTGCAGGTATCAGCGTGGTGACCATTCTTGTAAAAATGCCCCAAGGGCCCTGTGAATTGGATAAATAGCTTGGCCTATATACCCAGGAATTATGCGTTGGGCTGCTAACCCCAAGGTGAGCAGTTCCAACCCACCAGCTATTCCATGGAGCAAAGAGAGGCTGTCTGCTGTCATAAGAATTTAGTTTTGTAAACCTATAGCAGCAATTCTACTGTGCCTTGTAGGGTTGCTAATGAGGAAGAATCAACTGGGGTTCTGTTTGTTTTTATACATCCAGGAAAGAGCTTTGATGGGGGAGATATTAAGTGCTTGGCTGCTAACCCAAAGGTCAGTAGTTTGAAGCCGTCTTCCACACACTGTGGGATAAAGGCATGGCTGTCTACTTCCCAATAGAAGCCTTGAAAGCATCATGGGACCATTCAGCTTTGTTTGATAGGGTCATGAGGAATGAAAGTCAACTCAGTGATTGCGCTTCTTTGGTTGTATGCCCAGGAGGGGCTCACTAGGTCCCAGGGTCCATTCAATGGGCTTTCACTAAGCTCTGCCAGATTGCTGTGCAGCAAACCTGCATCATTAGCAGTGTTTCTCTGCTTTCCCCGGATCTCCAATGACACTTGGTATGTTTGTCTTTCTAACTGTTGCCCGTTTGATGATTTTAAAAGGTCAAGCACAATAAACTCGTCTATCCCAGGCACTTTATGGTTCTGTAGCAGATTCTTAGGGTTGCCATGCCACATTCCTTTGACCCATCTCTGACACCATCTCACTGCCTTCCAGTCAATACCGACTCATAGCGATCCTGTGGGGCAGTGTACAATTGCCCCCTGCGAGTTTCAAACACTACAACTCTTTATTGGAGTAGAAAACCCCATCTTTCTTCCTTGGAGCTAGTAGTTTTGAACTGCTGACCTTGAAGTTAGCAAACCAACTTGTAACCACTGCACTTCCAGGGCTCCTCCTGATATCCATCATAGCAGTGGCGAACGGCTCTATGTAAGTGCAGGCACCTGCTGAAATGGTGTCTTATCACAACTGTGCAGCACGCAGCTCTCCATGTCCTTCTGCCTCGAAGCCTTTTCAAAGGCATGGAAAGCCAAACCCAGGAAGGTAGGAGAGGTCACCTTACTAGGAGGAATGCTCAACACCACTACAGGCGAAGAAGAGCCCAGCCTCCTGTTTCTGGTAGACAATTCTAGGACAGAACCCATGTTGCTCAGAAGTCCTGGGGGAATCAAGCTCCTGTATCCTACATTAAAAGCCTCAACACCCCGTTCCCATTGTGATTGCTTCTCCCCCTAACTCAGTCTTGCGTCTGCTTTCCTATTCCCACTCCCTGCCATCAGATCTCAAATAGACTCCCTGCACCCAGGCCTGAGGAATAAGCTCGGCATGCAAGGGCACTCAATCCAAGACACACACATTACTCTGAATCTCCAAAACAACCCTGTGGGCTACGTGTGTAATCCCCAGTTCACAGATGAGAAATGGATTGAAAAACAGTGACACACCCAAGATCACACAGGCCAGGGTTCAAGTCTGTGTCTATCAGTTATTCTTTTATTCAAGTATGCCAGAGAAGACTGCGTCTTAACACTTGAGCAATCTTCTTGGAAGAATAAGGCAAACTACAGAAAACACAAAATGAATATCGCATTTGTTCGTTTATCCATTTGCAAAAGACATAATACCTATAGTGCTAAGAATAGTATTCAAAGTACCTATTACTACCCCCTCAAAGCTTACATACTAGTCACCAAACTCAAACAAATACAATGCTATCAAGTTGATTACAACTTATAGCAACCCCATATAGGGCTTCCAAGACTATAAATCTTTACAGAAGCAGAGAGCTTCACTTTTCTCCCCCTGAGTGACTGGTGCATTTGAAGTACTGACCTTGTGGTTAGCAGCCCATTGCTAAATGATTAGTTCCATAATCATTACGCTTACTTAACTCTACATTCTTTTAATTATTTCTCTATCAGTCCAAATTGCATCTGGCTACATGGGAAAAAACAAACCGACTCTAGTGGTCTAATCACAAAAGCTTAATTTTTCTTATATTAACACCAAAAATACCAAACCAGTTGCCACTGAATTGATTCTGATTTACACTTACCCCATATGATTCAGGGTAGAACTGTGCCCCATGAGGTTTTCAAGGGCTGAATTTTTAAATGTAGATTGCCAGGTTTTTCTTCCAAGGCATCTTTGTCTTAGCAGTGAATTGTGTTAACCCTTTGCACCACACAGGGGTTTGTCTTATACAACAGTAAGTCTTGAAATAGGTAGCCTAGGTCTGGCGTATTTGCTCAGGGACTCATCTTGGATATAGGAGAATGCATGCTTTTTGGTCTGCCAAACTCATGTAACCTATGTGACTCTCTCATCTTTCAATATTCTGACTAGGGAGCATGACAGCAGAAGAGCCAAGGACAAAAATGAAATGGGTTATGCCAGACAAGTGTTTTGCCTTAAACAACAACAAAAACTTTCTTGGGAGTCCTACTCAGTATCTTTCACCTACACATATTTGGCCCAAACTGGGTCAAATGCTTATGCATAGCTGCAAGGGAGCCTAGGAGTGAGCGATTTAAGTAGGTACATTATCACCCTAAACAAAATTGAGCTTCTATTAGTAGTAAGAATGAGAAAAATGGATACTGTTTAGGCATATAGCAGGGTTGGATAGAATTCTATTTTGTGTCTTAATTTACATTTTGAATGAACTCAGAAAAAGTCATAGAGAGTAGAACAAAGGGATGGATGTGCATCCAACCACCTCAACTACTCATTTCTTTTCATGCTCTCCCTCTAGCTTCCCTGAATAGTTCTTGGTTACACATTGGGCTGCTAATTGCACGGTCGGTAATTTGAAATCACCGGCTGCTCTTCGGGAGAAAGATGGGACTCTACTCTGTAAAGAGGTACAGTCTCAGAACTTCACAGGTACAATTTTACCCATGTCCTGTAGGGTCGATATGAGTTAGCATTGATTCAATGGCAGTGAGCTTGGTTTGGATAGATCTGTGGAATCTTAGGATGGAATAGTTTGAATACACAGAAAAAAATTCAGTGGAATCATAACCCTCTAAATAATTACCCTCTAAAGCCACAAAGATCAACTGTGTCCAGCATGGTGACAGTTTAGCATATGCCATGGGGACATTGCTCATATCCCAGTGTTGTTAATCAACAAAAACTCACGCACTGCCACTTATAGTGACCCTATGCACAATAGAATAAAAGCCTTTCTAGTCCTGTGACATCCTCACAATGGTCATATTTTAGCCTATTGTTACAGCCACTGTGTTGATCCATCTCATTCAGGGCTTACCTGTTTTTTGACGATGCTCTACCAAGTATTTTGTCCTTTTCTAGGGACTAATTTCTCCTGATACCATGTTCAAAGTATATGAAATGGAGTTTTACCATCCTCACTTCTAAAATACATTCTGGCTGTACTTCTTCTGGGATAGACCTCTTTGTTCTGCTGGGCATTCATGGTATATTCAATATTATTTGCAACATCATATTTTAAAGGCATCATCATATTTTCTTCAGTCTTCCTTATTTATGTTCCATCTTTCACATGCATATGTCAAACATTACCATCAAGTCTATTCTTATTCATAGTGACCATCTAGGGTTTCCAAGGCTGTAAATCTTTACAGGGTCAAATAGCTTCCTCTTTCTTCTGTGGAGCAGCAAGTGGGTTGAACCACCAACCTTGATGTTAGTCATTCAACCCATACCAGACACTGAAATTAAGACTCCTTTCACATGCATCTAAGGTGATTAAAAATATCAAGGCTAAAAGCAGGCATAATTTGCTAATCCCCAGAGTAAAACATTTGCTCTTTCACATTTTAAAGAGGTCTTTTACAACAGATTTTTCCAATGAAATACGTTGATTTATTGACTGCTGCTTCTGTGAGTATTGATTGTGGGTCCAAGTAAAATAGGGTTTAGCTACATTTCTCTATTTGTAATGATGTTGTGTGTTTATATTTGTCAAGTTGAGAAGACATTTGTATTCTTAGTGTTGAAGACTAATTCATACTGAAGGTGTACTATATGAGCTTTATCAGTAAGTACTTCAAGGCCTATTGACTTTCAGCCAGCAAGATTGGGTCATCTGCATAATACAGGTTGATAATGATTCTTCCTCCAATCCAGATGCCTCAACTTCTTCATACAGAGCAGCTTCTCAGATTATTTGAATAAGTATAGTGTGATAGATAGGTAGGTTTATAGTGCCAACCTGGCCAATAAGAACATGTGGGATTAATAAGTTCGCAGTTTGATTCGTGGGCAAAGAGATAAATGGCTCAGCAAGCCACACCTATCTCTCAGTTGCTCTCTGGTGATCAGACCAGTGTGTGGCTGCCTTACCTAGTTCTGCAGTTTGCTGCCTGGCTGTACTGCCATATTTACTGTTGCATGGAAGTGAGTTAAACTGAGTCCTCTGTACTGCTATGTGGACTAATTAGCTGTTATATTCCTTCGTGTTCTATCTATCTATCAAATCATAAATGTCCTGGTTTTGTTTCTCTAGAGAACCCTGTCTAACACATATGGTGAAAGGATATAACCACAACACACACTCTCCTGATTTTAAACCACGCACTATCCACTTGTTCTATTCGAACCACTTCCTGTTGGTTTGTGTACAGGTACCACAGGAGCACAATTAAATGTACGGGAATTCCCACTGTTCTCATATGTATTCATATGCTACCCAAAGTTTGTTATGATACACAGTAAAATCCTCTGCATAGTCAATAGTACATAAGTAAGCATTTTCCTTGTATCCTCTGTTTTCAGCCAAGGTCCATCTGAAACCAGCATTGATATACCTTGCCTCATGCCCTCTTTTAATACAGCCTGGATTTCTGGCAGCTTCCTGTTGACATATTGCTATAACTACTTTTAAAGGTATCGTCAATAAAATTGTACTTGCATGTCATATTAATGTTATTTTAAATTAATTTGCAAATTTTGTTGCGTCATATTTCTTTAGAATGGACACAAATATTAATCACTTCCAGTTGGTTGGCCAGATAGCTATCTTCCAAATTTCTTGACATGGACTATCACTGCATGAGCGTGTTGAAATATTTCCATTCCTATCCCTTCCTTGCTTTTCACTAATGCTTACATTGCAGCTTCAACTTCCTCTTGGCCTTTTGAACTAGTAGAACCTCAACTAATTCTTGGGAACAGAGACTCTGTACACTCCGTCCATATTCTTTGGATTCTCCCTACATCATTCAATAGTTTGATAAATAATCCTTGAACATTGTAATCCGAGGCTTGGATTTTTTCTTCTGTTCTTTCAATTTATGATATGCTGACCGTACTCATTCCTTTTGCTTTCCTAATTCCAGGTCTTTACATGTTACAATATAATTCTTTACTTTATCTTCTCAAGCTGGCCTTTCAAATTTTTCTGTTCAACTCTTTTATTTCATCATTTCTTCCATTTGCTTTAACTGCTTTAGGTTCAAGAGCAAGTTTCACAGTCTCCTCTGATATCCACTGTAGTATTTTCTTTCTTTCCTGTATTATTAATGATCTTTTTGAGGAGCCCCCAATAAAATGATTTATGATAAATAAATAAATAGCCACAGGTGACATGACAAAAAAAAAAGATTGATGACCTTGATGCTATTTCACAAGTCTTCTGGTAGCTGATCATTAATGTTCAATATGTCCGAACCATTCTTGAGATAGGCTCTAAATTCAGGTGAGATATTGTGATAGTAAGGTTTGGTGTCAATTTAGCTTGACCAGGATCTTCAGAAGGTGCAGGTCACACTCTCCTTGGAGGTATGACCTATTTCATAGCTATAAGTAGACTGTGGAGAATGGGCTCACTCTTTTTCTTCCTGATGAAATGACCCTGGACCCTACGTCTGGCTTCTTGGGATGGCAATCACCATGAGACCTGCTGACCCTAAGAGCTGTCTGTGGCCTGCCAACTGCCTGCTGACTTTGGATTCTCCCAACTCTGCCTCCACCAACCTGTGGTTTTCCTGTTTCTTGGGCTATTCCTCCAACAGCTTCAGGAGTCTGGAAGGGCCTCTAGTTTGCATCTGATTTATGGGCTGGAGTTGGACTGGGGTTTCTTGTTGTGTGGACTTCTTAATGTAAAATTCTTTATTGATATAAATTTCCTTCTTCTACATGTATCAGTATCACTGGTTTGTTTCTCTAGAAACCCCAGCCGACCACAGATATAATATAGGCTGTATTTGGGCTCTTTTGCGTTCTTATTTTAATTTTCTTCAGGTTTGACTTGAACTTGCATATTAGTAATTGATAGTCTTTTACATAGTTGGCCCCCGGTCTTGTTTTGTCTCAATGATATTGAGCTTCTCTATCATGTCTTCCCACAGATTTAATCAATTCCATTCCTGTGTTTTCCACATGTATATATGCCGCTCCTGTTGTTGAATAAAGGTGTTTGCAATGAGGAAGTTATTGCTCTTGCAGAATTCTTTCATGCAGTCTTCAGCTTCTTTTCGATCCCCAAAGCCATAGTTTCTAATTATTCTTCCTTCCTTTTTGTTTCCATGTGTGCATTCCAATTGTCAGCAATTATTAATGCATTTTCAGTACATGTGTGGTCAATTTCAGACTAAAGAAGTTGGTACAATTCTTCATTGGCTTTAGTGGTTTGTGAGAAAATTTGAATAATGGTTCTATTAACTGGCCTTCCTTGTGTATGAAGATAGATATTATTCTGTCACAGGCAGCATTGCACTTCAAGATAGATCTAAAAATGCTCTTTTTGAGGATGAAAGAGACATTCTTTTGAATTTGTCATTGTCAGCATAGTCATTCTTATCATTTTAAGATTCAAAGGGACTATTTCAACTCACCAATGCCTAGGATATTGATCTTTATAGGTCAGATTCCGTTTTTTTATGATTTCCAATTTTCCTAGATTCTTATTTTGCACGTTTGATGTTCTGATTATTAATGAATGGTTGCAATGATTTTTCTCATTTTGAATTATAATCCATTAGCAAATGAAGGTGCCAGAAGCTTTAGTACACTTTGTTGCTAGATGCCTTCAAGTCAGTTCTGTCTCATAATAATGCCTACACAACAGAATGAAACATTGCCTGGTCCTACCCCATACTCAAAAATTTTGTTATGTTTGAGTCCATTGTTGTAGGAATTGTCTAGATCCATTTGATCGGGTGTCTTCCTCTTTTTGCAACCCCTCCACTGTAATGTGTATGATGTCCTCCAGGGACTGGTCTGTCCTGATAACATCTGCAAAGTACATGAGATGAAGTCTCGCCATCCTATCTGCCAAGGAACATTTAGCTGCACTTCTTCTCAGACAGATTTGTTTGTTCTTCTCTCCACCCATGGTACTTTCAGTATTTTTTGTCAGTACCTTAATTCAAATGCACCAGTTCTCCTTCAGTCGTTCTCATTCAATGTTCAAATTTCACATGCATAAGGTGTGGCGGAAAATGCCATGCCTTGGGCCAGGCGCAACGTAATCCTAAGTGAAATTCTTGATCTTCAGTACTTTAAAGTGGTTATGTGCAGTAGATTTGCCTAATGCAATATGTTATTTGGTTTTTTGATTGTTGTTTCCATGAGCATTAGTTGTGAATCTAAGCAAGACGAAATCCTTGATAACTTCCATATTTTCTCCATTTATTATGATGTTATCTACAGCTCCTGTTGTGAGGTTTTGAGTTATCATTAAGGTGGACTCTACTTTGAGGAAGCTCTCCTTCTCGGTGATATTTTGATTGTTTTGCAATCTGAGGGGCTCATTTTCTGGCATTATATCAGACAATATTTTACTGCTATGCATAAAGTTTTCAATGGTGAATCCCTCAGAAGTGGACTGATTGTTTTGTCGTCCTGTCAGTTCTTAGTCTGGAAGCTGTGTTGAAATCTGTTCACCGTGGGTGATCCTGCCTGGTATTTGAAGTACTAGTGGACTAACTCCCAGCATCACAGCAAAGCACAAGCTACCACAGTGCAGCAAATTGACAGATGGGGCACGGGAGGGGAGTTGTCATTGTTAGACACTGTTAATTTGGCTCTAACTCATAGCACCCACAGCCTGTTTCCTCACAGTGAATGTTGGAGACCATTTTTGCAGCCAGTATGCCAATTCATCCCATTGAGGACCTTCTTCTTTTTTTCACCACTCCACTTTACCAAGTATGATATCCTTCTCTAGGGACTATGCTCAGCTGTTAAGATGTCCAAAGTATGTGATATGAAGTCTTGCCATTCTCACGTCTAGGAAGCATTCTGGCTCTACTTCCGCCAAGAAAGATTTGTTCCTTCTTCTGAAAGTCCATGGAATATTCAATATTCTTCACCAGCATCATAATTCAAAGACATCAACTTTTATTTTATCTTTCATAATTATTGTCCATTTTCAAGTACATATGAGGTGATTGAAAATGCCATAGTATGATAGTTATATAATTTTATGTCAGTTTGAAGATATGTAAAAGTGTAAGGTTGGTATCCAATCTGTCAATCACACCATAGTCTGATGGTGCCTCTTTGTGGCCATGGCCTTCTCATAAGGAGGGCCCTGGGAACCTCCCCTTCTTTTTGCATTCACCTGACTGCTTCCTGCCCACGTTGAGAGCTGCCAGAGTCTTGCCATGCTTCCATCGACCTTGGGTCCACACGACATTGCAATCACTGGCCTTTGACATCCCTGCATTCTGCATCATTGCATGTAACTGCGTAAGTTGGAAAGGAACTTATGGGCTAGTGTTGGACTTATGGACTTGAGTTGGACTGGCCTGGGATATTTCCTTGAAATAGAAATACTATAATGACTTCTTGATTAAAAACTATTTATTGCACATATATGAGTGTCACTTGATTTGTGTCTCTAGTCAGCCTGGATTACATCCAGTTCTCTGCCATCAAGTTGATTCCAACCCTTAGCAACTCTATAGGACAGGGGAGAGATATCCCTGTGGGTTTCCAATACTGGAACTTTGTATGGGAGCAGAACTGCTGATCTTGTGTTGAGCAACCCAACCGGGTTGGTTCTGATGCATTATGTTTGTAACCACTATACCACTAGGGCTCAGCTGTGCCTTATTCCTCAAAGTGACATCTTTTAACACTGGAAATTGGTCTTCAGCAAGATCTACCAGTGTACTCGTTCATATGACTTATTTTCTTTTTACACTGTTTTGATTGTGATGTGAGGGAAAATCTACAGAGTAAATTGATTTTCTTTACAATTCATGCAATGTTTTATGATATTGATTGCAATACCTACAATGCAATACTACTTTTCCTATTCCCTCCCTTTGTTTGCCGTTTCCATTGGTCTTTCGTTCCCATGCCTTCCTGCCTTCTGAGTAACTCCCTGACAAATGCTGGGCTCTGAATTGTACATCGTTGACAGTATAGGTCTCCTATTTGGGGGCTGAAAGTTGAGCCATGGAGGTGAGGTCAGGTGTCAAATGGGAATTCCACTAGTGCCTATCATATCCTAAGGTTAGTCTTCTTATTTTGAGTTCTACATTTTCCCCAGTTGATCCAGGGCCTACTACTGTGAGCACTTTCAGAGCAATCTGCAGTGAGAACCCTATGCTACCTTGGTCTTCTGGACTCAGCGCTGTGGAGCCTGGGCTTCATGTGGTCAGTGAATCCCTTTCATCTTCTTTTGATGCTATCTGTGTAATTCTGTATTTTGAATTTCTCTTCAATTTTTTCAGCTAGTGAAATGCACATGCTTTTCATTTTTGCTGTCCTAATTCCAGGTCTTTGCACCTTTTAATATAATTCTTTATTCCATCTTTTTGAATTCCCCTTTGAAATTTTATGTTCAGCTTCTTTATTCAGCGTCTTTACTTCATCAATTATTTCTATATTTCTCTCTCTCTTTTTCGTACTTCATCATTTCTTTCATTGGCTTCAGCTACTCCACATTCAAGGTGACATCCGTTTTGTCTTTTCTTTAGTTTCTATCTTTTTAATTATCTTTGAATTTCTTTATTTATGATGTTCTTGATATTATTGCAGAACTCGTATCATCTCAGGTGATTTGTGTTCAATGTGTCAACTTTCTTCTTGAAGTAGCCTCTAATTTAGATGAGATATACTCAAATTCATACTTTGACTCTTGGGGACTTGTTTTAATTTTGTTGGAATTCGAGTTGAATTTGCCATTGATGGTTTGTTCCACAGTTCGTCTCCAGTCTCGTGACTGATGATATTGAACTTCTTTATACCGTAAATACTTGAGTATAAGCCGAGATTTTTCAGCACATTTTTTATGCTGAAAAAGCACCCCAGCTTTGGGGGGTAAAATTAGTTGCCTTGGGTTATACTCGAGTATGTATAGTAGATTATTTCAACAGATATAGTTGATTTAATTCCTGTGTATTTCTATCCAATATACATAATCCATGTCTATGGTTACTGTTTACATCCCTGAAAAATAAATGTTCAATCAATAAGCCATCCTTATTGGAAAATTCTATCATGAGATCTCCCATGTGGCTTCCATCCCCATGGCCATATTTTCTAACTAGTGATCCTCCTCCTTAGTTTCCAATTTTTGCATTCAAGTCATCAGTAATCTTGATTGCATGTTTCATCAATTTCAGACTGAAAAGGTTGGTAAAAATCCTCAATGGCTTTATTGTTAGCATTAGTGGTTGGTGTGTAAATTTGAATAATAACTTTATTAATTATTCATCCTTGTAGGTGTAATATATCCTACACCTAACAATGGTGAACATTGGAATCGATGTTGAAACATTCTCTTTTTTAACATGAAAGTCATCCATTCCTTTCAAATTTGTTACTCTGGTATGTAAACCATATTATTGTGACATTCAAAATGGCCAATACCAGTCTATTTCAGTTCAATAACACCTAGAGTGTTTGATCTTTATGTGTTCCATTTTTTCATGGCTTCCAATTTTTCTAGATCCATATTTCATGCATCCCATCTTCTTGTTAGTGGTTATTGCAGTACTGCTGTTTCTTCTCATTTTGAGTCATTGCCACATCAACAAATATAGGTCCTGAAAACTTTATATCACTAAGGTCAACTCTACTTTGAGGAGACAGCTCTTCCCCAATTATATTTTGAGTGTCTTCCAACTTGAGGGGTTCATCATCCTGCACTATATGAAACAATATTCCACTGCTATCAATGTGCTCCACAAACACCACTATTTTTTTCAGATGTAGATTGGCAGGTTATTCTTTCTAGTCTATTTAGCTTGTAAGCTTTTCTGAAAATTTTCCACCACGGGTAACTATGCTTGTGTTTGAAATACCAGTGGTATATCTCACAGGATCATGATGACTTTCAAGTTATGATAGTTCAAGAACCTGACATGTCTGACAACTTGGCATGCTAGCCTAATTCCGAATGGCCAGCACATCTCTCTTCTTGCTTTCTCTAGTTTCTGTAGACCACTGTACCTGAGCATGCATGGCTTAGGAGGTTGTGGAGTTAATTCTTGCTTCCTGGAGTAACCCTTAACCAATGACCCATAGGAGTTGTTGGACAAATAGCCACACTCCCTCACATTCTGGGCAGAATAACTAGTGGATTTTCTACAGTGTCTCCAGTAAGATTAACCTTCAGTTGCTCACAATTTTAAATTGTTTGATAATGTACTTTTCATTGGCTGCCTTCTTTCCCTTTTCTATTTCCCATTTCCTTATTGATATCTCCCCAGAAAATGGCTTAATTAAAACCTTTGTCTCAGGATCTAATCCTATGGGGAACCCAAACTCAATCACACAAGACATTTGTCAAATCATGGACTTAGTGGTTATATCTATTATATGTGTAGGTCATGGAAGAGGAGAATTCATACCATCCCTTTGAATAGTCACTCGGAGTGCCAACTGGGTCCCCAGCATAGATCCTGGACATCAAAACTCACTGTTTCCTGTATCATAACACTTCCTTTTAGACTTCAGTCATTCAAAAAACTCAACAAATAGCTTGCTGTCTCACTTCAAATTTTGTAGTGTGCAAATATGGCTATGTTTTCATTGTGTGTTTAGCCCTGGACAAATCAGCTTTGACCAGGAAGGTGAAGTCATGTGGAAAAACAAACCAAAAACACTAGCAGCTGTGTGTTGTGGAAGAAAACCCTGTGGATGAAGTGCAATTTTTAGGGAACAGAGACCAGTAAGATAAACCAATAAGTGTCCACTGTTCTGATGTTAAGGAGAACCCTGGTGAGGCAGTAATTAAGCACTTAAGGGCTAATCAATCAGCAGTTCAAACCCACCATCTTCCCCAAGGAAGAGTTACGATGTGGCAGTCTGACCCCCTTAAGATTTACATTTATTACCACTACCAACTGATCTGAGAGGGATAGCATTAGGGGATCCTGGATCGCATTCTTAACGAGCTCTAATGGCAGAGTGGACTCCTCATTGATCTCCTAACCGCAAAGAAAGTGGTTCTAACCTATCAGTTGGTCCATGTGAGAAATATGAGTTTGTCTGCTCTGGTAAAGATTTAAGCCTTGGAAAAATCAAAGGGTGAAGTTCTATTCTATCTTGTAGGGTCTCTATGAGTCAGCTTCAACACAATGATAATGAGTTTGCTTTGGAATTTTGGGATAGAATAGGAGAAATATGTGCAACAAAGTTTAAACTTATTTTAAATGTTCAGTGGTATTGCTCAGAGAGAGATTCTTGGAACCCACAAGACTGTTGTCCTTAGGCACCTTCAGATCTGGAACTGAACTCACTCCCTTGGCTCAATCTTCAGCCAAACAATAGGTAGATCTATAAGGTAAAAAGTAACACTAATCAACTATTTGAATCAAAAGGATATAATTTATTCAAAGATAAAGTTCAGAAGGGTCAGGAAAGAAGGGGGAATGGAAACAGGAAATACAAGGAGGAAGTGCGATAAGTGATATTACGTTGAGCAGATTGCAGTCAATATCATGAAGCAAAATATGTGTGAACTGTCAAATGGAAAACGGATGTATTCTGTAAACCTTCACCCAACTCACAATAAAGAGATTTTTTGTCAGCCTTGGAAACCTATGAGGCAATACTATTCTGTCCTATAGGGTACCCATGAGTTGAAATCAACTCAGTGGCAATGGGATATTGATACTGATGCTTTCTGCCGATTCTAAAAAATAGGGTTATTAGCAATTATTGTGGAAATAGCATGAATGAGACTATGTAAATGGGGTTGGTTACAGATAAATTCTTGTAAATGTTAAAGGATAAGTGATTGAGGATGGACTTACCCAAAAAGAGAAAATTATTGCAAGACTTTGTTCCAGGGATAAAATAAAAATAGGTTTCCTGTGGGTAAGACTTAAGCCTATAGATATGGAATTTAAGGAACTGGTATTCCATGATGGTCACCTTCCCGACACAATCACTCAAGACAAAAAGTGGGTGTATAAACAAATGAGGTGAAGAAAGCTTATGGAGCCTAGCTATCAAAAGATAAAGAGTCTAGGGTTTTAAAAACTAGAAGGTTCACAAGTGGCCATCTAGCTTAGAAGCAATAAAGCGCACATGAAAGAAGCACACCAGCCTGTGTGATCAGAAGATGTAGAAGGGATCAGGTATCAGGCATCAAAGAACAAAAAAATCATATCATTGTGAATGAGGGGGGGTACAGTTAGGGGATCCAAGATCTATCTGTAGGCAACTGGACAACCCCTTACAGAAGGGTCGCTGGGAGGAGATGAGCCAGTCAGGATGCAGTGTAGCAACGATGAAACATATAACTTTCCTCTCATTCCTAAATGCTACCGCGCCCACTATCATGATCCCAATTCTACCTTACAAACCTGGCTAGACCAGAGAATATACACTGGTCCATATAGGAACTGGAAACACAGGGAAACCAGGACAGATGAACCCTTCAGGACCAGTGCTGAGAGTAGCAATAACAGGAGGATGGAGGAAAGGTGGGGTAGAAAGAGGGATCTGATTACAAGGATCTACATATAACCTCCTCCATGAGGGAGGGACAACAAAAAAGTGGGTGAAGGTAGATGTCGGACAGTGTAAGATAGGACAGAATAATAATTTATAAATTATCAAGGGTCCATGAGGGAGGGGAAGGGGGAAGGAGGGGAAATGAGGAGCTACTACCAAGGGCTCAAGTAGAAAGCAAATGTTTTGAGAATGATGATGGCAACAAATGTACGCAGTGGATGTATGTATAGATTGTGATAAGAGTTGTAGGAGCCCCCAATAAAATGATTCTTTTTAAAAACCTCAAAGAGCAAAACACACTATGGTTTATTATACATCAATGATACTTCAATAAAATTACATAAAAAAGGGGAAAAAGAAATGGAATTTAAGGTAAAGAAAGTATTCCCTTTGAGGACCATATTGCAAATATATATTTAGACAGGCAATTAGATAAAGACATTTTAAGTCTGGGCTTCTATACCTGCCATCTGTCTGTTATGAATAGTATAATTAGCAACTAGAATCTCTCACACAAAATCAACTCAATATGGTATTTCTGGTCTGACCTCCGTGGTGTTCTACTCTGCTTTGATGGAGCTCATCATATCATGACTCTATAACAAGATTGAGGAGTTATTTGCATTCTTATGTGGAAGGTAAATCTGTTTGGCCATTCTGTTAGACTAGTTCATTTTCTTTCCTACCATCCCATCTGCCATTTTAATTCAAAACAAGGAGAAAAGCATGTATGTGCCTTTTGAGGAAGGAGAAGATTTTGGTGTGGAAGAAATTCTCTTCTAGACTGCAAGGTACGTATTTACCCCCTCTAGCCCTGTTGGAGGAGGGGAAAAGGAAGAGAGACAAGGCAAAGAGAACAACATAGTTAGTTTCATGCCTCCTTACTTGACCTGGGGATTGAGGGGAATATCAGTGACTATGGACCTGTTGTGCTCCCCATTTGGAAGCATGAAGAATAGAGGCTGCCAGGCAGAGCAGCCCTCTGGGAAGTCACTGAAGACAAACATATAGAGAGTGCCATCAAGTCTACTGTGATCCATGGAGACCTTATATGAAATGGAATGGAGTGCTGTCTGACCTTGCACCATCGTCACACATTCCTGAATGTTGAAGTCCATTGTTGCAGCGATTAGGTCAATGTGCCTCAATAAGGATCTCCCATGTCCCTCTATTTCATCAAATATGATGTCTTCCTCTAGCAATTGTCCCCTGATAGTGTGTCCAAAACACATTAGTCAGTCAGTGTTCTCTTGTGATCCATAAGGTTTTCTTTCAGTAATTTTTGGAAGTGGACTAGCAGGCCCCTCTTCCTTGTCTGTCTTAGTCTAGAAGCTTCACTGAAACCTGTCCACCATGGGCAATCCTGCTGGTATTTGAAATTCTGGGAACAGAGCTTCCAGCACCATAACAATACACAAACCATTATAGTACAACCAACTGACAGATGAGTGGAGGATATCTATATCTATATATGGAGAGAGAGAGAGTAAAACTGGCAATGCAGTCTGATTAGGCAGTATTCTGATAATCTGCTGCTAACAGAAAGTATCCCCACAAATAACATCTTAAAGTAATGATAATATCAATTTTGCTCACAAATCTGCAATCTGGGCAGAGCTCAGCGAGGACACTAGTTTTGGCTTCATCAAGCATTAGCTGGGGTAGCTCAAAGGACAGAGGCTGCAGCTCTCTTAAGACTCACTCCCTCACACGACTGATACTTCTATTGGTTGGAGCTCAAGAAGAACCCTCTATGTGACATTTTCATTTGGCTTGGTCTTCCTTGCAACATCCTGACAGGGTCCCAATGGTGAACAACCCAATACGACCAGGTGGAAGTCACAGAGCAACACTTCTGCCATAGTCAAAGGCCTGCCAAGATGCAAGGAAGAGGGAAAGCAGGCCCTGTTTCTGGAAAAATGAACACAAATTCATCTTGTAACAAGAGAATGTGCGATGTGCAACATTAGGACAGTCATCTTTGAAGGACACAACCTGCCATGAGCCAAGATACAGAGACAGATTTCTACGAAAACGAAAGGGCAGGACTTAGACTTAAAGATAAAGCCACAGACTTCATAGGACAAGAGCAATAGGGAGACAAGCAAAGGAAAGCTCTAGGACGCAAGCCTAACATGGCTAAAGATAGGGACAATGTCAGGACTGAACTGGAAGCAAGCAGACACCTGTGCAAGGCAGAACCCGTGAAGTTGTGAGTGCCTTCAAAGCTAAGTCAAAGTACCTTGGGGCGTGAGAAGGGAAGGAGCAGGAGAAGGAATTAATGGGTAGGTTTATGGAATTTGTAAGTCTGGAGACAGAGCATCAGGAATAGCTGGGTTCTGGCACTCAGTTGAGACCATCAGAGTTTGAACCTTTTCCTTTCAGAGCTGTTTCCTTTTGAGTTTCACGCAGGCTTCCTGATGACAGCTGTAGTTTTATCTAGAAGCTCAGGAATTCTATTAGAGAGAGGCTCTTTTCCTTTCTAATCATTGGTGGTACTATCAGGTAAGCATTGGATTGCTAACTGCAAGGTTGGCAGTGCTACCCTACCAGCTACCTCATAGGGAAAAAGATGGAACTTTCTGCTCACATAAATATTTACAGTCTGAGAAACCCCACAGGGACCTTCTATGATTCAAAATGGACTCATTGGCAATGGGGCAATTGTTTCTGGGGCATTTTTTAGGGTTAGATATCATTAACCTAGCATGAGTCTCATACTGAGTCTGACCCAGTCCCTTTGGACAGAGGAAAGTCATGCCCTGACTAGCCAGGCCTGGAGCTGGCAGATTGGGTCAATGCCAGCAGAAGCATGGAGATGGAGCATGGTGGAAGAGTGATCCCAAAGATACAAGCCATGTGCTGTGAGTGGAAGAAGGGCAAATGAATGCTGCATTAATTAACCAGTCATTGACAAAATGAGGTTGCATGACAAATGGCTCCAAAACCCAGCAGTTCAACAAACAGCCCAACCCCTTCCCTCCCACACACACAGTTCTTAAAATTCAGGATCAGGGAGATTAACTGGAACTTTGAACTTGGCACTTCAGGGCTTGGAAGAGGTGACAGTGCATGTAAAGGCCTTGGGGCAGGAGAGATCTTGGTGTGACTGAAAGCCCAGAAGAAGACTAATTTGGGGGAGGTGAGATAATAGGAATGGAGTTTTCAGTGAGCATTTCCTTGAGAGCCTTCAAGCGAAAGCGATTTTTCTATATTCATGTTTTAGAAGTAGATCTCCACCCATTGGGTAAAGCTTTGGGTATTGGATTGGTGTCGGTATGCAGGAAAAAAATAAATGGGCTTGTTATGGATTAGGAGCCTGTGGTAGTCACCTAATCTTGTGTCAAGTTAAGGATTAGGAGTGTAGGCGTGGAGTTTAGGCTGCCAATCTGGAGAAAGTCAGTGAGACTTTTATGTGGGCATAGCCTCCTTCTGAGAACTCTGAGAAATCTGGTACTTCCTCCTTGGAGGTGGAAGACACCTCTCGCTCTCTCTCTCTCTCTGCTACTCCTTGGGAGACATTGCAGAAGGCAAGCCAAATGGATGCGACCAGACCTCTGAAGCCAAAGAAGCCTCAGAGAGATCGCTGCCAGCACTGAGATGCTTACAATGCCACTGGATCCACAAGACTTTCCACCCATTGGCCTGTGAGTATCCTGCATTCAGCATCACTGCACATGTTTATGGGTCTGAAAAGGAATTTATAGATTGGTATCAGACATATGGGCTAATATCAGACTTATGGATTTGATGTGCACTGGGCTGGGACGTTTGCTTAATGTACAATTACTGTTTGATATAAAACTCTCTCTCTGGATTTATAAGGTAGAATTAGACCAGAACATGTACTCTGGTACAGAGAGGAGCTGGAAACACAGGGAATCCACGACAGATGATCCCTTCAGGACCAGTGGTGAGAGTGGCAATACCAGGAGGGTGGAGGGAAGGTGGGGTAGAAAGGGTGAATCGATTACAAGGATCTACATAAAATCTCTGCCCTGGGGGACAGACAACAGAAAAGTGGGGGAAGTGAGATGTTTGACCTGTAAGATATGACAAAATAATTTATATATTACCAAGGATTTATGAGGGAGGGGGAGGAGGATGGTAGTGGGGAAATGAGGAGCTGATACGAAGGGCTCAAGTAGAAAGCAAATATTTTGAGAAGGATGAGGGCAACACATGTACAAATGTACTTGACACACAATGGGTGGATGGATGATGGATGGATGGATGGATGGATGGATGGATGGATGGAATGACTGTGATAAGAGTTGTATGAGCCCCCAATAAAATTATCAAGGGTTCCTAAGGAGGGGGGAGTAGGAAGGGAGGAGAAAAATGAGGAGCAGGTGCCAGGGGCTTATGTGGAGAGCAAATGTTTTGACAATGATGAGGGCAATGAATGTATAAATGTGCCTTATAATGGATGGATGGATGGATGGATTGTGATAAGAGTTGTATGAATCCCTAATATAATGATTAAATAATAGGGAAATGATTTTTAAAAACCACCAACTCTCTCTCATACACATGCGTCTCCCTCGATTTTCCTCTAGCATACCCAGACTAATACACAGTTCGCCCCTGTCCTATAGGGCCGCTATGAGTTGGCATGGACTTGAGGGCAGTGGGTTTGTTAGGGCTTTGGAGTTCAGCAGGCCTTTGTTGGTGTGTTTGAGTCTATTTTTGTAGCTGTTGTGTGCAGGTCAGTGGCTCATCTTCCAGCACTCTATAGGACCATATTTTGTTGTGACCCATAAGGCTTTCATTTGTTAATATTTGGAAGTAGATCACCAGGTCTTTCTTCCTAGTCTGCCTTAGGCTAGAGCAGTGGTTCTCAATCTGTGGGTTGTGACCCCTTTTGGGGTCCAGCGACCTTTTAACACGAGTCACCTGATTCATGGCAGTAGCAACATTACAGTTATGAAGTAGCAAGGAAAATGATTTTATGGTTGGGGGTCACCACAACATGAGGAATTGTATTAAAGGAAGGTTGAGCACCACAGGGCTCGAGGTTCCACTGAAGCCTGCCCATCATTGCTGACCCTTCTGGGGTTTGTCATATCGGTGGCACAGCTTCCAATTTCACAGCAGCACTCTAGCTACCACTGCACCACGAACTGATAGACAGGTGGTGGACTGTTCTTAAAAGCCACCTGATTTACGATGCTTTGTTTTGACAGCCCTGGAAAATGGATACAGAATCTAGTTTCATAGTCAATGCAAGACACACCTTGGGGCAGTAGGGATGGCATGAAGTGAATAGATTCAAAGTATATTTTAGGGAGAGGAAGGATGACAGTTAATGCCTGGGGGGTGTGCAAGAAGGAAGGAAGCAGAGACACCATTGATATTAAGTGCCTGAGTTAAGACAGGAATTTCCAGGGAAGCTGGTGGGTCATGATGGGAGAATTTCACACTCCCCGGGGACAGGGGGAGCATTGATTAGTTCATATGTCTGCGCATCTTCTCAGACAATAGAGGCTTTGTCATCCTCAAATGAAGCATGCAGTTGGAGCTCAGAGAGGGCATGCAGTGCAAATGAAGACTGGCTTGGTTGAGATGGGTGGACCAGGGCCACTAGTCAATTCTGAGGAGCTTCAGAAAACCTGCCCAATGTCTCTTGGAGAGTGGGCATGTCTCATGGCCACAGAGGGCCTTTTAATGTTTCACCTCCCACTGCAGCAGCGAGAGGCTCTATCAGCTCATCCTGGAAAGGAAACATACTACCTGCCATCAGGTTCATTTCTTCAAAAAGGATGGAAGAATACAAATGAAAGACTACAGTTTGAAGGGGTCTTAGGCAGACTATCAGGCTCATTAAAGCTTCATTTATTAAAACTTCATTATTCAGAGACATTCTCCAAGTAGGATGTATGCTGGGGTGGGGGTGGGCATGAGGAGGAACGCTTGGAGCAGGGTAGGGGAACAACCCCACACCCCCAAAAAATACCTTCCCAAGAAGCAATTCCAGTGGGCACAGATTAGATAGAAGTTTCATCCTCTGGTCACTTGATGTTTGTCCCTCTCTTTTATCTGAATGCTCTTTCCACATTGCTCAGATGAAGCATCAAATTTATATTAAAATGCAAGTTAGGAAGCATCATCCCCAACCAACCTTGTTCATCAAAATGGTAGTGCTCTCTCCGGGTACCCTGAGTTCAGTTTGTCAACAAGCTGAAGCAGTTGAGCTGGGGCTCTGTGAGGCCCAGGAGCATGAGTTCATTAATATGTGACCCATAATGCCTTGCTGGGTTTATGCCAACAAAGCCCTGTCACTCCTTACCTTAGGATTTACTCACTCTTTGAAACAGGCATTTATTTACACACAGTTTGACCTCATGATGGTGTTCAGCAGATGTGGATCTTACTTATTTGCATTGTTCTGTGACAGTTGCAAAATTCGTTAGTGGCTCAGGGATCAATCCTCTGTGGACTGCCCCGAAGCTAGATGAAGCAAGCGGGTTCTCCCTGATTCATCCTCCCTCCTTAGCAATGCTTGCTAGTCAGGATAACATAGTGCCCATTAAAGAAACTGCCTGTGTCACTTTAAATTTGTGACCTGGGCGGGAGGGAGGGTCATGATCACAAGTGACAGAAACTGACGCTTGACTAACTTAGGGAAAAAGGCCTAATGGTGGATAAATGTTGGGAAGACAAGAAAATGTGGCAAATGCCTGGGCAATCTCAGGGCTGTGAAGCAGGTAATGGCGAAACACTCCTCCTGAGGCCAAAGCGTGCCCTCTGTAGTACATTAAATCACATTCACACACACCCATTCATGTTCACATGGGACCTGAGGCTATGGCCTTACTTGGAGAGGAGGTCTTGGCAGATGTGCTTAGATAAGTATTTCAAGAGCTCCATCTTTCTGGGTTTAGATTTCAGATGGATACTACATGCACTGATTGGTGTGTTCTTATAAGAAGAGGAGTGGGCACACAGAGACCCCGTGTGAAGACACTGGCAGAGATTGGATCAGTGCATCTATAAGCCAAGAAATATCAAGGATTAGCAGCAGTGACCGGAAGCAGAGAGAGGCTACTTTGATTCTCCTTCAGAGTTCTCAGAAGGAATGAATCTTGCCCACACCTTAATTTTAACCCATTGTCCTTCAGAAAAGTGAGAGAACAAATGCCTGCTGTTTAAGTCACTCGATTGGTAGCCATTTGTTACAGCTACCCAAAAGAACCATTATGGATTGATCTGTAGCCCCCTCAAAATATGTGAGAAATTTGAACCTTGGTGGACATGATCCTGTTTGAAAAGAAGGGAGTTCTTTTGTAATATAAATGAGGCCGTATGGCCACTGGAGATCCCTTCATAGAGGGGTTTAGAAGAGGAGATGGGTCAGTCAGGGTGCGAGGTAGTACCGATGAAGAACACAGCTTTCCCCCAGATCCTGTATGCTTCCTCCCCCCAACTACCATGATCCAAATTCTACCTTGCAGGGCTAGATAGGGCAGAGGTTGTACACTGGTGCATATGGGGGCTGGAGGCACAGGGAATCCAGGGTGGATGATACCTTCAGGACCAAAGGTGTGAGGGGCGATGCTGGGAGAGTGGAGGGTGAGTGGGTTGGAAAGGGGGAACTGATTACGAGGATCCACATGTGACCGCCTCCCTGGGAGATGGACAGCAGAGAAGGGGGGGAAGGGAGACTCGGGATAGAGCAAGATATGACAAAATAACCATGTATAAATTACCAAGGGTACATGAGGGAGGGGGGAGCGGGGAGAGAGGGGAAAAAAAAAAGAGGACCTGATGCAAAGTGCATAAGTGGAGAGCAAATGCTTTGAGAATGATTGGGGCAGGGAATGTGCGGATGTGCTTTATATAATTGATGTATGTATATGTATGGATTGTGATAAGAGTTGTATGAGCCCCTAATAAAATGTAAAAAAAAAGAAAATGATTAGGGCAAAGAATGTACAGATGTGCTTTATACAATTGATATATGTATATGTATGGATTGTGATAAGAGTTGTATGAGTCCTAATAAAATGTTAAAAAAAATGAGGCCATATGAGAATAGGCTTGAGCCTAAACCTAAACACTTCTGAGTTAAAGGCCAGGATAGACCCAGTAACACACAGTACGGGGAGAAAGATAGAGAGGAATGCCAAGGAACTTTCTGGTATCCACAAAGAAGGACCCTGACCTAGAGTCGCACCCCAAATTTGAACCTGTAAGCTCCAAAGCAGGGGGAAAAGTGTTTTAAGGCTACTGACTTGTTGGATAATTTTTGGTTAAGGAGATTAAGACAGGAACTTAAGACATCCTCCAATCCTTCCTCTGGCTTCGTTCCATTTTTCTCACATTCAAGAGTCCTCCTAGAGGATTCAGTCAGGTTGTTGTTGTTGTTGTTGTTCAGTGTCATAGGGGAGGGTTTGGATTCATTGTGACCATACATACAACATAATCATACACTGCCCGGTCCTGTACCATTCTCACCGTTGTTCTTAAGTTTGAGCCCATTGTTGCAGCCACTGTGTCAATCCCATTTGTTGAGGGCCTTCCTCTTTTCATTGCCCCTCTACTTTCCAGAACACGATGTCCTGCTCCAGGGACTGATCTCTCCGGACAACATGTCAAAGTTAAGGCGAAGTCTCATTATCCTTGCCCTGAGGAACATTCTGGCTGTACTTCATCCAAGTTAGATGGGTTTGTTCTTTTGGCAGTCCATGGTACATTCATTACTCTTTTACATCACTACTAATCAAATATATCTATTCTTCTTTGGTCTTCCTTATTCAGGTTTCAACTTTCACATGAATATGAGACAGTTGAAAATACCATGGCCTGGGTCAACCCGCCCCAGTCCTCAAAGTAATCTCTTGCTTTTCAACACTTTAAAGAGGTCTCGTGTAGCAGATTTGACTAGTGAAATGTGTCATTTGTTCTCTTCTCTGCTGCTTCCATGAGAATTGATTGTGGATTCAAGCAAGACAAAATCCTTGACAATTTCGATCTTTCCTCCATTTATCATGATGTTATCAATAGGTCCAGTTGTGAGGGTCTGGGCTTTCTTTACATTGAGTCATAATCCAAACTGAAGGCTTTAATCCTTCATCTTCATCAGCACGTGAATCAAGTCCTTCTCATTTTCAGCAAAATTGTGTCATCTGTATAATGCAGGTTGTTAATAGGCCTTCCTCCAACCTGATGCTCCATCAGGCACTACCCCTTAATGAGTTTAGGTCATGAAGGATAGTCCTCCATAGGCACATTGATTATTACACTACCACCCTCACATAATAAATTCAGAGAGAGAAAATTTCCCCAAAGCAATGGAAAGCTTACTAGAGAAGTGGAGGGTGCTAAAAGCCAAAGGTGACACAAACTGGAAATCAATACTACTTTTCAATACCTGCAGTCATCTAATAGTTCACTGCAATATCTAAGGAAAGGTGAGGAGAACTGGGGCAATTCCATTAAAAAAAAGACAATGCAGGGTATATAAGTCCGTCATTCCTCTGGAGAAGAAAAACACATAGTTGGGTTGTAGAGCTTTGTTTGCTAATCAACCGAATGTAGTTGTAAGGCAGGGGTGTGTGTGTGCGCGTGTGTGTGTGTGCGTGCGTGTGTGTGTGTGTTGAAGGGAGGGGCTTGCCATTCTATTTCATAGCCAGGAGAAAGATGAGCCTCTTCCCATATCTTTTGCTCTGTGGCAAGTTACTGATCTACAAGGAACTTTTATTTGACAAGGACATTGCTGAGCAAAAAACGGGAAGCTTGTGTTCATCTCTGCTGAGAGGTGGAGTCAAAGAGATGGGCTTTATGACAGACACCCTGATCGTGCAACCAAACTATGAAATGGCCTCATACATTCAACACACATTTGCTGCACCTTCCCAGTGTGCTGCCCAGATATTACCAGGCAGAGTGTTTTATGGGCAGCATTTTAGAGTTAGGCAGGCAGAGGGAGTGTCTTTGTGGGTGTTGCCTTTACCAGTCCTTGGATTGTTCTGGGACAGGCATGTCTTTTTCCTCTAAAGTAACTGATTGCGTGTAAAGAAGGAGTCTCCTCAGTAAGACGGGTTGAACCAAACCCAACCTATGACAATCATCTCAATTGGAACACATAGCGACCCTATACAAATACCTGTAGGGTTTCCAAGTTTGTAACTCTTTTGGGGGGGTCAACTACCATATCCTTCTCTTGCAGAACCACTACAGAGTTGAGTGTTGTGTTAGCAGCTGAATGCTTAATCACTGTGCCCATTTTGTTTGCTGAGCCGCCCTCAAAACACTGAACAGGTTTTCTGGGTACCAAGCATGTCCACTTCTATATCATGCCTAGGGTGTTTTCTCCAAGTTGATAGGAGGTGCAAATCAGTTACTAGGGGTTTGGCAGAGTCAGTATGGAAACTGGGAGGGTGTGTGAAATTTGAACCAGAGTAGAACAATTCCAAGACACTTCCTAGGGATTCCTGGCATATAATATGCAAATGATAGTCAAGATATATAACTGTGTCTCTGTTCTTGGTTCTGTCAGTACCTGGTGTGGCCACAAAGGAGAAACCTGGTCTCCTGCTATTTTGAGCATCTAGTGTGAATGACAGGAGATAAGTCACATGCTAATGAACCCTGGTGGTGTAGTAGTTAAGCACCATGGTGCCCGGCTATCAAAGCATATAGCGTCTGGGGTCTTAAAGGCTGGAAGATAAACAGGGGGCCATGTAGATAAGAAACAACAAAGTCCACATGGAAAAAGCACACCAGCCTACACCAACATGATCGCTGAAGACAAAGCGGGTGCATAAGCACATGTGAGCATGTTTTCTTGATGTGCACTCACCCTTTACATACAACTCTCTTATACATACGTGTTTCTGTGGATTTGTTTCTCGAATGCACCCAGACTAACATAAGCAGCGTGGAACGCATTTTAGAAGCCTAGACAAGGGCAGGGCAGGATATTCAGAGGGACTGGATCCAGAATTAGAGAGGAAGGAGCCCTGGTGGCAAAACGGGCTGCTAGCTCCCTGTCCCAAGGGGGACAATGAGACTGCTGGCTCCCATGAACATTTACAGTCTTGAAAACTCCATACAGGGTCACTGTGGTTGGAATCCACTGGACGGCAGTGACCTTTTGGGATTGAAGGTGGAAGCCACCAATGACTTCCTGCCATTGAGCCAAGGAGCCTCCGGAGAGTGTGTGAACTTCTGGAATGCAGTGAACAACCTCTGCACATCTGCTTTTCGTGCTGCCCAAGTAATGCCCTTGGCCTTTGCTTAAACATATTCATCCAGAAGTGAACCATCACAGCTGCTCCCTCGGGAAGCTGGGGGCTGAGCTCTCTGGTTCCACTCTGTCAGCATTTCTGGTCCGGGTACCTCCCCTCTGCCCCGGCACAGGCAATGTGCTTTTAGAAGCAGTGCTCCCTGGGTAGTGGGTGTGATTTGCCTCCTCTGGCCTAACATGATGAATGCTGAGAGGGGGTGGATACTAGGGGGTTAAACTCCCTGAACTTTACCTAGCCCAGGGGAAAACTTATTATTTAAAGTAAGCTTTAGACAGAATCTTTAGAAAGAGAAATGGTTAACTTTATGTACACAATTACTCCCCAACACATAGGCTCAACCTCATAGGCTGTGGATGACCTTGAGCAGGTGCTCAGTCACAATGGGTTTCTATCAGGATTGAGAGTTCAGCTCTCTCAACTCTCCAACTGGTTATTGGCACCATAGTCTCGTTTCTATTTTTGTATTTACTTTGTTTTGAGGGGGAAAAGACTCCCAATCCAACTATATTTTATTAGGAACTCCTTTGCTAAGTTTTACACAAGAAAAAGGCACAAACTGCTGTTCTGGATGAAGGAGAGGATCCGCATGAGGCCACAATGGTGTCGGAAGGACCCACAGCCACAGTGACTTAAATAAAATGACACCCATTCTGTCCTGCTGACTCTGACTCATAGTGACTCTGTGTAGGGATCCTGAAGTTGCTACCTTTACAGGAAGCAATAACCTCATCTTTCTCCTGTGGAATGACTAGTGGCTTTGAACCAGCGACCTTGCTCTTAATAGTCCAACACTATCCAGCATTACCACCTGGGCTCCTGAAAACTTAAATAAGACATAGAAAACAAACAACTTTGTCACAAAATTGTGACTGAAGACAGATCAATTCATGGAGTTTCAGGAGGGCCTGTGAGAGCATGAGCGGGACCTTCATTGGGATGTGCACACTACCGTATATCGTTGAGTGTGGCCCGGGGAGTGGATGCAAGCACACTGCTTGAGGGACAAGCTTTCCACTGCCAGTCAGCAGTAAGAAAGAACTCAATGGTGGCTGAATCTGTGGCCCCTCAAAATGGATGTAGGGTCTCCACATAGACTCTCACTGTGAGCCACAGCCTATTGCTCAAAATTTAAGCTCAAATACGACTTAAACGCCAAACATTCTGTTTCCTTAAAATAGGGTACTGCCAGGAACAGCTAGAAGTCTGCATGACCTATCAGATCTCAACGCCGATCTCAAATCACTTCACATGATCCATTCTACCAGGCATGTCAAGGACAACTAGAGGTCTGCATGAGCGAGCCCAAATCGCCTCCTCACTTACCCATTCCAGAGGCTGTGCCTGTATAACCTATCGACTAACACATTCCCATATGCCGTGGTTATGAAACCAACCATCATGCTGGAATAAGGACCAATCACGATGCAAGGGTCAGGGTCAATGGGAAAGCAAAATAGGGGCTGAGGGGAGCCAAGAGGGGTCGCTTCACTCAATCCCTAAACCTGATCTAATGTCACTAGACTGGGGTCTTCCTCACATCTCAAGGGCACCTGATTCATGATTGAAGTGAATTGTGCTTATTCAATCTTTGTTCTGCTTGCTGTCCTGCTGTGCTGCATCCTCTTCTTGCTTTTTTGTGCATGGCTCCCTCTGTTGTGGTGACAAATGGCTTGAGAGGGATTTGACATAGGGAGAAAGCCCACCCACATCAACTGTCACCAGAAGCAGACACTAAGTCCATTTCTCTCACCTCACAGAACTATGCACACCAGACACTGGTAGGGCTGTCTGGGAGGGGAACACTTAGTGCAGTGGTTCTCAACCTGTGGGTTGCGACACCTTTGGGAGTCATATGACCCTTTCACAGGGCTCACCCAATTCATAACTGTAGCAAAATTACAGTGATGAAGTAGCAAGAAAATCATTTAATGGTTGGGGGAGGGGGGCATCACCACAACAAGAGGACCTGTATTAGGAAGGTTGAGAACCACTGCCCGAGTGTGTTTAGGACTTTGCTGCCCTCAAGGTCATCAGACATTCCTGATGGCAGAGCCACTGCAGGAAGCCCTTCTGGGAAATGCCCTGAAGACAGGTCTCAACCAACTCCACCCTCACCCTCTGAGATCCTAATCATAGGATGCATGGAAATGCTCCCTGCCTCTTCGAAGGCTGTAAGTCCATGGGAGCAGAAAGCCTCCTCTTTCTCCCTTGGAGTGGTGGCTGGTGAGTTCAAACTGCTCACTTTCTGGCTAACATAACCCACAGACCAGCTCCCCCTGAGCTCAGTTTGGTTTGCCGCACAGCACACATTGTTTGGAACCTTCTGAAATAGCTATGCACATGTGCAGTTTGGGGGGATTTCGCACAAGATGCAGTTTTCCACCCTCTCTTGGCAAAAATAATTTTTGCAAAAGGCTTGTATTCTCTTCTGGATCTGAGTAGCAGCTACTCTCATGAAGTCATAGCACATACATTCATGCTACAGTCCTCCCAACTCCCTAATGTCTTACGCCGAGTCTGCTCCATGCTTTTCTGTGTCCTACATGGCAGCTGTAGGCACCCAAGGCATGGGCTCTGCAGCCTGGGTCCAAATCTCTCCTTCCCACTTCCTCACTGTGTGGTCCTAGGGTCATGACTTTAGAGTTGTATGAGCCCCTAATAAATTGTTAAAAAAAATGATCCTCAATTCTATCTGAATCCTTGCCATAGCTCCAAGTTGCCTTAATAAACACGAGCAAGAAAAGTACCTCTGGCAGCAGACCGCTCAGGTTCAAATCCAGGCTCTCTAACTTATTGACTATGCGACCTTGGGCAAACCTGGACCTCTCTGTGCTTCCAAAGATTCACTTTCCAAAAGGGAAGTCATAAGCCAACTTTTCTTATTCCTCACTGGGTTGCTTTGAAGATGAAATGAGACATCTGTCTAAAAATGCTTCTGACCATCCCTTGGTTCTCACAGCTCCACAAATGCTATGGATTATTGTTATAAGATTATGAATGATTTTTTTCCAAGGGTAGTGCAAAGATTAACATCAGTGCTACTTCTCTCTTGCAAAATATCAATCCAAATTTCTAAAGAGCAGGGTCTGAACGGATGCGCTGTTAACAGCATCTTGCTTTTCTCCCATCACTTGTCACAGTAAATCTGATAAGAAATGCTGGGCTAGGGCTGGCAGCCAAGCCCCTCACTGGCAGCATGCAGGACCTCAGGTTGTTGACAGGCCAAGGGGCATCACAATGGCAAGAGGAGACTCCACAAAGAGCCCCTGATTCCTCCCCCACGCCCTCCTTCCTCACGTTCAGGGTTAAACGTCAAAATACTATTTTTTTGTCACCTGGTGAAATAATGAGCCCCCATTCCCGTTGCCTTGGTATCATCAGAGCGCAACAGCCACGTGGGGTAATCGCTGTCTCCGTGTTAATGCTGCTCACTTCAAACATTTTCACAGGCCCTGGCGAAATGAAACCTGTGCTTTCTACCTAGGTGGAGTTTGAGGCGATTCAGCCCATTTGCTTCTGCTGAAGAGGCTACCTCAGAAAAACAGGAAATAAAAACATAGAGGGTGCCATTGACATTAGGTTTCTCATTCTCTTCCTTTCTTCCCTACCTTCCTTTCTTCTTCTTGCCCTTCTCTTTCTCTTTTCTTCCTTCCCTCCCTTTGCTCACGTGTTCCTGCCTGCCTTCACCTTCCATCTTCCCTCCCACACTCCTCCATTTCTTCTTCGCTCCTCTCTCCCCACCGCCACCTTTCTCCTTTCCTTCACTTCCTTTTCCCTTCAGCCTCCCAGTCTCCCTCCTTCACTCTCTCCCTTTGCTCCTTCCTTTCCCCACCTTGTTTTGATCCAGTGATTTGTACTCCTTTCTTCCTCTCATCCCACCCCTCCCCATTGCTGGAAAAACATCAGTTCCTTGTGGCGCTGGTTTCTTGGCGCCAGACCCTGTTCTTTGGGTGTTCACAAGTTTGCGTCCTGTGTGCAAACATAAGACAGACATATGATCAGGGTTGGACAGAAGATGGGATTTGACAGGTGTACTGCATCCCAAATCTCCAGGAGGCAAAGGTAAAGTCAGGCTCCTGCCTTTAAGGTTATGTCTCCCATTGTAACTGCATCCCACAGAGGCTCCTGCCTCCTGGCAACCTGAGGCCTGCTGCCTGCCTTCCTCTAGCTCCTGGGGAATTGGGGCAGCAGTGGCAAGAACAACAAAAATCCCCAGGAGTTGACAAGAAGGGAGGCTGCCTTGCTCGAGAGATGGCCCCCTCACCCACCTGCATGTTGTTGAGATGCAGGTTCTCATCCCTGTGGCTGGGCAAGAAACGCCCCCTCCCCAAACGCAGTGGCTTCAAACAAGGACCATCATCGTGTGGTTGCTGGGAGGCAACTGGGTGGTGCTTGGAGTCTCCCATGAGTTGGCAGTCACATGGGAGCTGGGGCAGGGGCCTCTGGTGACTCCAGTGCCTACATGTGCACTCAGAGGGCTGGAAGCTGAAGCTGGGTGCTTAGCTGGGTTGTTGGTTGGAGTGTCTCCACGTGGCCTTTCCAGGCGGCTCAGGCTTCTTTCAGCATAGTGTCCGGGTGCTGAGAAGTGTCCTGAGAGGTAGCACGTGGAGGCTGGACATTCTAAGGGTGAGCACTCAAGAAGAAGTCTTTGAAGGGATTTTTCAGAAGCTGTGAAGCACTTTGTGGGAGGGAAGGGGGTTGCCCAAACTAGATGTCACAGTGTCATCTTCTCCATAATCTATTGGTCACAGAGGTCATGGAACATCCGAATTTAAGGGGAAAGGGCATAGACTCTACCTTCCTATAGGTAACCTGTCAAGGAATTTGGGGGTCACATACGAAGACTGGGAGACCCTGGGTGGCACAAATGGTTAAGGACTCAACGTATCAAGAGGTGGGCAGCTGCACCCCTCAGAAGAAATAACTAATGGCCTGCTTCTAGAAGCCCACAGGCTTGAGAATCCTGTGATGTGTAGTTTCTCCCTGGCACCCAGGGGGTCCTCGGGAACCAGAACCAACATAAGAGCAATGGGTTGGGTTTTTGTTGGTTTTGTTTGGGCTAATATTAAAACGACTAGTATGAAATTATATATGTATTGTGTTTAACTCTCAGGACTCTGATTATGCTGAAGTTGAACAAAACCGTCTGCCTCTTCTATGAACACCAGCCGATGGAGGCAAAGGGTGAGGGTCTAGAGGAAGAATGAATGTCCCATTCCCGTCCTTATGTTTCAGTTGTCCTTAAAGGGCACAGGGGACAAACCAGACGTCTTTGATATGATTTTAGCCTAATGATGTGCTAGTATGATGATGAGCAGCCTGAAAAGTGGTTTTAACTAATGTGATCCAATATTTGAAAAGTTGACGATTTCACATTGAATTTTATATTCTCAGCATCTCAGTTACAAACAGAAAATCAGGCCTTAAAATCCTTGCATTTCCCCAAGGCAACAACAGTCTGGAGCTAGAATTTGAATGTCCCCTGTGGATGAGCTGACACGTGCCTATTAACCACAGTCCCCAACCATCCCTATTGCCCCCAAAACAGAGGTTGGCTACAAGTATCCTTTATCTATATGGCTAAATAGGTTAGTTAGTTTGGATTGGGTTGCTAGTTTTTCCTGTTTTGTTTTGCTTACTTTTGATTTTTTGGGGGCTAGGAAATGGTGTGTATTTTGGTACCATGTCTTCCAAAGCGAGAAAACCAAACCCAGTAAGCCAAGAAGGTCAAACAGTCTAGATTAATGATGAAAGGAGGAGCCCTGTTGGTGAGGTAGATTATGATTTGGACTTCTAACTGCAACATCAGAAGTTCGAAACTCCCCCCACCCCCACTCCACAGGAGAAAGATGAGATTTTCTACTCCTGTAAAGATTTACAGCCTTGGAAACCCACAGGGGCAGTTCTATACTCTGTCCAAAGGGTTGCTATATGTCAGAATTGATTCCAGGGTAGTGAGGTTGTCTTGATTGATATAAATAATTTTTGGTGAGTATTGAAAAATCCAGTCAATATTATTTTTAATACACATCAAAGAAGGTCCACATTAATTGTTCCCACAACCCTGCCACATTCTTTCTTTATTCCCTTGCCTCCCACTCTCCTTTCTTCCTCCCTATGGTCTTTTATCTCATTCATTTTCTTTCAAGGGTTAGCCTAGGAGTGGGAAAGTCTGACTAATTCTTAACCAAAAGACTAAATTGGTTTTATTGTTGGTGTTATTACTTGGGTTAAATTTTTTTCTTTTCTCTTCTTCTATTGGTTTGCGTCATGTAACCCAGAAAATGGGGAAACATTTGGAACATCAAAACACTATCCTTTCTCAGTAGACTGCAAGCATTAAAGGCAACAGAGATAAATACTCCAATAATAACAATAACATACAAGGATAGCTAGAGAGATAAATAGATAGATAGAAAAACCACAAAATCTGAGCAGTTGTGGGAAGGGGAATGGGAATAGCCCCATGAATAAATATAGGTTTGCCAGAGAATAGTTCTATATACATATTAGCATATACTACAAATATGACCATGAATATAATAGTGCATCCAGGAGGCATAGTTAGGAAATGTCTTAGCTAGAACAAAACCCCTTGAGGGAGCGTGTCCTAAATATCGGGGATCAGGAACATAGCTCTGAGAGACCTCAAGATCAATTGGTACAAACTAGCTCACAAAGACAATGTTCTATATCCATCAGGGAAGTGACTGGGGTCTTCAAAAGCTAGTGAGTAGCAAACTAAAAGTCGGTTCTTGGTCTCACCCTATGTGTTGGACAGGGTTCTCTAGAGAGACAAAACCATATTGCTAGTAATTATATATAAATATATTTTTAAAGCTAGATATGCAATACAAGAAATGAACCACTAAATTAATTACAGATAGATAACACAAGAAACTAACAGTTAAATTATAAAACAGTGAGACACTAGCAGTCCTTTAAGGCTTGAGAGCCGCCAGTTGCCAGTCCCTTTCTGTAGAGAGAGCTGGGCTATATATACCCAGGCAGCAAACAGCAAGGCAAGTCACCAACTGTCACCAACTGTCGGTCCCCAGCTCCAGAGACGAACATTCCAATCCTGTGGGATTAAATGGACCTCAACTTACAGCGACAGAGTCCACAAGCTAGGCATCCCACAGGTAGTGTACCCCTTTAAATTGAGGCATAGAACAAGCAAGGCGAGGCTCACGAAGCCATTTATCCCTCTGTCCTTTGATTAATCCTACTTGTGTTTATCGGCCAGGCTGGCACAATAAACTATTGCACCCTGTCTGGAGCGAATAACATTGAAGAAGCTCAAGATGCCTGGCAACAATTAGTCCAAATCAGTAATGGACTATGCGTACCTCAGCCTCTATGATGCTAAGGTCAGAAGAACTAAATGGTGCCTGCCTATGACAAACAGCTGCTCTGAAAGGGATCATGGTACATGGTCCTAGATAGAGTGGGGAGTAATGTGTAAGAAAACTGAAAGTCATACTACTACTACCAATAGTAATAATAATAATGGTAAAAGATGAGGTTTATTGGTTAGATAGACTAGTGAGATCCCCACTACTATGGTCCTTCATCACCCTTCAGGTCTGGAACTGAATTCAACCCCCTGAAAAATAGACAGGTTTATAAAGTGAATCTTATGAGAAAAGATTGCAGCCCTCAGTATGGATTACAACTCAATGTCAAGAAGACACACATCCTCACAACTTGATCAATAGGTACCATGATAAATGGAGAAGTTTGTTGTTTTTTTTACTTGTTGTTATTTGTTGAAGTTGTCACGGATTTTTTGTCTTGATGAGGTCTATAATCAATGCTCTTGGAAGCTGCAATCATGAGATCAAATGACGCATTCCATATGGATACATTTGGTGCACAATACGTCTGTAGAGTGCTAAAAAGCAAGGATGTTACTTTGAGGACTAAGGTGCACCTTACCCAAGCCATAGTAATTTAAATTGCCTCATAAGTATGTGAAAGTCAGACATTGAATAAGGAAGGCTGAAGAAGAATTGATATGTCTGAATTGTGGTGCTGGTGAAGAATATTGAAAGTAACATGGACTGCCAAGGGAACAAACAGATCTGTCTTAGAAGAAGTATGGTCAGAGGGCTCCTTAAAGGCAAGGATGGTGAGACTTCCTCTCACATACTTTGGTCATGTTCTTAAGAGAGACTAGTCTCTGGAGAAGGACATCATGCCAGGTGAAGTAGAGGGACAGTGAAAGAGAGGAAGCCCCTTAAGGAGATGGATTGACAGTGACTGAAACAAGGGGCTCAAGCTTGGGAAAAATTAGGAGAATTATTCAGGGCTAGGTAGTGTTTCTGTCTGTTTGGCATAGGGTCAATGTGGGTTGCAACTGGCTCAATGGCACCTGATAAGAACAACTACACCAAAATGTATCATAGCACTGAGGAGCACACATTCCTCAGAACCATCAACCATTCAAAAGCAAATAGGCAGTATTTGCCCAAGGCCAAATTCAAAAGGCAGGCAAGGTTAGGGGAGAAGGGTGAATGAAAACAGGAAGCAGAGTTTCAATGGCATGAGTGATATTACATTGCAGGAGATTGTCATCAATGTCACATAACAAAACGTGTATAAATTGTTACGTGCAAAGCTGATTTTCTCTGTAAACCTTAACCCACCTTACAATAAAAAGTTTCTTTTTTTAAAACAAAGACACCATCGTTCATATTATAGACACAGCCAAAGAAAGATCTCCTGGACAATCCTAAAAGGATCTCCCAAATGATTTGGGTAGTTAGCCCTCCCCAGGGAGTTCTACCCATTGAAACGCTGGGCGGTTATGGCTGCAATTATATTTCAGGCCAGAAGAGGCAGCAGAGGCCTGGTTGTTCAAATGCTACAAAACTACCAGACAATGGGCAAACAGTTTCTTTCCACGGACGACTAGCGGCTCTGTCATATCCATGTCTGGTGTTCAACACTTGGCGACAGAATCCAGCCCGCTGGGTTTGGGTGGGGTCTGTTTCTCACCCATGCTTGGCTTGGGATTGTTCTATGGCATCCACAAAGTGGAGTCCTTTCCTTTCTGATGTCCCGAGAAAGCTGTTTTCTCCTTTTTCTCTCTCTGGCCCTCTTCCCAAGAACCCTGGGGTTCACTCTGCTTTCCTCTGGTTGATGTTTCTCAGGCAGTTACTTGACCTCGGTTCATCTACTGCAGGTGACCATTAGCAAGTAACTGTACCGTCCTTGGATGGTATTGTTCATGAGCTAGGCTGCGAACTACGGGTTAAAGGTTTGAGTTCACCCAGAGGTGCCTTCCAAGAAGGGCCTGGTGCTATGCCTCTGGAAAAAAACCCACCCCAGCCATGGAAAATTCTAGGGACCGGACTTCTCTACCACACTTGGGCTCTCCATGAGTCCGAGTTGACTCAATGGCAATTGGTTGCTGGTATTCCTGTAAGTAGAAGACAACAATCTTTAAGCAGTCCCTCTTGGATTCATGGGAGGAGGATGGCTTCCTCTGAGAGAACTTCTCAGGGCTCCAAGGGCTCAATGATCTTACAAAAAATGAGAGAAATGATGAGCCTGATGACAGATGATATTGCTATGCAGGCCTCGTTTCAGGATGCTCAAGTTTCCAGGTCTTTCCCTGACTCACAGTGTAGCCCTGTGAGGTTCCAAATAGAAGGGCACCCTTGCTCCCAGGACCTGGAGCCTTGTAGCTGAGCAGAGCAGTCATGATGAGAAAGAGGACCCAAGGGGGAAGTCAGGGGGCTGCTTCACTTGTCTCAGTGTCAAGCAAACAAATGTTTTGGCAGGAAATTTCTCTTCAAGAGTGTTCTGATTTCTTGAAGGAAATATTTTTCTGAACCATTTCCTCAGGGGAAAACCACTCAACTACCTCGGGAAGGAAGATTTTTCTCCTTCCAAGCTTACCAGGCTGTGCTAACTCACAGAGGAGGTGTGACTAGCAGGCAATGAAACTGATTTCCAGACTCCTATGAAAATCAGCAAGTGCTCGGCTGCTAAGTGAAAGGTCGGCAGTTGGAAAACCCCAGCTGCTCTGCAGGAGAAAGTGGTGGCTGACTGTGTCTGACAAGATGACAGCTTTGGAAACCCAATGGGGCAGTTCTCCTCTGTGTTCTACAGTTGCTTTGAGTTGGAGTGGACTTGACAGTGATAGATCTGATCTTTTTCCCCATGAAAATCAACTTTCACGAATACATGTGCATTCATGGATGTCTGTGTCTGCTTTGGCATGCATGTGCACATATGTGCCTATTTGCACGTGGATGAATACGTCTGTGAATGTGGGCGTCTCTATTTACTTTGCCATGTGTGTGCACATGTCTGCCTTTGTCAGTATGCATGCGGGCTCAGGCAGCATAAAGAGATCACAGAGAAACTTGGAGAGAAAGAGAAAAGTAACCTATTTTCTCATGGGTCTCCCATACCTGACGGTCTACTGGCATCCACCGCCACGAAGACCAGAGGTCACTTCATGCCATGTGTCCAGCTGCACATTGCTGGTTGAGGTCAGTCACCAGGGAGGCAAGTGAGACTGGCCTCGCCAACCTACCACCCACCTGCAGGAGTGATTCCCACCATCTGTCCTGGAGCCCCTCCCACCTTACTCAGCCTCCCTAGACCTTGAGTGAAAGGCGTTTCCAACGTTTTTACATAAAGATTTCTGAGATTGACTGAAGAAATAATTTCATTTGACAAAACAAGAAGCTTTGAATTTAAAGATTTGAGGCAAGTGCCCTTCAGAGAGGGGCCACAGGACGGGGCCATGCTCCCTTCCGGTATGCACAGGGGTTGCTATGAGTTGGAACCAACTTGATGAGCACCTGCCAGCAACAACAACAACCAGAAGTTGTCCAAACTTCTGTGGCCTCAACTCGGAAATGAGAATATTATTATTGCCTCCTAGAAAGAACTCAAGGTATGTACAATTGGTTAATAGGCGTTTGGAAAGTGAGTACATTAAGTGGACTGATGACATTGATAAGGCAATAAGAAACTGAGAAGGCTTCACTAACAGGTGCTTTCACATCTGTAACCAGTAGATTCCTTCCTTCTTCATCTCTTGCCATCTTAATCAGCTCCCACACTTTCCAGGCAGCTTGAGGGATTAAATGTTCAGTCTGATCCTATTATAAGCCTCAGCCTCAGAATCAGAGGCTTTACCTGAGGTTTGAGGAGCTATACTGGGAATGAGGGAGAGTAACCTGTCTTTTCTATTGCTCTCCTATCGCTCCCTCTTCCCTAGCCCTTCCCTGTCTCTGGGCCTGCCTTTCCTCCCTAGAGCATTGGCTTCCGGGAGAAGGGGATGGAAACAATGAGCACAATGAGCACATTCCTGACCAGGCCTCTTACCATGCTATGTTCCAACCCTCTCTTGGAAGGGCCTCCACGAAGTCCTATTATGTCATCTCACAATAACTTGTTAGATACCACTGAGTGAGCTCCTGACTCATAGCAAAAGTACACACAAGAGATTGAAGCACCACCTGGTCCTGCACCGTCCTCACAATGGTCCTTGTGTGTGAGCCCATGGTTGCAGCAGTGTGGAGGAGATCCTGTCCAAGAAGGCTGCCAGTGGGTGGGAGGGGCTGCAGCTTTCAGAGACTTTGGAGGATGCCAAGGTGGATAGTTCACGGCGTATCATATGAGGTCAGCCAGCGGGCCTTGGGGCCCCTTCCCATTATCCATAGATATATGAAATAAATGGAGGCCCTCAGCAAGATGGGCTGCAGACACCTCCAGGACTCACTTGATCCTTGGCAAGCTCCCTTAGCCTTAGGACACCACCTGCTGGAACTGTGGCTTTGCTGCCTCTCCTGCCTCTCAACTTCCCTCCTAGAGGACTCCAGCCACCCTTCTCCTTCCAGATCCTTCCAGCAGGAGGCAGATATTGGTCTCTATGCTTTTGCATGTGGCCAGTTTTCTAGGGACAGATCAGCCTCTCCCAAGAATTTGGGTTCACCAGAGTGAGCGTGCCCACAAGTCTGCAGAGCGTACGGCCAGGCCTCTGAAGAGAGAACTGCTGGAAGATTTGCCCCTTTTCAAAAGCGCTAATTCCACAGTTGAGAGCTCGTCTCCTGGGGACTCAGCTTGAGTCTCAAGGAGCACATCCCCTTTGACACTGCTGGCAACTCGAGGTGCTGTGGGTCATTTTCTTGCCTTTGAGGAGTGCAAGGGAAATGCTACAATATGTCCCTTCACATGAACCACCAATCCTTATCTGGAGAACTCTCTGAGATGACAGGGATGAGAGGGAGATGTTCCTGGGGCACGCTTTCACCTGCACATCTCTCAGGTGAGTCAAACATTTGACCCCCAAAAGTTGAGTATGATGGTGAGAGTTCAGGCTGGGAGATAGAGTGTCTGGGTTCAAATCAAGAGACTGCACATCTCAACTCCCATGGTTCTCCTGCATAAAACCCAAGCCAAGCAGTTTATCACTTCCCGGCTGAGTATCCTACTGAGGCCAGCTAAACTCATTCTTTGCTGATGACAACGTTGCTTGTACCAAATGGCTTTGCCATGTAGCCCTTAGCAATGGCCAGAAGGGCTGCTCATCAAACCGCAGAGCAGGGCTTCTGGCGCACACGTTAAGAAGGGGGCTATTCACAACAAGGTCAGTAGTTCAGAACCCACTAGCTGTTTCTCTGGAGAAAAACTGTGGCTGTGTGCTTCCATAAAGATGCCCAGCCATGGAACCCCCCTGGAGAGGGCCATGATGAGCTGGAGTGAGCTCTACAGGAGTGGGATTTTTTACTGTGGATGTAATCCCACCTGGGCAGAGATTTTCTTTGTGACTTAAAGAGGCTGTACCTTACACCAATGACTTGGCTGATACAAAAGGATTCAATTCAACACTGAAGCAAACCAACTCCAAGGGAAGAAGGCAGCTGCCATGCAGAGAGCTCCAAGGACCACCAACCATGGAGGTCATTGAAGCCAAAACAAGAATACCGCCCACCAGCCCTCAGCCCCCAGGGATGGACAAAGAGAGCGTGCCCATCAAGCTGGTGCACTGGCATGATGCTGTCAGCCTCCGGTGCTGTGAGAACATTGACTTTGGTGTGTTAAAGGCACCCACTTGCGGTATGTTTGTGATGTCAGCGTGTGGAAACTATGGCAAACCCCCCTCCCTGCCTCACAGCAGCAAAGCCTCGGCATTAAAACCCTGTGCCTTCTGTGGCGCTTGCCAGCTGTGAGAGGGCAGGAAATGCCCTTGGCTTTTCTGCTCCTTGTTGCGACCTCCCTCTGAGGCAGGGAGCAGAGGATTTGAGGTTGGAATCTGTTTTGTTTCATCACTACCCTTTGTCATCTCTCTGAACACTGTCATGTGCTCCTCACCAGTGCTTCGCCCTCTCTATCACCACGCCATGTGCTCTTTAAAACATGCACACACACACACACACACACACACACACACACACACACACACCTAATGTTCACATTTTGAGGCACATTTGTCTTTAATTCACTAATAATAACAATAATTATTCAAAGCCACTTTACCATCTGAAAAGAAATCTCTATGCATACACTTAGATCATGGATGCCAACTGCCTTCTTAACAACATTTCCCAATGAAATATTCAGCAGCGATTATATTAAGCCTGAAGTTGTTCATCCAGTTTGTGTTAATCAAAACAAAAACAAGAGACGAAGGGATCCAAAAGGACATGTAAGATCATAGACTGAAAGTAGCCCCATCGAGCACCAAAGGCTTGTCCAGAAGGGCAGAGCCACAGGGTAAAGCTACATCTCTCTGGAGTTGCTGGCATTTAACTAGATGCAAAATGTCAGCGCAGGAAATGGCTTGCCCAATGCAAATACTAACAAGGGAGGCATGTGTTCCTGTGTAAATGGAGCTTTAGCCAATCCGGGCCTTCAGGATCCAGCTCCCATCGCAGCATCCACGGGAAGCACCAGGGGAATGTTCCGTTTGCTTATTTTCCCTCTCTTTGCTAAGAAGAAAAAGAGCCTTTGTGGCCTAGTGGCTACAAGTTGGGCAGCTAATTGCTATATCAGCAGTTTGAAACTACCAGCTGCTTTGTGGGAGAAAGATAAGGCATTCTGCTCCCATAAAGAGTTCGAGTCTCAGACACTCACAGGGGCAGTTCTACGCTGCCCTATAAGTTGGCTGTGAGTCAGCATGGATTCGATGGCAGTGAGTTTTCTAAGAGTAAGAAGTATCTAGGGGTGTAAACAGTTAATGAGCTCTGCTATTAAGGGAAAAGTTGTCATTCCCAACCCACTTAGAGGAGCTGTGAAAGAGAAGCCTGGCAATCTTCTTCAGAATCCTCGGCCATTGAAAAGTTTATAGAATGTATTGACCTAGGTTGTTAAATAGATACAGGTATATGGTGGAGCATACAGGGACCAATGTCATAAAACGGGGTGGGGGTGGAAAAAAATCTCTGAGACAGATGCAAAAACTGTGAGGGAATGAGTTTTTGAGGCTGGGGGATCAGGACCATCGTCTCTGGGATTTTCAAAGTTCCTGAGCAATCAGGAAAGGGGCAAGAGTTGGTCTCTCCCCATCCAGAGGACAGCAGAAGAGGAGAACTGATTGGGCACAATGAATCAATGACTAGTGACTCAAGCAATGATCAACCTCCAACACTGGAGACCAGAAGAACTAGATGGTGCCTAGCTCTCACTATCGACTGCTATGAAAGAGATCACATTAGAAGGGCTTGATTAGAGTAGAAGGGAAATGTGGGGCTAAACTCAAAATCATGATTGTCGCGCGCCAGGTCTCGCCAGCAAGAAAAGACGCACCACAACAGGATTCTTCCACAAGCATTTAATTTTTCATAATGCGGTAAAAGACCCCGAAACCCCAAACTACTGCTGCTTATATATGCTCTATGGGGACGTGCTGTGCCCTGATTGGTGCATTTGCCAAAACCTCATGCATTGATTGGTGAGTTCGCCAGAACCTTCGTTTGCATACTCCAGGGTGGAGTTATGACTACGTCATCTCAGCATCACGCATGCGCTAAGTGGTTGTTTATCACTTAGTTGGACCACCGCCCTGACTGCCCGGCGCCATCTAGTAATGGCGGCGAGAGCTGCGGCTACCCACATCACGAGAGCTGTGGCTTCCCACATCTCGCGAGAGCTATGGCTTCCCACATCTCCTCCTTTCTTTTTTATTTTAAGCCTAATCCATCGATCAATTCCAGAGCCTCCAGCAGCTCCAAAAGATCAAGATGGATATAAAGTCCATCGATCCATCCCGGAGCCTCCAGCAGCCCCAGGAGATCAAGATTGATATAAAAACCCAAATCTGGTCACCCTAATGTGTGCAATGAGCAAAGCTCCACATGGTGCAAGGGCTGACCAAGATCCAATTTCTGTCACTCTTCCCAGTGCAATGGGACAATTCCCTTGGGGTGCAGGAGCTGACAACTTATGGGGGTTAATTTTCTCTTAACAAAGAAAGCCAAAGATCATGGGAACCACCGCGCTCAATCGCTAAGAGCGCCTGCGTGATGATGACTTTGTCACGTTTTTGCTGGGCTTTAAGCTTGCAGAGCAACCATAGCAACAACACTCCTCCACAGCACATTATTGCAGCAAATGTAAACACCCCCACCCACTCTTTAAAGTAGGAAAAGGCAGTAGAAAGCCAAGAAGTAAAATCTCCAACAGTTATGGGTTTCATTCTTGTGCCATTAAGAGTCGTAATCTGCATCCGGAGTTGTTCTTGAAGTTCTTCCAGCTCAGCTGTCCATTGTCCTGTAAGATACTGGGATATATTCTTGCTGCTAAAAGAAGACTCATTCAAGAATTTTAAAGGTGTTATGCACAAATTAGGTGTTGAAGAAACACAACTTAATTGCACCATGCTCGTAAGAGTATCCACTTGGTGTTGTAATAAATCAACTCTCTGGTTCACTAACAGTAAACCAGACATTAATCGAGCATCCAACATATGGACTGTAGATAAAGCTTCTGATGTAGATTGTGTACTATTGCTAATGATATTTGCTGTCATTACTTGATTAGACATAGCCAATCCTGCTGTAACCGCTGCTGCAGCTGAGATAGTAATAGCTGTAATAATTGCTGCGGTAATGCCAAAATCTCTTTTATATCTATAAAGTGTAGCAATAGGAAAAGTATTGGGATCTGCTTCAACCGGTACAGGTATCATAGTGGGAATCTTTACTATCAAGGCAAATGCCTCAGAGCCAGTCCAACATTCAGCAAGCCAACACTGACTGCTAAATCTATTACATGAAGCTTCCCAAAATGTATCATTTGCATGACTAAAGTTGAATGTTAACAGAAAGAAAAATGGGGGCTGGACACAAACAGGTGATGGCTGAAATTGCACTCTTGATATATTAACCATAGTATTTACTTTCAGCCTCTTTGTAGTGGTATTGTATACACCAGTGACATTGTATAAAGTATCATTAATTCCAAACATTTTTGCAAAAGGAGTTACTATCGTAGATGCTCCACGTTGATTATATACCATCCATTCATACCATGGCCAGGTATTATCAGGACCAGTGGTATTAGTATTACTATTCCATTTTGCTTTACCTAAAGTCGGAGTCATATCAAAACCTGGTATAATAGGGTTGCTCCGATAATTTGGAGACTGACATTGAGTAAAAGTAGGCGGAAAACTTTTTTCAGGTGAGCAACTAGGTAATATGACACGTCTGGTCACATTAGGTGGCACTACTGATCCATTAATGGGCCCAGAGGGCCTGGATCCTTCACGAATCACCATAAGTGTTGTTGTATTTACACGTTTTCCTTTCTCAGAGGTGCCACTTCCACCTGTAGCACCTTGTGCAACTTTCATAAGGGTGGATATAATATTATTAAATGTAGAGTCTCCAGAAGGATCCACCCAATTGACTAAAGATCCATTTCTTACAGATATACAAGGTGCACTAGTATTGATGGTGGTAAAACACAAACTATATGCCAATGTAAAATTGCTTGCATTATATACTTTAGGAGGCTCCCCTCTAGGCGTAATACATGGTATTCCCAAATCACATTGCGTTGATAAGAATAAGGGTAATATTGACGCATTCGAGTGTATGGGAATAGGTACAGGCCAAGTTTTAGCTATGGCCCATAAAAAAACTCCTTTAACTATTGGGGTCCATATTACCATCAGTATCAGCAACATTATTAGGTTGATCATCGTCTTCTTCATTCTTCCTGCTCGCACGATCTTCATCCTCCTTAATTAATCTCACCAGTCTCTCTGGCACCCAGATGGGGTTTTCTTCTTTCTGTGGAAAAACACAAATTGCTCCCCTGGACCTGATTAATATGGGGTCCGGGCCATACCATTTGTTGTCTAGGACATTTTTCCATCGGGCCATTTCCTTTGGTGGCTTTGGCCATTGTCCATGTCTGTCTGCAGCTGATTGGCCTTTCTCATCCAGATTTAAAAAAATTTCAGTTTCTCCCTATTGAGTAAGATGCTGGCAGTTGGTTTTTCATATATGTCCCTGATTTCATTGAGAATTTCCCTTCGATTCCTATTTTTTAGTATTTGTATCTAGAATGGCTGTTAGATATTATCAAATACCTTTTCTGAATCAATTGAAATGCTCATGTGGTTGTTTTTCTTTTTTATATGGTAGATCACATTCATTATTTTTCTCATTTCAAACCATCTTTGCATCCCTGGAACCAATCTCACCTGCTGTGGTTCTTTTGCTTAGCTTTTTGATAGATTGTTGGATTCTGTTGGCCAGGATTTTGAGATTTTGCCCCTATATTCATAAGGGATATTGGTTTACAGTTTTGTTTTGTTTGAAATATTTATTTCTGTTGACAAATAAATGAAATTTTGTCTTAAAGCATGGTGCAGCATGGGTAACAATGTTCACTCACGGTACTCACATGTGGGTGTATCTGCATGTGGGCGGACCCACCTAGAGACAGATAGAGGAGCGGTGTCTTGGTTCCTAAGAACATTGGTAACACAGAAAAATATGAGAAAAAAGACAAAAAGGATGGTAATAGAAATAAATTAATAAAAATATCTATTAAAGGCAACAAAAGAGAGACAATGGGAAGAAAACATAAAATTTAAATTTACAAGACATATTTTTGTTTTAAATTCTATACCATTGGCTAAATTAACTACACCATCAATAAAATTGCCTTATGCCCAAGGGGATGATTGATAATGTTCTCTAACAGAAAATAACAATTATATCTCTGAGGTGAACCAGAGCCAGATGAACCATAAATATGTGAATGGATTTTGCGCTTGCACTTAATTCTAGCCTCAATCTAAGTACAATTAGTTCTTATGAAATGGCCCTATTTGATGCTCGTCCTCATGAAGAAATCACTCAAGACATGAATGCTATAGGAAAGTGTAATGAAGAAACTAGATGGTGCCCACCTATCAGAAAAAAATAGCCTCTGGGGTCTTAAAAGCTGGTCTTAAACAGCCATCTAAGTGAGGGATCAACTAAGTCCATGTGGAAGAAGCACACCAGCCTGTAAGGTCCTAGGATTTTAACTCATGAAATTCAAATCTGAAGGAGGGAATGATATCAGCTTCAATTATGAACACCTGGTTTTAAGGTTGTGGATAACATTTGCAAGCTCTGGGGAATCCTCTCTGACCAGAGCCATGGGATGTGAACAGCCCTGTTATCAGACAGATAGCATTGTAAAATTGGTTATTGCAGATGTATTTAAGTTAAAATTTATACATCTCCCTTTTGACTCATTTTAAATATATTCCAGTTCTTTTAACCTCTGCTTTCTTTTCTAGAGCTTTTTTTAATCTGTTTTCTTTGTTATTGTTGTTAGGCTTTTAAAAATACATTTTTCTGTATATGAAATCCAGGATAACTAAATCTATATAGACAATGGTTTGGGGGCTATGGCAGGGGAGGTTGGGGGAAATAACATGAATACAATAAAGAAAAAATGTTCTAAAATTGATTGTGGTGATAATGATTATTACAATTTATCTTAATATAATTGAGCTATTGTATGGCATGTGAGTCATATGCCAATAAAAGTGTTTTTGTAAATGAATTAAAACAATTTTTCCAAGCTGTTCTCAGCCTGCTAATTGTTTCTGTCTTGGAAATTTCAACGACAATATGTTCCAGTGTTTTCTTTTGGGATCTGTGGTGTTTTGGGTTCTCTCTGCTTCCTGGAGAATTATTTTCTCCTCCTCTGTTCTGTTAAGGAAGTATTATTCCGGAATTTCTTATATGGATAGAATCCCACTTCATTCTTATGTTTTCTTCAGATTCTTTTGTTCTTTTAGCTGATTGTATCACTCATAAATTGGAGTTAAGAGATATGCCTTCAAACTCACCAATTCAGCTTTCCATTTCTTCAATTCTCTTACTCTGTTCTTCTAAATTGTTGCCTAATTCTCTTATCTTAATATTTTCTGCATTTCTTTTTAGAGGTTTTTGTTGAAGATATCTAGCTGTTCTATTCTGACCATTGTTCTCGCAAACTCTTTGTTGAAAGTACATGACAACATTTTTCTGAATTCAATTTATGATAGTTTCAGAGCCTGTTCTTTTTAAGAAAATTCCTTGAGATCTGAGTGTTGTTCATTTGTTAATCCTTCTTCTGATGAATCAGGAGTGACTGCTGCCACTGCAGCATCGTGGCCGGGTATTACGGTTGGGAGGGCTGCTAGATTTTGTGGGAGTCGATGACTTTGTTGAGTAGTGCCAGAAATGAATAATAGAAGAGGGACGGGGGAGGGAAAAAAGGCTTTGGGCAGTAAAAGGCTGTACTAAGAAAAGTTGGGAGGGGGAGGAACACTGTACTTGAGTGTATTCTTCCCTAAGGCCTAGAGCTTCTTAACATAGTCCGTCAAAGCACAGGCAATCTTCAGGAAAACCATCATGGTGCCAAGTTTGTCCTTGGGATAGCCTAGGCTGGTCCTTTGGGACCTATGCTCCGGGAACTGTGCAGGCCAGCTTGCTTGGAGAGCTGGAAGCCACATGGGACCTGCGTGCTTATTACACGTGAAGCTTTGGACCCTGCTCACAATGATAGTCTTTGAGGAGTGGAGCTGGGTTGCTGTAGCCAGCAGTGCAGAATGGAGCTACAGATGGGTAGCAGGAGACCACTGGGCGCCTCTTCAGTGGACCTGCTCTTTCCTTCCCTTCTCTGCTTGCTCCCACAGTCTCTGATATATGGAAGCCTCCTTTTACTTCACTTTCAAGCCATTGTCTGAGATCACAGGCCACCTGTCTTTTCTTAGGGCCTAGTCTATCCTGGTTGTTACATAAGGATCTACCTGTGTGTATGTGTTCAGTTGGACATGTTCTAGTCCCCTTTCTTTAATGTTTTTAAAAGTTTCTATAGAACTGGTGTCAGCACTTCTGAATTTTTTATGAAATATCCCAGTGAAGCCATCTTGCCATTGACTTTTCTTTTTATATATATTTTTGGTCTTTTTTGAAGGGGTGGAGCAGGGGGTTAATCACATTCTGAATTGCTTATTTCATAATTACTCTGCTTAAACCTATTTCTATTCATATTAGTTTAGGTATGTCGTATATTTTCAGGAATTTGTCCCATTCATCTGCACTTTCAAATCTGTTGCAGTTCTTTTTCATAGTGTTATGATTCTTTATTCAATGAATATGTTGTGTTGTCTCCAGATTCATTTCTTTTGATTATTTGCCCTCCCCCCCCCCCCCCCAGTATATCCAGTAGTTTGTTTCAGTGATTCTTTTCAAAGAACCAACTTCTGGTTTGATTGATTTTTTTCTGTTGTTTAACTGTATTCTATTTCATTTCTTTCTCACTGGTATTTATTATTCATTTCAGCTAGTATCTTTGGCCTCTTGCTCTTCCTTTCCTTTTTGTTCAAGTTTTCATTTAAACAATTGATTTTCATCCATCTTTTTAAATATGGGCATGTATTGCTATGAATTTCCCTCTGAGAATGGTTTGCGCTGTGTCACAAAGGATTTGGTATGTTGTGCTTTCCTTTATATTTGATACCAAGTATATTTTTATTTCACTTTTAATTTCTTACATAGAGAAATTGTTTTCTAGTCGTACAATATTTAATTTTGGTATAATAATAATTATTCATTTTTATTCTTCCTGTGATTGATTTCTTACTTCATACCATTATGGTCAGAAAGTATGCTTTGTATGATTTTAATGTTTTAAAACTTGAGATTTGTGGCATAATCTGTAGTTGGTTCTGGAAAAATTATCCTGTGAAAATGTCTGCTGATGATGGATGGAGTGTTCTAAGTTAAATTGGCTTATGATTTTCTTTATGTTCTTAATGTCCTTATTGATTCACTTTTTAAATGTTCTGTCGAGAACTGAAATTGAAGGTTTCAAAACTACAAATATTAATAGCGGCACTGTAATTTTTTTCTTTGATATTAGTGTTTGTGTCATGTTTTTGGACAGGTTAGGTGAATATATGCTAATAATTGTATCTTCTTGAAGTATTAGCCCTTTTATTATGTAATAGCCTTTATCAGTATGACCACACTCCTTTTTTTGGGTGCTGGTTGCACGGAACATTTTTTCCATCCTTTATTTTCAGTCAGTTTGTGTCCTAATGTGAATGTGTGTTTTGTGTAGGTAACAAAAGATGAATCATGTTTTTTATCCAGTCTATCACTCTGCCTTTTGTGTAAATATTTTGGCTATTTACATTTTCTTCATTCTTTTAGCTAATTGGGTTTTGAGTTTCTTTTATCTGGTTTCTCTTTTTATCAATTTTCCTGTTATTTTTTGTATTTAGCATCTTTTGTTATGAGCTTTAATTCCTCTTTACATATTCTCTTAGTGGTTACTACAAATATTATACTATACAACATGCAATTACAGTAACATTTAGCATGCAATCAACAATGAATGTGAAATATTAAGTATTCCTGGTTTACTGTTCCCTCTCCTTTTTCTGTTGGTGAACCTCCAGTGACAGTAATGTACACCCTACATCCAGTAGTCGTAATATATACTTATTTTCTGAGATCTCTGTCTGACTCCTTCCTCCCCCTTTGTGTACATTTGAGTGTTTGATTAATGTTCTTTCCTTTCCATTTAGAAAACTTCCTTAAGTACATGTAGGGCTGGTCTGGTATTGCCAAATTCCCAAGGCTTCTGGTTATTTGGGACTCTTCTTCCCTGTTTCAAAGAAATGCCTTGACTTAGTGCTTTTCTGTTGTTTCCTTTTTAATTAAAGTAGGGAGATGCCATCTATCGGTTGGCGTGTGTCACATATTGGTATAAGGAGCCCTGGTGGTGCAGATTGGTGTGATACTGCTAACCACAAGTCAGCAATTCACATCCATCTTTCTCTGTAGGGGAAAGATCAAGCTATTGCTCCCATAAACATGTACGCCCTCAGAACTCTAGGGTAAAAAAAGAAACCAAGAAACCATGGGGAGCAGTTTTACTCTTCCCATAGGGACACGAACAATCAGAATCAACTTGAAGGCAGTGGGTTTTTACCTGTTGTTATGGAATTAAAGAATTTCCGATTTATTACCAAAGGTTTATAATTCATTACTGTGCTTAGATTTCTGGTGTTCAAATTGTGCCAGACAGGTCAACCTATCTGCTAAGTTTTAGCACTGCACCATCATTGTTTTGGTTGTTTTATTACGTGGTTCCTGAGATACTCCAGATTTACCTTGTACATTGCTGCCATTTACCCCAGAATCAGCCATTTCTCCAATGACTGCCGGTTCATTTGACAAGAGAATGATTCTTGAGGTCGATTAGGTTACCAGATGGGCTCATTGCTACAGGGATATCCTTGCTTGTTGGCTGAACTCAGTGTCTTACACTCATTCTACAGAAGGAGAAATAGCATGACCTTTCCCCCTGCGTAGCGCCCATTCTTTTCCAAATTTTAGCGTAAAGTTTCACTGTAATTTACAATGCATATTGCAAAGCACAACAACCATGCTTCTTCCCTTTGTCGCTGAATTTTCCTCCAATTTAGCTATCATTTTAACTTTCTTTCTCTTTCTCTCAGCTGGTAATCTTTGTTTTCTCGATGAGGCTGCCCTTGGCAAATATAAGATTTTAGTCAGATCGCTTTCAGTGGCAGTTTTTACTGCTATTGTGGACACTACAATGGATTTATCAAATGTTCTTTCTCTTTAAGCATCATTTCAGCTTTTTCTTTTTTTTCCCCAACTGTCCATCTTGATTTTCCTGGTGAGGCTGCCTTTGATAAAAGGAAATATAAGATGGTAACCCGCTATCTTTGGTTTGATACTTTTTTCTGCTGTGTATTTTGCTGGACACCATAATGGCTTTCTGTGGCCTCTGTAAGAAACCCAGAGTCCTTTGTTCTTAATGCTGTGATAGACCTGAGTGGACTTGCTACTTCACAAGACTTTCCCCAGATTCCTTATCACCTTCAACATCCACAGCCACCCACTTAAGCAAGTGATAACTTAAAAACAGTAGTCTGACTTCCATCCTTCCAGAGAACCACCAAGTAGACGTGCTAAGGCCCTGCTGCTCCAGCTCAGGCTCCACACATCTCTACCAGTTGTAATGGACTATGCTCCTAGGTTTTGTGTTACTAAATCTCAAGACAGAGAGACTTCGACTCGTTGTATATCAGGCATCAGCTTTCTCACACTGCTGAGTGGTGTGGATGTGTCTAAAGGAGTCCTAGTGGTACTTAGTGGCTATGTTTGGGTGCTGTTAAAATCTAGGTCAGTCGTTCAAACCCATCAGCCAGTCTGTGGGAGCGAGATGAAGCCGTCTGTTCCTGTAAAGATTTTCCACCTCAAAAACCGAAAGAAGTAGTTCTCTGCCCTATATGGTCGTTGTGAGTCAGAATCAACTTGTTATCAGCAGTGGACATTTTCAGAATACCTATTTGGAATATAAGAAGAACCACACAAGAAGCAGGCCACCAGATAAATATGACTGTGGATGTTGCTTCCAAGATCCGTGCTGCCCAGTGGAAAGGGAAATGAGCTGCAAGTGCACACAGTTGACGCATCCCACTGCCGACTGCGAGGCTGGCAGTTTGAGTCCACCCACATTGAAAGGGATATTGAAAGAAAGACCTGGTGATCTACTTCTGAAAAATCACCATCGAAAACCCTGTGAAGCACAGTTCTACCCTGACACCCATGGGATTGGCAGTACTACTCAACCGGGTGCCTAGCAAGACACCATTCTTTGTGGGATTTTTCCTATTTTAATTACCATCCATTGCTTTTTATTTTTTTAATCATTTTACTGAGGGCTCGTACAACATTTATCACAATCCATACGTACATCCATTGTGTCAAGCACATTTGTACATTTCTTGCCATCATCATTCTCAAAATATTTCTTTCTGCTTGAGCCCTTGGTATCAGCTCCTCATTTTTCCCCTCCCTCCTAACCCTTCTCCCTCATGAATCCTTGATAAATTTATAAATTATTATTATTTTGCCATGTCTTACACTGTCCAGCATCTTCCTTCACCCACATTTCTGTTGTCTGTCCCCCAGGGGGTGGTTATATGTAGATCCTTGTGATCAGTTCCTGCTTTCTACCCCTCCGTCCCTCCACCCTCCCTGTTTCGCCGCTCTCACCACTGGTCCTGAGAGGGTCATCTGTCCTGGAGTGCCTCTGTTTCCAGTTCCTGTGTGTACCAGTATACATCCTTTGGTCTAGCTGGATTTGTAAGGTAGAATTGGGATGATGATAGTGGGGAGGAGGAAGCATTGAAACTAGAGTAAAGTTGTATGTTTCATCATTGCTACACAGCACCTTGACTTGCTCATCTCCTCCCTGCGACCCTTCTGTGAGGGGTTCTCCACTTGCCTACAGATGGGCTTTGGATCCCCACTCTGTACTGCCCCTCAATCACAGTGATAATAATATTTTTGTTCTTTGATGCCTGATACCTGAACCCATCAACATCTCATGATCACACAGGGTAGTGTGCTTCTTCCATGTGGGATTTATTGCTTCTCAGCTAAATGGCCTCTTTATTTTTAAGCCATTAAGACCCTAGGTGCTATATCTTTTGATAGCCAGGCACTACCAGCTTTCTTCACCACATTTGCTTACGCACCTGTGTTGTCTTCAGCGATCATGTTGGGAAGGTGAGCCTTATGGAATGCCAGTTTAATAGAACAAGTGTTCTTGCATTGAGGGAGTACTTGAGTAGAGGCCCAATGTCCATCAGCTACGTTAATACTATAAATATATGCACATAGATCGATTATTTCCCCATTGTCATATATAAATATGTTTGCATATGTACATGCCTGTATTTAGACCTCTATAAATATCCTTTGCCTTCTAGTTCTTTCCTCTATTTCCTTTTACTTTTATCTTGTCCCTCTATCATGCTCAGCCTTCATTTGGGTTTCAGTAATTCCTCTCAGTTACATTACCCTTGAACAAGCCCTACCAGGCCTTTTACACCCTCCTCATCACTGATTTTGGATCACTTGTTATTCCATTGTCCCTGGGATTTATTAACACCACTTCCTTTCCCCCACCTCTCCCTCTACTATGTCCCCTGGAACCTTCGGTCCTGTTGTTTTCTCCTCCAGATTGTTTATCCAGACTCTTTTATCTAGACAGACCTGCAGAGATAATACTATGCACAAACCAAGACAGAGCAAAACAAAGCAACAAAAAAGAAAATAGCTCAAGGTCTATTGACATTTAGGAGTGTTTTCTGGTGGAGTCTGATGGAGTGCCACACCATGGCCCCAAAGTCTATTTTTGGTATTCCCTCGAGACGTCCTTGCTCTGCTCCCCTTGCTGTTCTGTTGCACGCCTTTAGTGTTTTGCCTCGGTGTGGTGGGGTCTGATCAGGCATAATTCCCTCACTGTGTATCCAGTGTTGTCCCCTATAGGGCTATGGGCCAGTGAGGGATGTCATGTCTCATAGTGGGGTTGACCATATGGCCCTCTCTAGCTATTGGCTGCTCTGAGCAGGGATATCATCTTCAAGTCTTGGTGGGCCAGGATGTGCTCCACTCTCTCTTCCTCCCCCCTCATTTGCTCCTGTGTGCTCTGATCAGACATGTCCCTCTCCCTGAGGTGTAGCTTCAGTGCTGCCCCTAAGGTAAATTCTTCAGGGGGCAGGGGTGGTTGTCCACATAGTTGGGATTGGGGCCTGTCTCTCAGACCCCTCTACTGGTTCCCTGCTTCATGCCAGTATGTTGCCTTCACATCTTAGAGCACCGCTTTGTAGTCTGGTCCCTCTTTCCCTGAGAAGATATGAATAATACACTCCCCTTGGGGAAGTTAGTGCCCTGTTCCCCAACTACTCATTTGTTTTTGTTTTTTCTCTCTTTCCCCTTCCTTTTTAGTTGTCTACCATATGTATTCCTGGATTTGGTCTGGTCCCTGCCATACTCCCTGAACCTGAACCCAGGAATGTTTATATACAATAGTTTTTTCCCTAAGCCCGTTTTGCACTTTTTTTTTTTTAAGCTTTCCTCATCAGACTCATATAGTACTTCCATTTTCTGCTTGGCTTACTTCGCTTAGTATAATTTCCTCCAATTCTTTCCAATGTGCTTCATGCATTCATCACTACTTTTTTTCTTATTTTTTTAATCATTTTATTGGGGGCTCATAGAATTCTTATCACAATATGTTCTTGATCCATTGTGTCAAGATCATATGTACATTTGTTGCCATCATCATCCTCAAAACATTTGCCTTCTATTTGAGCCCTTAATATCTGCTGCTTATTTTCCCCCTCCCTCCCCACTGTCCCCTACCTCATGAACCCTTCATCATTAATAAATTATGATTATTTTGTCATATACTACACTGTCCGATGTCTCCCACCGCCTTCTTCTCAACTGTCCCTCCCCCAGGGAGGAGACTATATGTAGATTCTTGTAATCAGTTCCCCCTATCCACCCCACATTCTCTCCACCCTCCAGGCATCGCCACTCTCACCACTGGTCCTGAATGAGTCATCTGTCCTGGATTCCCTGTGTTTCCAGTTGCTATCTGTACCAATGTACATCCTCTGGTCTAGCCAGATTTGTAAGGTAGAATTGGGATCATGATAGTGGAGGAGAGGAAGTATTTAAGAACTAGAGGAAAGTTATATGTTTCATCGCTGCTACCCTGCACTCTGACTGGTTCATCTCTTCCCCACAACCCTTCACTAAGGGGTGTCCGATTGGCTACCAATGGGCTTTGAGTCTCCACTCTGCACTCACCCACATTTTCAATGATATGATCTTTTGTTCCTTGATGCTTGAAACCTGATCCCTTCGACAGCTCGTGGTCACACAGGCTGGTGTGTTTCTTCCATGTGGGCTTTATTGCTTTTGAGCTAGATGGCCACTTGTTTATCTTAGAACCTTTAAGAACACAGACGCTATATCTTTTGATAGCTGGGCACCATCACTTTTCTTCACTACATTTGCTTACACACACGTTTGTCTTCATTGATCGTATCAGGGAGGTGGGCACCCATTGATATGATTTTTAGTTCTTTCATGTCTGATAACCAGTCCCTTCTGCACCTTGTGGTCAGACAGGCTGTGTGCTTCTTCCATGTTGGCTTTGATGCATCTCAGCTAGATGGCCGCTTGTTTATCTTCAACGCTTTAAGATCCCAGACGCTTTGATAGCCACGTACCATCAGCCTTCTTCACCACATTTGCTTATGCACACATTTTTCTTCAGCAATCATGTTGGGAATGTATGCATCCTGGAATGCCAATTTAATAGAACAAAGTGTTCTTGCATTGAGTAAGTGGAAGCCTAATTGTTTTATTAGGAGTTCACACAACTCTTATCACAATTCATACATACATCAGTTGTATAGAGCACATTTGTACATTCATTGCCCTCATCATTCTCAAAACATTTCCTCTCCACTTAAGCCCTTGGCATCAGGTCCTCATTTTGTCCCCTCCATCCCTGCTTCCCCCTCCCTCATGAACCCTGGATAATTTATAAATTATTATTTTGTCATATCTTGCCTTGTCCGACATCTCCCTTCACCCACTTTTCTGTTGTCCACCCCCTAGTAACAAAGTCAAATGCAGATCCTTGAAATCGATTCCTCCTTTCCAACCTACTCTCCCTCTACGCTTCTAGTAGTGCCACTCTCACCACTGGACCTGAAGAGATCATCCACCCTGGATTCCCTATGTTTCTGGTTCCTATCTGCACCAGTGTACATCCTCTGGTCTAGCCAGACTTGCAAGGTAGAAATCAGATCATGATAGTGCAGGAGGATGAAGCATTTAGGAACTAGAGGAAAGTTGTATTTTTCATTGTTGCTACATCACACCTTGACTGGCTCGCCTCCTCCCCTACACCCCTCTGCAAGGGGATTCCGGTGACTGACAAATGGGCTTTGGATCTCCAATCTGCACCCCGCCCCCCTACCTCATTCACTATGGTAAGATTTTTTGTTCTGATGATGCCTGATACCTGATCCCTTCAACACCTTGTGATCGCACGGGATGGTGTGGTTCTTCCATGTGGGCTTTGTTGCTTCTGAGCTAAGTGGCTGCTTGTTTGCCTTTAAGACACCAGACGCTATACCTTTTGATATCCGGGCACCATCAGCTTTCTTTGCCACATTTGCTTATGCACCCATTTGTCTTCAGCGATCATATCATGGAGGCAAGCACAAAATGTTATGATTTTTTGTTCTTTGATGCCTGATAACTGATCCCTTTGGCACCTTGTGATCACACAAGCTGGTGTGCGTCTTCCATGTGGGCTTTGTTGCTTCAGAGCTAGATGACCACTTGTTTATCTTCAATCCTTTAAGACCCCAGACGTTATATCTTTTGATAGCCGGGCACCATCAGCTTTATTCACCACATTTGCTTATGCACCCGCTTTGTCTTCAGCAGTTGCGTTGAAAAGGTCAGCATCACAGAATGTCAATTTAATAGAAGAAAGTATTCTTGCATTAAGGGAGTACTTGAGTGGAAGCCCAATGTCCTTCTGCTACCTTAATACTAAACGTATAAATATATGCACATAGATCTATTTACCCATCCTCATATATAAATATATTTGCATATATACATGTCTTTATCTAAACCTCTATAAATGCCCTTTGTCTCCTAGCTCTTTCCTCTAATTCCCTTGACTTTCCTTCTGTCCCACTATCATGCTCAGTCCCGACCAGGGTTTCAGCAAATCCTCTTTGTTACATTACCCTTGATCATGCCCTACCAGGCCTCCCAGCCCCTCCTCACCACTGATTTAGATCACTTGTTCCCTTGTCCCTGGGTTTGTTAACACCACTACCTTTTCCCCCACCTCTCCTATGTCCCTCCTGAACTGTCGGTCCTGTTGTTTTATCCTCCAGATTGTTCATCCAGCCTATCTTATTTAGAAAGACCAGCGGAGATAATAACATGCACAAAAACAAGACATAAAAATACCAAGGAACAATATACAGCCAACCAACAACAATAAATCAATGACAAAAAAAACACAAGAAAGAAAAGTTTGTAGTTAGTTCAAGGATTGTGTGTTGGCCTTTAGGAGTGTTTTCCAGTTCAATCAATTGGGGTACCACACCCTAGCCCCAAAGTCCACCTTCATCATTCCCTGAGGACCTCGCCGTTCCATTCCCTTGCTATTCTGTTGCACCCCCTTAGTGTTTTGCCTCGGTGTGGCGGGATCAGATCAGGCGTAGTTCCCACACTGTGTCTCCAGTGTTGTCCCCGGTAGAGCTATGGGTCAGTGAGGGGCGTCATGTCTCATAGTGGGGCTGGCCATGTGGTCCTCTCTGTGGACTGGCTGCTCTAATCGGGATAATCGTCCTCAAGACCTGGTGGGCCAGGATGTGCTCCACTTTCTCCTCCTCCCCCTTCATCATCACCCATGTGCTCCCATCAGATATGTCCCTCTCCTGGAGCTGCAGATTCAATGCCGTCTTTTGAAATAAGTTCTTCTGGTGGGAGGGCCAGGCGTCCTCTTAGTATTTGTCATCACTGCTTTTTAGTGATGTGTAGTACTCCATTGTATGTATATACCACTGTTTTTTAATCCAATCATTTGTTGGTGGAAATTTGGGTTGTTTCCAACTCCTTGCATTCGGATTTGTACCCTTGTGGAACTGCTGTTCAGGTCCTTTGCCCACCTCCTCGGTGGGCAATTAGTTTTTTTTTCTCTTTGGAAACTAGCAGAGTATTGTAGATTTTAGTAATAAGGCCTTTGTCTGATGTGTCAGGCTAAAGATGTTTTCCCAGTCCGTGGGCTCTCTTATTTTCTCTTGGTGAATTATTTTGATGTACACAGATGTTTTATCTTCAGTGTATCCCACATGTCAATTTGTGACTCATGTGCATTTGTGTCCTTCCCTGTTTCTGCTATCCCATGTATTCCCAGTGCCAAAATTCTCAGATTGGTCCCAGTTCCCTTATTGATGGACCTAATAGTTTGGAGTTTTACCTCAAGGTCTGTGATTTACCTTGAGTTTATTCTTGTGCATGGAGTCAGATAAGGGTCATGCTTCATTTTTCTGCAGGTAGATATCCATTTTTTCCAACACCGCTTGTTAAAGAGGGTCCCTGCTTTTGATATTTTGGGGGCTTTATCAAAAGTGAGTTGTCTGTATCCTGATGATTTTATTTCTGGGTTTTCAGTTCTTTTCCAGTAGTCTAAGTATCTGTCATTATACCAATACCTCCCAGTTTTGACCATGATGGCATTATAATATGTGCTAAAGTCAGGTAAAGCAAGCCCTCCCACTGTGTCCTTCTTAGGGAGTCTCTGCTAATTCTGGGCTTCTTCCCTCTCCATATGAATTTGGTAATCAGTTTTTCCATTTCTTTCAAGAAAGATGAGGGTAATTCTCTCAGGATTGCATTAAAGTTATATAGTGCCTAGGAGAGAACTGACATCTTTACTATATTGAGTCTTCTGATCGACAAAAATGGGATATTCTCCCATTTGTTGAATCACTCTTGGTTTCTTGTAATAGTGTTCCATAGTTTTCCTCATATAAATCTTTTGTTCTTTTAGTCTGCTATTTCCCTAGATATTTTAATTTGTGCTTGGCTATTGTGATGGGTACCACCTTTTTGACCTCCTCTTCTGTTATTTTAGCTGATATGTATAGCAGTCCAGTGGACTTCTGTTTGTTGATCTTGTATCCTGCCACTCTGCCCCTTTTGGATCTTTTGGGATTTTCCATTTATAAAATCATGTCATCTACATATAACGATAGTTTTACCTCTTCCTTCCCCAGACGAATACCTTTGATGTCTCTCCTTTGCCTTATGCTGCGAGCTAAAACCTCCAGTACGATGTTAAATAAGAGTGGGGACAAGGGGCATCCTTGTCTGGACCCTTTTTCTGTGGAATTGTGTTCCTCTTTTCTGCATTGACTACCATGTTGGCTGTTGGTTCTTCATATATAGCTTGTATTGTCTTGAGGAATTGTCCTTCCATTCCTATCTCCTGATGTGTCTTAAAAAGGAATTGGTGTTGGATGTTGTCGAATGCTTTTTCCACATCTATCAATATTATCATGTGGTTCTTAGAGTTTTTCATGTCAATGTGGCACATGATACTAATGGTCTTTCGTATGTTGAACTATCCCTGGTATGAATCTTGCTTGGTCATGGTGAATTACCATATATACTCGTGTATAAGCTGAATTTTTCAGCACAAAAAATGTGCTGAAAAACTGGGGTTTAACTTATACGAGGTGTAATATCTCACAGGTGATTGTCGTTCCTCCGCTGTTCATTCAAAGCCCCACTGATACTGCAGGGCTTTGAATGTTTGTTACTCACATCTAACCAATCAGAGCCATCCTATGACGTGGAAGGCTCCAATTTGCAGAAGCACCCATAGTGATTCACTTACGCTGGCAGCTGAACTGGTCAGGATGTGTCCGTGGCTGCGCTCCGTCTCTCCCCTCTGGTCTCTGTGTTAATTCACATCCTGCATTTCCCACCCTAGGCTTATACTCAAGTCATCCGTTTTTCTAGTTTCCCAGGTAATAACTAGGTACCTAGGCTTATACTCAGGTCGGCTTATATTCAAGTATATATGGTATTCGTTTTATATACATTTGTATTCTATTGGCAAGTATTTTGTTAACAATTTTTGCATCTGTGTTCATTAAGAATATTGGTCTGTAGTTCTCAATTCTTGTAGGATTCCTGCCCTGTTTGGGTATCATATTTATACTTGCTTCAAGAGGTTGCCGTCTTTTCTAGGTTCTGGAAGATTTTGTGTAGGATTGGTGTCATTTCTTCCCTAAATGCTTGGTAGAATTGTCCTGTGAAGCCATCTGGTCCAAGGAAATTGGGGTTGGTAATCCCTTGATATCCTTGTCTATTTCTTCTATTGCTATGGGTCTATTGACATTCTTGATGTTCCTCTGGGACATTCGAGGGAGGGATTGTTTTTCAAAATTTGACCATGTCTTCCAAGTTGTTGAATTCATTGGAGTACAGTCCTTCGTAATACTCTTTAATTATCATTTTGAATTCATTAGAGTCTGTTGTAATGTCCCCTCTTTCATCCCTCATTCTTGCTATTGAAATTTGTTCCCGTCTTTCTTTGGTTAGGTTTACCCACGATATGTTGATTCTGTTTATCTTTTCAAAGAACCAACTTTTAGCAGCATTAATTTTTTCCATAGTTTTCTTATTTTCCCTCTCCTAAATCTCAGCCCTGATTTTTATTATTTCTTTTCTTTTGCTATTAGCACGATTGTGCTGTTGACTCAGCCCTAGTTGCTGTAAATTTTGTGCCAGCATATCAATCATATGGCTTTCTTCCTTTCTCAGGTGTGCATGTATTGCTATGAAACTTCCTCTGATAACTGCCTTTGCTGTGTCCCATAAGTTTTGGTACGTCTTATTCTCATTCTCATTGGTTTCTAGAAATTTCCTAATTTCATCTATGATCTGAGCCAGTACACACTCCTTTTTCAGTAGAGAGTTATTCATCCTCCAATTGTTTGCCTTGTTTTATTCATCTTCATTTTGCTGATTTCCAGCCTTATGGCACAGTGGTCAGTGAGAGAAGTCTATATGATATCAATGTGCTTAAATTTATGCAGATTTGACTTATGCCCCAGCATGTGGTCTATCTTCGAATATGTGCTATGTGGGCTTGAAAAGAATGTGAAATATTTTGTATTTTCATGAAAAGCTCTGTAAATATATATCAGGTCAAATTGACTAATTGTAGTGTTTAGATCTCTGGCCTCCTTGTTGAGTTTCTTTCCCTGTGATATTTCTTTCTCAGAGAGTGGTGTATTGAAGTCACCTACTATAATTGTTGAGGCTGTGACTTCCTTTTTCATATTTTGAAGCATTTGTTTGACGTATTCAGCAGGTCTGTCATTTGGGGAATATGTTTACAATGCTTAGTGGTTCTTTGCCTACTGCTCCCTTGAGCATTATATAGTGTTCCTCATCTCTTTTTATGGTTTGCACTTTGAGGTCAGTTTTATCCAAGATTACGATTGCAACCCTTGGTTTTTTTTTAATTGCTGTTTCTTTGGTATGTTTTTCTCCAGCATTTGATTCTCAGCCTAGTTTTGTTTGTAGTCTTGACATGTGTCTCCTGTTGGCAGCAGATTGATTAGTTGTATTTCTAAACTAGTCTAAACTAGTCTGCTAGCCTCAGTCTTTTAATGCCTGAGTTTAGTTCATAGATATTCAGGGGTATTATTTCCTTCCGTGGACTCTGTGATGTCATCTTACACCTTTTGTGTTGGGTGTTTTCCCACCTCCCTTTCTTTTTAATGTAGTGTGTGTGTGTGTGTGTTTCATTCTTGACTTCTTTTCACCCTTAATCCAATGCTATCTTGGGGGCTGTTTTCTCTTTGTTTCCCTCTGGGTGAGGTTGTTCTCTGTGGCAGTCTCTTACTTATGCTAGGTGAGTGCTGTTCTTCTGCCTATACTGGATCGACAAGGATCCAGGCTGGGTTTCTTCTAATGTATTCTTTGAGTTTTTCCTTCTCTAACAAGACAATTACTTCTTCATCTATCTTGATCAGTAATTTGGCTGTGTAGAGTATTCTTGGGTTTGCATTATTTTCCTTCAATTTTTGCAATGTTACTCAACAACTCTCTCCTCTTCTTCATAGTGTTCTCTGATACCCTGTTTCCCCGAAAATAAGACAGTGTCTTATATTAATTTTTGCTCCCAAAGATGCACTAGGTCTTATTTTCAGGGGATATCTTATTTTTCCATGGAGAAGAATGTGGTACACGTTTATTGTTTATTGTTTTATTAAAAGAGACCTCGTACTACCTGTCTGCTCTGACTGCGCTGCAGCCAATAGTGAGCTGCGTGGTGGTGCCCACCACTATGATCCAGAGTCCAGAGTTACGGTAGCTTCGGGGGTGCTGATTTTTGGGGAGGTCTTATTTTTGGGAGATGCCTTATATTTCAGCCCGAGGCAAAACTGTAAGTAGGTCTTATTTTGGGGGGATGTCTGACTTTTGGGGAAACATGATAGGTCTGAGCATATTCTTATTTGGGAAACTATGTGATTGCTTGTTTTTCCCTAGCTCTTCTCATGATTTTCTCCTTTTCCTCAAAGTTGGATAGTAAGTATGATGTGCCTTGATTTCTTCTTGGGTTTCAATCTGACTGGTGTTCTTTCAGCTTCCTGAATGGTTGCCAGGTTTTCATTCATTAAGCTCGGGAAGTTTTCCTCCAAGAATTTCCTCTCTGTTGCAGTTGACTTCTTTGTGGTGTCTTCCTCTGGTAATCCAATAATTCTAATGTTGTTCCACTTCATAGCATCAGACCTAGCTTTTAGGTTCTCTTCATCTTCACTAATGATCTTATTAGATTTTTGTTCGCATTTAAAGTCTCCTTGGCTGTCCTCTAGGTCACTGGTGCAATTATCTGCCTCCTCCAGTCGATTCTCGTGGTCTGCGTGTCTGCTACTAGTTTTTGTTATCTCTTCCCTGATCTCTTGTATTTCCCTTTGGTGTATGGACTTAATCTCCTCTTTCATTTCATCTTTTTTCTGTATTGTTTTTCTCATATCCTGTATTACAGCAAGAAGTATTCTGAAAAATTCTTTATGTGGCAGATAAATATCTGCTTCTTCTATGCATGTCGTTCGGTTCAGGACATCTCTGCCATTGAAGTTTGTTTCTCATGTTTTTTTGTTGAGGTCATTGGGCCTGATTGCTGTTTGTTTTAGAGGAGCCAGGTGCCATTTTTCAGGGAGTCAAAGAGCACTGGCTCTCTCTGGGAGACTCGTAGGAAAGCTTCTTCGAACTGCTACAGCTAATTTCACTATGGAATTAGCCAACCACTTTATCCTCCTGTGGCTTCACTCTTTCCCTAGTCAACAAGTTGGATGGGCCTCTCCGGAGATGCTGGTTGGGTTGTTGTGGATCCACGAGGATGGTGCTTTACTGGGTGATCTCACAAGAATCCATGATGGTGTGGCCCATGACGGCTTGGGTTGCCACAGGTGGCATGCAAAGGTGCCCGCTGCAACAGGAGTGTCACAGAAATCTGGTTGGTTGCCTGCTTTGGTATAGAGCACCGTGAATGTTGGGCGGAATTTCCCTGATCAGGTAGATCACTGCATAGGTTAGGCAGAGGTTCCCACTGCTCCGTGGAAAGCTGGTGAGTGTTTGATAAGCTTTCTTAGTCTGTGAGGCACTACAGCAGGCGGGAGGAAACTCCCTCAGTAACGTGGGACCACAGAGGATGGATAGGAGCTCCCCAAGGCACACAGGCAGGATTTCCCCCAAAGAAGGGGTGCCGAATTTCTCCAGCCATGTCTTAAGCACTGCAGAGGACCGGCAGGTGGGCTTTTCCAGGGAAGAAGTTGGGCAGGATATCCCCTGTTGGAGTGTGGGTGGGCTTTCCCAGCTTCCGGTTATGCTGCAGAGGGAGGAGCTCGCCCAGCAGGGTTGAGTGCAGGCATTAATGCCCTAGGCTAAGGGTAGTGGTCAGGATGTTGGCAGTGCTGTGTGAGAGAAAGGGGAAGAGAAAAAGAGATGGAAAAAAACAGCCCACTGAGACAGGGGGATAGGGGGGAATAGAGAGAAGAGAGGGAAACTGAAGCATCAATATAAATGAACCTGATCCTTGACCATGGGGCTGCAGGGGTTTAATCCCTGCCCTGAGATGGTGTCAAACTGTGGCTGTGTTGAGATAAAGCCCCTGTGTTGGCTACAAATGATCCTGGCTCCAGCCAAGACAGTGGCCGGGCCAAGGTAAGGTGACCAGATTTTAACATTGGTATAGCGGGACACCATTGATAAAACTCATATCCTGGTGAAATTGCCACATGGCAGCCGAAAACCGTACATACCCTCACTTGTTGTCCATTCTTTCCAAAAATTGGGACTTTTTAAAAACACCATAGACACGAGAAAAAATGTTTAAAAAGCGGTACGTCTGGTCACCTTAGGCTAAGGTCAAACCCTAGCTGGCCTCCATTGTGGTAAGCCAAAAGACCCAGCTCCTTAAAACCTATTGGATCTCTGCCTACTTATCTTTCTGATGCTCCTTCTGCGACCTGGCGGTGTGGAATTTCCCTCTTAGTGACTCTCCTGCACAGATTTCTGTGGAGTTCCTCTGCTATGTGTTACTCAGTCGCCATCTTCCTGGAAGTCTCTACCATCCATTTCTTAACAGATTTTTGTGAGAACTTTTTTTTCTCTCCCACTTAAAATTAATATACTTTTCCCCTCAAGAGACTGTAATTTACCTTTGTAAATTACAGGAAAAGGGCTTCAAAAATTCATGGAAAATTCCTTTACCTTTTAATCCTATTTCCATGAGTTATTTGTGGCTCACTCATACATGTTATTCCAGTAACTATGGCTCCATAAGAAATTATCGCCAACACTTAATGGCCTAAAATAGCAATTAAATATGCTCATAGATTTTATATTTTGTGGGAAGGAACTCAGACATAGCATAACAAACATGTTTCTTCTCTGCCCTATGATGCCGGGGCCTCAGCTACACACCTTACTGGCTAGACCAGAAATGTCTGAAAGCTCGCTTACCATGTGGCTGCCTGATGGGCCAGTTTGGGCTTCTTCACAGTTCAATGTCTAGTGTCCCTCCAGAGTACGTTTCCTAAAGGAGAAACCAGGTAGAATCATACTCCTATAGTCCCTGGGAGCACTGCTGCCGTATTCATTAGGTCTGAAGAGTCTCAAGTCCCCCATCCCCAGGTGCACAAAAGGGAAAGTGACCACACACCTCACATTCCTTCACGAAGGGATCTAGGGTCCCTGAGTAAACCGCATGGAGTGCATAGCTGACCTCTGGCTACATCAAGGAGAAGAATCCTACGTAGATCCATCAATCAAGGCTGATTGCCACAAAATAGAGATCAGGCATGCCTCCACCCTCCATCATTCTTTACCCTTTTCTGATAGTAACTGTTTCTTCCACAGCATTCTACTTTTGTGCTGTGTTCTATAATCCATTGCACTGGTCTCACAGAGCTCACAGGCAATACTCACAATTAAGGGAGCTTTTTAGAGAACTTAATGGGTTACTACAAGCCAAGATCAGAAAACACTAAGGATACACTCATTGGTCCACAGTATCATCTCGCCTCAATCAAGTCTTTCTCTAGTCCTTAGTCTCTGTGTTGCTCTTCAATTCTGTCTCGTGTCTCCTTGCCTCAGCCTCTGACTTTGTCTTGTTCTTTCAGTCTGTCCAGTAATTTCTGTTTCACAGCCTCTGGTTCCTCTTGTCTTTAGACAGAGATCTCATTTGTTCTCCACTGGTAGTTCTTTATCCCTTAGTACATGGGATTCCTCTCTGTTCCTGTTCTAAGATAACACATCCCTATGGCCAGGGAAGTGGCAACGAAAATGAACCAGTCCACTCTGTTTTGTGTTAGACATGCCCTATTTGCAAAGTCCCACCTAATCATCAATGGGAATCACAAAGACCTAGACAGAAGAGCCATGCCAAGAGACTTCACACCACGATAGTCCCACAGACAGGCGCTTCTTGCCTTCTTACCCTTAAATCTACAAGTGAGAGCTGTGTCTTGGGAGATTCGCCTCTAAACCCTGGCAACCAAGTGTGCTTTTTACAGTGCATTTCCTCAACTCCTGTGCAGACAGACCACTGCAGCCAGGTGCAGATTCAGGGCAGCCTCCCAGCATTGCCTGTCTGTCCTGCAGCCCCCTCTCTATGTGCCTCATTGGGCCTCAGCCATCCATGTGGCCCTTCTGCTCTGCTGGGTGGCATTTTGTTTTAAGATGATGGCAACGCCTTGACAGTCAAAGCTGCAGAACCCTCTGGAGAAAGGACACCAGTGAGTTGCTTTTCTTGCCCACACCCCATCACTGTGGTGGACTTGCACACATTCCTGTTGAGTCAGATGTTGGTGATCTGCATTTCTCCTCCACATTCACTTCACTTTAAAAAAAAATTTAGCCCCTGCTATGATTCTAGTGATAGAAGGCGATGTAGGATTTAAGAAAGCTGAATTATCCCTGTCATGTTTAACTCACTGCATAGTTGGAAACTTATAATTTGAATGTTACATGTTTGCTGTCAGGAATTGAATTTCCTTTCCACTGGGCATCCTGCAGACCCTGCGGTGCTGCATTGCTCCTTGGGCCTTGCTGTGTAGCATGGGGATTGCAGGGCCATCTCTACTCTGCTTATAGGACCTGCAGGACCGCAATGATGAGTTGCAGGCTGCGCTGGAAGGCCTACAGACATGGATGCACAAGACACAGAGTAGCCCATCTAGTTTCCGGCCAGATGGATGCCTGCCCCCAGCAGATTGCTCCGAAGGTAGAGGATCTTCTTGGGGAAAGGGTGGAGTCCTTGTTCCAGCAAACTGGGCTATCTCTCAGACCTACCCGTAGTTTGTGTCATGGGCCACTTCCAAGCATCATAGGGTATATTGAGGCACAAACACCTGCCCCAGACACACTGGCACCACCCGGCTGAGTTCCTTGTAGCTGGGAATTTATGGAAGGGGATGGGGGCTTTATCAACTGTAATGAAATGGCAGCAGTTATGTGATCTCACAATGACCTCATGAGAGGCATGTCCATCACTCGTAGATGTTCCAAAGCCACCTCCAGAGTTGTGATTAAGATGAAGGGACTTGGTGGTGAGGTTTCAGCATAGGCTAGAGACAGAGAGAGTGAGGGTATGTGACAGTAAATAAAGGAGCTATATTTCCTTTGCCCAGGTCACAGACCAGTCTCTATACAGATTGTCCTCTGAGCTGTAAGCTGGTTGATGTGAAAACTCTTTTAATAAAAGAGATAAATTATATCTAAAACATATTAATGACTCCGTGATGTTCAGAGAGAGCTTGAGATTTGTCCCCTTGAGTGTCAGAATTCGTCAGAATAGACCTGTGCCAGCGGCGCCTGTGCAGGACACAGGTCAAGCACTGGAAGCAGTTGGGACCTGTGTGCATAGGCGTGCATATCTGCTTAAAAGTAGATATCTCTGGCTTCAGGATCCTCTTAGTGCTGAGGTTTATGACAAATTCCACCTACAGTGTAGACTGTGTTTGATTAATCTCAGCTCCTTCAAAAGACAAGAACAAGGAGGTAACACAGCTGCCCTAGAGTTTTGTCATAGTCCTGTATAGCCAGGGGTTGGTTCTTGGATCAGTGCCCCCAACTGTGCATCAGCAGACACCGTGGCAAGTCTCTCAGCCCTGCTGCCAAAGCTCTGATACACAGTGGTTTTGTGTGCTAAGTTTTGGCCACTCCCTCACCCCAGGGAGATCTGTGGACACTGACAGGCCACTCCCTCACCCCAGGGAGATCTGTGGACACTGACAGGCCACTCCCTCACCCCAGGGAGATCTGTGGACACTGACCTGTGGATCTTTGGCAGTCGAGCAATTTGCATCCTCCTCCATCCCAGTTTTGTAGTGCTCTAAAGCTATTTATTTAATAAAATGTAAATGAATTATAGCTAAAAGAGCCAACCTGGGAACCTTAAGTTTTCTCTGAATGTGGGTACAGCGTCTTTGGACCCCAACATAACCTGCTCACCTGCAAATGGCAGATTGGTGTCTTGAAATCCTGTGAGTCAACAGCCAAAGGCCATTAGACTCATTTGGGAAATGTGGGATGGAGCCTGACACAGCCAGCTGCACCACATCCAGAGATGCCAAGGGTGCTGTGACATCCATTTAAGGCATCCTACGTATTCTTCCACACAACAGACAGGTCAGCCATCCCCAGGGAAATGGACACTGTGTCCCCTCAACTACACAGAATTTATGGCCCTCAGCACGAACCACTGACCCAAAACCTGGGAGACAAGGCCCTGAAGTCTTGGGTCTGCTCGAGACTGGGGACTGCGGCACCAGATCACAGACCTAGGCTTCATGCCATTGCTAATGAAACCTAGCAGTTTCACAATGTGGCCTTTTTATGTACTGTCCTCCCATCCCTCTGATGGAAACCATTTTAGAAGCAGCACCAAGGCTCAGTTGACCCTTCCGATGTTTGTCTGCTGCTGAGAGAATAGTAAGAAGCTGGGTTGCAGTAAGCCTAGTGATGTGGACTGTCCAGCCTCACGGACCTCCTGTCAGCCCAGGTGACTGCGGAAGTTGACAGTTCTCAGTTTCCAAGGCAAAGTAATTCTTTCCAGAGGTTCTCATTCAGGTTTTTGTCTTGTCCCTTATGTCAAAGTTTGTCACCATTTTCAGGGTGACAATGAGAGTAGAGGATGACTTTGCCACGTCCCATCCTTGACACTGCAAAATGAAGACTGAGTCATGGCATAAATGCAATTCTGAGTCTCAGACCAGCTCTCTTCCAAGCCCTAGCAACACACGTAGTTCAAAGATGTGCCTTGTGTGCCTGGTGTGCGGAGTGGTGATTCAGGTCGGAAAGCGAGTCCTTGCAGTGCTCTCAAGCACCATTCCTCATTCCACACGTATGGAATGTGCCTGACTGCTTTATTTATTATTATTATTATTATTGTATTTTAAAATCATTTTGTTGGGAGATCTTACAAGTATAACATTCCATAGTTAAATCACATCAAACAGTGTTGTACAGTTGCTGCCACAATCCGTTTCAAAACATTTTCTTTTTCTTGAACTCCTTGATATCTGCTCCCCATTTATTCCCTCCTTTGCCTACCATACCCCACCCCAGGAAACCTTACTTTATTTTTTTCCATATCTTGCACATCCAATATATCCATTCACATACAATTCTGTTGTTCGATCCCATTGAGTGGGGTTATTCAGTCATCAGTGCTCTCAGCTCCCTGTTATCTCCTCCCCCCTTCCTGTACCCTCAGGGAACCGTTACTCCATTTATTGTTTCTGAAGGGTTATCTATCTTAGCTTTCATGTATCAAATGATATTAAATATACGATGAACCTGCATCAAATCTGATATGATTAAAGAGGCAAAACAAATAAAAACCATAATCATAAGGGGAGGGAATATTAAGGAACTAGAGGATAATTATGTAGTTCATCAGTGCTATACCACACCCTGGATTTATCATCCCTTCCTGTGTCCCTTCTGAGCGTGACTGTCCAATTACCAGAGGGGCTGTGATTTCTGGGTCTCTACTACATCCATGCCCCTTCACATCAATTTGGTTGCTTATCTTTTGAACTTCTGATACCATTTCTCCTCAACACCTCATGATCACACAGGCTGGTGTGCTTCCTTGTGGGCTGTTTCTTACCTGCTAGTTGGGCACTTATTTAACTGCAAAGCATCTAAGACCCCATATGCTATTAATAACCAGGCACCATCAGCTTTTTTCAACCACATTTGCTTATGCACCCATTTTGGCTTCAGCAATCATCTGACCAGTTTATCGAGCAACACACAGACTTACTGCCATCAAGTTGATGCCAACTCATAATGACCCTATAGGACATGGGAGACCTGCCCCTGTGGGTTTCTGAGACTGTAACTCTTGATGGTGGTTTCAAACTGCTGACATTTCAGATCACAGTCCAATGCATAAACACCATGCCACCAGAGCTCCTACATATCCTGAAACCCAGCATTATTTGTGTGATATAATAATGTGGAGGAGGAGGAGGCCAATTTGAAGTCTTTAGCTAATAAACAGGCCATGAGGTGTGTCTGGCCACCTTCACACACAGTGAGGCTCATTCCCAGGCATCACACTGCCCAGAGGCATGTGTCACCAGGTCACCCCACTTCTTCCATCTCCCCACCTCCTCTATGATCCTGGCATCACCAGGGAATAAACTTGAAGTGAAGTACAAGGGGGCCTTACATTCATGGACAATTCCATTATCTTTTTCTTCCGTGTTCTGGAGGTTTTTTGAAGTCCCTTCACACGATATCACTGCCACTTTGTAGGAACTTGAAGGGTGTGATGGGCTGCAGGAGCCTCCTGAGCAATCTGTTCTGGTGAAAGTGTGAAATGGTTCTAAATGAGTGTTTCCTAACGTGGGCAATGCTGCCCCCTGGGGGGCACTGGAATAATCCGTGGGAGCTGCCAAAGCAAATAACCTACACCCTATCCTGGATTAGGGATGGGCTATTGTATAAAAGTTAATTGCCAGAGGGTTGCTGGGTAACTATTTTTCTGAAAATTGGACAGCTGACCAAATAAGTTTGAGATCCTTTATTCTACATGGATACAACATAGCAGATCACCAGTGATGCGTGCTGTTGTACGCCAGTGTGGCAGAACTCCACCATCACTGCCTTTCCCTTGAAAAAGCACATGTAGAATCTGTGCTTTGTTGTCCCTTGGGAATAGGAAAGCTGTAAGAAACCTGTAATGTCCTCACTGAGCTAAGCTGAGATTTCCTCTTCTTCGCAGGCTTTTTCACATGCGTTACAGCTCCTACTCCAGTGAGCCTCGAAACGGAACTCATGATGGAGCAGGTGAAAGAACGTTACCAAGACGTCAAGAGCCAGCTGGAGACGAAGGTAGGTGTGAGGGGTGCCCGAGGGGGAGCCTGGGGCTTCCTTTTGTGCACAGAGAGCCGTGCTTAGTGCTGACCCTTCTCCAGGCAGCTGCCTTGGATTTCTCTGGTTGGTGAGCGGGCACTAAGAAGACAGTTTGAGGGAAATACAAGCAGAAATGACTGTCAGTGCCTGGCCCAAAGTCGCTGGGGGCTGGCATGCTGAGTGCAGCCCTGCCAACTGCTGTGCGGGAATTCACACCACCTACCTCATTCTTAGCATAACTTATCCTTGGCTTTGCCTCTCTTGGGATGCTGCATAGTTTCTCAGCCAGGATTACCCTGGCTCACAAGGTCTTCTCAGTGAAGTTAGCTCCTGCCTCTCCTTAGATGGTGACTAAGAGAATGTCCGCACACAGTTGCCATGTGCCGCGTTCATTCTACTTTCAGGACTCAGAGAGCCAGCCACCCTGTTTCCACCGGGACCTCTGAGCTCCTGGGTGCAAGTTACTTACCTAAACGGAGCTTGCCAGCCAACGGCCAGACAATATCTTCTCCCACGGGAGGCTATCCAACTGGTCCAGACAAGGCTGTGCCTACATCTTGAGCACTGAGTCTTGGGGATGTCACCACTGCCTTTTCATCCCTGACTTCTGCAGGCCTCAGCTCCTTGGCATGCCTGACAACCTTGCTGTTTCCATGTCATATTGTCAGGGGCTAATGTTTCTCTTTCCAGGTAAACTACAAGCAGGAAATTGAACTAATGAAGAAAAACTTTGAGAAGGAGAAAAGGGAAATGGAGCTTATGTTCAAAAGTGAAGTCAGCATGCTAGAGAGCCAGAGAGCAGACCTGGAGGCGCTCCATGCACAGTCTCAGGATGCCCTTTGCAGCCTGCAGGGGCAGCTGTGGGAGATAAGGAGTGGGGGCCCACATTGCCCCAAGGAGTTGGCCACCTTAGCTCAGTGGCCAGACGAGAAGCTACGCCTGAGACACCAGCACGGACTACCACAAATCAGGTCTGCTGCCCTGTTTTCTTCTGGGTCCTCCTTCAGTCTGAAGTTCTTCCCAAAAACCCACATAAGATATTTAATTCAGGAAATGACTCAACTGCAGTGCATGCTAAGTGGGTAGTTTTTCTCTGGCCACAGAGAGGAAGGTAGGAAAAAATAGGGCTTTGTATGAGTTGTTTTAACTTAAATTAGAAATATATATATTAAAACTTAAGTTATGAAGTAATTTAGTTTGTAGACTACTTTTAACACATTCATATTTATTTTCTGCCTCAGACTTCTCTGTAGCAAAGGAACAAAGTAGCAAAGCATCTTCCTTATTTAATGTCATGTTCTAATTTTCCAGTGCACGCGGTAGCATGTGGGCAAATGGAGAAAAAGGCTAAAAGCTCCTTTGCAATAGGGAGGCCAGTTATCTGCGAAGGTAGCTTTTCAAAGCTGTCCTAAGCGAAAGGAGCCCTGCTGGGGCTTTGGGTTAGCATCAGGCTGCTAACTACAAGATTGGTGATTCCAACCTCCCAACTGCTTTGTGAGAGAAAAACAGACTTGCTCCTCCAAGAAGAGGGACCATCTGAGAGCCTCGGCAGCAGTTTGCTCCATCCTGCAGAGCATAGGAGTTAGAATCGGTTTCATGGCAGCGAGTTGCTGTGTCATCACAAAGAAAAGCAATGAAAGATTTCTTTGGAAAACTGAGCGTATCAAGTAGGTTTCACTTAGTGGAATGATAACTGGTTGCTGCCAGCCCATGCCTATTTATCATGACCTCACTCTCCCACAGAGAATCTTGGCCCTTGCCAACTTGGACACCAAGCGGGCTAGAGCCCTGCTGACCAGACCTGCAAAGCCTCCTTGGGAAGCATTCTTAGCTGGGAACATGGCTCGGGTTAGAAGTGGCACTACGATGACCACAGTGGACCAAGCCATCTCCCGTGTCCTGTGACCTGGGGAGGTTGATGATCCCAGAGCCAGTCTGCCTTTCTGTCATGGTGCAAGGAAATTGAGGCAGCTTGAGTATGGGCGGTAAAGAAAATCCTGGACTACTGAATTGTACCCTCTTCTGTACCCTGCCTTTCTGTTCCCCAAAAGATGACCACACAGTGGCCTCAGACCTGGGCGTTGCAATAACACATACTGCCCGCTAGGATGATCCAGAGCTTCCTCCTGAGAATTTTGCTTCATAGTATCTGAACCTGTGAACTGTCTGGTAAAGGGCGGGCTACTGTCCAGAACACCTTATAGACCATTGCCACTATTCCCAAGCCCTCTCAGGCTCTAAGAAGCAGCAAAGGGACATGTCTGGTCCCAGGAGTTTCCTTAACTGGCTGGAAGGCTGCTCCCACCCCCATTCCCACCCCATGTCATGATTGTGAGTCGAGCCATATTGCATGACTCTGATGAGCTGAGTTACTCTTGTTCTCCCAGGCTGACTGCTCTCAGCTGGGCCTCACTCCACCTCAGTGTTATTTTCCTGGGGCTTCTAAAGGCCTCTTTCCTAGATGTTTCAAATACTTTTTAGAGTAATTTCGACTAAAGGTACTTTTTTTTTTTCACTAAACTTTAGGCCAGTACTGCCCAATACAGCTTTCTGTAGTGATAGACATATCTTGTGTTTGCCTGCCCATTACAGGAGCCACTGGCCACATGGGGTCACTGAAAGTGACTGATGTGACCAAGAATCTGAGCTTTGATTTTATTCCATTTTAATCCGTCTAAATGTAAATTTAGTCCCATTTGACAAGTCGTGTCTGCTGCATTATCAACTAGATCCTGTGCATGCACTCTCTGAGCGCAGCTGGCACGAGTAGCGAGGAGTTGTGCACTTAGAACGTGCGCTTGGGCAGGCCTTTCTAACCCTGTGATACATGTGACATTCGTGTTTCTGAGCCAGGTCCATGTGAAAGTTTCTGTAGAAAGGGGGCAAAGGCTGAACTGAGCCAGAAACTCCTGTGGATGGAAGCAGCGCACTTGTTACAGCAATGGGACTGTAAAAAGAAAAAGATGCTTCAGAGGCAACTGCAGCTAGTGACAGACATGGGAGCCCAGCTGGACTTGGACAAGGGATAGAGAAGAGAGGCAGAAGGAGATGCTAGCCCAGTGCAAGAAGCAGCAACGCAAGTTGGGTGGGGGGTGGAGGGTGGAGGGTGGCAGGGAGGGCTGATGAGTAAAGAGCAAGCTAAAATTTGCAAAGTGTTTGCACTTGAAAAGTTAGAAACCACATATAGGAAGCAATTAAAAGGGCTTTCCCTGGAGGCAGAGGGGCTGAAAGCCTTCTTGAAGGAGGGAAAGGCAACTGCCTCCAGGCCTGCTGAGGTCCACAGAAGTCAGAAAGGAGACGGGACCAGCAGGGTCAGAACGTGGAGAGGCTGAGTTCCTGTGTATGCCAGGGAGGCATCTCACTGCAGATCCTGTCCAGAGCCCGGTCCCGAGAGCAGCCCCACAGCCCAGAGAACCCTCTGCATAGCTCACTATCAGGGCCATCCCATCTTGGTGAATGATATAGAGGTGGCTCCTGCTCCTTTAGAGACATGGGTGATCTATGCTATCCCCTAGAGGGGCAAGGCCCATGTTCCTGGAGAAACCCGTACCTTTGGCTAGCAGCCTTGCTGGTCAGAAGCAAAGATCATCTGAGCAGCAGGAGTCCAAAGCCACAGAGCAGCCCTTACTGGACATGGCTGGACACAAGCTGCCCCTCTAGGAGCCTCTGTGTCTTGGAAGGTGAGCATGGGGTAGGGACCACTAGGACAGGACAGCAGAAATTAGAAGCTGCTGTACCGATAACAGAAGGTAGAAACTGTGCTGGAGAGAGAAAAGAATGACATGAAAACCAGGCTCCTACAGCTGGAAGATAAGCTTCTGGCTAGGGAGAAAGAAGCAGACTCGAGAGAGAATAACAGGTTTGCCCTCTATCCATTCTTAAACAAGTGGAACTGAGTCATCTCAGTCCCTGATGACTTGATTGCATAACCCCCTTTCCTCCTAGCAGGCTGGTAGACTCGGCACCAGGAGAATACCACGTAGCCCAGGTGTGCCCAAGCTTACAAGCCCAGTCTGGCCTGTACTCGGGCCGTGGTGTTGCTAGGTGCTGTGTAAGTGCGAAAAGAGAAATTTTCCATACAGAAACCCCCAGAACTTCACCAAGAGGACTGCTGTGGCTTAGACTCAGGTTTTCACTATCTCTGTCGGCAGGAAATCTGTGCTTGTCTCACGGGGCCCACGAAAGACTGCCCTGAACCCCATTTCATTCCTTTGGGGTCTCTGAAGGTCTCTGCCTGCCAGCTCCAAGCACCTTCCTTTAGTCCCACTGTGTGTATTTATTGAAAGTGTCCTTGGCGCAGATCTACTGCTTCGTGAATTCTGTGAGAGCCCCAAGAACTGACTGGGACACTCGGATGTTGGCCGCAGAAGCCAATGCCTTCTAGAGAAAGCTGAGCTGAGAGGGAGTTCTTAATTCCACCAGCTGGGCAGGCTGCTTGAAAGGCCACAGGTGGAACTGGCCTTCTCGCTTGAGGACTTTGGCTGGCAAATGCTCTATCTCAAAAGCCTGGGATATAGGAAGGCCTTTCCCAATATTTTCCATAGATGGGCCCATGTCCCTGAGTGGCTTAAAACAACACAGATTTAATATCTTACAGTTCTAGACGCTACAGGTCAGAAATAGGTTAAAATTTAGCTAATTTCTTGACAGCTTAGTTGCATGTTAGCTAGAACTGAGTGCTAAATTGTACTCTAATCGAGGAGTCATCAGGGTTGTGCCCCTTCCAAGGGGTTCTAAGGAGAACCCATGTACTTACTTTTTCCACCTTCTAGAAGCCACTCACATTTCTTGACTCGTGGCCTCTTCCACTTTTCAAAGCGTCCAATGGCTGGCTGAATCTAAGGCTGTGCCTCTTCTGCCTCTTTCATTTAAAAGGACCCTAGTCTGTACAATAGGCCCACTAGAATAGTCCAGAATAATCTCATTATCTCACAGTCAGCTGATCAGCAGACTTAATTTCATCTTCAACTGTAATTCCCCTTAGCCATGTAACATAATATTCACAATTGGGAATTAGAACATGAATAATGTTTTACCAACTGCCATCGAGTTAATTCTGACTCATATCCACCCCAAAGGGCAGAGTAAAACTGATCCCTAGGGTTTGTGAGGCTATAAATCTTGATAGAAGCAGAAAGCCCCATCGTTCTCCTTTAGAGCAGTGAGTGGGTGGGTCTTTTAGCTGCTGGCTTTCCAGTTAGCAACCTAGAGTGAAATGCAGATGAATACAATACCAACTGCACCACCATGGCTTCCCAGAACAGTCTTTAGGAGGTCATTAATCTGCCAACCACAGCAGTGATCTGGATGTTTTTTATCTCTGATACATTCATGATCACATATCTTTGGTGTATTTAGGTGTGTATTTTTTAAAATATTCTAATGTTATATGCAATAAAAAGTGTACTGCTATGATTTTATAAGAAATTGATCAGATCGTTTTACCAGCACCCAAAACAAGAAATAGAACCCTCCTGGATTCCCCACACATAGCCAGTATCCTGACTTCTAACTCCTTAATTTTGCCTGTTTTTGCACTTTATATAAAAGAAGCATACCATCCGTCCTTTCTTACCATATGTTGTTTGTGAGATTCTTCCATATTGTTGCTTAGAGCTATAGTTATTTCATTTGCACTTTATTTTTCATTCTCTTGCCTGCATTTTTCTACTGCTATGAAAGTTCTGGGTCAATGCAATATGTTTGTATGGAATGGAATTTTTTAGATTTTAAGATATAATAATGTTTACCTTTTTATTGACATAAGAAACAATGTGTCTTGTGCAAAACTCAACTACAACTCTTTTTTTAATGAAGTTTTTATTGTGAATTAAGGTTTACAGAGCAGATCATACTTTAACACTCTGCAATTCATACATATTTTGATGCCATTCATTCATTCCAGTCCCCTTAATGTGCCCTCCCTTAGTCCACGACTTCCCTGTTTTCTATGTCCTTTTCTCCTCCTTTCCTAGCCTTCTGTCTTTGGGTGAATGCTCCCCATCTCATTTTAACGGTTGACTTTTCTAACACAGTAGTGAGTTGAAGTCCAGACCCAAGGGAGCACGGTCTTAGGGGCCCTACCAGACGCTGTCTGACCAGTAAGCCTGGTTTCTTTTAGGATTTTGATTGACAGGTTCTTCTTCTCTTTCCAGGACTCTCTAGTGTGATTTTATGCAGAGCTGGTGGTGGTGGCGCCAGGTATCACCCCGTTCTTCTGGGCCCAGGATTGTGGAGACCGGTGTTCTCACTGTCCCTTCAACTAAGTGTTTTCCCTGTGTCTGTTTAACTGCCACCCCGCTGCACTGCTCTGGACAGGGAGAGATCAGTCCTTGCACCCTAGACGGCTGCTCAGAGACCTTTAAGACCGCTGCTACTTACCAGATTAGAATGTAGAGCACTGTCTTTGTGAACTATGATATGCTAATGGATCATTTTGTCCCCTGTAACTATTGTGATACCACTCCCCCAAAGCCCAGTACCTTATTCCTTCAGAGTATCTGCTTATATTTAAGAAGTTGTCATAATTTTGTCCTCTGTTCGCCCCACCACATTCATGGATATATTTGCAGTAAAAGTAAATATACAAATACTCTCTTTTAAACACACACACACACACACACACACACACACACACACACACATATATATGTGTTTGTAAAAGTCTCCTATCTGTTCAGCCTGTGTGTATGTCCAAGTACTCACTTGTAGATTCCCCAATCCCCCACTGTTGTAGGACTTTGAATCTAACAGTGTTTGCGTCTGTAGTTTCTCACTCTTGCAAACTACCGGTGTACTCGCCTGCCTGCCTCCATCGTTTCTCCTGTGTGTTGCATTCCCCTCCGCCCAGGCTATCACTTGCCTGTGTTCTAGCCGCACCTCCCCACCCTCCTTTCCATCCTCTGCAACCATCAAAGAATGTTTTTATTTCCATAAGAAAACTTACTGTTGATTTTTATAGTGGTGGTCTCATACGATATCTGTCCTTTTTGTTTTTGACTAATTCCACTCGGCGTACTGTCCTCCGTGTCCATCCCTCTGTGAGGGCTTTGCAGGTGCATCGTTATTCTTCGACGTTGCATAGCATTTCATTGTGTGTTTATTGCACCCAAGTTTGTTCATCCATTCTTCCACTGCAGGGCATTTAGATTGTTCCTGTTTTTTGCTATTGTGAATAATGCTATGATGAACATGGGTCTGTATCTATTTATTTGTGTCATAGTTTTTATTTCTCGAAGACACATACCAAGTAGAGGGATTGATGTGTCATGGTATTTCTCTTCCCAACTTTCTCAGGGTGCACCATACTGCCTGCCACAGTGGCTGCACCATTTCCCAGTTCCTCCGGCAGTGTATGAAAGTGCCAGTCTTTCCACACCCTCACCATCATTTGTTGTTATCTGTTGTTGTTTTTTTAACCTTCCAGTTAATTTGGGGGGTGAGGTCGTATCTCATTTTGATGTGTATTTCTCTAATGGCTAATGATTAAGAGCATTTCTTCATATATTTTTGCCCCCCTGAATGTCTTCTTTGGTGAAGGATCTGTTCACATCCTTTGACCATTTTTTAAATTAGATTGCCTATCTCTTTCTGTTGAGATACTCAATTTTCTGTAAATTTTAGAGATGAGTCTCTTGTCCAGTATGTCATTGTCCAATATGAAATTCCACAGCCTTTGGCTGCTCTTTTGACTCTTGGTGGAATCTCTTGACACATACAATTGTCTACGTTTTCGGAGCCCCTAGTCATCCATTGTCTTCTGCTCTGAGTGTGTTCTCCATTACTTCTGTGAGGGCAGTTACATACTTGGCTTCACATAGTCTCTTAATTGTTCAGCAGATAGGATGAGCAATCTTCAGTGTATCTGCGCTCCAAGCAGCCAAAAGTAGAATTCCACCTCCACCTAACACAGTGTACACACCTAGAATCAGTCTGTTTCCCATACTAGAGCCAGAGTGACCATTTCAAATTTCATGTCCCATTTATTTGACAGCCCTACTCTAAACCCTTTGCTGCTTTTAAAGTTCCCATGACTTCTTTTTCTCTATTTTTCCCTTAGTGCCCCATGAGATCAAATGAAGTCAGATGAGACATACTTGTGCTTGATACTAGAACATAATGCATAAGATAAGCATGGCAAGGTTATATAGTACCTGGATTACTTAGATTGGGAAAATTAGAATCTAACAAGATGCCAGACAAAGACGTAGTTGGGGGGATAAATATCGACATGTGTTCAGGACAGAAAGTATGGGTTCAAAGCTCATTAGGGATTTTTTTGTTGGTAAAAATACTTGCCTGTCATAAATCACTTGTGTTGTCTTGGCAGAGATTCTTTAAGAATTGTTTGTCAGGAAATAATGTGGCCCAGGGTAGCCTTGGTCATGGAGTAGATAGTGACACCTGCCTTTCTCTGCTGAGGTATTCACTGTGCATCAGGCCGCTCCATAAATCAATATGTGTTTCTTCCTCAGTTTTTCCTTCCAGTGATGACCTTGGAGTATAGCAGGTGACAGTCTCACTAAAGAGGAAAATGTGTGCATATATTTTAAGCTCTGGTCATTCTTGTTTCTTAGATCCCTGCCGGGATTCACTAGCAGGGAATAGCTTTTGGAATGCCCCAAGGTCTCACATTCAGTATTACGCATTGATACCAACCATGGGCACATGGTTCCCAACTTACTTCTGATTGTCAATTGTGCTTGCAGAGCCGAGCTACAGAGGCTTTCTGAAGAAAACACATCGTTGACAAATGAATTGGGAAGGATTCAGCAAGAACTTAAAGTTGCAGAAAGAACAAATGATGTACAGAGGTAAAGGCTTGTCCAGGTTCAACTTAGGACCTTTGAGCTTGTGACCCAGTTTTCACATAGCAGAATGAGTGGTTTCCTCTCAGTAAAGTGAGTGTAGAAGTTACTGAGATAGAAAGTGGGGCGTATTCTCAAATCAACCTCACTTTCCAGAAAGCCAAGAGTGGATGAACCTAATTGGTCTCTGACCATGACATGACACATATGTAAAGGGCCCTGGCCTACCTCCACATGCAGGCAGCCCCTCTCATACCTGAATGCCTGGTCTCAGACGTAAAAGGTAGAACACGTATGTATGTGGCAGCATTGCCCACCCCACAGTGAGCAGCTGCTACACCCATCCTTCTTACCTCTGCCATCGTGGCATACCACCTTATTCCCTGTATGAAAGTACTCCGCATCACACCTGATGGTGAGGACAGGTGGACATAGTTTAGTACAGTGAAATGATCCTAGGGCCTTCCTAGACAAATACAATATCTATGTTCATAACTCAGTAATAATTTCAGGTGGACTTTTCACCACGGTTTATATTTGTATGTAGATATCGGCATTAGGGGTAGGTCTGGGCCCTAGGACACTGAGGTAGGAACAAGGGACAGGGAGTGGAGTGCTAACACTGGTCAGTGAGTTTTCACTGCTGTAGCCATATCCAAGGGCAGTCTGCCTTTTGATTTTTCTTCCAAATAAGAAGTTCAAGATAAAGTCAACTCTGACCTGCTGCGAGCATGGAGCATAGTTGATGGAGTAGCCATGACGGTCAGAATATGGATGGCAGGGGAAGGGACCAGCGGGGATTTGCATCATTACAGTTCTGAAATCCAGGAGGTCTTCCCTTGAAACCATTTTCTCCTAAGTTTACTACCAGACTCCATTCCCAGCAGATCGCAGTGAGGGTAAGATGGTTTGTGTTTGTGTTGCTGGGTGGCTAGTTCCATACTTTGCTAAATCCGTAGTAATTTGCTTGACTAAGGATTGCCAAGGAGAATGCTCCTTTTGTACAATCTGGCAAAATCTTGCAAGCAAAAACTAAACCCACTCTCATTGAGTCTGTAGAGGGTTTCTAAGACTGAATCGTTAAGGGGTGTGGGAGGCTATACCATTGACCTTGGCAGTTACCAGCACAAACCAAGGTGACACCTGGCTTTGGTTTCACCCTCCCTGCTGAAAATTTTCATTTCCGCCTCAAAAAGAGTCACCTGACGAATCCCATCTGACCCTAGACCAAGGATGGGACCAGCCTTGTTCTCATGTAAAATGCATTGGAAAGGGGATTATTGGAGATGCAGTTAGTTTAAAATTTGGCACCTTGTCTTTTGATCTCTCTTAAGTTCCATTTTTAATTTGTTCCCGTTTTTAATACTTTCTGCTTTCTTTTCTAAAGGTTCTTGTCTGTTTTACTTTGTTATTGTTAGTTGTTTCTGTTTTTTTTAAAGTATGTTTTCCTATAGATGAAGTCCAGAATAGGTGCATCTATACAGACCCTAACTGGATTAATGGTTCTTTGGGAGTTTCACACAGTTGGTTAGAAGGAAATGGGAAGCTAATAACGACGAGTACAAGAATGAAGAAAATGTTCCAAAACTGATTGTGGTGATGATTATACAATCTTGATATGATTGAACTATTGAATTGTATATATGTGAATTATGTATCAATAGAACTTTTTTAAAAATTAAAGAATCGCCTGAGAACTTTGCTAAAATATTGATTGTGATTCAGTATATTTAGGTCAAAAATTCAAATTATCAACAGGGGTTGGAACTGGAATGAATCGGTTTGAAGTCCTAAGGGTAAACTTTCCTAAATTCTTCTGGCTTTAGGAGCTTGGGATCAAGATTGAACCATCACCACTATTATCAATCATAGCAGTAGCAGTAGTGTAGAGGGTTCTGGGCCGTAGAATATGAGGGGAGGTAGGGGTGGGCCTTTTTGTCCAAGCCATGGTGGACTGTTACTAGAAGAAGAAAACTCATTAATTGGCAATGATATTGTTAATTTTGCTTTTTCAACAGGAAAGAAATTGATATTTTAAAGAAAGAGAAATATCAGGCCTGCCTTGAAATGGAAATGATCAACAGTCAGGTTTAGTATTACCACCTGATGTGAAGCTAATGAACTTTTCTTTCTCTCTTTCTTTCTTTCTTTAAAAACTATTTTCGAATATTATAGAGGACTTTGTTCCTCAACGATTTCAGAATGCAGTAACTACCTCCCTTGTCAAAAATCAGAAAGTTCGTGTGGATACATTACTGCCGTCAGGGACACCCCATTTTGGTGCTGCCAGCCATCCTGATAATTCTTAGAATCACATGTGGCATTTATATCATGTCTTCTTGTCTCTTTCTCTCGGTCTATTCTTTATTTTGGAGACCATGGCACTTTTGAATATTACATGCAATTGTTTTGTTCCGTGTCTTGAAGTTTGGGTTTGTCTAGTCATTGATAATAATTAGATTGAGATGAGGCTTCTTTGGCAGAAGTACAAGAGTAAGAGTTGTGCAGTCATCAGCACCATCAATGTCAGAACTCTTCCTTCTTCCACTCATTGTTAGCTTCCCACTTCCCGCATCCTCCCTGCCATGCCCCTAGCCAACTATCACTCCAGTTACTGTCTCTAGAGATTTACATAGCCTGGATTTCATACACAGAAAATCACACAAAGCACAAACAATGACAAAGCAAAACAGAGAAAAACCTCAGCCAAAAGAAAATATAAAATGTTAGAAACTGCCACCAGTTAGAACCTCCTTGGGAATTCAGCCAGAATCTTAACAATGAGACACACTTTCACATAAACTAACAAGTACTAGCAGACCCCTTAAAATCCCCTTTTTTAATTTATCAGAAAACCACTATAACCAGAACACCACTTATGATTATTTCTGTCACCTAAATCCTACTCATGTATTCCTATCTCCTATTCCTTCTACCCAGTCAGCTCTATCATTTCTTCCTCATCTCAACAGAATACAATTTCCAGCCCCTATCTGAACTTTCTCCACTAACCCAAAGAGCAAGTCCTGTCCCTCCCTCCTCCACCTACTCACACACAATCCAGAACCTTACATACCATCTACAGTTGGATCACTATGCCATACAAACAACAGTCAGCAGTAGTAACCACAAAAAAATCAAGATAAACAAAAGTCAACAACTGAAGATTACGCAACTTCATTGGAATACACAGAAAGTGAAGACCTTAAATTACCAGAAAGAGAATACAGGTGAATGATGTTTGTGACCATACAAGAGATTTGGGGATCAATTCTGAAAAAAGGAAGAAAGTGTGATACTAAAAACCTCACACCCCAAAGAAACCGAGAAACAAAACAATGAGATAACAGAATTAAAAAACATTGTATGAGAACTGAGCAATACCGGTGTTCATCGCAGCACAGTTTACAATTGCAAGGAGTTGGAAACAACCCAAATTTCCATCAACAGATGAATGGATTAAAAACCTATGGTACAGATGTGCTTTACATAATTGATGTATGTATGGATTGTGCTAAGAGTTGTATGAGCCTCTAATAAAATGATTTAAATAAAAACTATGGTACATACATACACTGGAGTACTACACATCACTAAAAAGCAGTGATGAATGCATGAAGCACCTTGCCACATGGGAAAAACTGGAGAAAATGATGCTAAACAAAGTAAGCCAAGCACAAAACACAAATACAACATGAGTCCGCTGAGGTAAACTTAAAAAAAAATGCAAAAGAGACATAAGGAAAAAGCTACTGTATACAAACATTCCTGGGGTGAGGTCCAGGTAGTATGGCAGGGGCCAGACCAAATCCAGGGATACATATGGTAGACAATTAAAAAGGTTGGGGGGTGGGGGAAGAAAATGAAATAAATGGGTAGCTGGGGAACAGGGAACTAACCCATCCAAGGGGAGGGTCTTGTTCATATCGTCGCCGGGAAAGAAGGACCAGACTTCTACCCCATGCTCCAAGATGTGAATGCAACATACTGGCATGAAGCAAGGAACCAGTAGAGAGGTCTGAGGGGTTGGCCCCAATCCCTACTACATGGACAGCAGCCCTTGCCCCCAGAAGAAAGTACTTCAGAGGATAGCATTGAAGCTACAGCTCCGAGAGAGGGACATGTCTGATCAGAGCAAATCGAAGCAAATGAAGGGGGAGGAAGAGAGACTGGAGCACATCCTGGCCCACCAAGCCTTAAGGACAATATCCCCACTAAGAACAGCCAATGCACAGAGAGGACCATATGGCTGGTCCCACTATGAGACAGGACATCCCCCACTGACCCATAGCCCTATAGGGGACAACACTGGAGACACAGTGTGGGAATTAGACCGATCTGACCCCACCACACTGAGGCAGAACATGAAGGGCATGCAACAGAACAGCAAGGGGAGCAGAGCAAGGAAGTCCCGAGGCATTATCAAAAATAGACTTTGGGTTCAGAGCATGGCACCCCATCAGGCTCAATCAGCAAACACTCGCAAATGTCAACAAACAGACCTTGAACTATTGACAGGCTTTTCTTTTTTGTGTCATTTGTTTTTTGGTGGTGTTGTTTTGTTTTCTTTTGTTGCTTTGTTTTGTTCTGTCTTGTTTTTGTGTATATTATTATCTCTGCAGGTCTATCTAGATAAAATAGGTGGGATAAACAATCTGGAGGAGAAAACAATGGGACTGACAGTTCCGGGGGGACATGAGAGAGGGGAAGGTTGGGGGAAAAGAAGTGGTTAACAAACCAAGGGACAAGAGAACAACAAGTGATCCAAAATCAGTGGTGAGGAGCGTGTAAGAGGCCTGGTAGGGCTTGATCATGGGTAATGTAACCGAGAGGAATTACTGAAACCCTAATGAAGGCTGAACATGAACAAGAGCAAAGTAAAAGGAAATAGAGGAAAGAACTGCAAGGCACATAGCATTTATAGAGCTCTAAATATAGGCATGTACATATGTAAATATATTTATATATGATGATGGAGGAATAGAACTATGCATATATTTATAGGTTTAGTATTAAAGTAGCAGATGGACATTTGGCCCCTACTCAAGTACTCTCTCAATGTAAGAACACTTGTTCTATTAAACTGGCATTCCATGATGCTCACCTTCCAGACACAATCACTGAAGGCAAATGTGGTGAAGAAAGTCAATGGTGTCGGCTATCAAAAGATATAGCATCTAGAGTCTTAAAGGTTTGAAGGTAAACAAGTGGCCTTCTAGGCCAACCAAAGCCCACATGGAAGAAGCACACCAGCCTGTGTGATCATGAAGTGTCAAAGGGATCAGGTATCAGGCATCAAAGAACAAAAAATAATATCATTGTGAATGAGGGGAGTGCAGATTGGGGACCCAAAGCCCATCTGTAGGCAACTGGACACCCCCTTACAGAAGGGTCACGGGGAGGAGATGGGCCAGTCAGGGTGCAGTGTAGCAATGATGAACATACAACTTTCCTCTATTTCTTAAATGTTTCCTCCCCACCACTATCATGATCCCAATTCTATCTTACAAATCTGGCTAGACCGGAGGATGTACACTGGTACAGATAGGAACTGAAAACACAGGGAATCCAGGATAGATGAACCCTTCAGGACCAGTGGTGGGAGTGGCAATACTGGGAGGGTGGAGGGAAGGTGGGGGTAGAAAGAGAGAACCAATTACAATGATCTACATATAACCCCCTCCCTGGGGGATGTACAACTGAAAAGTGGGTGAAGAGAGACGTTGAACAGTGTAAGACATGACTAATAATAATTTATAAATTATTAAGTGTTCATGAGAAAGGGGGGCAGGGAGGGAGGGTAAAAAATGAGCTCATACCAAGGACTCAAGTAGAAAGCAATGTTTTGAGAATGATGAGGGCAACAAATGTACAAATGTGCTGACACAATGGATGTATGAATGGATTGTGATAAAAGTAGTATGAGCCCCCAATAAAATAATTACCCCCAAAAAAGAACTGAACAATAGAATGGAAGAAAATGAAAATTGAATCTATGAACTTGAAGACAACCATGCAGACTTCAGCAAATGAGAGAAACAAACAAAAAAGTAAAATAATCTGAAGTAAACCTGAGGATGATGTGAGAAACCATGAACAGAAGTAATGAATGTCTTGTTTGGAATACTGGAACGGGAAGAAACAAACAAATCTACATATAAATTAGTAAGAGAATTTGTGGAGGAAATTTTCCCCAGTACTATAAAGGAGGAGATAATATCCATTCAGGAGACAGAGAGAACTCCAAGGAGGTTAGACCCGGGGGGTAGGGGTAGGGGACATGTATAGGAGGGCATCAGGACATATGATAGTCAAAATATTCAACTTCAAGGAAAAGGAGAGAATCTTGAGAGCAGCTAGAGAGGGAAAAAGTCACCTTCAGAGGTAATCAGATTGGAATAAGCTCAGAGCTCTCAGCAGAAAATATGCAGGAAATAAGAAAATGGAGCAACATAGATCAAACTTTCAAAGTAAAAACCTGCCAACCAAAATCCTGTATCCAGCAAAGCGATATATCACATATAAAGAAGAAATAAAGGTATTCCCAAACAAGGAAATAGTTAGAGAATTCATAAAAACAAAACCAGCATTGCCGAAAACACTAACCATATCTCTATGGTCAGAAAATCAACAGCACAAAAACATTATGAGATCGCCACAGTCCGTGCTACTATCCAGAAGTCAACACACTAAAACAACACCCAAAACAGTAGATCTAGACGGGAAACAAGGACATGAATAGATTCCTCCCTCCCAAACACAGATAATACAATATGATAGTAACTCACCTGCATTTGGAATTAATACCAATGAAAAGCAATGGGCTAACTACCCCAGTCAAAAGACAGAGTAGCAGACTGGATTAGGAAACAAGATCCATCAATCTGCTGCCTTCAAGAAACACACCTCAAACTCACAGACAAAAACAGACTGAGAGTCAAAAGATGGAGAAAAATTTACTAAACCAATGACAATGAAAGGAAGACCTCACACAAATAGAAAACTACAAGCCAATATCTCTCATGAACATAGATTCTCAACAAAATCCTGGCCAGTAGAATTCAACAACATATCAAAATAATAATAATACTTCATGCCCAAATGGGATTCATACCACCATATAAACAAAATATAGAAGAACCAGATGATCATATTGATGGATGTAGAAAAAGCATTTGACAATATCCAACACCCATTCCTAATAAAAACAATAATTAAATATAAGGAAATTCTTCAATATACTAAAGTCCATATCTTAATATCCAACAGCCAGTATCATACTGGATGGAGAAAAGCTGAAATCATTGCAACTGAAAATGGGAACCAGACAAAGATGCCCATTATCCCCACTTTTATTCAGCATTGTGCTAGATCCTAGCCAGAATCAAAAGGCAACAAGAGATTAAGGGAGTGCAATTGGGCAAAGAGAAATTAAGCTCTAGTTATTTGCAGATGGTATGATTTTATAGAGAGAGAAAAACCCAAGGTCTCCACAAAACCCTGTTGGAAATAATTGGAGCTTGTTTCAAATAAGCACCCATCTAAGTGAGATGTCAGTAAACTCACCTGGAAGAAGCACACGATCATCGATGATCCAAGGATTATTAGTTATATAAACCAGATCTGAAGAAGGGAGTGCTGTCAGAGCTGAAATTTGTGACATTCTGGTGACAGTGGGAGCCCAAAATACATGTTCAGGTTCTCCACAGGGAATAAGCCTCCAGTGGCCCCCCTCTGACTATCACTGAGAGATAGGAATAACCTGGTTATCAGGCAGCTGGTATTGGAAAGACGATTATAGTAAATTAAAATGATAAATAGGGCTTGAATGGTTAAAATCTTGTTATTTGAGCTCCCTTTAGATACACTTTGACTTTTATCTAGTTTTTAATATTTTCTGGGTTTTGCTGTTGTTTTCTAGATTAGGTCTTATCTCTGCTGTATTTTGTTATTTTGGTACCTTTCTTGATTCTCTGTTATGTATCTTTCTGTGTTTGGGGGTTTATCAAACCCAGATTGGGTGAATCTGTAGAGGTAATAACTGGAGTAAGAGTTCTTGGGGTGTATTGATGGGGAGGAAAGAGGTAATGGGGAGCTGACATCACGTAGTATGAAAAGGAAGAAATTGATTATATGCAGTAATTGCACAACGCTGCTTGATCTGATAGAGCTATTGGTATGATGTCTGGATTATGCCCTAATAAAATGATCTGGGAAAAACATAAATTTTAAAAAATCAATTTTCATTTACATCAGGGCTATCACATTTTTAACAAAACTCAAGTGAATATTCCCAAATTAATTAAGTTTTCCCACAAGTTTACAGGAATGCTGCTGCTCCACATAACACAATACTTTTTAGCGTTTTAATGAAGGTCGGGAAGACCTCAAAGATGAATTCAAGGCAAGTCACCTCAGAAGGCTTTGGAGACTCTCTTTCTGGGTTTCAAAGGAATCCTCTTTATATTTTCTCAAGGATGATCACAGAGACTTCTCAGGAAGACATCTGAAGAGAATGGAAAGCTGCGCTGGGGAGGAGGAAGAAGGACAGGAAAATGTACCACGGCGTGTGTTCTGTTACGGCGCCATACCTGCTCCTCCTGGAGGGTAGCAAGGACTGTCTGACGAGCTCCTCATTGGGAACGACCCATCCACCTGACGCAGCCTTATCTGTCTTCCACACTGCTCTGTGTTCCCAAGCTCAGAGGACATTTAAAACGAACATGATTTGCATCCCTTGAACATGACAAAACTCCCATTTGACATGACATAAATTGAAGAGTGAGAATTCTTTGGGAAATGAATAGAAAGATGAAAACACTTCAGAAGCATATAGGCATAGATAAAGATATGACATGAAACAGTAGCTTCATATTTTGATAGTTTTGTTTAATTAAGGTTTCTTTTTTAAATCCTTTTATTGGGGGCTCATACAACTTATCACATTCCATACATACATTCATTGTGTCAAGCACATTCATACATATGTTTCCATAATCATTTTTAACAAGTTTCTATTATACAATGCTTTTATACTTACCCTTGTGTGTGCGTATTAAACCTACAAGATAAAAATGATATGATTCTGCTCATTGCTGAACCATAGGTATTCACACCAACGTGGGAATACCTTGGAACTGTGGTTGATCTCTCCCCTGAAAACTAATTGTTGTGAGAAAAAAAGAAAGGCAATCCAACAAAAATGTAATTTGATTCTTTTAAATTGTAATTTATTGAAAGATGCTCCTGACCAGTGGTTGACAGTAACTGAAATCTCTATGGTGAAAAACTGAGAAATTTTCTAGCAACTGTTGGAACACACGGCCATTTGTGTATACACCAAGAGGACATCTGTCAGACACTCTAATTTTCTGGCCCAGTGGTACTGAGAATATCAACAACTTACTGCCAGATAGATTTGGATATCAGGGACAGGTCAGAGGTCCTTTTGAAGAGATTCATATGCTTTACGTTTCTTCCTCCCCCTCCCCCTTAACACGATGTTTTAAATAACTTAGATAAAAGTGGGAGGCCTTCAGAACAGTGGTTTGAATGTTCTTAATGGTCTAGATGTATTCTCACTTCTTCTCAGGAATAAAGCAAAGTTCTCAACTTCAGCATCATTGCTGTGTGAGACTGGATAAGTCTGTATAGGGGCTGTCCTATACACTGTAGGATATTTAGTAGCATTTCTACATGTCAGTAGCCACCCCTACCTACCCCAATTATGACAATGAAAAATGCCTCCAGATGTTGCCACGTCCCACAGTGAGACAAAATTACCCCTCATTAACCACTGAAAGGATCTGCTGGGGCTTCGTTTTTGTTTTCAATCATTGTTTTACCCTTTTTTGCTCTAGAGTCAGAAATACAAGGATCAGTTATCTCAGCTCAACCATAGGATCCTTCACCTGGGTGAGGAGGCCTTTGTCCACAAGGCTCAAAATGAGAAAAACCAAGTACCCGTTCAGTTGCTGACACTGAAGATGGATCGGGCTGGTCACCAGGTGAAAGAGCAGGTGAGTGGGCAGTGCAGAGTGGGAATATGAGAGCAACAACTTAAAGATATGGAGACATACACTGCCCCACACATAGCCAGGAAGCCTGGGGGAAAAGAACATGGAATATCATAGTTTTTTATAAATCTGCTTTATTTAGAAGAGTAGCATAAAGGAATTAAATCTTAAAAAGAGAGTAAATTCCTACAACCTTTCTGAAAAGACAAGTTGAAAATATAGATAGCAAGAGCCTCAAGAATCTCATTATAAGAAGTGAAACTTCACTGTTTGCAAATAATATGATTTTATATATTGAGAATCCTAAAGGGTCCACAAGAGACTAGCTGGAAGTCATAGAGGAGTTTAGTAGAGTAGCAGTATACAAGAGTAACAATTGACTTCTTCTATACCAGGGATGGGGGTACAGAAAAAGATACCAAGGAATCAGTATCCTTTGCAAAAGCTGAAATACCTGGGAATAAACTTAACCAAAAACCAAGACTTGTACGAAGAAAACTATAGAACATTACTATAAGAAGCCAACCGGGATCTACACAAATGGAAGCATATTCCGTGTTTGTGGATCAGAAGACTCAGTATTGTGAGAATGTTGATACTATCTAAAACAATCTACAAATAAAATGCATTGCCGATCCAAATTCTAACATCATTCTTCAAAGAAATGGAAACACTGATTATTAACTCCATATAAAAAGGGAAGAAACCCAGGATAAGCAAAGAACTCCCCAAGAAAAAGAACAAAGCAGGTGATCTCACATTACTTGACCCCAAAACCTACTTATACAGCCACAGTTGTCAAAACAGTCTGATACTGGTATACTGATACATGCTCCCTGTCACTAGCCACCCAGGAAATGCGAGTCAAAATGACCATAAGATCCCACCTAATGCCCATAACTAGCCCAATTAAAAAAAACCAGAATGTGAAAGGGAGGATAGGGCGGAGGTAGGGGGAGGAATGAGGAGCTGATGCCAAGGGCTCAAGTAGAAAGAAAATATTTTGAAAATGATGATGGCAACAAATGAACAAATGTGCTTGACACAATGGAAGGATTACAATAAGTTGTACAAGTCCCCAATAAAATGATTTTTCAAAAGAAACAGAACAACAAATGTTGGAGAGTGTGTGGTGAGATAGGAACTCTTATCCCCTGCTGGTGGACTGGTAAATATGTACAGGCACTCTGGAAGGCAGTATGGCGATACCTAAAACAGATGGCAACTGAACTACCATATGATCCAGCAATACCATTGCTGGTATGTACCCCAAAGAAATAAGAAGCAGATCATGGACAGATGTTTCCCTCCCCTATGGTCATCACAGCAGAGTTCATAGTAGCAAAAAGCTGGTGGGTGGGCAGGAAGAAGCTGGAAACAGCCTACATTACCATCAGTACAAGAGTGGATAAAAACTCTGGTACATACATACAATGGAATACATCCCTAAAAACAGCAATGAAACACCTCAAGTTGTAGAGGCATCTGGAAGATATTATGCTGAGTGAAGCTAGTCAAGCACAGAAGGATAAACACTGTGTGAGTCCACGATAATAGGAACATGCAGCAGAACGGGCACAAGTTCAAGTGTGCAGGCCATCCAGTCGTTTGGCTGGGGACCAGGCAGGCCGCTAAAGAGCCACACATCATCTGCTCAAAGTAAGTATCATGTAGGTCACTTGGCCGAAGGTCACCTCATGAGAGCTGGAATCAGATGGATGGGGTGGGGTTGATGCTGGTCCCTGAGAGGTAGCCATGTGGATTTGGGGTGAGGTCTCCCAGAGAGGGAATCAGCCCTGTCAGAGGAATGGGGCTTACTGATGCGAGGGGCAGCACAGGAAAGAAGAAAGGCAATGGTCAAATTTGGGGGAACATAGGTGCATGCCTGTTGAGGGGAGAAGAGGGAGGGCTGACATTGTGGGGGGAGGGGTGTCCAGTGAGGTTGCTCTTGGGAGGACCTGATGCAGAGGGGTTAAGTGGAGAGCAAATGCTTTGAGAGTGATTAGGGCAAAGAATGTATGGATGTGCTTTATACAATTGATGTATGTATATGTATGGATTGTGATAAGAGTTGTATGAGCCCCTAATAAATTGTTTAAAAAATAATAATAAATTTTTTTAAGTTGTATGAGCCCCTAATAAAATGATTTTTTAAAATACTGTAAAAAAAGAAACCAAACTTGACCAACAGTTACCATGGGTGAAGGGGAAAGATCTGTTGCTTTGGGAGCATTGAGTTTCTGTCACTGTGGTCGATAGTTTGAAAAAGGATAACAATGATAGTTGTACAACATGAAGAATATTATTGAGCCTCTTCTCTCTCTGAATTATACAACTAGAAGTTGTGCAATTGGAAAATATTTCTGTATATTTGTGCCACAGTTAGAAAAAAATAAGTACATGAATTACAATGAGTACAAGGAAGAAGAAAAAGGTTTTGAATTAAATATTGTAACAATTGGACAACTTTTCTTGATCTGATTGAATTGTATGACGTGGGTGAAGTGCTAATACAACTGTTTTAAAAGATGTGATGCAAAACAATAATATGGATTATTCGGGAGAACATGATGCTGAGTGAAATTAGTCAATCACAAGAGACAGATATTGTATGAGACCACTACTGCAAACGGTTTTCATATTGAAAAATAAATAACGAGATAGAAAGAAACTCCATGTGGTTACAGATCAGATCAGGTTTTCTGGGATGTTAGAATTACAGAGTCAGATCATGACCAAGAAAGCCCCATGGAGCACTTCGACTCTGACAAATACATGTGTTGCCGTGAGTTAGAACTAACTCCACAGCATCAGTTTTCGTTATTAACTGCTGTCTCTTGTTCCCATTCAGGATGACGCTTAGGGTTGCCCGTAGGCATGCCCTGTACCCAAGATTAAAGTTTCATGCAGAATAATTTCACTGCCCTTAAAATTCTCTGCTCCACCTGTTTGTTCCTCTATTGTTCCTTGAACTCCTGCTAGTCGCTGACCTTGTTTCTGTCTCTTTAATTTTGCTTTATAATTGGAATCATGCATTATGTAGCTTTTTCAGACTGGTTTCTTGTACTTAATAAGTACTTAAGTTTCCTCCATATTTTTTTCATGGCTTGATGGCTCATTTATTTTTTTTGCTAGATAATATTTCCATGATACAGATATGCTCGTTTGTTTAGCCATTGACCTGTTGAAGGACCTCTTGATTACTTCCAGTTTGGGGCAATAATGAATAAAATTACGATAAATATTTGTATGCAAGCTTTTATGTGGATACAGATTTTCAACTCATTTGAGTAAATACCTAGGAACACAACTGCTAAAACATATGACAGGCCTTTGGAATAGTGGTTACATTACCAGATAAGTATTGGACTGCTGACAGCGAGATTGACAGTTCAAATCCACCAGATGATCCGAGGGAAAAAGATAAGCCTATCTATTCCCATAAAGAAATCCTGTCAGAAACTCTATAGAGGGACGCTGTGAGTCAAATTGGCTTGATGGCATTGTTTTTGTTTTTTTGTAAGCCTATGTAAGAAACTGCCACTGTCGGATTCCTATGCAAAACACTACGCCCTGCGCCACACCTATACTCCTGACAGAGCTTGTTAGCATCCCATGTTCAGACAGAGGCTCGTAGCTAGTAACTTGTAGATGTGTACATTTCGCCCAAATACCATTTTAAATGTCTTGAAGTTAGTTCTTTTAAAACATAATTTTTTGATTGGTAACCTCCTTTTGTCAGGAAATACATGAAAAACAACTTAATACCACAGAAAAGCAAGTGGATAAAGTGGAAATGATCTTAAAGAATATGGAAATGCTTCTACAAGAAAAAGTAGATGAGCAGAAGGACCAGGTGAGTGATAAGTTCTTGTCATTTCCTCACAAACATCTTATATCTGCACACTTCTACCTCCTGGGTATTCACACAGCTGGTGTAGTAAGAGACTGTCTGGTCACAGACTCCGAGAGGCCATGTTCATTAGTTACCCCTCAGACTGAGCCTCTATCAACACCTTATTCTTGAACATAAAGTAATTTGCCACAGGATTCATAATTGATAGCAGTCAATAAAAGATTCTATTATATATATATAACTAGCTTGTTTATTGACTTATTTTCTTTTGGGTATCATTTTAAGGTTTCTTTTTTGAGATGGCCACATAACCTCAGGAAGGTTATGGATTTATTCATGCATCCTTCATTCAGCACATTGCCTACTGAGCACCTACTGTGTAGGAAAGCATTTTTCTAGGTAGACCTGAGATAAATAAGCCCTCATGGAACTTAAATTCTAGAGCTGATGAGAGCTATTAATAAGATTGTAGTTGGCCAAGGGCTTTGAAGAAAACACATTTTCCTGGACTGTAGAGTCAGGGTGTTAGGGGAGACTATACTGCACAGATAAGGTATCTGAGCAGCCCCTTAATCATGACCTAACATATATGAGTGAGTAAAAAAGAAAAACAGGAAAACTCCACTCTGTGGAGCTTTCATAGGATGCATTGTTCCTACTAGCTGAGCATCGAGCAACTTGTTCTGAGTTAGTGCACCCAGCGGCGTCGCCTGGGAAGGTTCTCTGGTCACAGTGAATTTTTTCATAAAAGCAGTTTTGCTCACACCTTGTTTTTTTGTGATGGCTCATTTAAGAGAACTGCGTGTGGCTGTGAAAGTTTGCTTTCTGCTCCAGAAAAATGTCACAAAAACTGTTGTGATGTTGAATACAACTTACAAGGATAGCACTCTGAAAAAAACTCAAGTGTACCAGTAGTTTTCTTATTTCCAAAAAGGTAAAATGTCGATCGATAACAAACCTTATTCTGGATGTCCATCAACTTTCCAAACAGACAAAAATGTCCAAAAAATTCATCCACTTTTGCTTGAAGACCAATGATGGACCATTAAAAAGATGGGGAAGTTATCTGGACTATCTTGGAGCTTAGTTCAGTGAAGTTTAACAGAAGATTTGTGACAGGCCACCAAGAAGGAGTGTCAACTGGAAACAAGTCATTCTTGGAAAGAACAACTCTGAAGTGATCCAGACTTTTCTCAAGGTCATTACTGGTGACAAGCAAACTTCAGTCAAGCCAGGGGAAGACACCATCATCACCTTGCCCAAGAAAAACTCGTCAAGTGAAATTAAAGATCAAGATTATGCTCATTTGATTTTTTTGATGTCCATAATATAGTGCATTTAGAGTTCCTTCCACTAGGTCAGACTGTTAATCAAACTTTCTATTTAGAGGTTTTGAAAATATTGTGTAACAATGTGCAACAAAAAAGACCTGATTTGTGGCAGATGGGGGACTGGTTTTACCATCATGACAATGCAACTGCTCACATGCCATCTCAGTGTGCCAATTTTTGACAAGAAACAGCATGCCTCTCTTGTCCCATGCACCTTACCTGACTTCACTCCATGCAACTTCTTTGTGTTTCCACCAATGCAGAGGAACATGAAAGGACAGCTAGTTGATGATATAGAAGAGATGAAGCAAAAAAATGAGAGAGGTGCTGTCAGCCGTCCAAACAGCTGAATTTGAAAAAAAACAATGTTTCCAAGAATGGAAGCGCAGAATTGACAAATGTATTAGGTGTAATGGAGAGTACTTTGAAGGTGATAAGGTTGTTTTGTAAAAAAAATTTAAATACAAAGCTTTGAAACAAAATTCCAGGTTTTGGGGGTACCCCATCGTATACCTCAAGTAGAAAACAGATTAGCATTGGGGGAAGCATGTTGCTCACTGGTGGAATATCACATGTGTTGTACTTGAGAATCCTTCCTGACAGGTGCTAAATACCGGTAACATTTCCTGATCACCAGACAGCCATAAATAGGCACCCACACACTTACACTTCCCTGTTCGTGGTTGTGGGAAAATAGTCTCGGCCCTGTAAAAGGTTTTGCTCTACCGAGTGCCAGGCACCATGCCTGTCACTGTTCTACTGTTCCTTTACTTCCTCCTGCCCCTCCCCTACTCCTCTTAAGTCCCCTTTCTCCTCTTCTTTCCATCCTGCCTTGCTCTTTTTTATTCCCCCACTCACTGGGAGCCCTCCTTGCCATAAGTATGTAAGCCCATTGTAAAGAAGCCTGGCCCTCTGGCCTAGCCCTCAGCCCTCCTCTCTGCTCTTTAAATGCCCTTCAAAGACTCTGTGCTCACAACCCTGCTTCTCTCCCTTCCATGCTCCTCTCATGGCTCAGCCACTGTTCGTCCCCCCTGCCTGGGTCTACACCTAATTCGCAGCTCAGCTTTCAGAATGGATATAGACTCCAAGCACTCGTACCCCACTGATCTCACTCTGGTCCACACCCCCTCACTTTATGCCCTCTCTCTGGCCTTCCTGGTTCTGCCTTGCATACCGGCCTTGATTTCTTCTTAGCACAGGCGCTGCAATACCTCTGAGATCTCAGCTCGCCGCGCCTCACACCTTCCCATCTTCTTCAAAGTAAAAGTCAACCTTGTCACGGTGTCCTTTAAGGCTCTCTTAGATTTAGTGTCCACTCCTGCCCTGACTTCCTGTCTATGTTTCCTCAGGAGCACACACCTTCAGCTATGGTGGCTGCCTGCTGCTACCTAGTCACCCGAGGCCCTGACCAGCTGCAAGGTCTTTGTAATCTCTCTTCTTGCTACCTGGTGTTCACATAGCCCCTAGATTCCTAAACTTACTGGGCCTACCACCCCTTTTTACAGGAAAAAAAAATCACTCATTGTCCACCTGACCATTAAAATCTTTTGTACTATTGCCCTTAATTCAGGATACGGTTTGGGTGTCTGCTTGTGTAGCGCCCCTGGATGCTTTGAGGCCCAGACATCGTCACTGGACTGTTTCACTGCTACCCAACGGGCAGTACCGCCCCCTTTGGGAAATACTGGGATAGTCTCTGGACTCTCATTTTACTCAGAACTCCGTTCACATGTCATCTTACAGGAACAGCCTCGGGGTTTCTGTAGACAAGCAAAACCAGTAAAACATGTATGTAAATATATTGAGAAAATTGTACTTCGTGACTCACACACATGGGGGGGTTAGCACGTCCCATATCCGTGGGTCCAGTGGCAACTTGGAGACCTCTGCTGGTTCATGGGGTAGCAGAGGAACAGATGTCTGCAGGTTTATGAACTAGAACTGCAGGCCAGGCGTTAAGCAAAAACATAACAAAGAATCGAGACGGCTAACCACGATGACAAAATACAACAGAAATAAACCCCCATAGTTTTAACTGTTCGAGATTTTAGCTATTCAAGTCAGAGTTATCATTTTAATTTCCTATAGTCATCTTCAGTACTCTCATCTGGTAACCAGGTTCTTCCCATTCCTCAGTTTCATCGGAAAATCACTGGAGACTTATTCGCTGAGTAGCTCCTGCAAATGTATTTTGGCCTTCCGCTCTCATCCATTCCCTTCTGAAAACCAGAATCTCGCCTGCTAAGCTTTGATACTATTCCCTTCTTCCGATTTGGATTATATAATTTACAATCCATGGATAACAGATGTTGGTGTGCTTCTTCCATGTGGATTAGTTGACATCTCACTTAGATGGCTGCTTGTTTGGAAACAAGCCTTTAAGATCCCAGATGCTGTTCTGTCTGATTAGTGGGGCACCATCTAATTTCTTCACCAATGCTACCCTTAAGGGACCTGATCTCATTCAAGAACTTTTTGAAGCCCCCTTGTATTCTTGACCTGCTTCTGACAGGTATCAAGAAAAAGACATTGATTAAAGCAATAGCTATGTGCTGTCTTCCAGGAAATGTACTAATGTGCTCAAGCAGTGAAACCACATCTGGATTAGCAGTTACAATCAGAGCCACCACTGGTTAAGTTTATATCAATTCACTGTCACTCTCTTAAGATCCTTTTTTTTTTTTTTGCACAAGACAGATAGGTAAGTTGAATGAGATTGTGGTGGAAATCATCCCCCTCCATTCTTCAAGTCTTTATGGTGACATTAATCTCTGCAGGTTCTCCAGCAATGTAATACTGCTTTTGGTCTAATATTTCTTTGAGGAAAGTTCTAGTGGCTTCCACTTGGCCTTTCTTACTGTAATAACCCTTTCTCCATGTGTCAGGGATCCAAAATTCTGCCAATTGCATATTCTGGACCTGGAGAGATTATTACAGGATTATTTCAGAGACCACTGTACCCACTGTTGGATAGGCATGAGCTGACATTTGGGCCTCCTAGAATGAGTGTCAGTTTAGTGCCATAGGGATCCTTTGAGAAATATTAACTATCTATATTCTGACAGTGTAGTGGATTTCTACCTCAGAGGATTCATAGGAGTTGTGGGCCTATACACTTGCTCATCTTGGAATTGATAGAGCCCTCTAAGCATCCCCTGCATGTGTGGGTATGTCCATCTTGATAAATCTACTCTAACATTCCAATTTACTTCAGCTTTTAGATCCCTTTTCCAGTATATAAAAGCAATTCAACTTCATTCAGTATAGGCCACTTCATAGTCCTCATTGTCGTCCCGCAACAATGTAACTACTAGGTACTTTTCTGACGCCGTGAGCTGAAACATCGAATGAAGACTTGCCACTTGGCAGGCTCATAGCACTACACTCAGACTGACACAGTTCCCACACCTAATCCCGAGGCCTTTGTTTCTCCTTGTGTTCAGTAGGAAAAGCAAGCAGTCTCTGTCTGGAGTATGCCATACCTCCTCCTGGGCCACACTTTATGCCTCAAAGAAGTCGTGTCACGGGACAGTGGACTTCACACTAGTTATTGTTCTAAAAGCAAAAAGTGCATCTTGCAAAGCATTTGCCTCATACAAAGATTCCTGGGACACAGCTGTGGGACTATGGTCAGATGAGGATAAGAGGGCTGATTTTACTCTCGAAGGTGATTCAGGCAAAGAAGGTGGGTTAATCCCTTCAGATGGGGGCAGGAGGCTGGTCCTTCTGAAAATAAAAAAAGGTAATTCAACAATAAGGGCTCCATGTCCCTAGCTTGATCCTTTTATTGTCCACATTTTCCCATCTCAATTTTCAGGATCTCACATCTTCCCCGTCAAACCTTTCAACATAAGGGATTCAGTTGATGGTGTAATTAGCTATTCTTCAGCTAGGACTCAGGAATGATGGTGGTGTGTGGGTTACAAACTGGACTGTTAGCTAAAGGTCAGCGATTTTAAAAGCACCAGCCACGCCCCAGGTAAAAGATGAAGTTTGTGCTCCGATAAATATTTATAGCCCCCAGAGCCCTCGAGGACATTCGATTTTGGCTTATGCAGTCACTGTGCATTGCAGCCAACTCAGTGGTAGTGAGGATAAGACTCTGGATGGGTTTTCAGCAATCTCAACACTGCTACAAGAAATAAGACTTTATTTCAAGACCCAAATAGCAACTTTCAGGTCCTTTATGTACTGCTTGAGCCAGGACTTTGAAGCTCTGGACTCATCATTTTCTCTTTCCGCGTTGTGTATCTGAAAGCTGAACCAGCCAGCTTCACTATGCTTGTGGGTGTAACAAAAATGTTGAAAGATAATAATGAAATAGTAGTCACTCACAGCATTGTCTCTCACAGATGTTTGATCTAATGGTGGGGATATTATGCTTGTCTTTATTGCCACCTCATGCCATGGATTACTATGCCTCTTTACTATTGGAAGTCGAGCAATTAGTACTTTTAAATCCAGCCAGACTTGAGAATAAGTTCAGAAAGCATGCTGTAGTGGAGTTAACAAACCCAGGGACAAGAGAACAACAAGTGCTCCAAAATCAGTGACGAGGATGGTGTAAGAGGCCTAGTAGGGCTTGATCAAGGACAATGTAACTGAGAGGAATTACTGAAACTCAAATGAAGGCTGAGCATGATAGTGGGACAAGAGAAAAGTAAATGGAAATAGAGGAAAGAACTACAAGGCAAAGGGCATTTATAGAGGTCTAAGTACAGGTGTGTACATATGTAAATATATTTATATATGATGATGGGGAAATAGATCTATGTGCATATAGTTATAGATTTAGTATTAAGGTAGCAGATGGACATTGGGCCTCCACTCAAGTACTCCCTCAATGTCAGAACACTTTGTTCTATTAAGCTGGTATTCCATGAAGCTCACCTTCCTGACATGATCGCTGAAGACAAATGGGTACATAAGCAAATGTGGTGAAGAAAGCTGATGGTGCCCAGCTATCAAAAGATATAGCATCTGGGGTCTTAAAGGCTTGAAGGTAAACAATTGGCCATCTAGCTCAGAAGCAACAAAACCCACATAGAGAAAGCACAACAACCTGTGTGATCATGAGGTGTCGAAGGGATCAGATATCAGGCATCAAAGAACAAAAAATCCTATCATGGTGAATGAGGGGAAGTGCAGAGTAGGGACACAAAGCCCATCTTTAGGCAACTGGAGATCCCCTCACAGAAGGATCATGGGGAGGAGACAAGCCAGTCAGGGTGCAGTGTAGCAATGATGAAACATACAACTTTCCTCTAGTTCTTAAATGCTTCCTCTCCCTCCCCCGCCATCATGATCCCAATGCTACCTTACAAATCTGGCCAGAGGATGTAGACTGATACAGATAGGAAATGGAAACACAGGGAATCCAGGATGGATGAACTCCTCAGGACCAGTGGTGATACCGGGAGTGTCAAGGGAATGTAGAATAGAAAGGGGGAACCAGTCACAAGGATTTACATAAAACCCCCTCCCTGGGGGACAGACAACAGAAAAGTGGGTGAAGGAAGATGTCGGACAGTGTAAGACATGACAAAATAACAATTTATAAATTATCAAAGGTTCATAAGAGAGGGGGTCTGGGGAGAGGGGGGAAACAAGGAACTGATGCCAAGGGCTCAAGTAGAAAGCAAATGTTTGAGAATGATGATGGCAACAGATGTACAAATGTGCTTGACACAATGGATGATTGTGTGGATTGTGATAAGAGATGTAAGAGTTCCCAAGGAAAGTATATAACTAAAAAAGAAAGAAAGCATTCTGTGTTGGGCCGGGTTGACTAGAGAAACAAATCCAGAGATACTCATATATGTATAAGAAAAAGTTTTATCTCAAGAAGTAATTATGGATCAATAAAACATTCCATCCCAGTCCAGCTCTTCAGTCTATAAGTCGCTCTTCAGACTCATTAAGTCACATGCAATGATGCAGAATGCAGGACAATCACAGGCCAGTGGGTGTAGTTATGTGGATCCAACTGACCGTATCGTAGTGCTTGCAGCAGCCAGGAAAGTGAAGGCACAGAGAGTGGGGGAGGTGCCCAGGACCCTGCTTATGAGAAAGTCTCGCCCACAGAGAGTCACCATCAGGGTGTGACCTGATTGACAGACTAAACTCTACCCTTACACTTTCATATATCTTCAAGTTGACATGAAATGATGTAACTACCACTTATTCTTTGAGTTTTGTTCTTCTAGAATCACTCTTGGTGCCAAATAGCTAAGTCTGAGTTCTCAAGAGGGGTGCATCAGTGAGATGCACACATACATACATATAAAGAGATTTGCTGCACGGTAGGGGTTTATGCAGTTGTAGAGGTTGGCAAGTCCCAAACCTACCGTATGTGTCCAGTGGAAGCTAAGGATTTCTGATGACTTGTGGGGTTGTAGGACTGGTGAATCCACGACCTGCTGGTTAGGATGGAGACTTCTTCAGGTTTATAACACAGGAACTGCAGATCAGGCAACTAGAGTGCAGGTCAAGAAAGAGAGCAAACTTTGCCACAACTTCCACTTCGATAAAGGAAGCTGGCCACACTCCCGAGGCAATTTCCCTTTCAACTGATTGGCTATTCATATCAGATTACAAAAATGAAAGTTGATTCCATTATGAAAAAGCACCTGTCAGACTGATGAGAATCACAGTCTAGTCAAATTGAGGTTTACATTAGTCGTTACAGTTCCCTCAACCAACTAGCTGCCCCCCTCTTGCTCCTTGCTTGGTTTTCTCAGCACTTCCCCCATATGGCATACTAAGTTTGGTTCTCATTAGCATATGTGGTGCACAGCCCAGAGACTACGTTCACCACTGCTTCGCTAGTGCTAGAGCAAGACCTGGCATGTGGGCGCTTACTGACTATGTTCTACAAGTGAAATTTGGTGTTGACTAAACCCCATGCTGGGATTCTTGTGCCCTTGTATTTTGAATGAGGTCATTGCTAGTGTTTCCTGTCATTCACATCTGTGAAACCGTATGGGTTTGGCAGAAAGCTCAGACCCAGGAAACAGCAGTGGGGGTCAGGGCCACAGTGATTCCTAGGGCAAGGGGCAGTAAAGAACCAAAAATTGTTGTCATTCTTTGCAATTCATTATTGTATCGTACAATAGCCTTTCTGAGAACTGTTGATTTGTGACTCTTGGGTCTTCCGGTTAAACTGATTCCCACAATTTCCCTTAAATTTTCTCCAGTACATAATTCATCACACCCTCAGTTGGAGGTCTCACTTCAGGGTAACAAGAAGTGTCATACACGCAATATTTTTGTTATATCCTTAAGAACCTAAAGTTATCATTTCAACGACCGTGGAATGAACAGGGTCGGGAGCATGTACCCCTTCCCTGCACTCACAGTAATGGGTGGCTCTCTTCCCTCTCTAGTTTGAAAACAGCGTGAAGTCCAATTTGCTGCTCAAGGAGCTTTATGTGGAGAATGCACACCTGCTAAAAGCCCTCCAGGTTACTGAAGAGAAACAAAGAGGAGCTGAGAAAAACAGCCTCATCTTGGAAGAAAAACTCAGAGCTCTCAACAAATTAATCAGTAAGATTTCTCCGGCATCCCTCTGTGTGTAAAGACTGCTTGCTTTCTTGGAATTCATTCTGAAAAGAAAATCTTAAAACCTGAGCCACTGTGATGCCTTAATCACTTGCAGCTTATTGGCCATGGTACTCAGAAACAGGGCGACTGTGGTGTCTGGCTCGTTCCAGCAGCATCTGCTCTGTGCCAGATCCTGGGAACATACACGTGTTGGACAAGAGCACATTTTTATAAAACTCCCAATTTTATCACTGGGAAAACATGATGGAAACACTTGGTCAGGCCTGACAGAGAAAGTGGGTTAAGATAATGCAGTTCCAATACTGCATTTTCGACTTAAGCTCTCATTGCCATCGAGTCAATTACAATTCGTAGTGACTTTGGCTTCAAAGATTAAAATGTAAAGTAGGGCTCTAGACAGCTTTATCATATTTTTCCTTTTAAATTTCATTTATGTTTTCTTAAGCAGACACACAACAAAACATACATCACTTCAGCAGTTTTTAATGTATACAGTTTGCTGATACGGATTTTATTCCTCCGGTCTGTAGCCATTTTCAGCTTTTTTGAGTTGTTGCTCATCTGTTAGCATAAATTCACTCCCCTTAGAGTTCCAGGGGAGTCCAGGTGGCATGGTGATGACAGCGCTGGGCTTCTAGCCACAAAAGCAGCACTTTAAATCCAACAGACTTGGGAGAAAGACATGGCTGTCTGCTCCCATGAAGAGTTGCGGTCTCAGAAACGCACAGGGGCAGGTCTACTCGGTCCTGTAAGGTCATTGTGAATCAGAATTGATTTCATGGCAGTGTGGTTGGCTTTGTTTTTTGTTTAAAGTCCCAGGCAAATACTTCAAGTTGTTTTCCATTTTATTCCACATACATAGTTGTTAAAAGATCATCAAGCTCAAAGCAGACTTTTTTTTTACTAGTTAAGCCAAACTATTACTTGGTTTCAAGAAGACATTATGGTACATTTCTGGTTTAAGGCAATAGTTTTAGGAGTTCAGCCACCCTCCATGGCTCCAGAAAGTTGGGAATTATGAGAATTTTCTATTCTTGTCTGTATTTTTGCCCCATTTTGTTCAGGATCCTTCTCTGAACTCTTTGATCAAAATGCTCAGCAGTGGTAGCCAGGCACCATGCAGTTCATTTGGACTCGTGACAAAGGAGGGCATTGTTTATGGAGGCAGCTAATTAGCCATGCATTCCAGAATCCTACTCTATTCGATTCTGTTGTTCCACATGAATCGACACCAACTGTGCCTGACAACTGAAGGAGGAGGTAGAACAGAAGCACCAAACATGTTAATAAGCCAAATAATGGTATGTCCCATGAAACCATTACCCTGAACCTAAGAGCTTTACTGTCTGGTTATTCAGCTCTGTCCTCTGTTACACTTCCCAATGGCTGCTGAGTGCAGACTTTCCAGAAGGGCTTCCCTCTGTAAGCAGAGTGTCCTCTAGACAATAAAGGGGAGGACTCTTGTTCGTTTGGAACCACTTTACCACATGTAAATATTGGTACTGTGGTTACATCTGTAGGCTTGTATTTATTGTACATTAATCTTTTTTTCATTGGAGTGTTTTTGCACTGGGAATTGAACTATATGTTAAAAAAGATAAAAATATAGTTTTATACCAAAATTGATGGTCATTTGTTTATCTGAATGTACTACTGTAATGTGAAATGAGTCACTGTATTTGCAGTTTTTCAATTAAAAAATTTCAATTTTGTCCTTTGTTCTTCAATTATAAAATATCTCAAATAATTAGAAAATACAGTTTTAGGAGAAAACCCATATACCCATCAACTAGATACATTTAATATAATATTTTGAAATTTTTCTTTTTAAAAGGTATAAAATATTTTAGATAGAGGTGAAGGTCGTATTCTATTGATTGCAACCTTTTACTCGTCCTAAAGGCACGCACTATCCCAAAGATGGTAAGTAAGTCTCCTGGTCTCTTTGTACATTTATTATATATGCATTATATAGTCTTGATTAGTGTCCACTCTTTTACTTTTGCATGTATCCATTGCAACGGCTACACAGAAACTCACAGACAAAATGCGTGATGAAAGAATTTAATAACTCAATAAGTTATAGTGCCAAGAGAAATGCTCAGGGTAGGTGTTTAACAGGACACATTACAGAGTTTCAGGTATGCTAATAAACACCCGAAGTGGCATACAACTCTGCTATGAGCCTCAACCCAAAGACATTCAGCTCAGGCTCTGGTCAAACCCAGGTCAGCAAACCCAGGTCTCCGAATTAAGTGCCCAGACTGAAGGACCAGGAAAACGTCAGTCTTCACAACCTAGAAATTGAAAACATTGTTCGGCACCCAGCTACCATGACCAAGTGTTATGAAAAGGATCACAACAGAAGGTTCTGTCTAGAGTGGGGGAGAAGTTAAGAACATAACCCTAAAGGATGCCAGGTTTACTGATCGAACAGAGATAGGCAGGACCTCCAAGATTTGCACTCTTCCCCTGCAGATCGGGAACTGAACTCAAATGGTACATTGACGGTATTGCTGCAATTAATGGGTTGAATCAGAATGCATATGAATTGTGGTAAATGATGTAAAAATATCACCTGATCTTTTGAGGGCAGGCCAGGTATGAGTGATAGGCTTTTTCACTGGGGTCAAGGAGGGGAGCCAAGCCCTTCTTTCAAAAGATATTTTTAATTAAAAGTTTCTTTTTTCATATAACACTGTTTAGGAATGAATAAAATGTAGCACAAAACCTGTCTCTTTCAGCCCTGCCATGTTCCCAAACATGCTCCGCAGTGTTCCCCTTGCTCATATGATAAATATGATTATATCTATCCATACTTGTTTTATGAAAAATGCTCACACTGTACAAGTTGTAAAGCGGTCCTTCAAAAATTAAGGACTGTAAAAATTGTCCTTCAAAAAAAAAGTTAAGTATTCCAAGATAAAAGCTGAGCGTTCATAGCTATTAGACTCCCATACAAGAAAACTTAAATCCAGTCCTCCAACGTGAGAAATGTGAAGGAATGATACTAGAAAGTCACTCAAAGTTGAACACAAAAGGGAAAATGATGAGAACAAATGTACAAATGTGCTTGAAAATTGATATATTTATGGATTGTGATAAGAGTTATACAAGCCCCCAATAAAACTATTTTTTAAGTTGTACGAGCCCCCCAAAAACTGATTTAATAAAAAAGAAAGAGCTAGATCTGGAAATGGTGGAATGTCACCTGGCTTATATTCTTTTCTTATTTTTTGTACAATGACTATATTCCTTTCTCTCTTTTTTAATCATTTTACCACAATCCATATCTACACCCATTGTGTCAAGCACATGTGTACATTTATTTCCATCATCATTCTCAAAATACTTTCTTTCTACTTGAGGCCTTGGTATCAGCTCCTCATTTTTCCCCTCCCTCCCCACCCCCTTCCCTCATGAACCCTTGACAATTTATAAATTACTATTATTTTGTTATGTCTTACACTGTCCAACATCTCCTTTCACCCACTTTTCTGTTGCCTGTTCCTCAGGGAGGGGCTTATATTGTAGATCCTTGTAATCGGTTCCTCCATTCTATCCCACCTTTCCTCCACCCTTGAATTATCGCCACTCTCACCACTAGTCCTGAGGGGTTCATCTGTCCTGGATCCCCTGTGTTTCTTTCTGTACCCGTGTACATCCTCTGGTCTAGCCAGATTTTAAGATAGAATTGGGATCATGATAGTGGTGGGGAGGAAATATTTAAGAACTAGAGGAAAGTTGACTCATCCTTCCCTGTGGTCCCTCTGTGGGGAGATTGTTCCACTATCTACAGATGAGCTTTGGATCTCTGCTCCAGCCCTCTCGTTTTTATTTGTTATGTGTCTGCTGATGCCCAGTTCCTATGACTCCTCATGATCGCACCAGCGATGTGCTTCTTCCATGTGGACTTGTTGCTTCACTGCTGAATGGCAGCTTGTGTGACATCAAGCCTTTTAGACCCCAGACACTATATCTTTTAATAACCGGGCACCATTTGCCCTCTTCACCACATTTGTTTATGCACCTATTTTGTCTTCAGCGATTGTGTCAGGAGGGTAAACATCTCATGCTGCTGACTGGTTAGAACAAAACTTTCTCTTTTTAAAAAAATTTATGTATTGGGGCTCATGCAATTCTTATCACAATCCACACATACATCAATTGTGTAAAGCACACTTATACATTCATTGCCCTCATCATTCTCAAACTTCGCATTCCGCTTTGGTTCCTGGAATAAGCTCCTCATTTTCCTTTTTTCTCTCCCTCTCCCTCCCCGCTCCCCTCTCCCTCATGAACCCTTGATAATTTATAAATTATTATTTTATCTTATCTTACACTGCTGGCGTCTCCCTTCACCCACTTTCCTGTTGCCCATTCCCCAGAGAGGAGGTTATATATAGATCCCCGTGATTGGTTTCCCCTTTCTACCCCTCCTTCCCTCCCGGTATCACCACTCTCACTGTTGGTCCTGAGGGGGTTCATCTGTCCTAGATTCCCTGTTTCCAAATCCCAACTGTACCGCTGTGCATCCTCTGGTCTAACCAGGTTTGCAAGGTAGAAGTGGGATCATGATAGTTGGGGGGAGGAAGTGTTTAAGAACTAGAGGAAAGTTGTGAGTTTCGTTATTGCTACACTGAAGCCTGAGTGACTCATCTCCCCACTACCGCTCTGCAATGGATGTCCAGTTGTCTACAGATGGGCATTGGGTCCCCATAGAACAAAGTGTTCTTGAATGGAAGGAGGATATGAGTGGATGCCCAAAGTCCATCCCCTACCTCAGGGTATTGCCATATAAATATATGTACATGGGCCAATACCTCTATTTTTGTAGATTAATGTATTTACATATGCACACCACTATGTTTATACCTCTATCCATTGCTTTGCTTCCTTGGTCCTTCCTCTGTTGCCTTTTACCTTCCTCATGTCCCACTGCCACTTTCCCCTTATTTCTGCCTCTTGGTAACCCCCTTAGCTAGTCTGCTGTTGCTCCAACATTACCACCACCCCCACCTTGGATCCCTATATCCTCATTACTGGCTCTGACACCCCAGTTGTTCCCCTGTCCATGGCGCAGCCTGCTCAGCACCCCCTTCCTCCACCACTCTGACCTCCCAGGTCTCCCTGGAACCGTTGGTCCCAATGCTCTCACCTCAAGCATGCCTCCCATACCTATCCTATATAGGTAGGTACACCGACTATGACATAGCCCAAAATGATTTTTTAAAATAAAAATAGTAAATCAATAAGAAAAATTTTTTAAAAAGAGAAAAGAACTATACAAAAATCCTGGGTCTCTTCGCTGGCCTTCAAGACTGTCCAGGAGCTGCCTCTCCCAGCCTGGAGTGCATGTAGACCCTACTATGAAGCACCAAACCATGAGGACAGCATGGTCACATGGAAGGATGCATGAAGAGAGAGAGCTACAGGCTAGGGAGAGGAGCCAGCATGCCACACCCACACAGAGGCAGGCCAGGAGAGAGGAAGAGAAAGAGAGCGGGACTAGACCCCACGCTGGCACGCCAGGCTCGGAGGATGACGTCCCTGGGGGAAGCTAATGGGACACAGAGGGAACTGGACAACTGACAACAGCTGGTGGCATGCTGTCCCCTTGCTGGAGCAGACTGCGACAAAGTATATTTCTTGATCACAATTGAATGTAAACAGAATTTGGTAACACAATGAAACTGAAATACACAATTATATGGAAATTAAACCATTATACAAACAACCAGTGAATATTTAGAGTCAAATGAAAATGAAGATACAACACACGAAAACATTTGAGACTCTGAAACTGTTAGGGTGGGGGAAGGGAAGTATACTTATTACCAATTAAGTGAAGGTTTACAGAGAAGTTCATCAGTTTTACATCGAAAAATTCATACACATTGATTTTGCACATCCACTCCAATACCTTCCATGTGCCATCCTACTTCCCCACTGGGCTTTCTCTTACCATCACTCCTTCTTTAGTAACCCTCTGGACTTTGTCATTGGGTAAATGCTGCCCTTTGGGTTTTAAGCTGTTGATGGTTTTAAAAAAGGTCATTTCAGTTCCACGCCTAGAGGACATTGGCTATATTCTTGGGGTATGCTACTAGACTCCATTCAACCAGTAAACCCAGTCTGTTTTATGATCATGAGTTCTGTTCCACATTTTACCCCCATTCCATTGAGGACCTTCTAATGTGATTGTGTTCAGAGTAATAGGTAGCAGTAGTCAGGCACCATTTAGGTTTTCCAAGCTCAAGATTATAGAGACTAATGTTTGGGTTGTTCATCATTCTATTGTAATAATTGTATTCAACATGTCTTTTGACTTCACTCTTGTTTCCTCCGAGTGCAGAGAGACCAATAGTTACTACTGGCTGCTCATGCACAGTTTTTCTTATTTAAGTCACTTTTTTAAAAAACAAAAATTTCAAAAGAGGACCTGATGCAAGGGGCTTAAGTGGAGAGCAAATGCCTTGAGAATGATTGGGGCAGGGAATGTATGGATGTGCTTTATACAATTGATGTATGTATATGTATGGATTGTGGTAAGAGTTGTTTGAGTCCCTAATAAAATGTAAAAGAAGAAAAGAGAAAAAAATGATTAGGGCAAAGACTGTACAGATGTGCTTTATACAATTGATGTATGTATATGTATGAACTGTGAAAAGAATTGTATCAGCCCCAATAAATTGTTAAAAAAATAAATTTAAAAAAATTCCTTTTATTTTTTTTGTACTGTCCGACGTCTCCCTTCACCAACTTTTCTGTTCTGTTTTAATGTAATTTTTATCATTAAACTGTGAGTCTAATGGTAACAAAATAGAACGTGTGTGTGTCTGTGTTAAAACAGTCATTAAAGAATAGAATTCAGAGACAGAGAATTTTTTTAAGTTTTTAAAAATATTTTCTATTGTTACTTAGGTGAAGGTTTAAAGAGCAGACATCAGTTTTACATTAAATAAGTCGTTAAATCTACCATTGTCTTTTCATTTCCAATATTTTTTGCCTATCTCTTGTTTTATATTGTCTTCCCTTCACAAAAATAACACCTGTCTACCCTCTAGCTTCCACAGACAGAGAACTTATTGTTGACAAAGGCCTAAAAAACATTAAATGGGAAGCAGACACCTCTTCAATAAATGCTATTGGAAATACTGGCTATCCACTTGCAGAAGAACAAAAAAAAGACGACTGCCTCACCCATGCACAGAAACAAACTCAAGATGGATCAAATTCCTAAATGTAAAACCCAAAGCTCTCAGGATCAGAAAACTGGGACAAAACTAGGAACCCTAGTGCAGTAGATGGGCTATCAGAAATAACAAAGCTGACACAATCCATAGAAAACAAAATAGTGGGACATATTAAAAAATAAAAAACTTGCATACATTAAAAGACTTCATTGAAAGAGTAAAAAGACCCATAGACTGGGAAAAGATATTTAGTAATGACATAACAAAGGACTAATTACTAAAATCTACAGAATTTACAAGGTGGCAAGAAAAACAAACTAGTAGCCCTATGAAAAAGTGGGCAAAGGACCGGAGCAGATGATTCACAAAGGATGATACGTGAATAACTAATAAACATATGAGTAAGTTCTCTCAGTCATTAGCTATCCAGGAAATGCAAGTGAAAGCAACCATGAGATACCACCTAACACCCATAACTGTAGCCCAGTTAAAGTAAAAAAGCTGAGAACAGCAAATGTTGGAGAGTGTGTGGTGAGATAGGAACTCTTATCCTCTGCTGGTGGACTTGTAAATATGTACAGACACTCAGGAAGGCAGTATGGCGATACCTAGAACAGATGGCAACTGAACTACCATATGATCCAGCAATACCATTACTGAACATATACCCCAAAGAAATAAAAAACATCATAAGCAGACATTTGCTCCCCCATGTTCATCACAGCACAGCTCACAATTGCTAGAAGCGGCCTCCATTCCCAACAATGGATAAAAAACCTCTGGTACATAAACATGATGAGTACTGCGCATGCCTGAAGAACAGCAATGAGACCCCTCACGTCGTGGAGGGCTCTGGAAGACATGCTGAGGGAAGCGAGTGAAGCACGAAAGGACAAGCACTGTGTGAGTCCAGAGCAGCAGGAACAAGCAGCAGAAGGGGCGCAAGCTCAAGCGTGCAGGCCATGCAGTCGTCTGGCTGGGGTCAGACAGGCCGCTAATGAGCTGGACCAGTGCCAATGACCTACACATCATCTGCTCCTGGTGAGTATAGTGTAGGTCACTTGGCCGGAGGTCACCTCAGGACAGCTGGGATCAAATGGAGGGTGCGAGGGGGTAGTGGCTGTTCGCTGAATAGTAGCCATTTAGATCTGTGGTGAGGTCTCCCAGAGAGGGAGGTAGCCCCGTCGGAGGAACGGGGTTTACTGATGAGAGGTGCCGCACAGGAGATGAAAGGGAATGGTCAAATTTGGGGGTACATAGGTGCATGCCTGTTGAAGGGAGGGGAGGGAGAGCTAACCTCCAGGTGGGGGACAAAAGACTGAGGATGCTCTTGGCAACAATAAATGGGAGGTGTCTTCAGTGGCATGCAATGGGTGGGCAGAACTGGTGTAGGGCATCTGGGGGGGGTATCCCAGGAAAGCAGACCAGGTGCCATAAAATGCTGGGACACCAAATCCTGGATCTTTGGGGTGCATGCATGCTCCAGAGGCTACATCAGTGAGCCCCATATGGGAATCCCACTGGGTGAACTAGACTCTACCTCAGACACACTTGTAACATGAGGACTTAAGCGGGAAATACATGGTGCCTGAGGAAGCAGAAAACAGCTGTACCAAGAGTGGTGTACTGATGGTTGGTGGACAAATAAGGTCATGTTACATCAACCCCCTTTATGCTGGGTTAAGATATCTAGTATTCTGGAAATCTTGTGACAGCCCCTCTACTGTGTGTTGCATGTGCTTGGGTATATTAAGGTGTGTCTCAGGGGTGCAGCACCATGGGGGTCACTTTCTTGAAGCTGTTATTTGTTTCTGCTTTTTAGTAAATGAGACCCAGAGACTTTGAGAAAGAAAATATAACAATAGTTTGGGGGGGGCGAGGATAAAGAGGGTCGGGGGAAGTAAGAGGGAGATGATGTCAAGTAGTCTAGGAGGGAAATGTATGTGTGGAGACTGATTGTGGCAGCAATTTTACAATTCTGTTTGATGTGATTGAACTATGGAATAATATGACATTTGTATTAACTCCTAAGTTAGCAAATTTTTTAAAAAGCATAGATTCAGGAATGGTTTGGGGGCTCACACTTAAAAAGAATTATCATGGCCCTGCTCAGTACTCACCTTCATGAAATGGTCACTGAAGATAAAGGTACTACAGCGAAGTGTCGCAAAAAGTAGATAGTAGCACTCCCTCAATGTATGAATACTTTCTTTTATTAAATTGGCACTCTGTGATGCTCACCCTCCCGACACAACTGCTGAAGCCAAAGCGGGTGAACAAGTAAATGTGAAGAAAGCTGATGGTGCCCGGCTATCAAAAGAGATAGTGTCTGGGGTCTTAAAGGCTTGAAGATATACAAGCGGCCATCTAGCTCAGAAGCAACAAAGCCCACATGGAAGAACACACCAGCCTGTGTGATTGCATGGTCCCGAAGGGAACAGATATCAAAGAACAAAACCTCAAATCATTGGCTGCACACCTCCATGATACAATCACCGAAGACAAAGAGGTGCATAAGCAAATGTGGCGAAGAAAGCTGATGGTGCCCGACTATCGAAAGAGATAGTGTCTGGGGTCTTAAAGGCTTGAAGGTGAACAAGCGGCCATCTAGCTCAGAAGCAATAAAGGCCACATGGAAGAAGCACACAAGCCTGTGCAATCACGAGGTGCCAAAGGAACCAGGTATAAGGCATCATGCAATATATATATATATATATATATATATATATATATATATATATATATATATATATATATATATATATATATATATATATATATATATATATACACACACACACACACACACACACCATAGTGAATGAAGGGGGAAGTGCAGAGTGGAGACCCAAAGCCCATTTGTCGGCCACTGGAGATCCCCTCATAGAGGGGTTTAGGAGAGGAGATGGGTCAGTCAGGGTGCGATGTAGTACCGATGAAGAACACAGCTTTCCCCCAGATCCTGGATGCTTCCTCCCGCCACCTACCATGATCCGAATTCTACCTTGCAGGACTGGATAGGGCAGAGGTTGTACACTGGTGCATATGAGGGCTGGAGGCACAGGGAATCCAGGGTGGATGATACCTTCAGGACCAGGGGTGTGAGGGCCGATGCTGGGAGAGTGGAGGGTGAGTGGGTTGGAAAGGGGGAACTGATTACAGGGATCCACATGTGACCTCCTCCCTGGGAGATGGACGGCAGAGAAGGGGGGGGGCGGTAGACTCTGGATAGGGCAAGATATGACAAAATAACAATCTATAAATTATCAAGGGCTCATGAGGGAGGGAGGAGCGGGGATGGAGGGGGGAAAAAAAGAGGACCTGATGCAGAGGGTTTAAGTGGAGAGCAAATGCTTTGAAAATGATTAGGGCAAATAATGTATAGATGTGCTTTTACAATTGATGTATGTATATGTATGGGTTGTGATAAGAGTTGTATGAACCCCTAATAAAATGTTTTTTTAAAAAGTACTAAATCTAAAAAAAAAAAAAGAGTGGCTGAATTACAACACTAACTGAACCCTCTACTTAGAATGATTTCTGATGTTAATAGGAGAGCATGGATTGGGACTAAATGGGAACCTGAAAGTTACGGTGGAGAGGACTGTGCTACGCTGAGTTTTCTAGAGAAATAAATCAAACTACACTCAAATAACTTTATAGCAAAAATAAATTTACAACAGGAAGCCCAGCCCAGTTCAACTCAAGTCCATGGGTCAGATGCTAGATGAAGTCCCCTTTAGACTCACCCAGCTTCCAGCCAATGAAGCAAAGGCAAAGCAGGAATCGGGAAAATCACAGGCCAGTAGGGGCAAGAGCATCTGGATGTAAGGTCAGCAGGAAGAGGGCAGGGCACTGCAGCTCCTATGATCAGCAGGCCGGCTCGGCCATGAATCCTAGAGATGCAGAATCAAGGTAAGCAGGATGGAGGGAGAGGGAAGGAAAGTTGTCCATGGCATCTCTCTAAATTGGGCACCTCCTCCAAGGAGAGGGCCTTATTGAGATTGAACTCTACCCATACTTTCACACAGATGCATCAAACTGATATAAAATCGAACCATCATAGGGACACACGGAAAGATTATTCTCAGAAATATCAGAACATGGATCCTTGACATGCCATTGAGTTACTTCAGCCAACAACACTACCACTCACATCTGAAGAGTTTAATCCATCATTAGTAAAGCCATTGTCCCCTCCACCTGCACTTGAGCTTAGCCCAACTTTCCCTGCTGATAGGGAACCTCGAGTTGTATCTGGAGCATTCCCTGCAGCAGATGCCTTGCAAGATAATGCTGACACTTGCTGGGAAACACCTTCGACACTCATGCCTGCTTCGACACTGCCTCTAAACTTGTCTCAGTAATCCCAAAGGTGACCTCCAAATATTGATCCAGAAAGAGCTGTGCTATCCTCTTAAAGGACTGCTAGCATTTTCTAGTATGTACAGGCAGAGACCCGAGGAATGTGTGCGGGAGTGAGATGATGATGCAAGGAGCGAACGGTTGCATCAGTCTGAATGTGTTGACGTGGACCAACTAAGCACTGATCCTTCAGTCAGTGTTTCAGCACCAGACGTTAGGACAGAATCTAATAGTTTATCTGTTTGGTTTACTGAAGCAAAGCTTCTGCAGTGGCTTAGAGCAAGTTAAGTTGAAGTACCAGACCTAGCTTGGTATACTTTAGAGGATTAAGGGAATGGGCGTGTTTCAGGGCAGACCCATAGACTCACAAATGGAATGCACTGAGGACACACCTTTTCTCTCAGTGGGAAACAAATTTCTGAAGGGATCATAAGTATCTCTAAAGACTGCTGTGATTGATATTTTATTTTGAGCCAGTTTTGACAGTGGAAAATACCCTAATTAAGACGTTTGCACATAACATGGCTGATTGGGTCCCATGGTAGTAGACGGTAAGCAGTAGCATTTAACAGAGACAAGGTGGGTGTGGTTGCCAAATGGTTAGCAGAGTCAAAGTAGTAACAGAATAGCCTGATTTGTATGGCATTGGATACCTAAGCAGAGTGTCCCTAGGAGTGAAATAAATGAGAAACCTACCAAATCTATCATTGATCTGTACAAGTTGAAAAATTCTAGGCCAGTTGAATAGCAGTCTAATTCAAATAGCCAGATATAGAGTCGCAAATGCTCGATCAATTCCCAAAAATTGAGCCAGTTCACAAACCCTTCATTTACGGGGAAGCCAGGTCCCTTTGAGGAAGGCACCCACTACACTAATAAAAAAAATGCATAGTTAGCCTTTCTCCCAGGCCTGCCCAGTGGAAACTGCGCCTTTTATAAGTGACAATTCATTGGAGAAAGGAAATAATCAGACGTTGGGGATGGTTACTGGACATTGGCTCCAAACTGACATTAATCTAAGTGACCCTAAATTTTAAGGTCCCACAATCAGACTAGGAGCATATAAAGGTCAAGTTATAATGGAGTCTTAGCTCAGGTTGATCTCACAGGGGATCCAGTATGAGCCCAAACCTATCCTATAGTAATTTCCCTGTTCTAGAACACATAAATGGAATAGACAGACTCACTGACTGCCAGTACCCCATATGGCTACCTGACTCTAGAACATGGACTACTATGGCAGGGGCAGGAGTGGAAGCTAGTAAAGCTACCTCTACTTAGGAAAATGGTAAAGCCAACGCAATTATGTTTTCCTGGAGGGATTGCAAAGATCAGGGTGCAAAGATTGCACCATCAAGGAATTGAAGAATATAGGGCTGGAGACCATTACTTCCGAACTGAGCTGTTGTCTATGGGGGGACTAGCAAACTCTAGACCTATGTGGTTTGTAAGGGTCCAGGTATAAGCTGTGCTTACACACACACAAGCACCAGCAGCGGTTAAGCCAGTTTTTAGTGTGGGGTTTTTTAATCACTTTATTAGGGGCTCTTACATCTCTTTTATAACAATCCATACATCAGTGGAGTCAAGCATATTTGTACATATGTTGCCATCATCATTTTCAAAACATTTTCTTTCTACTTGAGCCCTTGATATCAGCTCCTTTTTTCCCTCCCTCACCCACCCTCCCATCCTCAAGACCCTTGATAAATTATTATCGTTTTCCTATCTTACACCATCTTCTATCTCCCTTCACCCACATTGCTGTTGTTTGTCCCCCTCAGGGTGTGGGGGTTATGTCTACATCATCATTGTAATCAATTCTCTGTTTCTCCCCCTTCTCCCCCTACATTCCCCCTAAGTGGCCTACGCTGATAGTATTGCTACTCCCATTACTGTTCCTGATGTGTTTATCTGTCCTGGATCCCGTGTGACAAGAGCTCTTATCTGTACCATCTGGTCTAGCTAGATTTGTAAGCTAGAACTGGGATTTGTAAAGTAGAAGTGGGGTCATGATAGGTGGGTGGGGTGGGGTGCGGGAAGCACTAAAGAACTAAATAAATGTGTGTCTCGTTGGTGCTGTACTGCACTCTGGCTGACTTGTCCCTCCTGTGAGGGATGTCCAATTGTCTACAGATGGGCTTTGAGTCTCCATCCGACTCCCTTCATTCACATCATATGATGGTTTGGGGTCTCCTGATGTCTGATACTGTTAGATTCCTCAGGTGGAAATACCTGGGTCATTGGCTTCCCATGAGAATGAATTCACACCGAAGCCTGGTTTGTGATCCAAGTGAATTTTTATAAAGGATAGAAGTGTAAAGGTGAAACTGAGGTACAGGGAGGAAGACAGACATAACTGACAGGACAAGGAAAGCAGAAACAGAAATAGCTTTATTAGGTGGGGCAGTAGGGCGGCTCCTGCGGCTCCCTGCCGAGGTTTCGTGACCTAGGCGGACAGGTCAGGGAAATCCCATTCAGCAGCTGGGGGCGAGGGTTTTTACAGGGGTAGTGAGGAATGTATGGCAATTAGCATATGGGGTCTGGAGACCTGGAGAATTGCTTGTCATCTCTTTGCAATTCTGACTTTTCAGGGCCCTCCACTGGGAGGCGTGGTTGACAGTACTGGTTGACTCCATTGACTCAATTAAGCTTACCTGGCCTAGATTGAGGTCCTCCCAAGAGTACTGGCTTCGTCTCAACTGCCTGAATTTATTCATGCCATCCAGCCTGGAGCAGCTTCCCACAGTCTGTAAGGGTGGAGGGAGGCCTTGGCAGGTAGAGGTAGAGGTTTCTGCCTCTAGCTCCCTAACACTTTCTGATCCCATCTACACCTTGTGATCACACAGGCTGGGCAACAATTTTATTAAAGCATAGATAGAATCATTTCCAAAGAAAGTATGTGAGTCCTTCTGGCATGGTGAAAAGGATACCTTAAGCATAGATAAAATATGCTTTGCTCCCGGAATGTAGTGGGGGCCCCTTTCACAAATTAAGAAGGGTCATTCATTGTCTAGGGGAAGACTCCTAGTTTCTAAAAGACAGTTTTAAAGGGGAGGAGTTTGCCACTCCACAGATGTACAATTAGCTTTCTAATTAGTTATTTAGACCACCCTTGAGGCTCTTTAAATTGCAATCTCAGCTTTTGTCTCTGGATCAGTGTGCTGTCAGATTTATCTCCAGCAGCACTGCTGTGTGAGGACATTCATTAGGGCCTAGCTTCAAGGTTGACCTGCTTACTAACCTGTTCTCACAAGGTCTTCTGTTAATTCCCATATTGCAGGCAGAAAATGCCTCTTCTGTCCCTGTCAATTTGGTCAGTGCAAAAAACAGATGGATCTTTGAGAATGGCAGGGGGTGCCTGGAAACTTATCCAGGTGGTGACTCCAATTGCAGCTGCTGTCCCAGAAATGGCTTTATTGCTTGAGTAGATTAATATCTCTTCTAGTATCTGATAGCAGCTACTAATTGGGCAAATGTGTTTTTCTCAATTCCAGTTTTAAAGGAGCAGCACAAGCAGTTTGCCTTTAGCTGTTGTGGCAGTTAGATGTTATGTCAACGTGACCCTGTGGGAAACTGTAGCACTAGTCCCACCTATCAAACAGGTTACAGCCTGATGACTCCTCCTAGGGGATATGAACTTTCAAATAAGAAAGACAATGAGAGCAGCAAGAGGAGATAAGCAGCACCTGAGAGGGGATTGAGGGGCAGCTGGGAGGAGGAGGATGACCAAGCAGCACACACTGCAGAGAACAGCGCTAAAGAGTTACTGAAAGGGATAGCACTTCCAGACCATAGGATTGTCACCATAAAGATAGGTAGACACAAATAGACTACAACGAGAGAGCAGAAACACCAGCCAATTAGAACCGCTTAGGGCATCTCCCCTCGGCCGCCTGAGGGGAGATTCCCGGGTCTTTGAATTGGGAAGCTAGCTGACGGGGTGGGGGGTACGTGCCAGTGGGGTGTGATAGAGCAAAAGGATCATAATTCGAAGTGACCAGACTGGGGCCATGGAAAATAAAAATATAAATTTCTTTGGCTTCCTGCCAAGACCAGAAGACTGCCAGTGGAGATCCCCCATCTAGGACTCACTCCTAGTAGTGGGTACTTCACAGCTTACTGAGCCTCACAGGGCTGAGAACAGGGCAGCTGAAAGCAGGTGTTAAGTGATTAACACCAAGAGCTCCAGCCCCCTCCTGAGGTACCACTCAGCACAACCCCTGATCAGAAGACACCCAAAGGCCAGGTACCTTAAATAATTGGGCCACTCTGAGGATTTATTTTCATATTACTTGTTACACATACCTGGATTGCATACACCTGACTCATTGACTAAGTATTTGCATCACAAAACAAGAAGCTGGAGCAGGTTTGGCAGGCAGAACAGGTTTTACAAGCCCAGGCAGGGAATTTATATAAGGGAGTTTATATATATCATTTGTATATATTTGTATGATATATTACTTTACGTTTTTTCCTTCCGATCTCATTGGTTTATTTCCTAGACCCCTAACACCCCATCTACCTACTAGTTCGCACCCACAACAGAGACTAAGCTCTGTGTGAAGCTTAGTGTCCCGGACAAACATACATTAACAGCTCTCCTGCATCTTATGCTAGTATGATTTTTCCTATTACTATTATTAAAACTGTCATCTCTTACCCCTTTTCTTTCATTTTCCTTTCTTTAGTCTAAATATCCAAAGTTTTACTTCATAACATCATTAACCTGTCTTTTAGTTTCACTGTACTGATCATCAAAATTTTTCTTACATTTTCAGACTCATAAAACCAAAGACTAATACTACTATCACAATATTTAAAATTGTTTTTGCTCTCAAATACTAGTACCCATTGATCCATCGTTGCAAATGAGGCATTTCAGGGCCAAATACCCCTTCCTTTAACCTACTATATAACACTACCTGATCCTCCACCCTCTTTTTTAACCTACTGCTTCCTTCACTCTCCCAACACTCATAACATTTCCTCCCCAAATTTCATATGACTCCCTTAACACATAAATTAGCAACGTCCCTCAGACACTTAATACAAACTATCCATTAGCCCTCTACTGCACCACCTAATAGAGTTAACCAGTTCCAAATAACATCGCCTACATAACACTCCCAATAGACTCCAAGATGACAAGGAAACAACAGAAGATATTAGTCACACACACACACACACACACACACACACAAAACAAGAGAAACATAAACAAATAACCAAATAGCAATCAGACTTAAATGTAATACCTGAAACTGTACAAGTTATGGATTTCCCAGAAAAAGAATGTAAAGAATGATGTTTGTGCTCATGCAACAGCTGAAAGAAATCTGAAAGGAAAAATAAAACAATAGAAAAGCTATAACCTCATTAGAGAAACAAACAGAAACACAAAAATCAAACACTACAATAAATAGCAGAATTACAAAGCAGGGGTGTCAACTCAATTAAAAAGCGGGCCATTTGGTGCAACAGGCAAGATTCACATGGGCCACATCACATTTACAAATTTTGTTCAATTTCTATTTTGAAGTGAGGATTCAGGAATATGGATAGGATAATTAAAATACTATAATAGCTTTTATTTAAATATTTATTTTATTTAATGTATTTATAAAACTAAAATTATTGTTTTACCCTTAACTTGACAGTGCTTTCCTTCTACTAGTTTTCACTACGTCTTATGTTGTGACCGGAAAATATAACAAGGTAACTAATAAAAAACACCAAGATTTGGGCAGCTGACAAACGTGATGCACAATTGTAATGGCTTCCCTCTAAAAATGTTCACTAGCACTGCTGCTAGGTATGATCATAACAGCACAACCCAGAGTGCTATTTTTCACCTTTTCACTATTGGGATCTCTTTACATTATGTGACACTGAGAGTGGCAGACAGATCGCTTCCAATCATCACTGGAACTAGGTCAGTGCATTTATACACATCCACAGGCCCCCCAGAAAGCACTGGGCCACATGTATACTCATCTTCAGATAAAGGGTTAACGAGGGAATTGTGTGTACGGTATTGCCTCGATCTCCCCTAAGTGCTATTTTCTTCATAACAATTTTTTCTATTTTCATTTTATTTCAGAGCATCGCAGGCCACAAAAAAAGCTCCTCAGGGGCTACATGCGGCCGACAGGGCCAGTTTGACACCCCTGCTATAAAGGAAAAGCGGGAGGCTGTAAAAAAAATAGAGATAGAGAATTGAAGAGATAGAAACCCAAATTAGTGAACTGAAAGACAAATCTATAGATTCCAATCTAAAGGAAGGACAAATAACCAAAAAATGCAAAAGAGACTGAGAAAAGCTTGATAATAATGTGGGACACCATTAAGAGGAACAACCTGCATCTTGTAGGAATTCCCAAAGAGGAAGAAACAAACAAAGTTACATCCACACAGAGAATAGTCCAAGAGCGCCAGCCAAAGAACTTTGCTCAATGTCTAAAAGAGAAAAAGACGATTGTTTAGGAAGCCAAAAGAACCCCAGCCAGGAGAGATTCTAAAAGGCAAACTCCACGGCATATTGTAGTCAAGATGTCGAACATCAGAACGGAAACAACAAACAATCTAAAAGCACCTAGAGAAAAAGATCAATTACACACAAAGGTTCAGCAACTAAATATGGTGGTATAATACAATTATTTCAAGACAAGAAAAGCCAAAAGCAAGACCACCATTACAAAAAATACTCAATGAAGTACTGTGGCCAAAAAAACCAACAGCAACAACAGACAAACCTGAAACCAACATTCAAGACAATTCCTCACAAAAACCAGCACACACAGAACAACACCCAGAGCAAGGGAACGACACAGGAAGAACAAAGAAACTGAACACAATACACATCCAAACACACAACACACGCATATATAAACCAAAATGGTGGAAACAAATACACATACATGTCAATAATTTCACTGAATGTTAATGTACTAAATACACCAGTACAGAGACAGAGAGAAGCTGAATGGATAAGAAAGCAAGCCCCATCAATATGCTGCCTACAAGAAAAACACCTCACAAACAGAGACTTGAAGACATTAAAAATCAGAGGTGGAACAAAAGCATACCCAGCAAACAGCAACAAAACTCAGCAGGGGTAACAATATTAATCTCCAAGAAGATAAACTTCAAGGTAAACAACATAACGAGAAAAGATTGAATACTACATAATGATAAAGGGAAAAATAGCTCAGAAAACCATAACTATAATAGTCATCTATGCACTCAATGAAATACCTTTGAAATACATCAGATCCTCATAGAATTGAAAAAGGACCAAGACACATCGACAGTAAGAACAGAAGACTTCAATACACCACTCTCAAAGAAAAAAAAATGTCAAGAAAAAAGGCAATGAAGACCAAAAAAAGTTTAATAACACAATCAATAAAAACTATCTTGGATGTATGAGCCCCTAATAAAATGTTTTTTAAAAAAACTATCTTGGAGGGAAGATGGTGACTGAGTAACACATACCAGAGGGACTCCACAGAAATCAACCCAGGAGAGCTACTAAGAGGGAAATTCAACACTGCTGGGTCGCAGGAGGCGCATCATAAAGATAAGTAGGCACAGATCCACAAGGTTTGAAGGGACTGGTGGGCCCTCAAAGTTTAGTATTAAGGTAGTAGATAGACATTGGGCCTCCATTCAAGTACTGCCTCAATGCAACACTGTGTTCTATTAAACTGGCATTCCATGATGCTCACCTTCCCAACACAATCGATGAAGACAAATGAGTGCATAAGCAAATGTGGTGAAGAAAACTGATGGTGGCAAAAGATATAGTGTCTAAGGTCTTAAAGACTCAAGGTAAACAAGCGACCATCTAGCTGAGGAGCAACAAAGCCCACATGGAAGAAGCACACCAGCCTGTGGGATTATGAGGTGTCAAAGGGATGAGGTAGGAGCCATCAAAGAACAAAAAATATTATCATTGTGAACGAGGGGGGTGCAGATTAGGGAACCAAGAGAGACTCATCTGTAGACAACTGGACATCCCCTTACAGAAGGGTTGGGGGGTGGGGCGAGACAGCCAATCAGGATGCATTGTAGCAACAATGAAACTTACAACTTTCTTCTAGTTCTTTAATGCTTCCTTCCCCACCACTATCATGATCCCAATTCTAATTTACAAATCTGGCTAGATGAGAGGATGTACACTGGTACAGATAGGAACTGGAAAAACAGGGAATCCAGGACAGATGATCCCTTCAGGACCAGTGGTGAGAGTGGGGATACCAGGAGGGTGGAAGTAGGGGGGGTGGAGGGGAAACCGATTACAAGGATGTACATATAACCTCCTCCCTGGGGAATGGACAACAGAAAAGTTGGTGGAGGGCGATGTTGGACAGTGCAAGATATTACAAAATAATACATTGCCAAGGGTTAATGAGAGAGAGGGCAGCGACGGGTGGGGGGGGGGATGAGGAGCTGATGCCAAGGGCTTAAGTGGAGAGCAAATGTTTTGAGAATGATGTGGGCAACGAATGTACAAATGTGCTTGACACAATTGATGTGCTATGGATTGTGATAAGAGTTGTATGAGCCCCCAATAAAATGATTTAAAAAAATATTTATTTGAACATAAAAAATAGATATAACTGATGGCATATATTCAATCTTGTTTTGTTAGGTGCCACCCAGTCAGTGCAGATTCGGTGACCCTATCGACAACATAAGGAAACAGTGCTTGTTTCTTGTGTCATCCTTACACACGTTTTCTCTTTCTGCCTATGATTTCAGTCATGTCAATCCATCTTTTTTGCTGTGCCTTTTCTGTAACAAGCATTCTTTCAGGGACTGGTCTCTCCTGAAAACCTGTCCAATGTCCAACATCTTGCCATCCTTGTATCTAAGGAGCATTCCGGCTGTACTTCTTCCAAGACAGATTTGTTGTTGTTTTTTGGCAGTCCAATTACTTCCAATATTTTTCACAAGCACCATAATTCAAATACATCGATTCTACATTGATCTTCCTTAATCAATGTCCAATTTTTACATGGGAATGAGATGATTAAAAATGCCATGGCCCCCAAAAGACTGGACTGGAAAACGCTCCTAAGGGCCAGCAAACGATCCCTGAACTAACTACAAGCTTTTCTCTTGTGAACTGTTTTGTTCTGTTCTTTGTCAGTGGTTTGTTTTTGTTGTTTTGTTGCCTGGTTGTATATTGTTGCTTTGTTTTCCTCTGTCTTGTTTTCGTGCATGTTAGTGTCTCCACAGGTCTGTCTGAATAGGACAGGCTGGATGAACTATCTGGAGGAAAAACAACGGGACCGACAGTTCCGGGGGGACTTGGGGTGGGGGGGTAGAGGGGTATAAGGAAGTGGTGTTAACAAACCCAGGGACAAGGGAAAAACATGGGACCCAAAATGGTAGAGAAGGGGGAGTGGCAGGCCTGGTGGGAAATGATCAAGGGTAAGGTTGATTAGAGAAGAGGTATACTCTAGCCCAGGTGGCGATGAAGCATGGTAGTAGGGCAGGAGGAAGGTCAAGGGAGATGGAGGAAAGAGCTAGGAGTCAAAGGGCATTCATGGAGGTCTAGACAAAGACAGGTACATGCAAATATATATAGGAGGATGGGGAAATAGATCTATGTGTCTATATTTATAGGTCAAGTATTAAGGTGGCGGAAGGACCTTGGGCCTCTACTCAAACACTCCCTCAATGTATGAATACCTTCTTTTATTAAATTGGAACTCTATGATGCTCACTCTCCCAACACAACGGCTGGAGCCAAAGTGGGTGAACAAGTAAATGTGGTGAAGAAAGCTGATGGTGCCCGGCTATCAAAAGAGATAGTGACTGGGGTCTTAAAGGCTTGAAGATAAACAAGCAGCCATCTAGCTCAGAAGAAACAAAGTCCTCATGGAAGAACACACCAGCCTGTGTGATCGAGTGGTCCCAAAGGGATCAGTTACCAGGCATCAAAGAACAAAAAATCATATCATTGACTGCACACCTCCATGATAGGACCGCTGAAGACAAATGGGTGCATAAGCAAATGTGGTGAAGAAAGCTGATGGTGCCCGGCTATCAAAAGAGATAGTGTCTGGGATCTTAAAGGCTTGAAGGTGAACAAGCGGCCATCTAGCTCAGAAGCAAATAAGCCCACATGGAAGAAGCACATCGGCCAGTGCGATCCCGAGGTGCCCAAGGGATCAGGTATAAGGCATCATGCAAAAAAAAAAAAAAGGATATAAGTGTGTGTATGTATGTGTATATATGTGTATATGTATATATGTATGTATATATGTATATATATATATCATAATAAATGAAGGGGGAAGTGCAGAGTGGAGACCCAAGGCCCAAGTGTCGACCAATGGAGATCCCCTCATAGAGGGGTTTAGGAGAGGAGATGGGTTAATTAGGGTGTGAGGTAGTATCGATGAAGAACACAGCTTTCCCCCAGATCCTGGATGCTTCCTCCCCCCAACTACCATGATGCGAATTCTTCCTTGCACGGCTGGATAGGACAGAGGCTGTACACGTGTACATATGAGGGTTGGAGGTACAGGGAATCCAGGGTGGATGATACCTTCAGGACCAAGGGTGTGAGGGACGATGCTGGGAGAGTGGAGGGTGAGTGGGTTGGAAAGGGGGAACTGATTACAAGGATCCACATGTGACCTCTTCCCTGGGAGAGGGACAGCAGAGAAGGGGGGAAAGGAGACTCTGGATAGGGCAAGATATGACAAAATAACGAGGTATAAATTACCAAGGGCATACGAGGGAGGGGGGTATGGGGAGGGAGGGGGGTGGAAAAAAGAGGACCTGATGCAAGGGGCTTAAGTGGAGAGCAAATGCCTTGAGAATGATTAGGGCAGGGAATGTATGGATGTGCTTTATACAATTGATGTATGTATATGTATGGATTGTGGTAAGAGTTGCTTGAGTCCCTAATAAAATGTAAAAGAAGAAAAGAGAAAAAAATGATTAGGGCAAAGACTGTACAGATGTGCTTTATACAATTGATGTATGTATATGTATGAACTGTGAAAAGAATTGTATCAGCCCCAATAAATTGTTAGGGAGGGGGGTATGGGGAGGGAGTGGGGGAAAAAAAAGAGGACCTGATGCAAGGGGCTTAAGTGGAGAGCAAATGCCTTGAGAATGATTGGGGCAGGGAATGTATGGATGTGCTTTATACAATTGATGTATGTATATGTATGGATGGTGATAAGAGTTGTATGAGTCCCTAATAAAATGTAAAAAAAGAAAAAAAAATGCCACGGCATGGTCAGGTGCAACTTGGTACTCAAAATATTCAGTTACCCAAATACATGTCTTCTGATCTCTTTGACTGCTGCATCCATGAGCATTGATTGTGGATCCAATCAAGACAAAATCCTTGACAACTTCAACCTTTTCTCCATTTATCATGCTGTTACCTACTGGTCCAGTTGTATTTTGGTTTACCTTATAGAGTAGTAACCCATACTGAAGGCTGCAATCCTTGACCTTCATCAGCAAGTGCTTCCATTTCTCTTCATTTTCAGCAAGCAAGGTTTTGACATCCGCATATTGCAGTTTGTTAATATGCCTTCCTCCAATTCTGGTGTCACATTCTTCATATAATCGAGCTAATCATACAGATTGAGTAAGTATGGTAAGACAGTATAAACCTGACTAACACCTTTCATGATTTTAAACTATGCAGTATTCCCATGTTTGATAAATTACAGAATGGAGACATAGGTACATAGGTAGAAATTTTTAATTTCTGTATCACTAGCTTGAATGGTTGGTATGTAAATTTGAATAATCACAATTGTTTGGATTTCCTTATATGAGGATAGATTTTGCATCACAGACAGCATTATACTCTAGATCTTGAAATGTCCTTTTTGACAATGCATGAAACACTATTCCTCTTGAATCTATCATTCTCAGCAAGCTACATTTAGATTCAGAATGGCCAATGCTAGTCCATTTTGGTTCACTAACATCACGAATATCTATTTCTGTCTTCCATTTCATTTTTTACAACTCTCAATTTTCCTAAATCCCTACATTCTAAGTTCCATTACTGTATATACTCAAGTATATGACCTGAATATCTGCCGAAGCACCTAATTTTACCACAAAAATTACATTAAAATGTGCTGAAAAACGTGGCTTACCCACATGGAAGAAGCACACCGGCCAGTGCGATCACGAGGTGCCAAGGGACCAGGTATAAGGCATCATGCAAAAAAAAACAAACAACGATATAAGTGTGTGTATGTATGTGTATATGTATATGTATATATATACCATATTAAATGAAGGGGGAAGTGCAGAGTGGAGACCCAAGGCCCAAGTGTCGGCCAATGGAGATCCCCTCATAGAGGCATTTAGGAGAGGAGATGGGTTAATTAGGGTGCGAGGTAGTACCGATGAAGAACACAGCTTTCCCCCAGATCCTGGATGCTTCCCCCCCCCCCCCAACTACCATGATCCAAATTCTAACTTGCAGGCCTGGATAGGACAGAGGCTGTACACTGGTACATATGAGGGCTGGAGGTACAGGGAATCCAGGGTGGATGATACCTTCAGGACCAAGGGTGTGAGGGACGATGCTGGGAGAGTGGAGGGTGAGTGGGTTGGAAAGGGGGAACTGATTACAAGGATCCACATGTGACCTCTTCCCTGGGAGAGGGACAGCAGAGAAGGGGGGAAGGGAGACTCCGGATAGGGCAAGATATGACAAAATAACGATGTATAAATTAGCAAGGGCACATGAGGGAGGGGAGAAAGGGGAGGGAGGGGGAAAAAAAAGAGGACCTGATGCAAGGGGCTTAAGTGGAGAGCAAATGCCTTGAGAATGATTGGGGCAGGGAATGTATGGATGTGCTTTATACAATTGATGTATGTATATGTATGGATGGTGATAAGAGTTGTATGAGTCCCTAATAAAATGTAAAAAAAGAAAAGAGGAGAAAAAATGATTAGGGCAAAGACTGTACAGATGTGCTTTATACAATTGATTTATGTATATGTATGAACTGTGATAAGAATTGTATGAGCCCCTAATAAATTGTTAAAATTAAAAAACAAAAAACAAAAAACGTGGCTTACACTCAAGCATATATGGTAATTGGTGTTTTCAGCTATCTCTTCTCCTTTTGAGTCATTTCCCATCAGTAAATGAAGGTCCTGAAGGCTTTACTCATGTAGGGTGTATTCCACCCACATCACAATAGACTCTACTTTGTGAAGGCAGTTCTCCTGGAGTCATACTGAGTGTCTTCTGGACTGAAGGCTCATCTTCTGGCACCATCTCTGACAATGTTGTTTCTACTCTTAAGGTTTTCTGTATCTGATTCACTCTGTTTGTCTCCCTGTGAGACATTCCTGTTGACAAGCCACTGGGAGCTACACTGATGGAGCCAGGGCCCTGGAGATGGAGGAGTCATATGGAGACCCATGACATCGCTCAGATGCTTCCACCACCACTGGATCCCGATTTTTCACCCACTGGCCTGTGATTTTCCTCATTCAACATCATTGCATGTGTTGCTTGAGTCTGAAGAGGAATTTATAGACTGGTATTGGACATATGGACTAATATCAGACTTATGGACTTGATCTGGACTGGGCAGGGATGTTTTCTCAATATACAGTTGCTCTTTTATATAAAGTTCTTTTTTATACACGAGTGTCTCCCTGGATCTCTCTACCTGGACTAACACACACAACCACCACAGTAAACCTGAGTCATGAATATCCCCGGGAGAAGCAGCTAGATTATGGGCCCCAAATGAACTCTAGCTCCAGCCCAAGAATAGTCAGTTCTGAAAACATGGCCCTGCTCAATACTCACTCACATGAAAAGATCACTGAAGAGTGTCCTACGCATTGTGGTGAGAAAGCAGATGGTGCCTGGCTCTCAAGTGGAATCGTGTTTGTGGTTTTAAGGTGTGTATTCAAATAAAAAGCCATCTAAGTAAGGAGTCCACTAAGCCAACATGGAAGAAAACCAGCTCGTATGAGTCAAAGATGACAATAAACTCAAATATGATGAAAGAAGTAATATCAGACCTAAAATTATGAACACCCAATTTGTGGAAGGCTATGGAGGACAGTGGGAGCCCAAAATCCATCTGCAGAATATCAAGACAAATTAAGCCACTGGCAGATCTCTAGTTACAGGCAAAGGTCTGAAATACTTACTACCAAACAAAAATCATTGTCATCCTGATTATGCTGGATCAAACTTGGGATTTGATCAGTTGACCTTCTAGATCCATCCTGAATTTGTTCTAGGTGTAAGGATCTCTTGCTTACTCCATGATAAAAACTTCTTCCCTGGCCTTTAAAATATTGATGGTGGTGGGTTAGGAAAAAAAAAATGATGGTGGTGCTTTTTATTTGTCTTTATATATTATTGTCTTATCCATATCATTTTATTTTTTGTTATTATTTCTGTTGGATTTACCAGTTGAAGCACAGGAGTGGATAAATATAGTTAACTGATGAAAGGGTTTCTAGGAGATATAGGGGTGGGTGAGCAGGGATTGGGGAGGGTGAGGCTATTTCGGGAGTAAACAATGAAGGTGGGAGGGGGAGTGAGTACTAGGACTCAAGGTGATTACACAACTCAATTTAAAGATGATTTAACCATGGGAGTGGGGGGGTATAGAGAAAATATTCTGAAATTGTGGTAATGATTGTACAATTCTTCTTGATATGACTGAACTTTTGAATTGTGTGAATGTGGATTAAAGAGAATTTCAAAACTTAAAGTACAATGCTTTCTGTAATATGAAAATATCTATATACCTACAAGGAAGCCCAATTAGTATGACTATTATTCTAATTTAAGAATAAAGAAATTGAATTCTACCAACTTCAGTCTGAACTGATCACAAATATAATCAAGATGCATTATTGATAATTGGAATGAGAGCTGGAACAAAGAGGGACAATAGTTTGAAACTATGGCTTCAGAGAAACAAAAGTTGCAGATTGCATGATAGAATTTTCTGAGATGGACTTAAATGCAATACCTTTTTCAACAACATAATGTGTACTTGGATAGACAGCATACAGAATGTATAGATAGGTCTCATACTGACTACCTCCATGGGAAGAGATGACAGAGAAGCTCAGTAATAGCAGCCAAAAGGCTGACTGTGAAACAGAACATCAATTGCTCACATAAAAGTTCAGGTTGATGTTGAAAATTAAAACATGCCCACAAAAGCCCCAATATGACCTTGCATATATCCCACCTCAATTTTATAGACACATCAAGAACAGCATTAAATATTAACAACACTGATGACAACTGATATGCTGTGGGATGAAATAAATGACAAGGTTATATAATAAGAAAGCAATATGCCAATAAAAAGAAAACAAAGCAGATATCAGAAGAGACCCTAAAACTTGCAGTTGATCATAGATCAACTGTAATAAATTTAAGAAATGAAGTTCACAGAAAATCACAAAGGGCAGATTAATGAGACAAAGTATCAAATATGCAGACTTGAAGTTAGAAAACCAAAAAGGAAGAACACACTCAACATATCTCATGCTGAAGGACTGAAAAAAAAAATCCAAGCATTGAGTTAAACATTAAGGATTCCTATGGGCAAAATATTGAACAAAGCAGGAAGTACCCAAAGATGATGGGAAGAACACTCACTGTACTGAAAAGTACATTCAGCTATTTTAAGAGGTAACTTCTGATCACAAACCAATGGTATTGAAGGAAGAAGTCCAAGCCCTATCAAAGGCATTCGCAAAAAATAAAGTTCCTGCAATTGGTCAATGGAAATGTTTCTTCAGCGAAGTAATATACAGGCTCGTCTATGCCTAAGAAATTTGGCACAAGGTTACAAGGCCAACTGAAAATCTGTGCCTACGTCAAAGAAAGGTGACACAACAGACTGCAGAAGTTATCAAACTTCTTATATTAATATCTGTTAAATCAACTTTTGCTGAAAAAAATTCATCAATGGTTACAATCAACAGAGTGCTGCCAGAAATTCAAGTCAGATTCAGGAGAGGATGTGGAACAAAGGATTTATCATTGATTATATGAGATGGATCTTGGCTGAACAAAGATAACAACTGTTGCTACTTGCGTTGTAAAGGTAACAGGGTACATAGATCATAACTATTGATCACATTTGGAAAAATGGGAATTCCTCAACCCTTGATCATCCCTGTACAAACCAAGTGGTATTTGAGGCATTCATTGGAATAGAACAATATGGGGCTGTTTAAAAGCAGCTAATATTCATGTCAGAGCTGCTTTCTTTCGCCATATTTAATCAAAATATATGGTGAAGTAATAATCTAAGAACATATGAAGACAGGCCCAGGATTGGAGAGAGTGTTTATTAACAACTTACAATATACAGATGACACCTCAACTGCTACAGGTGAGGACCTGAAACACTTGCTGATGAAGATCAAGGGTTGCAATCTTCAGTATGGAATACAACTCAATGCAAAGGAAACCAAAACCCTTATAATCAGTAGTCAACATTATGGTAAAGACTAATATTATCTAAAATGTCATTCTGCTTGGATTGACAAGCAATGCCCATGGAAGGAGCAGTCAAGAAAACAAACAGTATTGCACTGGACAAATCTGCTGCACAAGACATTTTAGTGTTGAAGAGCAAGGGAGTCACTTTGAGACTGAGACCTGTCTGACCCAAGAGAGTGTGGCATTTGGGCATTGAGACCAGAGAAGAATGGATACATTTGAATCATGGTATTGATGAAGAACAGTGAGAAGACCAGGGACAGGCAGAACAAGTATTCTAGAACAAATACAGCTAGAATGATCCTTAATGGTAAAGATGACAAGATTTCATTTCACATACTTTGAGCATATTGTCTCAAGATGTTGGACATCAGACTTGTTAAAATAGGGTAGTAAAAAAGATTCTCACAATGGACTGATAAAATGGTTACAAGTTCAAACCTAATTGTGAAGAGGCACAGGACGGTAGTATTTTGCTCTTTTGTACACTGGGTTGCTATGAGGAACCAACTAAATAGCACCTAAAAATGATCAGCTTAATGAGCTTGGTCTTCTCTTGATGAATGTTTCTTCTTGATTACATTTCATTGACTTACCTTCAATGCTACCTACTTCTGTAATCTTTTGGATTTTAATTTGCTGTGTTGGTATAATTTCTAATGTTTCATTTATTTTGTTATTGTAGTCGTCCCTGAATTTTCCCAAAGTTTTGTTTGCCTTGCAATATTCTCTGTAAAATGCCCAATTATTAACTATTAGGAAGTTCCCATGACATTTCTTCCTTAGAAAGGGTTTCTAGATCTTTATTTTGGTGAATTGTTTCTTTGGGTGAAATGAAATTGAATTCTTCAGTGTACTGTAATGGTACTATTTGTACTTAATTGGTGATTATATGTTGTTAGGTGCTAAGCACCTGTCTCCTTATGGGTGTGACACAGAACGGGAATGACTATAATTCTCTGTTCACTGCGGAGTGCAGTTGAGAACAGATTTAGAAGATGTTGGCCACTATCATTAGTCAAAAAGTGGCCCCCACCTGTAGGTAGAACTCCTATGGTAAATGGGTGGGGGGAGGGGGAGGGCTGGGCACCTGGGCTGCCAGCTATTGATATGGGGCAGTTGTCAGCTCATTGTTCTGATCAAACCCTGTTCACAAAACTTCATAATGTTCAACAGCAATGGGTACAAGAAGAAAATCTTCCAATGTTGATTATAGTGATGATTTCACATTAAACACAAATTTCATAATGGATGTGCTGTAATGTCAGTTGAGAATTTACTAGTCTCGTGTCTTCATATTTAGATTTTATTCAGCTTCTTGTAGTCAGCATTCAAATAATCTCTCTATCCTCTCCTCTAAAACTGAGGGTCCCTGGATTTTCATTCGTGTTTTATTTGGTCTTTCACATATTTCTTGTACAGGATCTTGGTAGTGTGTCTGTTTGGGCCAGGTCCGGACCAGGCAGCCCCTTGCACCAGCCTCTCAAGAAGACAAATGACCTGCTGAACTTCAAAGCAGCTGCCTCCAGCATGTCACAAAGCTTACCCCCGGGCAGAACACAGACTCCCCCCCAGCGTGCCAGGAAGCAAGTTTGCTGAGAACAAGATGATTTATGGACAGGTCATCTCCTGCTCCGAAACTTGCAGCCGCAGTACAAAGAACCTCCCTTCCCCTTACCGGCCCATATGCCTTTAAGCTCATATAATATGTATATATCCTGCCACCCTAGCACCATGCGCGACTTCCTTAACCTATTCTTGTTGGGTTGCGGAATCCATCTGGGAGTTCTTTTCCCTCAATAAAATCTTTTTCTTTCACTCATTTTTGTCTGAACCCTGCCTCTGTTCTGTGACTCTGTCTCAATCTCTCGGTGTCTATTTAATCTTGGCAGAAGTCCTTCTTGATTATCTTTTAGTTCTATTTCCACATGACTTTTTGGAAAAGCTTTACTCACTTACTTAACATTTCATCATTTCATAATTTAAAATATAGTAGAGATGACCAAAACTACAGCCCCAACAAACACTTATGGGGTTGCTGAGTTGAAAATCTTAAACAGCACCCAACATGCACAGCAACAACAATCTAATACTAAGTTTTTATTTAATTAAAGAACACTTCATCATTGTACCTGTTTACAGAATTAGTTTCGCATTCAACAATTCTTAATTTGTTTCTTTTGTGACATTAGTTGTAATCCCTTAAACATCCTTTTTGGGTTCCCATTTCACCCTCTTCCTGCCTTCTGAACTTGGCTTTTAGCAACATTTCTTCTCATATGATTGTCAGTATACTTTGTTCTCATGAGTCCTCACAAGTGTTACTATTTTACAGGTCTGTCCAGTATGGCATAAAAATGATCTCTGGGAATAGGTTCATTTTCAGGTTTGACGGATGTTTAAGGGTTATAGTCTTAGGGGGAGAGGGGATTCTCTACCTGTCTTTATCAGACCAGTGAAGCTGGTCTTTTCTCTCCTACTCTGTTCAGGATCTTCGATTTTTACTAGAGTGGTAGCCAAGAACCTTCCAGTTCTCCTCGTCTTAAGGTTAGAGAGGTTGTGGGATACAGAAAGGTTTTCCCCAGGTTGTCACAACCTTATTATGACACATGGTAAATGACTGTACACTTGGAGGTCAGCTGCTTAGAGGGTATCTTGTCACAGGTGTATCCCCAGTGTTTCCCCCTTCCTATTGTGTGTGTATTCCTAGCTCGTCCCCTTCCTGTCACGCATAAACCTATTGTACAGCCCCTTCCTGTTACGCATATGGTTACCTGTCACTAGGGGGCTTGAATGTCCTCAAAATGTATATACAGCATGATTAGAAATATGATACATTTTCTCTCTGTGTGTGGACCTGGCTGTTGAGATCATGGCCGTCCTGAAGGTGAGCAATTGTATACTTTATTTTGTCTGTTGTCTCTTTAATTTTACCCCTCAATTACACAACTGGACCCGTTTGATTGTGGGAGTTGGTACCCCTCAGGAGGTAGGAGTTCATGTGGTCCAATAGTTCTTTAACCTAATTGTTTGGGTCTTTGATTTCAACTCTTTTCCAAATGGAAAGAGACTAACAGTTGGAACTTAACTGGTCACCACGCAAGCTTATAAGACTCCCTGTAACTGCTACTCATCCAAATAAAATGCAAAACATTCGGTTTAAAGACTGTTACACCAATTGCCCTAGACAGTCTCCAAACTATGGTCTTTACCCTTCCAGTCCAGTGCCTCAGAACTTGAAGGTGTTTTTGGATATGAATAAGTTTTCATAACTTTGTACCCTGTATGCTCTATCACATACGTGGACACATTGACATATTTACAGTACAAATAAGTATATCAAAATAGTCCCTGCCACACAGGTATACTCCCACAGACCACCGGTTCAACTCATATCTACCTATATATATACATACACTTATAAATTATTATTTGCTTTCACTGTTATTTCAAAATGGTGATTGGTATCTTTAAAAGGCATTTGAATCCAAAAACACAATTAAATAGATAATGAATGATTGACTACAAGCTAAGCAACTCTAAGAATTGCTGGCAGTTCCCAAAAGCTGAGAAAAACGATATACGGACCTCCCTTATTTCAGAGAGAGAACAAGGTGCTGTCAACACTTGCCTTCAGATTTCTGGCCTCCAGAACCGAGAATAAACTTCCCTTTGTTTTAAGCTACCTTGCTTATGGCATTTAGTTGTTGCTGATGCACAAGTTTATTGATAGTCATGTGCCAGGCTAGCCATTACTGTCTGCCTTCGCAAATCAGATGATAAACAATTGTGGTTACACATTAAATATAGCAAGAGGTCTTACACATCATCGTAACTTGCTTGTGTGAAACATTAATAAATATTCAAGAATCTTGGGCTTCTTGGCTTCACCAGGAATGCTACAGCATCCCTGCCGAATGTAAGACCCATGAGGGTCTGCCTTCTTCTTGTACAGCCAAATGCAACTGTGTTTGGGGGGAAAAGAGGAAAAAGACTCAAAGGTAATTAACAAACCACTAATATAAAATGTTATATATATGGATAGAGATTACTGCAAGGATGAGAATTCTTAGGATTCTAATAAATTCTTAGAAATGAGCACTAAAACTATGTAGTCAAGTAATTCTGGTTTTACATAAAGAATGCCTGTAATTTTAACAATTAAACAGTGGTGTCAGGTAGATGGAAAGATGTACAGATGTCTCCAAGAGCTGGACTCTGTCTAAATGTGAAGCTATGACAGCACATGTTCCAGAATTCCTTGTCTGATTAACTGTTCACACTTCCAACGAGGTAAAAAATGCTGAGGGAAAAAAGGGACACAGAAAAGAAATTATTGGAAAATAACCTCTTGGATTATATTTTACATCAATAAAAAACAAACTAATAGCTTATTTTAAAATTCCAACGGTGATAGATCATAATCAACTCAACAGCAACAAGTAGTTAATAAGGAATTAAGTTAAGTTTACTATATTTATTGCTTTATTCAAATTTTGTTAAAGCTATTGGTATTTTAATCAGAATTACTTAAATGAATTGTATAGTTTAAATTAAATTCAATAAGAAACTTGTAAACACAGAAGTGGTTTTTTGCCCAACTTTAATAAACACTGAATTTTCCAGGAGTGTAACTAGTATATATATTTTTTTAAAAAAAGAAGAACTTATGAATTAAGGACATCAGGTATAATGAATAAGTATACAGACAACTTACAACAAAGATACAAGAGGTCTAGTAAAACTAGGTAATCTTGGAACCTTGAGCTTCAGAAGAAATTATAGAAAAGTGGACTGAAAACTAACTAGAAGATGAAGGGAAACAAAAGTGGTGCAAGAACAGACAGGTGAATTGTCAGCTAGCCTGACGCATTCCATCCAGACAGAAGCCTGGCACATTGGTAGCTGGCACTAAGAAAGGATCCTCACTTGTTTCCCACACCCTCCTGATATCACAATTGCCAGCCCCTACCTTCACCCATACACCAGACAGAGATATCCTTGTAAGTCCATTTCTGCTTGAAGACAAAGCTATGCCCTCATGGTTTAACATCCCCATGCCTAGAGATGGATTATCACCCCCATGCCCAGAAATGCTTGAGATTCTCCTCATAGCACTAGCAAAAAATACAATGCTGGATCCCTCGCTGCTCTTGGACACGTGGAAAGTTCCCCCATGATTAGCCATTCTGACCCAGCTGCTTCTCTACCAGAAAGATTCCCCTCAGCTATCACCTAAGCTGTAAAAACACCCTACTGGATCAGGTACGTGGACCACAGAAAACAGATAGGCCTGCCAAGCTCCATCTGGAATCAATATTCAACCCCCTAGAGGCTGTGACCTATACAAAAAGGTCCTCACCCCAAGTTTTCTCTTTGTTTTTCCTTTTCCTTCACTTCCTTTTATTTATTTTAATCACTTCTGCACTCTGCTTTCTTCTTTATTTCTGCTTCTACTTCTATTCTTTCCATTTTAATTTACTTTTCCAGTTCCCTTCCTTTCCTTTTTTATGTTTTGATTAGCTTCTCTTTTATTTTTCTCTACCTTGGTTTTTGACACACACACACACACACACACACACACACACACACTTCTAGTTATTAAATTCCTTTCACTTGCTCTTGTTTGTCCGCTGTCTCTTGCTGGTTTCTTTTTCAAAAATTATTTCTTCGTTGGCAATTTTTTTTGTCCCTTCCTGTTCTACCTGACAGTGGACAGCAATCGCAGGCCTAGCCACCTCTATGACTGTAGTCATACCTATACAGTGACAGACAATACATACTCCTGTACCACCTGATCATCTTTACGTAAGTGAGACCACCAAACAAACCATTGCTAACTGTGCTATAATAACAACAAACAGTACCACACACATTCTCAAATTATCCTTTACAACAACCACTAGATAGGTGGAGTGTCTGCAGTCTCAAATACTAAGATCAATTAAACACAAAAACACTAATACTACAACATCTCAGTGGCAAAGGCAATTTAAGTTTATATGAAGAAACAAGACAGAACAGCTGAAGCACATGACCAATATAGAGCTAGAAGACCTTTTTTCAGGAAGAAAAGGCATTGAAATTACCTGATAAACTATTAAAAATTATACTTTTATACTATCAATGAACCGGGAGAAAAGAAAGATTGCGAAGCTAAAGAAAAACTGAACACACACACACACACACACACTTTAGAGTAATTCAGGAAAGCACTAAAACAACACATCAATTGAAACTAGAAACCGTATACCACAGCAAAGAGAAATTCAGAAGATTAATACTAAGATGAGAGAAACAGATAACGCATTAGAAGAGCAAAGGACTTTGCGAGTAGAAGGAGGCAGGGGAAGGGAGTGGTAAGCAAACAACGCCAAAGACAGGAGAACAACTAAGGAATTAAAATCAACAATGAGGAGGACATAGAGATCCTGGTGGTGTTGGGGTAACAGCAATTTAGCTGAGAAGAACTACTAAGGTGGAAGAAGGGTGAGTGTGATGGTGAGGTAGAAGAAAGGTAAAAAGAAACAGGAAAGATCTAGGAAGCAAAGCTATAGATAGAGGTATAAGCATAAGTGTGTACCTATGTAAATACATTAATTCATAAAAATAGAGGTATTGGTCTATGTACATCATATATGGCAAGACATTGATGTAGTAGATGGACGTTAGGTCTCTGCTCAGGGCCTGCCTTCAATACAAGAATACTTTGTTCTAAGAACCTGGCATGTTGTGATGCTCACCCTCCTGGCATGATCGGTGAAGACAAAATGGGTGCACAAGCAAATGTGGTAAAGAAAGCTGATGGATTGCCTGCAACAATGATGCAAAAATAGAGCGATACTGGGGATGGTTCAGGACTGGATGGGGTGTGCTCTCTTGTCTAGAGGGTCACTGTGAGGTGGAGCTGGTTCGACAGCACCCGACCACAACAACAACAGAAAACTAAGACTGGCTCTGACAAGTGTCAGATGCTGCTCACCCAGGCTTGGACATTAACTTTCCATCGCATTAAATGTAATCGCTTGGTGTCAGAGTTGGAGAAGCTGCTATTCATACTCTAGTGATCAAGTGTTATGTGAGAAAATTACTTGTACATTTACTAGTTTGCTATTCATACCTTATTTCAGTTTAGCTTAATAACCCATTCCCTTGTTTTCTTTATCTCTGGGGAAAATAAGTATCACTAATTGGAGCAGGATATGTGAAAGTACTGCAAAAATAAAACACACCATGCTAATATTAAAAAAAAAAAGAAAGCTGATGGTACCTCTTCTATCAAAAGATATAGCATCTGGGATCTAAAAGGCTTGAGGTTAAACAAGCAGCTGTCTAGCTGATAAACAAACCCACATGGAAGAAGCACACCAGCCTGTGTGATCATGAGATGGGATCAGGTAACAGGCATCAGAAGACGCAAAACACACACACACACACCCCACACCCCCCCTCCAAATCCATCTGTAGATAATGGAACATCTCCTTGCAAAAGGGTCACAAGGGATGAGTCAACTAGGATGCAGTATAACACCAATGAAATATACAATATTCCTCTGGTTCCTTGAGGTTCCTCACCCCCCACTACCATGACTCCAGTCCTGCCTTTCACTGCGGGCTAGACCAGAACATGTACACAGATACAGATAAGAGCTCGAGACACACACTGAATCAAGGAATAACAATGGAAGTAGTGATACCAGGAGGGCAGGAGAAAGGTGACTCCAATGATTGACACATAACCACACCCCCACCCCAGGGGGACGATCAACAGAAACCAAGGGTGATGGGAGAGAGTGGTTGGTTAAGATATGAAAATAATAATAATTTATAATTTATCAAGGGGTCAAGGTGGGGTGGGGAGGGAGGGGAAAAAGAGGGACTGATATTTTGACCCTGGCCTCTAAACCCCTGATAAGGCCTGACCGTGGCAGCCTGCTCTCTGCTGGCTCCTCTAAGCCCCATGTCCATCACATGGCTGGTTCATTTTCTGTCAGCGCCCACGTAACTGACATATCTCCCCCACTTGCCTGAAAAGACAGCCAGGAGATCACCTCGCTAGGGTTTGGGATCAACGGTGGCCCTCTCTCCTTTGGGGACTGCCTACACCAGTGGAGCTCTTAACACTGGTCTCACTTCATGCCCTGCCTTGCCCTAGGGGCTAACTGACCCTGGGGCACAGCAAGGCCAGTATCATCACAAGGGCATAAGGACTGCACCTCTTGGCCTCCTAGTACAATCCTGCCCCTTGAGAGTCCCTGGGGTCTAATAGTAAGGGCTCAAATAGAAAGTAAATGTTTAGAAAATAATCTTGGCAACATATGTACAAATATGCTTGATACAATTGATGTATTGATTGTTATAAGAGCTCTAAGAGCCCCTTTATTAGTCTAGGTACTTTGGAGAAGTAAATCTACAGCAACTTGTGTATAAGAGAGAGTTGTATGTAAAGGTTAAGTGCGCATCAAGAAAATATCCCAACCCAGTGCTGCCCAAGCCCACAAGTCCAACATTAACCCATTAGTCCAATAACAGTCCACAAAGTCCTGCTCCATCTCACAAAACAGACACAATGATGTCGACTGCAGAGGAAAGCTGAGTCAATGAATATGTAAGCATCTCAGCGCTGGCAGGGGTCTCCACGTGGGTGCTCCAGCACCCAGGGCTGCATCGGGGTATGTTCATGTGGCTTCTCCCTGGGGATGTCTTGCAGGAAGTCTGTCTTGCAAGCTGAAGCAGGGAACTGCGAAAGCAGTTGCACCCTGGTGTGACCACAAAGCAAGAGACCCGAGAACTAGAAAGGTGAGGCTCACTGAGCCATTTATCCCTCTGCCCTTCAATTAACCCCACATGTGTTTATCGGCCAGGTTGGCACAATAAACTAACTGAGTCCCCAGTAGTATGATCTTTTAATTTTAAAAAAGAGCAAATGGACTAGAATTGAATCAGAGAGAGTTCATCAGTGAGATTAAAGAAAATCTCTCAACCTAATTTGGTAAAGGAATAATTTTTAAAATAGACAAGAAAATCTAGAGAAAATCACAGAATTCTGTGGGACAACATCAAGTACATTATGTGTGATTGGACAAAAAAACAGGAAGAAACAAACAAAACAATCAAAAGAGCAGAGAGAAGGAAACTTCCTTAATATATCATGACATGGTAAAAAATGTACTCATGAAGCTAAACAAACCAAAAGCAGGGCTGACTGAAATAAAATAATCATGACATATCATGATGAAAGTTACAAATGACAGGAATCCTGACAGCAATTGAGGAAAAATAAGTTACTTAAAAAGAGGAACTGAAAACAAAAATTGTCTTAGAAAAAGTGCATCCAGAAGGCTCTGTAGCAGAAAATGACGAGACTTGGTTTAATGTACTTTGGACATTTTGTCCAGGGAGACAGACCTTGGAGACGTGTCCCACGCATGATAAAAGTACCGGGTTTTAGAACCGAGGAAAACCTTCAACAAGATGGATTGACACAGTAGCTGCATCACTGGGCTCAAAGATAAGAACAATAGTGAGGACTGCACAGTATGGAGCAGGGTTTTGCTCTATTGTCCATAGGAACACTGAGTTGGAATAACTCCACAGCACCTTCCAATAACAGCAACAACACCACCATCTATCATACACGAACACACTGAAGCAGGAAAAGTAAACATACATATTGAAAAGAGAAACGAGTCATGCAATTAAAAACTCCCAATACATTCAAAGAAGAGTTGACACCAATTTTATTCAAACCATTGTAGGACATAATAAAAATGGAAAGTCCCCAAATTCATTTTATGAAACTTGTAAAATCATTATACCCAAATCAGACAGAAACATAGCCAGGAAAGAAAATAATACAGCAATATCCCTTATGAACATAAATGTAAAAATATCTCAACAAAACCCTACCTAATAAAGCCAACAATAAATATCTCAGTAAAGTAAATCATCATGACCAACATGAATTCATAACAAGGGTGCAATGATGGTTACATATTAGAAAAACAAACAATGTTATCCACTATATAAACAAAACAACAGGAAAGAACTTTATAACCATATTAGAAAAATTCAAATCCTACAATCCTGAGAAGAAAATGGGACCGACGGTTCCAGGGGATAATAGAAAGGGAGAGCTAGGGAAGGGGGAGGGGAGCCAACAGACCCACGGACAGGGAACAACAAGAGATCTAAAATTGATGGAGAGGAAGGTGTAGAATGCCTGGTGGGGTTAGATCAAGTGCAATGTAGCTGAAAGAGGAATTACTGAGAGCCAAATGAAGGTCAAACATGATAGTGGGACAGGAGGAAAGTAAAGGGAAATAGAGGAGGAAAGGAGGCAAAAGACATTTTTTTTTACATTTTATTAGGGGCTCATACAACTCTTATCACAATCCATACAAATACATACATAAATTGTATAAAGCACACCCCTACATTCTTTGCCCTAATCATTTTCAAAGCATTTGCCCTCCACTTAAGCCCTTTGCAACAGGTCCTCTTTTTTCCCCCTCCCTCCCCGGTTGCCCCCTCCCTCATGAGCCTTTGATAATTTATAGATTGTTATTTTGTCATATCTTTCCCTATCCGGAGGCTCCCTTCCTCCCTTTCTCTGCCGTCCATCTCCCAGGGAGGAGGTCACATGTGGATCCTTGTAATCGGTTCCCCCTTTCCAACCCACTCACCCTCACTCTCCTAGTATCACCCCTCAGACCCCTGGTCCTGAAGGTATCATCCACCCTGGATTCCCTGTGTCTCCAGCTCCCATATGCACCAGTGTACATACAACCTCTGCCCTATCGAGTCCTGCAAGGTAGAATTCGGATCATGGTAGTTGGGGGAAGGAAGTATCCAGGATCTGGGGGAAAGCTGTGTTCTTCATCGGTACTACATCGCACCCTGACTGACCCATCTCCTCTCCTAAACCCCTCTATGAGGGGATCTCCAGTGGTTGACAAATGGGCTCTGGGTCTCCACTCTGCACTTCCCCCTTCATTCACTATGGTATATATATATATATATATATATATATATATATATATATATATATATATATATATATATATATATATATATATATTGCATGATGCCTTTGGCACCTCGTGATTGCACAGGCTGGTGTGCTTCTTCCATGTGGGCTTTATTGCTTCTGAGCTAGATGGCCGCTTGTTCACCTTCAAGCCTTTAAGACCCCAGACACTATCTCTTTTGATGGCCGGGTACCATCAGCTTTCTTCGCCACATTTGCTTATGCACCCGTTTGTCATTGGTGATCGTATCATGGAGGTGTGCACCCAATGATATGATTTTTTTGTTCTTTGATACCTGATAAATGATCCCTTCAGGACCACGCGATCACACAGGCTGGTGTGTTCTTCCATGTGGGCTTTGTGCCTTCTGAGTTAGATGGCCGCTTGTTTATCTTCAAGCCTTTAAGACCCCAGACACTATCTCGTTTGATAGCCGGGCACCATCAGCTTTCTTCACTACATTTACTTGTTCACGCACTTTGGCTTCAGCAGTTGTGTAGGGAGGGTGAGCATCGTAGAGTGCCAACTTAATAAAAGAAAGTATTCATGCATTGAGGGAGTGCTTGAGTAGAGGTCCAAGGTCCTTCTGCCACCTTAAAACTAAACCTATAAATACAGAAACATAGATCTATTTCCCCATCCTCATATATATATTTGCATGTACATGTCTTTGTCTAGACCTCTATAAATGCCCTTTGACTCCTAGCTCTTTCCTCCATCTCCCTTGACTTTCCTCCTGCCCTACTACCAAGCTCCATCCCCACCTGGGTTACAGCTATACCTCTTCTTTATGTAACCTTACCCTTGATCATTCCCTACCAGGCCTGCCACTCCCTCCTCACTACCATTTTGGGTCCCATGTTGTTCCCTTGTCCCTGGGTTTGTTAACACCACTTCCTTACCCCCCCACTTCCAATATCCCAAGCCCCCCCCGGAACTGTCGGTCCATTGTTTTTCCTCCAGATAGTTCATCCAGCCTGTCTTATTTAGACAGACCTGTGGAGACAATAACATACACGAAAATAAGACAGAGGAAAACAAAGCAACAGTATACAACCAGACAACAAAACAACAACAAATCACTGACAAAGAACAAAACAAAACACATCAAGAAAGAAAACTTGTAGTTAGTTCAAGGATCGTTTGTTGGAGGCAAAAGACATTTATAGAGGTGTAAATATACACACATATATAAAAATATACTTATATAATGATAGGGATATGGGTCTATGTTCATATATTTATGTTTAATATCAAGGTTGCAGATGAATATTGGTTCTCTATTCAAGTCCTCCTGCAACGCAAGAACACTTCCTTCTAATAACCTGGCATTCTGTGATGCTCACCTTCCTGACATGATAGCTAAAGTCAAATGGGTGCATTAGCAAATGTGGTGAAGAAAGCTGATGGTGCCTAGCTATGAAAAGATACAGTGTTTGGGGTCTTAAAGGCTTGAAGTTAAACAAGCGGCCATCTAGCAGGGAAGCAATAAAACCCACATGAAAGAAGCACACAGCCTGTGTGATCACAAGGTGTCAACAGGATCAGGTATCAGATGACCCAAAACAAACCATCATATAGATATGAATTGGGGGGGGGGGGTTTGGAGTGGAGACCCAAGGCCCATTTGTAAACAATTGGACATCTCCTCACAGAAGGGTCAAGTCAGTCAGGGTGAAGTTTAGCACCAACAAAATACACACTACTCTAGCTCTTTAATTGACCTTGGCACCCCACTATCCTGACCCCAGTTCTAGCTTACAAATCTGGCTTGACAGGAACATGTACCCTAGTACATATCAGAGCTCTTGGTACACGGAATCCAGGACAGATAAATCCCTCAGGAACAGTAATGGGAGTAGCAATACCATGAGGGGAAGGGGAAGATGGGAGAGGAAGGGGAGAAAAGGAAAACCAGTCACAATGATCGACATATAAGCCACTCCCCACCTGCAGGGGACAAGCAACAGAGTAAAGGGAGACTGCAGACAGTGTAAAATATGAAAATAATAATAATTTATAATTTAACAAGGAGTCATGAGGGTGAGGGAGGGAGGGAGGGAAATAAAACAGGAGCTGATACCAAGGCCTCAATTAGAAAATGTTTTGAAAATAATGGTGACAACATATGTACAAATGTGCTTGATACAATTGATATATGGATTTCTATAAGAGGTGTAAGAGCCCCTAGTAAAATGATATTAAAAAATACATCTACCTCTCCGTCTCTCTGCCACCCCGAGTGTGGTGGTGCTCCGACTTCACCATGTCATCTCATAAGACTTTCAGGATCAAGAGATTCCTGGCCAAGAAACAGAAGCAGAATCTGCCCATTCCCCAATGGATTCGAATGAAAACCGGTAATAAAATCAGGTACAACTCCAAGAGAAGACATTGGAGAAGAACCAAGCTGGGTCTGTAAGGAGCCCCCTGAAGGATGGCACGCATGGCCGCATTTTCCCAGGCTCAAATCATGAATTAAGATTTTTGTCCCCATCTGATGAATTGAACTTCAATCGGCAAATAATCTGGTTTATTCCTTGTTTTTTTGCTTCCTAATCAAGTTTAACAATAAATAATGTAAGGTTGTTGTTGTGAGAAAAAAAATACATCTATACTACTATAATACCTCAAGTAGAAAAAGACAGAAAATGGGGTAAGATGGCCACCATATAACAAGCCCGGGAAGATGTGCTCAGCAACTACCAAAGAGTTTCCACTATGAGAGAGATTCTGCACTTCCTGGTAGCAAGAAATTCAACTTAAAAGCCAAGTTGACCCAAGTTTCTCAAAGTGGAAAGCAGCAAGGCCTGCTGACAGACTCCCCTTTACGGATGAGCAGCAACATGAGTTGCTTCTACAAGCATCGTGATTCTTCGTGGCCCCTGAGAAAAGACAGTCAGCCAGCCAACCCTCTACCTCCCTGGCCTCTAGGGACACAGATAGCTAGCAGATCACTTGGGCAGCTTGGTACACACATGCTCAGTACCCAAGGTATGCTTTGTACCATTTCCCCATCTTCCTCCTCTTTTCCTGCTTTGTTCTACAAGGCATTCCATCCCGTGTGCCAGCGCCGTGATACCGCATACATGTACACACAGACTACTAAAAGAGCAGGAATCCCCACCCACAAGGTAGCTTTATTATATATATTTTTGGATTTTGTACTTTTGTTCTATTTTAATACTCTCTCTCTCTCTCTTTTTTGATCTCCTACTTCCTCTTCTGGAGTGACTCCACCCTCCTGAGAATCCACATTCCTCCCAGGAAGAGACAGGTCTGTGTATCCCAGCATACCCACTCTAGCATGGGCTTTCCAGGACCTCCTAAGTGCACAGATATGCTCACATTCATTCACATTGCCACAATAGCAGAATCTGGTACCCACAACCATACCCAAGTCTTTTTTTTTGATCCTTGTACTTCTATCAATTATCTTTCTATTTTCTTGCTGTTCTCTCGTTAAATATCTTTCCATGAAACCTATTAATTGAGATTAACTCTCTGCCCGCAAGTGTCAACTCACAGTGATCCTATAGGACAGGGTAAAACTGTCCGGTGAGTTTCTGAGACTGTAACTGTTTATGGGAATAGAAAGTCTCCTTTTTTTGGCGGAGCAGCTGGTGGTTTTAAAATGTTGACCTTTCGGATTACAACTCAATACATAACCATTATATGACCAGAGCTCCTTATTGTGATTACCCCTCTGAAAATATTTTCCCATTATTTTTGCAAGTCTGTTGGCTTATTCACAGTCACTTATTACTATCATTACTTTATTCTTATCATTACTTTTATTTTATTCTATTTTTCCCAGCCACTATCCCCACTTAGGCACCTTTCCCCTTCTTTTCATTTCACCACTGTATGTTTTCCAGCTCCTATTAGAACTCACCTGTGTCACTAGACAAACTCTACCTCTGTATGACCAGCAGCTCACACACCACAATGCTGAAGAAACAGCAGTCAAGCACAGAAAGCTTCCAAATTCAAGAAAAACAAACATGAACAACCAAGTAGCACTCAAACCAATGGAATAGTCTGAAGATGTGATTGTGAACCACCAGTAACAGAATTCAGAAGAATGATGCTTAGGTCAAGAGATCTGGGGAATGTTCATGAGAAAAACAGAAGAAATTGAGAAACTAAAATCCTTAAACCAAAGGATTCTAGAAGACAAGCAATGAGATAACTGAATTAGGCAACATAGTAAAAGGCTAGAGGAATAAAATGGAAAAGGAAAATAAAATAAATGAGCTTGAAGACAATTACCCTCACGACAGTAGACAAGAGAAGCAATCAACAAAAAAACCCGGAAGCATCCAAATAAATCCTGTAGGACACTATCATAAGAACCCATCTAAGAAAAGAAAAAAGAAAAGAAATGCTGGGAAAAGAACACCACCAAAAAAAAAATCTACAGAGAATAGTACAAGAAACCATGGAAGAAAATTTCAACATACTATTCAACAAACTGAGAAGAATGGACAACCAAAGAGAAAACATCAAGACATAAAGAAAAGGAGAGAATCTGAGGGCAGCTAGAGAAAAAGGAAAAGTCATCTACAAAGGAAAGTTGAAAAGGATAAATTCAGACTTCTCAGCAAAAGACCTGCAGGCAAGAAGACAATGGAATGACATATATACAATTGTGACGGGTGGAAGGGGGGGTGGGGCGGAAGGAAGCCAGCCAAGAATATTATACTGAACAAAAATATCCCTCAAATACAAGGGAGAAATAAAGGTTATTTCCTGAGGAGGAAAAAATAAAGGAATTTTGAATTCAACAATTCATTTTCTCAGATCACAATGTTATAAAACTGGAAATCTACAACAGAAAGAAAAGGAACAAAAAGACAAACACATGGAGACTGAACAACATACCATTTCAAAATGACTGGACACTAGAGTAAACGAAAACGAGAAATTAAGAAACTCCTTAAAACAAGCAAACCTATAACACATCATACCAAAAACTCGGATACAACAAATGCAGTTATCTGAAGTCAATTTATAGCAATCAATACACACACGAAATATGAGAGAAATCCAAAACCAATACTAATAAAACACTTCCAAGAAGTAGAAAGAGGGAAACCACATAAGTTCTTCAACAATAAAGGGAAAGAACTAATAAAAATTGAAGCAGAAATAAATGAACTGAAAAATGGGGGAGAAATCAACAAGACAAAAAGTTGGTTATGAAAAGATTAACAAAATCGACAAACTGCTAGAAAACTTAACAAAGGAAAAGAAAGATGCAAATATCTAGAATTTGAGATGAAAAGGGTGCCATCACAAAAGATCCAAATGAAATAAAAAGATACATGTAGAGCAAAAGAAGAATTAGAGGTCACCAAGAGACTTCCAACCAAGAAAGATTCTAAAGAAGTATGTATGTTGCCTTCACAGGAGAATGCTAGCAAGTATTCAGGGAAGAGCCATAACTAATTCTGTGCAGACTATTCCAAAATATAGAAACTGACAGCAAACTCCCACACGCATTCTATGAAATGAGCATAATCCTCAAAACCTGATCACGATCATTTAGAAAAAATGAAAACAGGAAGTAGATAAGAGTGTCCCTCATCAATATTCTTATTCAACATTGTACTACAATAAACATCTTAGCCAGACAGACAGCAAAAAAATTTTAAAATAAAAGGAATATAATTGGGCAAAAAATAGGTCAAGCTGTCACTATTTGCAGATAGTATGATTTTACATAGTGAGAGCCCCAAGGACTCCACAGAAAGATTGTTGGAAAGTACTAACGAATCTGTTAAAGTAATGGCATACAAGATTAATAAGCAGAAATCAATTTTAATATGCTATTGAAGAGCTCCAAAATAAAAACATCAAGAAAAAAAATAAAAAAAGAGAAAACAATATCATTTATAATATCCATACAAAAGATGAATACCTGGGAATAAACTTAACCAAAGAAACAAAAGACCTGTACAAAGGAAACTACAGAAAAATCAAAATGTGAATATTACTGAAAGCAATAAATCTATAGATAGAACACAATTCTGATCAAAATCATTTTCTTGGGGGCTCATACAGCTCTTATCACAATCTATGCATCCATCCATTGTGTCTAGCACATTTGTTCATTGTTGCCATCATCATTTTCAAAACAATTTCATTCTACTTGAGCCCTTGGCATGGGCTCCTCATTTTTCCCTCTTCCCTTCTTCACGAACTCTTAATAATTCATAAATTGTTATTAATTTTTCATGTCTTACACTGTCCGAGGTCTCTCTTTACCCTCTTTTCTACTGCCCATGCCCAAGGAGGGGTTACATTGTGATCAGTGCCCCCTCTTGTTACCACTACTCTCACAGCTGTCTACAAATGGGTTTGGGGTCTCCAGTCCACCCTCCCCCTCAATCACATCAATAAGGCTTTTTGTTCTGGGTCTTTGATGCCAGATACCTGATCCCTTCGACACCTCTTTATCACACAAGCTGGTGTGCTTCTTCCATGTGGGCTTTGTTGCTTCTTAGAGAGAGTCACTTGTTCATCTTCAAGCCTGTAAGACCCCAGAGTATATCTTTGCATTGCTGGACACCATCACCTTTCTTCATTACATTTGCTTATGCACCCATTTGTCTTCAGCAATTCTGGCGGGAAGGTTATCACAGAATGCCAGGTGACTAGAACAAAGTGTTATTGCGTTGAGGGAGTACTTGAGTAGAGGCCCACTTAATTGGACCTTTTGGACCTACTTTCTATCCAGCTCTTGGTAATCCAGGGTGTGTGCTACAGACTCGTGGACTTAATATTGTTCTTTGGAGGCACACAATATCTTTCATAGGCCACACCAGAAAGAATCCATGTGGAAGCTACATTCACTGGAGTTTGTAAACTGGGCTTTCATTCAAACTCATCAGGAGCCCTTTGATTTAAGACTGAAATTCATCAGTGTGAGAAGATGATGACTGCTATCCCAAGTTATGGAATTGGCAGTTATTGGACTTTGGTTTGACTCTCTGGCCTTCAGGGTGCCTAATGAATGGTGATCCAGGAATACCAAATATTTACTACTTTAATGCTCTTCTTATTTTGTTATGACATGTATTAGTCAGGTATGCATGTTGCTACCTTTTGGAATGAATTTTGTTGAAAGTTTTGTTCCAACATCAACCCTAATTATTTGTGTAAATAGTGTCCAGCCCAGCCTGTGTGATCACGAGGTGTCAATGGGATCAGGTATCAGGCATCAAAAAACAAAAAGTCCTTTCACTGTGATGAGTGGGAGTGCGAAATGGGGACACAAAACCCATCTATAGGCAACTGGACATACCCTTACAGAAGGGCCTTGGGGAGGAGACAAACCAGTCAGGGTATAGTATAGTAAAGATAAAACATACAGCTTTCCTCTAGTTCTTTAATGCTTCCTCCCTCCCACTATCATGATCCCAATTCTACCTTACAAATACGGGTAGACCAGAGGATGTACACTGGTACAGACAGGAACTAGAAACAGAGGCAATCCAGGACAGATGACCCTCTGAGGACTAGTAGTGAGAGTGGCGATACCGGGAGGGTGGAGGGAAGGTAGGGTAGAAAGGGGCAAGGGATTATAAAGATCTACATATAAACTCCTCCATGGGGGACAGACAACAGAAAAGTGGGTGAAGGGAGACGTTGGACAGTGTGAGATATGCCAAAATAATAATAATTTATAAATAATCAAGGGTTCGTGAGGGAGGGTGGGGGAAGGAGGGTGAAAATGAGGAGCTGATACCAAGGGCTCAAGTAGAAAGAAAATGTTTTGAAAATTATATGGCAACAAATGTACAAATGTGCTTGACACAATGTATGTATGGATGAATTGTAATAAGAGCTGTATGAGTCCCCCCAGAAAAGATTTTTTAATAAATTGTTCAGAAACTTGAATTTAATCTATATAAGTCAACAATTCGAGCATGAATTGATGTCTGAAACCAGCCTATACTTCTATATGCTTTTCTCAACCGTGTTTTAAATTCTGTATCATTAGCTAAATGAATAACACTATCGTTACCTTATGTCCCAGGAAGATGGTTTGAAAAGTTTTCGTTATCATAAAATGATAATGTTGTTTCTAAAGTGAACCAGAGACATATATAAACCACAGATATGTGAATGGATTTTGTGCTCCCATTTAAATCTAGCCCCAATCTAAGAACTATGCGTTCTTAGGATGTGGCCCTCTTTAATGCTTAAAGAAGTCACTAAAGATATAGGTGCTATAGAAAAAACAAAACAAAAGAGAATGAAAAAACAACAAACAAAGCCCAAGTAATATACTCATAAAAATTATATCTGTTTGTAATTAATAGATAAAAATTTTACTAGTACATTGCTTAGAACACATGGTAGATAAATGGAATCACAGAATGGAATTTTCCCACTTTTTGCAGTCCATTGTATATTCAATATTTGTAAGTCTTAACATTTACAAAAAGTACAAAACAAGGTGATCTATATTAAACATAATGCCTGTGCTATAAATTGTCATCACAAGGTAATTATTTTACTATTGATTCGAACATTTTCTTCATTCAATACTTTTATTGAAGTTCAAAGTATACATTCTTAAGACAATAAATACCTGGCTGTTTTTTCTTAGTATCACAGAGGTACCATCATCAACTTCAAATTCTCCATAGTCTCTTAGACACCGTACCTGAAAAGAAAATCAGATATTTTATCCAAATTACCTTTTAAAATATGCAGTGATCATAACATGAAGTGGGATTATATAAATGCCCGAACAGTAAAAGTACTGTATTTTATGTGTCTGTTTCCTCCTCTGTGTACTTAGGACCCTTACTATTCCCAGATATTTACTGTGGTCCTAAACCTAAAGATCTCAATTTCCTACGTCACCGGGAAGGGAAACATAAGCTTTGCAAATGTATACATGGATGGTATTACCAATAAGGAAACCAGGGATTTAGATAAAAGGAGACTACATAGTTGGACGTTTTCCTCTCAAACAATGCACTATATTAATCAGAAGGAATAAAAATGAGGGACATAACAGTGGCAAACAAGAAAGAAAAGAGCATTTTACCTCAACTAGATTGACCAGATCCTTCCCATAATCCATCAGGATAAAAGAACATACATCTAAAAACAAACTGTTTTTCTTTTTAACAATTTATTGGGGCTCATACAATTCTTATCACAGTTCATACATATACATACATCAATTGTATAAAGCACATCTGTAGAGTCTTTGCCCTAATCATATTTTTCTCTTTTCCTTTTTTACATTTTATTAGGGACTCATACAACTCTTATCACAATCCATACATATACATACATCAATTGTATAAAGCACATCCATACATTCCCTTGCCCCAATCATTCTCAAGGCATTTGCTCTCCACTTAAGCCCCTTGCATCAGGTCCTCTTTTTTATTTTTTCCCCCTCCCTCCCCTTTCCCCCCTCCCTCGTGTGCACTTGGTAATTTATACATCGTTATTTTGTCATATCTTGCCCTATCCGGAGTCTCCCTTACCCCCCTTCTCTGCTGTCCCTCTCCCAGGGAAGAGGTCACATGTGGATCCTTGTAATCAGTACCCCCTTTCCAACCCACTCACCCTCCACTCTCCCAGCATCGTCCCTCACACCCTTGGTCCTGAAGGTATCATCCACCTTGGATTCCCTGTACCTCCAGCCCTCATATGTACCAGTGTACAGCCTCTGCCCTATCCAGCCCTGCAAGGTAGAATTCGTATCATGGTAGTTGGGGGGAGGAAGCATCCAGGATCTGGAGGAAAGTTGTGTTCTTCATCGGTACTACCTCGCACCCTAATTAACCCATCTCCTCTCCTAAACCCCTCTATGAGGGGATCTCCATTGGCCGACACTTGGGCCTTGGGTCTCCACTCTGCACTTCCCCCTTCATTTAATATGGTATATATATACATATATACATATACATATATACATATACACACATGTACACATACATACACACATATCTTTTTTTTTTTGCATGATGCCTTATACCTGGTCCCTTGGCACCTCGCGATCGCACTGGCCGGTGTGCTTATTCCATGTGGGCTTTTTTGCTTCTGAGCTAGATGGCCGCTTTTTCACCTTCAAGCCTTTAAGACCCCAGACACTATCTCTTTTGATAGCCAGGCACCATCAGCTTTCTTCACCACATTTGCTTATGCACCCATTTGTCTTCAGCGATCCTATCATGGAGGTGTACAGTCAATGATATGATTTTTTGTTCTTTGATGCCTGGTAACTGATCCCTTCGGGACCACTCGATCACACAGGCTGGTGTGTTCTTCCATGTGGACTTTGTTGCTTCTGAGCTAGATGGCCGCTTGTTTATCTTCAAGCCTTTAAGACCCCAGTCACTATCTCTTTTGATAACCGGGCACCATCAGCTTTCTTCACCATATTTACTTGTTCACCCACTTTGGCTCCAGACGTTGTGTCGGGAGAGTGAGCATCATAGAGTTCCAATCTAATAAAAGGAGATATTCATGCATTGAGGGAGTGAACAAACTGTTTTTCAAAGGAAATCAAGTCTTCCAATCTCTTGTTTCTCAGGAATACTTAAAAATACATTTAAAAGATTCAGTTTCATGCTCTTTCATTTTGCTTACACAGTAACTTAGCAATCAATTAATTTTCATTTAGTATTTTAAAAATAAAACAAAATTTATGGAAGATGGAATGTTAGATTACATTAAGATGCTTGAAATTAAAGTGCCAACATCCAATCATTTTTGACCTATAAAATATAAGCTTAATATAGTTCAGCTCACACATCACTATTACCTTAAAACTGTGAATCAAAGTTTGTTGCAGAGAGGGCACTATAAGTATTTCCATACTCCTGTCCCTCTATAGCAGTGTTTCCCAAAGTGGGGATACTGCAATGATCCAGGAGGAGTATAAAGCAGATAGCTACACTTTATCCTGGAGTATAGGCTATTGTATAAAAGTTTTTAATTTTACACACACACACACAAACACACACACACACACACACACACACATAGTGAATGAAGGGGTAAGTGCAGCGTGGAGACTCAAAGCCCATTTGTCGGCCACTGGAGATCCCCTCATAGAGGGGTTTAGGAGAGGAGATGGGTCAGTCAGGGTGCGATGCAGTACCGATGAAGAACACAGCTTTCTCCCAGATCCTGGATGCTTCCTCCCCCAACTACCATGATCCGAATTCTACCTTGCAGGACTGGATAGGGCAGAGGTTGTACACTGGTGCATATGGGAGCTGGAGGCACAGGGAATCCAGGGTGGATGATAACTTCAGGACCATTGGTATGAGGGGCAATGCTGGGAGAGTGGAGGGTGAGTGGGTTGGAAAGGGGGAACTGATTACAAGGATCCACATGTGACCTCCTCTCTGGGAGACAGACGGCAGAGAAGGGTGGGGGGGGGGGTAAAGGAGACTCCGGATAGGGAAAGATATGACAAAATAACAATGTATAAATTACCAAGGGCACATGAGGGAGGGGAGAAAAAAAAGAGGACCTGATGCAAAGTTAAAGTGAAGAGCAAATGCTTTGAGAGTGATTAGGGCAAAGAATGTAGGGATGTGCTTTATACAATTGATGTATGTATATGTGTGGATTGTGATAAGAGTTGTATGAGCCACTAATGAAATGTAAAAAAAGAAAGAAAAAAAAAAAAGAACACAGCTTTCCCCCGGATCCGGGATGCTTCCTCCCCCCAACTACCATGATCCTAATTCTACACTGGTGCATATGGGAGCTGAAAGCACAGGGAATCCAGGGTGGATGATAACTTCAGGACCAATGGTATGAGGGGCAATGCTGGGAGAGTGGAGGGTGAGTGGGTTGGAAAGGGGGAACTGATTACAAGGATCGACATGTGACCTCCTCTCTGGGAGACGGACGGCAGAGAAGGGTGGGGGGCGGGGGGTAAGGGAGACTCCGGATAGGGAAAGATATGACAAAATAACAATCTATAAATTATCAAGGGCTCATGAGGGAGGGGGGGCAAGGGAGGGAGGGGGGAAAAAAGAGGACCTAATGCAAAGGGCTTAAGTGGAGAGCAAATGCTTTCAAAATGATTAGGGCAAAGAATGTAGGAATGTGCTTTACACAATTGATGTATGTATATGTGTGGATTGTGATAATAATTGTATGAGCCCCTAATAAAATGTAAAAAAAATGATTAGGGCAAAGAATGTACAGATGTGCTTTATACAATTGATGTACGTATATATATGGATTGTGATAAGAGTTCTATGAGCCCCTAATAAAACAATTAGGAAAAAAAAACAGGCCCAAAGAACAAAAGAAAACTGGGTTAGCAATATATATATACATAAATTAAAATATCTATAAAGAGATTCTATCACCGCCCTCTAGTTGATTCTAACTCACAATGACCCTATATTGGTTTTCCAAGGCTGTAAATCCTTACAGAAACTAAGAGTCTCATCTTTCCCCTGAGCAACAGTTGGTAAATTTGAACCGTAAGAACCTCAGAACCCTGGTGGTACAGCAGTTAATCACTGGGTTGCAATCTGCATGGTCGACAGTTCAAAACTACCAGTACCAGTAGGAGAAAGCCTGGGCTTTCTACTCAGAAACCCATAGGGGATCCCTAGGAATCAGCATTGACTCCATACCAGAGAGTTTGGTTCTGGAACCTTATGGTTAGCAGTCCAATCAATGCCTATCCTACAATGCCAGCAGGGATCCTAAGAAAGAGATGAAGAGATGTAGTCAATGAATAAGGCCCATCTAGCAATCATCTCTTATGCATTGTATTATCAATTCTAGCCTATATGGCTATGGTTAAAATCCCATTTTGGAGGGATGGTTATGTGGAAAAGCCATCTCAGAAGCAGGAACACAGAGAAATGCTGGACCATCAAGGTGTAAGAGGCCCTAGTGGGACATACTTGAGATCTTTGTCTGAAGTGGTAGAGACTGAGATGGAGGCATCAAAGGCTGCATCACAGAGACCATGGGACAGAACAGAGGGACTAGGCCAAGACCAGAGCTGAGGCAAGGCGTCCATGACATAAAACAGAGGAGCAATACTGAGACTATGATACTTTGAGGCAGAGCAGTGGGCTGCCTTTCTGGCCCAAAGAGGCAAAGGGACTATGTGACTGAGAGGCTAAGGACTAAAGACTGACATGACTGCTGGATGACAGGAGAGGTACACTTACTGTTTCCTGATGCTGACTTGTGGTAACTAGTTACCTTCCTTAATAAGCCCACTAAATTGTGAATATTGTCTGTGAGTTCTGTGAGGCCAACTGGGACCGATAATTGAACCCGACAGAAAGGCAGTGTGTGAGGGAGGAGTGGGTGGTGTCAGAATAGATATTGAAGGATGAAGGATGGAGGCATGTCTGAACTCTGCCTCATGGAAACAGTGAAGCCAGAGAAAGTCAAATACGGCCCTCTGATATGTCTTCCTACATTTAAAGAAGCCAATCCAATTACTAGCACTAACAAATAAGAGAAACAACGTTACTGGATAACTCAACAGGATATTTGAGTTGGCAGAAGAACAGAACAGCTTATTGAGTCTGAGGAACAAAAGTAAAGAAACATGATCCCAAGGAACACCATCAAGCAAATCAATGCAAATATTATGGAAGTCCCAGAAGAGGGCAAAGGGTAACTAAATAAAACTTAATAGACAACAGCAGAACATTACCAAAACTTGACAAAGGACAAGAATGTACATATCAATGACACTTAAGAATTTCCAAATCAGAAGAAAGCCTGAGAGATCCACACCAAAATATCTTATCATCAAACTCTTTAAAAAAAAGATAAAATCTTGACAATATCAAATAAAATGAAGTACCAATTTACATATATAGAAACCCTGGAAACCAGGAGGTAATAGAGTCACATATTTAAAATAATGAAAGAAATGAACAGCCATCCAAGATTCCTATAGCCAGCAAAACTTTCCTTTATAAATGAGGATAAAATTCAAGAAAACAAATAAAACCTGAGGGAATGTTGAGACATTCCTTTAGATTGAAATACAAGGAGAGTAGATTGCAAGATGAAGCAATATAGAGAAAAAGGTGTTAGGTTCCTGGATTCAGGTACCTGAAAGAATTCACACAGCAGAAGCAGGTTTGTAATCCAAGTGATTTTTATGGGGAAAAGGGAAGTTTCAGGTATTACAGCCTCAAAAAATACACATTGTTTTAAGAAAGCATACAAGGATCCGCAGAACTGCACATGGGTTCACTGCTGAATGGGGAAAAAACACATAGAAAGAACAGGAACACGTAACCCAGCACGTGGAACCAGGAAATCCCAGGGGCCAAAAGGGCTCCCACCCCCCACTTGTGGAGAATGCTGGAATGGAAGGAAGTCAAGGCAGGGTCTTTATTCCCTCCTCTCCACAACGGCTGGGGGAAGCATGGTTGAAGGTATTGGTTGGTTCCACTGGCTTGAGTTTAGGCCCACCTGTGTGAGGTAATGTAACTGAGCCTAATCTGTGTGCCCTGGTGGACCTCCCCTCGGGGCGGAGGGAGCTCTTGTCTGAGCATGCTCAGTTTGATTGTTCTAAAATTTAATGGATGCCTGATTTCTTCCAATCCTTTTGCTTTAGCCTTATGCAGTTAGTGCGGAGACAACCCCCTTGTGGTGCTTATGTAATCTGATGTCAATTTGGGACTTGAGAGGATTAAGAGTGAAGTGGTGGAGTCTAGTTGGTCAATCAGGATAGCCAGTGAGGCCTCTGTGTGGGCATTGCCTTCGCCTGAGAATTCTGGGAACTCCAGTATTTCCTCCTTAAACAGGAGACGCTTCTCTCTCTCAGCTCACTTCCTTGGAGATGCTCTACTGGCAAGACACATGGCACTACGTCCTGGTAGCTGGGAAAGCCACACGGACCTACCCTGATGCAACAGACCTCTGGAGCCAGAGAAGCTACATAGAGAAGAACCCTGCCAGCGCTGAGATGTTTACAATGCTACTGGATCCAAAAACTTTCTACTCGCTGGTTCAAGATCGTCCTGCAATCGGAGTCATTGCATGTTTCGTGAGTCTGACGAGGCCTTTACAGATTGGTATCAGACATATGGGCTAATATTGGGCTCACGGACTTGACCTGGACTGGGCTGGGACGTTTTCGCAATATTCAGTTGTTCTTCTATATAAACCTCTTTCTTATAAACATGAGTTTCTATGAATTTGTTTCTCTTGTCTACCCAGACTAACACTCCCCCTTTATGGCCCCTATTCTGGCTACCTAACATATTTAGCCAACACCTAAGTTGAATGCAAACATTTTTCTTTGGTCTTCTTTATTCAATATTCAAAAGTATACAAAAGAGGATAATAAAGATGGTTCAAAATCCAAAAATTAACTAAGCGCCAAAGTACGTGGTACTACTGGAAGAAATGAGGAGCAAAGAGAGGATAACCCACTTAACAAGTAACAAAATGACAACTATATGACAGGGACTTCAAGTGTGTGCAAATATGGAATTTAAAAACTGAAAAAAATCCCAGAAACATTTGAAGCTCCTTGGTAAGTACTTCCTTAGTGGTAGTAACTTTCAATATGAAAGTATTAAAATGTCCAGTGTAAAAGCAGAGACCTTGTGATATGCATATGATACAACTTTGCTTATGGAAAGCTAAGAGGATTCAACACATTAATGAAGAACTGAGACTAAAGCTTTCTGTAGGGATTATGGCTCGATGGAAAAAAAAAGCCTCATGCTCGGGCCAATAAACACAATGATAAAAAGAGAAAAAAATAAATTGACACGGATTTCATTTATTTCAATGCATAATCAACATTCATGGAATTAGTGAAGAAATCAAGCCATGAGATAAATGCTGCAAAAGACTTCTTTAAAGTGTTAAAGAGCAGCAGAGTCAGCAAAATGACTGTCAGACAACAAACTCGGACAACTCTCAGCAATTATAGAGAAGGTCCACTAGGAGCGATATCCTAAACTTCATGGAAGAGAATCTCAATATGAAGTACATCCAAGCTTCTTAAACTGAGAGAGCAGTAGCAACTACTAACAGATTCCCCTCTTTGTTATAGGCTGTCCACACGCTGGGGAAGCGTCCCTCCTGCCTGGCATAGCCAATTTTTTCTGGTCCCTGAGCTAACCCAGCTGACCAAGCCTCTTGGCTTGCTGTCCTCTGGTGAAGAACAGCTTTGCAGAGTCAGCTTGGTGCAGACAGTCACTAGCCAAGCTTAACTTTTGCTTTGTTCTACAGTTCCACCAGCCCTTGCTCAACATTCCTCACCTTGCCACCCCCAAGCAGGAAATGTGTTAGCAAAACAACACAATTAGGGGGCAAGGGGGAAAGAGAAGCCTAGCACTTCCCGCACCAATCTCAAAGTAGACTTGAGAGGTTTAATTTAACCCCCCCCCCCCATTGGGTGAGAAATCCACACACCTGGCCTCTAGACCTGGCAGGAACCCCATCTTATCCCTCAAGGGGTGGAGTCAAGGGACAGAGTTTTTGTGGGTTTTGAACTGCGGACCATGCTGATCGCAACCCAATGTGTAACCACTGTACCACCAGGGGTCCTTTTATCTCAGTAAAACTATGAAAACTAGTCCTCGGTTTATCTGACCCCAGCCATGCTATTTTTTAATCACCTAATATGTATATGAAAGGTGAACAATGAATAAGACAGAGGTGAATTGATAACTATGAATTATGATATCGCAGAAAAGCACTGACAAAACATCAACAGCCAGAAGAGCAAACAAAGCTATGCTGGAAGAGCTACAGCGGGAGTGCCCCTTAAAGAGGCCGACTCCGTGTATATGTCATCTGGATGGCAAGTCCCTGGATGGTCAAAAAGAGGAAGCCTCTCAGTGGTACACATTGACACCATGACTGCAATAATGGGCTCAAACAGCAATGTTTGAGAAGAGGGTGCGGGGCAAGGCAGTGTTTCATTCTGTTGTACATCTAGTTACTATGAATAGGACTTGGTGGCACCTAACAAAACTATATTCATATCTCCTTCTTACATAATAGGAGCATAATCCACACATTCAATAAAATCCATTCTCAAGAGGTAAAACTTACTTCAATATATAAGCTTTGGGGAGGCTTCATATCCTGTGTTATGTCCAAACCTTCATTTCCTCCCAATGACCTCATGTAAGTAGCAAGGGACTTCTTATAACAATTGAACCATTCTATCTGAAAACAGAAAAATGGTCTTTTTACCAAGTGACAAAGAAAACAAGCTTGCCAACATTGTGTAATCGTGACTTCAAACAGCACATACGCCCATGTAGATCATGAGTGTGGCATTCCTGTATTTATATAGCGAACATTAATGGTTGTCTTCTACGAGTCAGGAACTGTCTGTGCACTTAGGATGGAGCATTCAACCAAAACAGACAAAATTCTTGTTATCACATAGTTTACAAACCAGTAGACCTAAGCACAGATCTAAAAAAACCATTCAACCAGAAACAACACTACGAAAAACACATGATTCAGTTATGGTCGCTTTAAATACTGCACGGACTCTTTTTATAAGAATGGAACAACATGCTTGAGCAGACAATGCAAATGTCCCCAAAGAGAAGGAAGGACAAGCAAAATGAGGAGTGCACACAATAGAAGATAGTGAGGCTTACTTTGGAATTCAGTTCTAAGTTGTATCTGACAAGGGTAAACCTTTATCACATGTAAAGTGGCGCAAGAGGTCACATTATTTTACGACTGCATTTGTAGGAAAGTCAGTCATCGGAATTCTATAAATGTAAAAAAGTAGATTAAGAGTTGCCAAAGGGCTGGGGGAAGGAAATAATAATAAAAGGCATTTGTTATTTTTTAAAGTCTATTATGGTTAGGGTGAAAGTTTACAGAGAAAACTCATGTTTTATACAATAATTTATATATATTTTGTTTTGTGACATTAGTTGCAATCTCCTCAGAATCTTATTTATGTATAATTACAGAAAGGTAGGCAAAACAAAGATGTACAGGTTAATGACATTATTAAGAAACAGCCTGGTCAAGGAGTAACACATCCTCAGCCCCAAAATGGGGACTTATCATTTTGTTCCATTCTGAAAATTTTACATTATCACCCAAGAATGCATCCCTAAAACACTAGTTTAGTGCTGTTCATTATTTGTACTTTAAATAGATCCACACAGTATTTATTATTTTGTGACAAATTTCTTTCACTAAACATATTTTGGATTTCTGAAATTCTACTTTAAAGTGATGAAGAGCAAGGATGTCACACTTTGAGGACTGAGCAATGCCATGGGATTTTCCATTGACCTTAGCCATGGGATTTTCCATTGCCTCATAAGCATATGAAAGTTGGACAACAATTAATAAAGACCAAAGAATAGATGCCTTTGAATTAGCATGTAGGCAAAGAGCACCGAAAGTACCATGGACTGCTAACTGAACAAACAAATCTGTCTCGGAAGATCACAGCCAGACTGATCCTTAGAGATGAGTATGGCAAGACTTGTCTCACAAGTTTTGGGCATGTTTTCAGGAGACCAGTCCTTAGAAAACGACACAATACTTGGTACAGTGCAAAGTCAGTGGGAAAAACAAAAACAACTCAAGGAGATGAATTGATACGGTAACTCAACAATGGGTTCAAACATAACAATTGTGAGGATGCAGAGTCCAGTAGTACTTCATGCTGATCTAGACAGGGCCACTATGAGGCGGAACTGACGAGAAGGCACCCACCACTACTATGTTGGTTAGTATTGGGTTATGTGTTGGCTAAAGCCAAGGTCAACAGTTTGACTCAACCAGTTACACCTAGGGAGAAAGGGGATTTCTGCTCCTATAAAGAAATACAGCTTCAGAAACCTAAAGAGCCAGTTCTACTTTGCTCATCCTTAAGGATTGTTAAAAGTCAATGGCAGTGGGTGTTTTACACAATTAATGTATGTATGTATGGATTGTGATAATAGTTGTATGAGCCCCAATAAAATGATTTTTAAAAAAGAAATTATGACATAAGATTATCTCTCTCTAAAGTGTCTTGGAGTCTCTAACTTGTAAACTACTATTTGTCTACCTTCATGGAAAAAAATAATACACTAATCTTTGTTAAAGATGGCATCACCTATCCCTTATCGGTGAGTTCAAAGTGAAATGTTCACATATAGAAACTGAATTTCGGTTTATGCTCTGAGAAGGAAAAGGCAGAGGCAGTGATTCTCTCCATAGACTAGACCTTGTAGAGACTCTATTAACACCGAATTTGGACCCCAGCTATAAGGGATTTCCATTGAACTCAAGGTCAAAATGAAGTCTAAAGTATGGAAATCTAATCTCAAGACTAACATTATAATTCTTAATTATAATTTTCTGGTTCGAAAATCAGCATCTTGAAGTCTTACTTGTGTGCCTTGTCATGACTACCTTGTACTAAACTAAAAAAGTTTATGCACGACAAGTTCATGTATTTATGTTTAAAATAAAATCCTCATCTATTGGTTACTTAAATTTTAAGATAAAATCCTACAAGAACTATTACTCTTAAACACTCTATGTTTTTAAAAAAATACTATAGCTATTGTTATTAGAGAAAGAACATGTTCTGTTCATTTCACCATAATAAAGAGGCACCCCTCAAGTCCACTTAATGTAAGATTCCGGCACAAAGACCATGGAAAAAGAACCTGAAAAATTAACTGGTAACGTAATTATTTAGTAGTTCCCTCAAGAAGCTGAGGTACTTTGTTTCTTTCTCCAGAACATGAACAGAATAAAAATAAAGCATGGAAATGTACTTAGCAATTCAAGATCAGAGGAGGCAATGGTATTAGAGATTAAAACCTGAGCAGACTGCGGATGACAGTGGAAGCCCAAACTCCATTTGCACAGTTCCCACACAGATTAAGCCTCCAGTGAATCTCCTTAGACCATGAACAAAGAATGGAAATAGTCTTGTTATACACTGAGTGCATTGGAAAGTAGATTAACACAGATAATTTTTAACGTTATTGTTTTTCTCTCTTTTGGTCCCTTTTAAATTTGTTCTAGTTTTTATATTTTCTTTTGGATTGAGGGCTGTTTTTTTGCATATGATTTTCTTTCTTTTTTTTTGGAGTTTTCAGTGGTTTATTGAGCATTCAATATTTTGCCATGATGACTTAGGATAGTTAGGTGTTTTTTTTTTATTTTGTGTTTTACATTTTATTAGGGGCTCATACAACTCTTATCACAATCCATACGCATATGATTTTCTTTAAATAAAATCTAGGATAGGACTTAGTTACTGTGAAGACTATAAATGGATTCAGTTTCTTTGGGTTAGGACAGGGCAGGCTGGGGCAAATGGTGAGTTTAAGACTGAAGAAAATGTTCTAAAATTGATGGAGATCATAACTGCACAGCTCTTTTTAATATATTTAAACCACTGGGTTGTGTGGTATATGAATTATGTCAATTAAACTCAAGTTAAATTTTTTAAATGCAGTTAGCAAGTAAATTGTTTATAAAACTCATGGCAAATTTACTGAATACATGCCGTGGCAATTACATTATATCCTGTCAGCCTGTCAATAAAATTGCAGCTTGATGACCTCATTTTGAGGCATGACAGAAATAAGTAGCTCAATGGAGATCAAACCCAGTCTCTCTGCCTTCCTTTTCTGCGCTGAGACAGTCAGAGAGCTGGAGGAGACCCGTGCCAACACTGAAATGCATACACTGCCACTGGATCCACAAGACCTTCTACCCACTGGCCTGCGATATTCCTGCATTTGGCATCATTACATATACTGTGAATCTAAAGAGGAATTTATCGACTAGTACCGAACATATAGGCTAATATCGGACTTATGAACTTGATCTGAACTGGGCTGAGATGTTTTCTCAATATATAATTGCTCTTTTATATAAAGTTCTTATACACATGAGTGTATGACTGTTCCTCTAGTCAACCCAGACTAACACTTTCTTTCATAAGTGATATACTATACCAAACTCACACAATAACAGCATTGATCACATTCCGTTCTATGCTATGTTCCAAATGGGCAGCCTTAATCATCCTGTAACAACCCTGTTAATACAGCAGTTCTCAACCTGTGGGTTACGACCTCTTTTGGGGTCAAAGGACCCTTTCACAGGAGTCACTTAAGACCATTGGAAAACATGTATTTCCAATGGTCTTAGGAACCAAGTCACTGCTCCTCTATCCATCTCCAGGAGGGTCTGCCCACATACGTGTACGCAGCGTAAGGACATAATCAGACAACCCCATCACATTCAACTTGTACAAATAAAGGTGGATGTGACAGGGTTGGCACCACAATGTGTTTATGTGGACAAGTCACACATGCGTAGAGAGCAGCTGCTGTGTTAAAAGCAGCTACTGTGTTAAAAGCAGCGACAGTGTTAAAAGCAGCAGTATTGGTGGTAAATGACACTTCATGAATTATTATTTCTGGGTAAAATCATAAACTACTGCAAAAAATCGATATCTGTACCATGGGAACTTTATCTGGATGCTGATTGGTCTTTTTATATTCAGCTGTGGTTGATGTGAATACTGCTCCTTGTGATAGTAACAGGTATGTAAAAACACAACATAGAGAATGTTAAATCATAGGAAATTTTAATAAACTGTATTGACTAAATTGTGCCATGTATCATCTTTAGTACTATTTTTTTTTAAATAAGAAATTTAAACAAGGCGCTTGACTTGAAGGGAAAACTATCTAGGCTTCATTGAGAGTAATTTACGCCTACTTAAAGACAGATTGCCCTACATGTAATAGCTACATACAAAAATGTTATAAAACTGTCCTTGGTTTTACAATGATAAATGAAAAACATAAAAATTCTTCAATCGAACAAGGCATGCAAGGATTTTTTTCATGTCATTTTTTTTGTTTTTGTTAAACAGTGAGAGCAAAATAACCTACTGAAATACAAAGAGAGAAGCTGAATGAGCAAGCCACTGATGGAGAAGGGGAGCTTTCACAGAACCAGTGTTTTCCCCATCCCATCTCCACCTGATGTTGATCAAAACATACCATTGGTGATTTAGTAAACGAATAAATAAACAAAGGGAAAAATTTAATATGCTTGTGTACATGCACCAGTTACTTTGTGTACAATAAAGGAATGAGGAAGGGGAAATGAAATAAAGAGAAAACTATACTGTAGTTGTCAGGAGGTGGTGGAATCAAACTGTGGTTTTCTAATCGAGAATGGATTCTTGGTCGGCTGGAAGAGAGTTCTGGAGGAAAGGAGCAGGCTCCCTTAGAAGATGCCTCCTGTCTGCTGCTGGAACACATCAATTGTATCTTCATCCTCCATTTCCAACTGTGCAGGTGTGTCTGTTTCATTGATTGGCTGTCTGTCGAATCAAATCAGATCTGACTCATTGACAAACCCTGTTCACAATAGGCTTCCATTAGCTTACTAAGTGGGTGTGCCTCTGAATCTTAATCTGCACCACAGAACCATCCTGCCCTACCACCTTCAAGTTAATCTGATCATTGTTCTCAGTCTTGACTCCTCCCTTGAGTTTTTTGTTGGCCAGGGTGAATGCTGAAGTCTTCTCAAAAGAGGTACCAGGTCCGCACCAAACGAGCACACAGGCAGCTGCAGGAACAGCAGGAGGAGGTGGCAGTGGTGGAGGAGGGAGAGCCATCTTTTGTATTATTAAAGCTATGGTTATATATTATTTTCATTAGCCAACCATCCCATGACAATGGATCATGTAGAAGAACGTTAAGAAAAGATAGTGAGGATTTTTTATGGTATGGTTTTACTTCAATGACAGCAGGAACTGAGAAACTACAATGTCTTACTTGTTGTGAAGTTCTATTAGTTGAATCTATGAAGCTGAACAAACTAATATGCCATTTTGATAGCAAATATCCGAGCTTTGCTGGCAAGGATACCAACTATTTTAAAAGCAAAGCTGATGATAAACTCAAGAAAGCCAGACTTGACACTGGTGGCAAGTACCACAAACAAAACGTAGCAGTCATTGAAGTTTCATATTTGGTGGCACTCAGAATCACCAGCGCTATGAAACCCTACACCATTGCTGAGGATTCACTGTTGCCAGGGGCCAGTAAATTGTTCGAGTTATGATCAGAGATGAATTTGTTACAAAATTGAGCGCAATTTTCTTATCAAATGACACTGCCTGCAGAAGAATAGCAGACAAGGCTGCTGATATTCTTGATCAGATAATCCAGGAAAGTAAATCTGCTCCACTTCCAATATTTAGCATCCAGCGTGATGAATCTACAGACGTTGCAAACTGTTCACAGTTACTGTTTACCTGAGGCATATTAATGATGGCGACTTTAAATATGAGTTTCTTTTTTTGCAAACCTCTTAAAATGGCAACTACTACACGTGATGTATTTGATAGTTGGTTCATTCTGAAAGAGCATAAGATCTCTTGGGAAAAGGTTTGTGGTGTTTGCAGATGATGCTCCACTATGCTAGGATGTCAATCTGAATTTCAACGTTTGGTACTGAGTCACCGAAAGTCACCGGAACTCACTGTATAACTCCTCAGAAAATATTAGCAACAAATACACGGCCAAAAGAGTTACAAGAAGTAATGAGAAGCATCATAAATTCTGTCAATTTTGTAAAGGCGAGCACTTTAAACAGTCTACTGCTTTCGCAACTGAATTGAGGCGGTTGTCCAGAGGAAAAGTTTTAAAAGGTGTTTTTGAGCATGGTGATGAACTCAAAACGTTTTTTATCAGAAAACATGACCGCAGTTCAAAGCATTTTGCAGCGATAAAAGTGAGATACAGAAAATAGTTTGATTGCCATCTTTGCCATCTTGAATGAGTTACAATTTATTACTGCAAGGACAAAATGCAACATGCCTTGATTTATCTGAAAATATCTGATCATTCCAAAGGAAACATCAGCTTTGGGGGAAAAAATTGGATGAAAATAAAATTTACCAAAAAAATAATAAAAAGAAAATAAAATTTACATGCCTACCCTATCTGTTTTCTTTGAAGAACATGACACTGAACCAGACAAAAGGATTACAATTTCTGTGAAAGAACACTTGCATATGCTTGCAGATGAAATTTCATCGTACTTTCCAAATCTACCCGACACCTCATTTGCACTTGCCAGAAGTCCATTTACAGTCAAAGTTGAAGATGTTCCTGAGATAGCACAAGAGACGTTTATTGAACTAACAGCGATGCAGCGAGAACTGATTTCTCTACAATGCCAGTTACAAAATTCTGGATCAAGTGTTTGCAGTCAGGTCCTGTTCTGTCGGAGACTGTGTTGCACCTTTTTCTTCCATTTCCAACAACTTATCTTTGTGAAACAGGGTTTTCCAGCTTGTTTGTTATCAAGTCTAAATAAAGAAGTAGATTTGTTGTGGAAGATGATCTTGTGCTCTTGCAAAGACTGTCTGGAGAATTTCTGATCTAGTGAGAAAGAAACTATCTCAACCTTCTGGCTTTTTACGCACACTGTCGCAAAATGTAGCAATGTAGTTCACTATTGTTATATTAAGACTGTTACTCATGCTACACCATGCTTCAAGACAAAATTTCATTTATTTATAATTAGAAATCAGTATTTCACAAGATATAATTACCTATTTTTGTGATTAATCACTATGCTTTAAATATGTTCAATTTGTAAACTAAAAATATATCCTACATATCAGATGTTTACATTATAATTCACAACAGTAGCAAAATTACAGTTATGAAGTAGCAACAAAAATGATTTTAAGATTGGGGATCACCACAACATGAGGAACTCTATTCAAGGGTCGTGGCATTAGGAAGGTTGAGAACCAAGGCTGTAGTAGGACACACTATGACCCCATTTTGTAAATAAAGGAGTGAACACAGAGCAATGAGGTTACTTGCCCAAGATTAGAAAGCAGTGTCAGGAGTTGAAACCAAGTGTTCTGACTCTAATGTTCTATCTTGAAATACTGGTCTAGCACCCTACCTTCAGTGACAAATACTCATCTTATTCTGAATATTTATTCATGCTGACTAGAAACTACATATCTCCTAAGAATAATGTCGGCTTTTCAACTCCACTGATGAATCACTAATAAATAAAAGAAACTCCTTTTTTCATTGTTTGTCAGTTTTCCCTGTAGCACTAGAATTAGTTACTACTACTCCCTTCCAGGAGGGTACCCCAGTGGCAGTTGCTACATTTGTCACTATTAATGGAAAGGTTGGCAATTTGAATCCACTTAGCTACTCTGTAAGAGAAAAATATGGCAGTTGGTTTCCATAAAGATTGATAGTGTATATGGATTATGTGCCAAATAAGACAGTTCAAAACAAAAATAATGTATAGCCTTATAAACCTCTGAGGCAGTTTTAGTCACAATCGACTTGAGAGTAATGAGTTTGGTTTTATACTTCCCATGCCTATCGCAGTAAGTACTAACTGCTTAAAAAACGCTGAAAACTTATTGCTGAAAAGGTGATCAAATCATGGATCAAATGATAGCAACTCAAAAGATTAGCTAGGAATCTTGGAGTAGTAAGTTTATGCTAGTGAGGAATAACTCAGAAAAGTATGGTAAGAATGGTTGCTTAATTCAAAAAGTATGTGTCAATAAATTATATATACAAACTGCTGAGTTAGTAGTTTATATTTACCTCTACACATTCTCACAAACAAAATATAGAAAATTTACAGAAAACAGAGAAATACCAGTAAACATCATTGTAGAAAAAAAAAAGCCAGGATCTCAGTATTTTCCCAAAATCATTAACTTGAAAAAGTGCTAACTTACTTCTTCAGCAGACATGTGAAATCGTAAAACATTAGGCAACACACTGCCATATTCCCACCTAAGTGCACGAATCCGCAGTAACCGGTCATACCTAGGACATTGAGAGAGTATTAGCATACAAACAAGCAGGAAATCAGACATTGTTCTATCAGTAAGGACTCAAGGATCTTATCAACTAAACTGTCATTTGTGGATTTTTTTTTTTTAAGATTCTGATGCAAATAGATCTACTCTAAGAAGACATCTTTGGGACTACCAGAAATCGGGAATAGGAACTGGGCTGATGCCCCTAGCACTGTTCATTGTCGTAACTGTGATGGTGACACAGCAGTAATGTGGAAAAAGATCAGAAAGGCCCTTATTTCTTAGACATGTATCCTAAAGTATATAGTGGTAAAATGTTATCTGATGTTTAGTACTTAGTTTTAAGTAGCCTAACATACATATGTCATAAATTATGGAAAATGTATTGTTAAATTTATAAGACAACTCCAGGAGCTTCACTATATTATTCTCTCTGCTTTCAAGAATAGTGCAATCTTTTACAATACAAATTTTAAACTGGAAAAACGAAATTAAAATGCTTACATTAAATCAAACTTAAAAGAAATAACTCACTGCCACATGGAGTTGTTTGACTCATACTGACACTGTAAGGACAGGATAGAAGCGCACCAGTGAGTTTCCGAGATTGTAACTCTTTTTTAAGAGTAGAAAGCCTCATCTTTTCCCCGCAGAACAGCTGGTGGTTTTGAAATGCTGTTTCTGGTTAACAGTCCAGCGCATAAACACTGAAAACACTCTCACTTCCATCAAGCCAATGCTGACTCATAGCAAACCCCTGTGGGTTTCCGAGATTGTAATTATTTACAGGAATAGAAACACGGCCTTTTCCCCTCGGAACTACTAGTGGTTTTGAACTGTGGACCATGTAGATCACAGCCCAACAAGTAACCATGCTACCAGGGCTCCATGCATAACCACAGAGATAAATAAATCTGAGATCTGTTGCTATCAACCAGAAACTTAATTGAGAAACCCCATGGAAAACTCTTCTTTGTTTCCTGCTACTACAAGTAAAATCACAGCAGCTTACAAGTACGCAATAGTGCAGCGTCGATTTCTTAACAAAGAACAGTGCCGAAATTTGATGGTTGGTATCAAATTGCTTCTTCCGTCTGATTTTGCTTCATTACTAGGAAGAGAATTAAAGAGAAAATGGATAAATACACTGCAGAACAACAAAAATTTTTAAGTTTTATTGACATGTAACAATTCACATCAAACAATTCAATAGTTATTAAGAATTATACAAAAAACTGTACAATTACCACTACAATCAATTTTAGAACATTTTCTTATTTCTTGTACTCATTGTTATTAGCTTCCTGTTTCCCACCAACCACCCCTACAATCCCCACAAGAAACCATTAAATCCAGTTCCTGGCACTACAGAACCAAAAAAATTAATTTTTCCATGATATTTTTCAAAGGACTGATACACGTACACATTTTTACCTATTTGTACGTAACAGTTTACCTAAGCAAATTGTGCTGCTTCTACTTCAGAACTTTTATTTACACATTACAAGATTAAAGTAAGAAAAAGCCAAGTTAACTAACTTGTCAATGCAATGATACTATAATAATTTAATCTCCTTTAACCATTTGGTATTGTACAGTTTTGCACACTGATTGCTTTCTATTATTTCAAAAGACAAGTGTCCTATTTGTTCACTGAGGTAAGAGAAAACCTGACATCATGGCCCGAAGAAGGTGGTCTTACATGATGTTTCTATTGTATGAGCACTCCGCTTCTAGGAGCACTTCCGAATCCTCACCACACTACTGTAGCTGGACATGGAGTCAGCAGTTTATTCATTCAACAAATATTTGCTATTTCCCCATCTATATTTTTTACTATACTTTAGGGTTTTTTCATATACAGAGGAAGTAGTTTCACCCTATAAAATGCACATCTTCTTAGACACTTGATATGGATCACATTTTAAAACCAGAAGAACAAAAGGAGTAAGTATCTACTTTAGCATTTTAAAGCAATTAGATGAATATAAAAAGGGTCCACCATGCTTTGTTCCACATAATGCACTAGGCCCTGAAAACAGGAAAAATGCACACCCTGTGCTGTTAGGTTTTTATATCTGCTGTCACTCTATGGGTACCAGATTATGGTCTACATTGTACAAACTAAGCACAAATACACCAAATACCAAGTACTTAAAAACATACATCAAATGTCCTAAAAAAATCACATTTATAGGTGGGTAAATAAAAAGATTTCTTTTGATATATAATTTAACCAGACATTGCTTACAGTGATTGTTTTCTCAGAAGGACATCAGGAAGATGGGGGACAAATTTTTAAAACAAGAATTTACAAGTGTTATGAATACAAGAAAGTAGTTCAAAGTGGAACACATCCTGGCCCACCAAGCCCTGAGGACGATATTTCCACTCAGAGAAGTCAAAGCAGAGAGGACCATATAGCCAGTCCACTATGAGACACGATGTACCTCACTGACCCATAGTGCTACCAGGGGACAACACTGGAAACACAGTGTGGGAACTGTGCCCAATCTGACCCCATCACACTGAGGCAAAACACTAAGAGCCATGCAACAGAACAGCAAAGGAAGCAGAGCAAAGAAGTCTTGAGGGAGTACAAAAAATAGACTTTGGGGCCAGAGTGTGCCACCCCATCAGACTCAACTGGAAAACACTCCTAAAGGTCAACAAACAGACCTTGAACTATTTACAGGCTTTTCTTTTTTTTTTTTTTTGTCTTTTTTTGGTTTTCTTTTGTTGCTTCGTTTTGCTCTGTCTTGTTTTTTGTGCATATTATTATCTCTGCAATTCTATCTAGAAAAAATAGGCGGGATAAACAATCTGAAGGAGAAAACAACGGACTGCTGGTTCTGGGGAGATATGGGAGCAGGGGAGGCGGGGGTGGGGGGAAAGGAAGTGGGTGTTAACAAACCTAGGGACAAGGGAACAATAAGTGATTCAAAATCAATGGCCAGGAGGGTGCAGGAGGCCTGGTAGGGCTTGATCAAGAGCAGTATAACCTAGAGGAATTACTGAAATCCAAATGAAGACTGAGCATGATAGTGGGACAAGAAGAAAGCAAAAGGAAATAGAGGAAAGAATTAGGAGTCAGAGTATTTAAAGGTCTAAATACAGGTGTGTACATGCCAATATTTATATATGATGATGGAGAAGTAGATCTAATGTGCATGTATTTATAGGTTTAGTATTAAAGGACATTGGGACTCTACTCAAATACTCCCTCAATGCAAGAACACTTTGTTCTATTAAATTGGCATTCCATGATGCTCACCTTCCCTACATGATTGCTGAAGACAAAACAGGTGCATAAGCAAATGTGAAAAAGAAAGCTGATGGTACCAGCTATCAAAAGATATGGCCTCTGGGATCTTAAAGGCTTGAAGATAGAGACCCACATGGATGAAGCACACTAACCTGTGTGATCACGAGGTATCTATAGGAACAGGTACCAGTCATCAAAGAACAAAAAAAAATCATCATTGTGAATGAGGGGGAGTGCGGAGTGGAGACTCAAAGTCCATCTGTAGGCAAGTAGACATCCCTTTACAGCAGGGTCACAGGGAGGAGACGAGCCAGTCAGTGTGCAGTATAACACTGATGAAACACGCAACTTTCCTCTAGTTCTTTAATGCTTCCTCCCCCAATTATCATGATCTCAATTCTACCTTACAAATCCGGGTAGACCAGAGGCTGTACACTGATACAGATAAGAGCCGGAAACACAGGGAATCCAGGGCAGATAAACCCTTCAGGATCAATGAGTGCAGCAATACCAGGAGGGTAAGGGGAAGGTGGGGGAGAAAAGAGGAACCAATGATCCACATATAACCCCCTCCCTGGGGGTGGAAAACAGAAAAGTGGGTGAAGGGAGATATTGGACAGTGTAAGACATGAAAAAATTTTTATAAATTATCAAAGTTTTGTGAGGTAGGGAGGGAGGGAGAAGAAGGGTAAAAAATGAGCGGATACCAAAGACTCAAGAAGAAAGAAAATGTTTTGAGAATGATGATGGCAACAAATGTGCTTGACATAATAGATGGATTTATGGATTGTGCAAAGAGTTAGTTATACAAGCCCCCAATAAAATGATTTAATAAAATAAATAAACCTAACCAAACTCACTACCAAAAAAATAAAAATTTCCTGTATCCATTGCTGGTAGGAATGTAAAATGGTATCGCTAATGTAGGTAGTAGTGTCGCAACTCAACAAAAATCTGATCTACTACACCCAGATTTGAAAAGACATGCAAACAGACTTGTACACCAACATTCCTTGCTATACTATTTGCAATGGGTGAAGATAAGAACCACCTAATGCCCATGAATAGGAAAATGTGATATATATGTGTACACACTACTGCTGCTGCTGATGTTACTCAGCCAATCGGAGAAATGAAGAATTGGCACAATCTACAATATGGATGGGACTCGATGTCATTAAACTAGTGAAAGAAGTCAACCACAGCACGGGACTTGGTTTCAATCTCTTGCCACCAAGAACAGTGGCCCAGAACTACCAGTCTGTTTTAATGCTTCTTTGCTTTTTATGGCAGGTGTGGCTCTGCTGTTGTAAATATTATTGGAACGTTTGCCCTATCACCAACTCCTGTTGTTTCTGTAAATAGTGCTCAGTCACTTAAAGGTTTAATTTACACAAGTCAACAATTCATGTATTGCAGTTCACAGCTGGCCCATATTTGTATAATTTCCCTTTCTCAACAATGTTCTAAATTCTGTAACATTGGCTAAACTAATGACACCATCAAAGTGTACCGGCTACACATTAGACTCCTAAGTGAAACATCAACGGTTTAAAGTCACCAGCCAAGTCTGTGGGGGAAGGATGAGGCTTTTTACTCCTGTGATGATGTGCAGGCTGGGAGACTCACAGGACAGTTCTACCCTGCCCTATAAAGTTGTCATGAGTCAGCAAGGGGATGATAATTGATAATGTTCTATAACATAAAATGACAATGATGTCTCTTAGGTGAACCAGAGTCATTTATAAATCATGAGTGGATTTTAGGCTTGTACTTAATTCTAGTCCCAATCTAAGAACAGCTAGTTCTTATGACATGGTCCTGCTTAGTGGTTGCCCTCATGAAGAAATCACTGAAGATATGAGTCTACAGCAAAATGTGGTGAAGAACCTAGATGGTGCCCAGCTATTAGAAAAAATAGTGTTGGGGATTTTAAAGGTTTGTTTTCAAACAAGCAGCCATCTAAGTGGGGTGTCACATGGAAGGAGCACATCAGCCTGTGTGAACATAATCCAAATCTAAAGGCTGGAATGATATCAAAGCTTAAATTGTGAACAATTGGTTTGTAGAAGGCTATGGTTGTCAGTGGAAGCCCAAAATCCATTTAGAGGGTCCACAAAGAGATCAAGCCTCTTGTGAATTCCCTCTCGTTATAGCTGAGGGATGTGAAGAGCTCTATTATCAGACACTGTAAATCAATATGTCAGACATAGATCAAAATGCAGTATATCTTATTTGATTTTCCTTTGGACCCATTTTAAAGCTGTTTCAATTTTTAAAAAAAGTGAAGGGAAAATACTCATGAAGCAAACCCTTGGAGCCTCACTGTGACCATGGACGAGGGGTGGAGGGCCTCGCTAGCATGCAGAGCGCAGTGGATTCCTGCGGATGCGGTTAGGTTCAAACTCAGCACCCCACCATTTGCTCTCCCTTATGAGCCATCTAAATGTGTTCTAGTTCTTAAGATACTTGTAGCTTTCTTTTGACTGAGGTTTTTGTTTTACTTTCATAGTCTTGTTAGTGTTGTTTTTATTGTTTTCACTGTTTTTCTGTATATAAAATCCAAGATAGGTGAATCAGAGGCAGTAACTGGATTCATGGTTCCTTGGGGCAGGGCAGGGGAGGTGGGGAGGAAATGGGGAGCTAATAACAATGAGTCCAAGAATGAAGAAAATATCTAAACCTGATTATGGTGATGATTCTACAACGATATGTGAATTATATACCAATAAACTGTTAAAAAGTCCATCGCAAATTATATAATTAAATGGTTCAATCATATTAAGAAGAGTTGTACAATCATCACCACAATCGAATTTAGAACATTTTCTTCCTTCTTGTACTCACTGTTATTATTGTACTCACTTCCTTCAAACCGCCCCGGCCACAACTCAGGAACCATTAATCAAGATATTGTCTCAATAGATATACCTACCCTAGATTTCATATACACTAAAACATTTAAAAACAGCAAAAAACCTACTAAAAATAACAAAGTAAAACAAAAGTATCCCAACTGAAAAGATAGAAAATATAAAAAACTAAAATCAATTTAAAATGGGTCAAAAAGGAGATCAATGGCTATGGTGCTAAATTTTAAAGGAATTGCATCTGCAATAATCCACTTTCCAATGCACTCTGCATAACAGCAAGGCTAACCACAACACTTGTCTATGCTCAGAGAGGACTCACAGAGCTTTATCCATACATATTTCCCCTGCACTTTGTTTTTACTGAAGTAAAATGGGTCAAAACAGAGGTCAAATGATATCATGCTTTATTGTAATCATCTCTATAACACTCTCTGTCTGATAGCAAGACTACTGACATCCTTCAACTGAGTCAGAGAGGATTCACCGGAATCTTAAACCACTTGTGTGGAACTTGCAAATGATTTTGGATTTCCACTGTCATCCATATCCTTCTGCAAATCAGGTGTTCACAATTTAAGCTCTAATACTATTCCCTCCTTCATATTTGAGTTTTAATTATTCACACTCCTCTGGTCACAAAGGCTGATGTGCTTCTTCCATGTGGACTTAGGTGACATTTCACTCAGAAGGCTGCTTGTTGAAAAATAAGACCCCCATGCGCCATTCTTTCTAAAAATCATACCATCTAAATTTCTTTACTACACTTTGCTATAGCATCCATATCTTCAGTGAGCATCAAAAAGGGCCAAGTCACAAGAACTAATTCTCATATTGGGCTAGAATTAAATGCAAGTCTAAATCCCATTCATGTTATCTATGGTTTACGTACATCTCTGGTTAATCTTAAGAGACATCATTGTAATTTTATATTAGAGAACATTATCAATCACCCCCAGGGGCACATGGCAATTCTATTGATAGTGTGAACTTTTTGATTAAAGAATCTATAAACGAATGCTGATCAAAAGGGAAAAATTCAAAATTGAATTTCAAATTACCAAGAACGCTAGACTTTCTAGAGCCACGTAAACTGGAAAAACCCAAGTCCTAAAATAATCCTTAAACCAAAAATATCCTCCAAAGTGGGTCACTCCACAAAGAGGTGGGATATGGGATAAGACCATCCACCTGAGGGTCTACACCAAGACAAGGCTGGGGCAAATCCCCACAGAAATGAAAGAACCTTGCCAGGAAATCAAGTTTAGGCCAGGGGAGAGGAACATCACTGATAGTTCTGTTGGCGAGCATGGTAGGTGATTGGGGAGAAATATCCTCACATTGGGAAGGGGTGCTAAACAATGATTGTAGGGAACCTATAGGGACAGATTTTATGTTCCTGGGTAAACACTACAAATATGTCTCTAGCCAAAGCTCAATAAAACATGCCATGGACTAAACACCAAGATGTCACTGGATGCTGACCTTGTGGTACGGTAAACCTTGTGGTCAGCATGGCATCACTCGGGCTACACAAGCGCTTAACACAGAGGCCCAGCAGAATGAACTGAGCCTGGCCTCAAAGGTGCCTGTACCCTTGGACTGAGGACTGGGGTGCTTAGATAGAAGAGGAAGCAGAGTGGCTGCCCTGGACCTGTGGAAGTGATGGTCATTGGACCTTGGGGGGAACCCCATTTGGTTGGAGTCCATCAAAAGGGACTCAGAATCACCATATATTTAGTACCTTGATGCTCCCCTCTCAGTGATATGACTGGCTTTGATCTGTTGGGCAGGGATTTAAACTTGGAAGAATTGATCCAGGATGTTTCCCCTGGCATCGATCCCCCCTGCTTAGGGTAAACAGAATTCAACTGAATATGAGATCTAACTGTGTGGAGCAACAACTCATGGGTTTCGGCTCAAGTTAGAACTGTACTTGCAGACTCCTCAAACCTACAGCAGAATGATGTGTCATCGGAAAACTTGATGGTGTTGCCAGTGCAATCATCTTATACTCCAGGGGGAATGATTGACAATGTGTTACTTTTCTGTTTCTATGGGTTTTTTTCCCTGCCTTTCATTTGCTTGTTTTGTTTGTGTTTGTCTTTAGTTGTCTGCTAGTTGTTTTGTTGCTGTTGGTGGGGTAGTTGGTCTTACAGGGTATTAATTTGTCATAGTATGGCTGTCAAAGTAAACCCGAGCTATGCATATCCCAGGGACAAGCAGATGGATTCTGGCCCCAATTTAACTTTAGTCCCAATCCAAAGACAGTTAGTTTGGATAACATGGCCTTGCCCACCTCATGTAATGATCACTGAAGATAAGGGTGCTATAGCTAAGTGTGGTGAAGAAAACAAATGGTGCTCACTATCAATCGGAATAGTGTGTGGAGTCTTAAATTCAAACAAGTAGTCATCTAAACGAGGAGTGAACTATGTCCACAAAGAAGAAGCACACCAGCTTGCGTGACCCAAAGGCACGCAAAACAAATTTCAAAAATGACAAAGGGAAAAGTATCAGAGCCCAAATTTCGAAGACCCAATTTATAGAATGCTATAGAAGATAGGGGGGCCCCAAACCCATCTGCAGAGTATCTAGTCAGATTAAGCCACCAGCAGATCCCCTCTAGTCACAGGAAAGTGTCTCGAACAGCTTTTCTATCAGATAGAGATCATTGTAAGTGTGATTATGCTGGAATGAACTGGATACATGGTCAGATGACCTCCCTTCTAACCTGAACTTGTTCTTGGTCAGTGGTTTTCAACCTTCCTAATATACATTTACTACAGTCCCTCATATTGTGGTGACCCCCCCAACCATAAAATTATTTTTGTTGCTACTTCATAACTGTAATTTTGCTACTGTTATGAATCGTCATGTAAAACCTGATAAGCAGGAAGTATTTTCATTGTTACAATTTGAACACAATTAAAGCAGAGTGATTAATCACAAAAACATTTTCTATTGTGAAAGACTAATTTCTAACTACAAATGAAATTAATTTTGTTGTAAAGCATAGTGTAGCATGGGTAACAGTTTTCACGCCAGTTACTCGTATGTGGGCATATCTGCATATGGGCAGCCCTGCCTAGAGACAGCTAGAGGAACAGTGTCTTGGTTCCTAAGACCATTGGAAATGTGTTTTCAGGTCTTAGGTGACTCCTGTGAAAGGGTTGTTTGACCGCCAACGGGTCGTAACCAACAGGTTGACAACTGCTGTTTAGGTGAGAGCATTTCTTGCTTGTTCTAAGACAAGGTGGTCTTTTCTTTCTTACTCACTATTTGTAATTTTATCTCTAAAGAATTGATTGTGTTAATGATTATGTAAGTCTTCTTGATATGACTGAACTATTGAATTGTGTGATATATGTGGATTAAGTACCAATAAAACTGTTTTAAAAAAGGCTCAGAAACCCACACAGGCAGTCTATCCTGTCCCATAGAGTCACTATGAGTCGGCATTGACTCAATGGCAGTGAGCTTGGTTTGTTTTTGACCAAATCACAGGGCACTATTACTTTGTCTTACAGCTCAAATTCTTCACTGTGCCAAATCCCAGGCTGAACTTTTACTATCTGTAAATCTAGAAACCTTTTGAGCTTTCTGCAGCACTAGTTCTGTATAAACTCCACTCCAACTATGAATAATCTCTACTGCGCCGATACTCAAACCAAACTCTGCCAGTGAGTTGATTTCCACCCAAAGCAGTTCTGCCCATAGGACAGGGTAGAACTGCCCCTCTGGATTTTTAAGACTGTCACTTTATAGGAGTAGAAAGCTTCATCTTTCCTCCTCAGAGTAGCTGATGGTTCCAAACAGCTGATCTTGCAGTCAGCAGCCCAACATGTAGCTATCATGTTGTCTATTGTCTATACTGCCTACTATATATTGTCTATTCTCTTTACTCAATGCATTAAAACATCTATTAAGTTTTTTAAAAAGTAAAATGTATGTATTCCACTTTGTTAGTGCTTTTATTCACTTGTATCTCAATTTGGGTCTATCCTAATTCCGTCATATCAATCAACCAACAAATATGCATTAAAGCACCCAAAATGCAGATATAACAATAAGCAATATTAAGTCCTTTAGAGCTGGGCTAAATTATATAGTTAGAATATAATCAGGTGCACAGAGATTAAAAAAAACCCAAATATGATGCAAAATCAACTAGCTAATATTATTTCTAATTAATTCTTAACTCTGATAACTTAAAAAAAATCTTATGAAAACTTACACATCGGATTGGTTTTGTTCATATAAAGCCTTCATCTCCTCCAGAATTTGTCTGAGTCCATCCTCCTGGAATATATAAACTGCTTTTGATATATATCCATGGATTCCCCAATGCATTCAATTAATCCCCTAAGTCTATCTGTACTACATTTATCCTCAATTTATATATATAATTTATTTAAAATCCATAGCCATTGCATAAATTCTGGCTATTTATGTACCTATATCAAAAATAAAGGCTTAATCGAGCATGAAAGTACATATTTTCACTGCAAAAACAACAAATACAAGTTTTAAAATATTTCTCCCAATTTTTTCCCCCAAAGACACAGTTTTGGTTTGTACTGCAAGAAAAGAAAGGCCAAAGGAATTTTTCCTACCATCTACCTTAAGATAGAAATTTTTCACTTAGACAAATGTTTTAATTCTAAAATTCATAAATATTAATAAGATAGTTGACCATTTGAAAAGAAGTGACATCACATATTCTTTCAGCCAAAATACAGTCTTGGGTTCAACCAACCCTGTAGCCAATTATATGTTGAAAATATTTGATGATGATGAATAGCCTTGTTTACTCTTGATGTCATTTATTACCCATTTCATCTCCACAATTCTAAAAGTTACAAGTCCTGCTAGTCTTCAATCACTTAAAAAACTCATTTATCAATATCTGTAGAATTGAGTTTCAATCATCCACATTTCTCACCACTAGCTCATCTCTCTGCCTCCATTAGTTCTTCTCTTCTGATGCATTTTCCATATTGCCAATAACCAAAACCACTTCCATTAAGTACATTTTGATTAAATGACCCTATAGGACGGAGAAAATTGCTCCCTATGGTTTACACAGCTGTAAATCTTTACAGAAGCGGCTATCTTTCTCCCTTAGAATGGCTGGTGTGTTTGAATTGCTGACCATTAGGCTAGCAGCCCAATGCATAACTCCAGGCCTCATTTTACTGCCAATAAGTACTCCAAAATATAAAAACATCCCGCCACACCCCTACCTGAAAACCTCTACCTGATTCCAAATGCCTGTGGAATAATGCCGAAGTTTTTCTAATCCTAGAACCCACCATTGACATCTCCATACATAACCTTTCCAGTTGTGATCATGAGTCTTAAGCCATTGTTTATCACCTGCCTGTGTGAGGGCTAATACTTCATACAAGGCTCGAACACCCACTCCCAACCCCCCAGTAGCATTTCTCTTTATGCTCCCATCTACGCAACACCAGTTTCACTTACCACATTGCATTCTATTCACTTGTGTTTCTTGGTCCTCTCACTGACATCTATCTAGTTGCTGCCCTATGATTGTTTACTACGATGCTTAAACGTACAGGCTCTTGAGCCAGACTTCCAGGGTTCAAGCTCTAGCTCTGCTCTTTACTGGCTATATCACCACTGACAAATCTCCTAACTTCAATTCTCCACTCACATGTTTGAGGTGGGGGGAGACAGCTCAGATCTCACACAATTATGAGGAGAGACAATTGCAAGCTAAGTGCTGAACATCATTCCTACTTCCATGGTATTGTAGTGGACAAATAATCATAATAGTAACAATACGACTGTTAGCACTATTATTATTTCTTGTAGAAACAGCATACAGGGACTCAGCCCTGGGTGTGTCAGGTACAGTTCCTCACTACACCAAGAGCTCTGTACCATCATCATGCCCATTTTTGTTGGTGAGAACACTGGACGCACAGAAAGCCTGAGTCCACAGTGATCGAACAGAGTATGAATCTCAGTCTGGCACCAGAGGCCTACTTCATCATCACATTTTGCTCACTGAGTGCGTGCGCGCACACTAACGCGCATAAAACGCTAGATCCAATAAAAACGACTGGTTCTGTGGGTTTCTGAGGCTGTCAATCTTTAAAAGAACAGAAAGCTTCCAGCTTTCTTCGGCAGAATGGAGGTGGATTCGAATTTACTTTAGTTCGTATTAGGCAACCTTTTACTTGGCTAAGCAAAGGAAAAGCAACAAAGCTAAAAATGAAGCAAAACGGAAGGAAGTAGACTTTGAGGAAGCGCAATTGCTGAGTTGTACAGTAACTTCCTTCTTTCTCCCACAGTAACCTTTTGTTATGCTGTTACTTTCCCTTCCGGAACTTGGCTCACACCCTCAGGGGAATCTGAAGCAAACCGCGAAAAGAGCAGCCCAGGGGAGATCCCGCTCACCCTCCAGCCCCTTTCAGCCAAGCTCCCCGGACCTCCATCCCGCCCTCTGCCGTCCAGCCCGTCATATTAAAGGCGGGCAGCTGCCCTTCTGGCGTGTGGTGCAGTTCGCGGACCACCTCCGTCGCCTTTTCACAGAACATGGCGGGTAGACCTGGTACCGGGACCTCCTTGTCGGCCGCCCACTTGACCGAAGAGTCTGCGGGCTCCCTGCAGCCTAGTTCGCGCCGCGCTTATTAGCGCAGGTCTAGGAAATCGCCTGCGCTTTGGCGAAAAAATCCCCAACCAATGGGAAGGCAAGGACGCAGGTTGCGTGGCTACGGTGGTTGCAAAGGGACAATTCCATACGCGGTACAGAAATATGACCGGAAGTGGGGAGGCGGTGACCGGTGCCTTGTTCCAGTGGAACGCGGCCCTCCGGAAAGAGTCCTTGGGGTTCCATTTGACTTTATCCATGAGGTGAGACGAATTTTCCAATACTAATCTGAGCACATAGTTTAGGGAGCAGCATAGCTTGGAATAGATGTACCGCCCACACCCCCCGAAACTTCCTCTTTTCCCTTTTTTAAAAATAAAAATCATTCTATTGAGGGCTCATATAACTATCCATATGTACATACATTGTGTCACGCTCATTTGTACATTTTTGCCATCATTCTCAAAACATTTGCTTTCTCCTTACTCCCTTTATATCAGCTCCTCACTTTTTCCCCTGCTTCATGGAACCTTGATCATTTATCAATTATTTTGTCATGTCTTACAGTGCCCACATCTCCCTTCATCCACTTTTCTGTTGTGCAACTCCATGGAGGGGCTTATATGTAAATCCTTGTAATCAGTCCCCCCCTTTTTTTAAAAATCATTTTATTGGGGGCTTGTACAACCCTTCTCACAATCAATACATCATTCCATTGTGTTTAGGACATTTGTGCATTTGTTGACCTCATCATTCTCAACACATTTCCTTTTTAATTGAGCCCTTGGTATCAGCTCCTCGTTTTTCTATCTCCCTCCCTACCCCCTCCCTCCTAAACCCTTGTTAATATTGATAGGTTTAGAATTAAGGTAGCAGATGGACATTGGACCTCCACTTCTTTTCTCCCTCAATTGCAAGAACACTTTGTTCTATTGAACTGGCATGCCGTGATGCTCACCTTAAAAGCTTGAAAATAAACAATCCGCGATCTAGCTCAGAAACAGCAAAGCCCACGTGGGAGAAGCACACCAGCATGTGTGATCACGAGGTGTTGAAGGGATCAGGCATTAAAGAACAAAAAAAATCACATCATTGTGAATGAGGAAGGGTATGGAGTAGGGACGAGGCCAAAACCCATCTGAAGGAAAGTGGACATCCCCTTACAGAACGGTTGTGGGAAGAGAAGAGGTGTTCAGGGTGCAGTGGAGCAACAATGAAACATATAGCTTTGCTCTAGTTATTTTCTATTTGTTTATGTATTTGTTTGTATCATTTTATCAGGAGCTTGCACATCTCTTATCACAACCCATACATACATTGTTTCGAGCACATTTCTACATTTGTTGCCATCATTATTCTCAAAACCTTTGCTTTCTACTTGAGCCCTTGGTATCAACTCCTCATTTTCTCCAACCCTCCCCGCTACCCCCTCCCTCATGAACCCTTGATAATTTATAAATTATTATTTTGTCATATCTTACACTGTCCGACATCTCCCTTCACCCACTTTTCTGTTGTCCTTCCCCCAGGGTGGAGGTTATGTAGGTCCTTGTAATCGGTCCCCCTTAATACCCCACTTTCCCTCCACCCTCACGGTATAGCCATTCTTAGCACTGGTCCTAAAGAGAGCGTCTGACCTGGATTCCCTGTGTTTCAAGTTCCTGTCTGTACCAGTGTACATCCTCTGGTCTAGCCAGATTTGTGCGGCAGAATTGGGATCATGATACAGGAGGGGGTTGGGAGAGGAAGCATTTAGGAATTAGAGGAAAGTTGTATGTTTCATCATTGCTACACTGCACCGACTGGATCATCTCCCGACAACCCTTCTGAAAGGGGATGACCACTTGCCTACACATGGTTCTTGGGTTCCCAATCTTCACTGCCCTCATTCACAATGATATAAATTTTTTGTTCTTTGATGCCTGATACCTGATCCCTTTGAAACATCATGATCACACAGGCTGGTGTGCTTCTTCCATGTTGCCTTTGTTGCTTCTGAGCTAGATGGCTGCTTGTTTACCTTCAAGTCTTTAAGAGCCCAGACGCTATCTCTTTTGACAGCCAGGATTTGTTTCACCACATTTGTTTATGCGCCCATTTGTCTTCAGCAATCATATCGGGAAGGTGAGCACACAATTATATGACTTTTTTTGTTCTTTGATGCCTGATAACTGATCCCTTTGGCACCTCATGATCACACAGGCTGGTGTGCTTCTTCCATGTGGGTTTTCTTGTTTCTGAGCTAGAGAGCTGCTTATTTACTTTGAAGTCTCTAAGACCCTATATCTTTTGATAGCCATTTGTCTTCAGTGATCAGATCATTACACACCTCTTTTTAACAAGTTTAAACTATTGTATTATATGACATCTGAATTATATGTCAATAAAACTGAAAAAATTTTAAAGATTAAAGGAATATATGGAGTCGCTATACTAAAAAGAACTAGTCAATATTGCATCATGTTAAGAGGTATCATATAAGAACCAAAGGTACTGAAAGAAGAAGTCCAAGTTGCACTGAAAGCATTAGTCAAAAACAAGGCTCCAGGAATTGTTGGAAAACCCACTGTAGGCAGTTACATAATCTAATAACTTGAGAAAGGGTAAAGTCTAGCCTGTCAATAGGGTCACAGCGAATGAGGCCTCTGTGGGGCCTGGCTTTCTCCAGAGGATTTTGGGTATTCCTGTATTGCTATCTTGTGGTGGAACACACTGTCTCTTTTCTACACAATCCTGTTGACAAACCACATGGAGACACACTGAGAGAGCCAGAGCCCTGGAGCTGGAGGAGCCACATAGTGACCCCTGCCAGCACCAAGATCCTTCACCGCTACTGGATCTACATGACTTTCCACCCACTGGTCTGTGATATTCTTGCATTTGGCATTATTGCATGGCTACATGAGTCTAAAGAGGAATTTATTGACCAGTATTGGACATAGGGGATAATATTGGACTTACGGACTTGATCTGGACTGGGCTGGGATGTTTCTCAATATACAATTGCTCTTTTATACAAAGCTCTTTCTTATACACATGAGTGTCTGTGAATTTGTTTCTCTGGTCTACCTGGACTAACACATTATGCTACCTGGAGTGGTGTACTAGAGAAACAAATCACAAAGATGGAGAGTGGATGCTTGTTTGACGTCTGCTCATGGTAGTACTTTTTTGGCTAGCCAGAGGTTAGATCTGGCCATTCAGTTTGCTGGGTTGTTTTATGGAAAAAATACAGGAAGTTAAACTTTTTATGATTTCCTTTGATTGCTGTCTTTGGTGATTCCTGTACTAACTGGTAAAAATGAATGTGATTAATGTATATTTGGAGCTCAGGGGTAGAAATCCAGATTGGAGACTGGAAAGTCAACTCGGTGCTCCTCAAGGGGACAGGCACTCCCCTCTCTGGATCTCACTTTTAACATCGATACACAAAGGTCGATTCTGTGAGGGTCACAGACTGGGGACTCCCATGGCCAAATGAGGACCTGTGTGGACTCTGGTTGGCCTGCTTATTCACTGCCATCTAGAAGATTCCAACTCACAGTGACCCTGTAAGACCGAGCGGAACTTCCCCTGTGGGTTTCCGAGGCTGAAATTCTATATGGACTAGAAGGTCTCATCTCTGCACAGCCCCCCACCCTATCCCCCAACCCCCGCTCCCCCAGTGTGACTGGTGGTTTCAAACTACTGACCTTCTAGTTAGCTGCCCAACACATAACCCACTGTGCCATCAGGGCTCTTTGGCCTACTTGGCTTCTATCCAATGTTATTGAATCGCCTTTGAAAAAATCAGGAGGTTTTTAAGAAAACAGGAATTTTGACTTTCTCTAGAAAAATCGATCTGGCATCACTGGAACCTAAACTAGAGGATCCACAATTCCACGTGGCTCTGGGAATCTCAACATTTCTTCCTCCTGCTCAAAGTAAAATGGTTTAAGGGGACCTTTCACAGCTGGTGGGCTGGTCTCCTTTCTAGAAAGTTGCCTCTGTAAAGAAAATGCATCTTTCTTCCCTTTTACCTAGTTGGGGGTGGTGAGGGTAGCAGGAGCTATTGGGTTAAGAAAAAACAGTCCAGGTAGCTTCAGTCTGCCCTGCCAGGGCTTTAGAGGCCAAGCCTTTTTTTGCTCCAGCTGACTGACCTGCTGTTTCCAGGGCAGCCCCACCATCTGTTCCCAGATGCAGGGAGGGAGCCGACTTTCCTCCATCACACCTGCCCCAAACTCAGGCCCAGAACTACTGTCTAAACACAGAACAACTTTTGTCTGTGGCCAAATGTGGGACCCCAAATTTCTTCCCTCTTTCCCGATACTCCTTCAGTGACTTGATGACCTGGGCCAGGCTGAGATGAATTAGCTTGCTCCTCACAGCTGGCTGCTGGGTTCCAGTCAACTCCCAGAGGCCACTGGCTGTGCCCATCAGTAGAAGTGGGAGTTGAGAACCCTCAGCTCTTGGCTGAGCAGCTCTGTCAGTCTGTAGCTGTTGACTGTAGCTGCTTCTGACAGCCAGTCTAGCTGGTGCTTTAAGTCATTTCAGTCGCTCCACCTCAGCTGTGATTAGTCTAGTCTCGGTAGCCTCAGAGGGAGGGGAAAACAAAACACCTCAATGACTTTGAATCAGAGTGGGTTATCCTCTTTTAAAAGGCAGAAAGTCTGAATTGGAGGATATTTTTGGGGGGTCTCTTTTATGCATTTCACATTTATGAAATAAGAACTAACAGTATTTGTTCCAGTAAGTGGATCAGAACCACCTAAGGGCACACTCCTCCCACCAGGCCACGCCTCACTAAGAATAGAGGTCCATCACTTGTCTGGCATTTTGTGGTACTGTGGTGACTTTTGTTTTGTGAGATACTGGGAGCTATGTGATTGGCATTTCATATACCAGCAGGGTCACCCAAAGAGCTTCCAGACAAAGAACAGACAATGAAGAAGGAATTGGCTGCCTGCATGGGAAGAATGAGCCATTGAAAACCCTATGGATAGCAGCAACACTGTCAGTTACTAGACCCCCCATGAACAACAGAAGAACATTGTCAGAACGTGTGCCAGAAGATGAGCTCTTCAACTTGGAAAGTACTCAAAATACGGCTGAGGAAGAGGAAGAGCTGACTTTTCATAGGCAAGTCGACCATAATGATGCAAATCGAGTATAGCCATCAGGACCTTCATTTGCTGATGGGGCACAACTCAAAATGAGGAGAAACAGTTCAAATCGTCATTCATAATTGAAACTTGGGATGTATGAAATATGAATCTAGGGACATTGGAAGTCATTAAAAATGAAATGGAATACATAAAGATTGATATTGTAAGCATTAGTTAGCTGAAATGGACTGATATTGACCATTTTGAAACAGAAAATCTTACGGTTTACTCTGCTGGAAATGACACAATCAAGAGAAACAACATTGCATTCATCATCAAAAGGACATTTTAAGATCTATTTTAATGTACAATGCTATCTTTGATAGGATGCTATCTATGCCCCTTCAAGGAGAACCAATCAATACAACTATTGTTCAAATTTATGCACCAACCACACAAAGCTGGTGATGCAGAAATTGAATAATTCTACCACCATATTCAGTCCCAAATTTGTCAGACTTGCTATCAAAATGCTATTGGAATGCAAAAGTTGAAAACAAAGAGGAAGGATCAGTAGTTGAAAAATATGGTCTTGGTGATAGAAACCAAGCTGGAGATCGCATGACAGAGTTTGCAAGACCAATAAATTGCTGATAGCATATACTATATTTTCCAACTTCTGTTCTTTCCTCTTTGGTTCCAACATTTGCACTCCAATCACCAATAATTACCAATTTATCTTGATTGTATGTTAGAATTTTGCATGATTAATGATTTCTTCAAACATTTGATCAACAACAAAAAAGGTGACCATAAATGTGGACTTCTCCAGATGGAATACACGGAAATCAAATTGACTACACCTGTGGGAAGAGACAATAAAAGAAGCTCAATATCAGCAACTGAAACCAGTCCAGGGACTGATTGTGGAACAGATCAGCAATTGTTCATATGTGAGCTCAAGTTGAAGTTCAAGAAAATGCAAACAAGTACACGAGAGTCAATATACAACCTTGATAATAACCAACCAAATTTTGAGAACATCTCTGAATAAAGCACAGTGTAATTATAAAAAAAATGAAATAAAGAAAAGATACAAGTGCATGTCCAAAGAGACTCTGAAACTTACTCTTAATCAGAGAGTAGCTAAAGCAAAAGGAAGAAATGATGAAGTAAAGAGCTAAATAGAAAATTTCAAAGGACACCTCGAGAATACAAAGTAAAATATTATCACAAAATGTGCAAAAGCCTAGAGTTAGAAAACCAAAACAGAACATATTCAGCATATCTTAAACTGAAAGAACTGAAGAAAAATGTCAAGTCTTGAGGTGCAATATTAAAAAATTCTATGGGCAAAATATTGAATGATGAAGGAAACATCTGAGGAAGATGGAAACAATATGGAGTCACTGTATCAAAAAGAATAGACCAACATTCAACCATTTCAGGAGGTAACATATGAGCAAGAACCAATGGTCAGGAAAGAAGAAATTCAAGATGCATGGAAAGCACTAGCCCAAAACAAGATGCCAGGAATTGCTGGAATATCTATTGAAATGTTTCCACAAGCTGATAAAGCACTGGCAGCACTCACTCATCTATGTCAGGAAATTTGGAATACAGCTACTTGGCTAACGGACTGGAAAAGATCCATATGTGTATACATACCAAAGAAGGGAGACCAACAGAATGGTCAAATTATGTAACACTATCATTGGCATCACATGTGAGTCAAATTGTACTGAAGCTAATACAACAACAGTTGCATTGATTCATTGACAGAAAGTTACCATATTCAGCATTCAAGAGCCATCGTGGCACAGTGGTTACAGGTTGGATTGCAAACCCCAAGGTCAGCAGTTCAAAACCACCAGTCACTCCGTGGGAGAAAGGCAAGGTTTTCTACTCCCATAATGAGTTACAGTCTCAGAAACTCACAGGGGCAGTTAGTTCTACCCTATACTATAGGGTCAGGATGAGTTGTCATCAACTACAAGGCAGTGAGTTTGGTTTCCCAGAGATTTAAGCCAGATTCAGAAGAGGATGTGGAACAAAGGATATCAGATATCAGATGGATCTTGCCTGAAAGCAGTGAATACCCTAAAGATGGTTACTTATGTTTTATTAACACCCAAGCTATCTGACTGTGTGGATCATAAGAAAACATGGATAGTTTTGAGAAGAGAATTCCAGAACACTTATAGAACAAGGGTAGATTGCATGGTTTAAGAACCAAGAAAGGTGTGCATCCTGGTTGCACCCACTTATTATACTTTTTCAATTGTATGGTGAGCAAATAATCAGAGAAGCCAAATTATATGAAGAAGAACACAGAATCAGATTTGGAGGAAATATTATTAACTACCTGCTATATGCAGACGACACAGTTTGGCTTGCTGACAAGGATGGGGGACTTGAAGCACTTGCTGGTGAAGATCAAGGATTGCAGCCTTCAATGTGGGATACAACTCAACACAAAGAAAACCAAAATCCTCACAACTGAACCAATAGGTAACATGATGATAAATCGAGAAAAACCTGAAGTTGTCAAGGATTTTGTCTTGTCTGGATCCACAAGCAATGCTCCTGGAAGCAGCAGTCAAGAGATGAAAAGATACATTGCACTGGGTAGATCTGCTGCATAAGAGCTCTTTAGAATGTTGAAAAGTTAGGATGTTACTTTAAGCAGGAAGTACACCTGATCCAAACCATAGTATTTTCATTTGCCTCATCTGCATGTGAAAAGCTTGCCATTGAGTGAAGAAGACCCAGGTAAACTGTATGAATTTGAACCATGGTACTGGCAAAGAATATTGACAGTACCATGGACTGCCAAAAGAACAAACAAAATCTGTCTTGGAAGTACGGCCAGAATTCCCATTAGAAGTAAGGATGGTGAGACTTTGGACATGTTGTCAGTGGAGACCAGTCCCTGGAGAGGCATCATGCTTAGAAAAATGGAAGGGCTGTGAAAAAAGGTTGAAGGCCCTTGAAGAGCTGGATTGACACAGTGACGACAACAAGAGGACTGAGCATAGGAACACTTGGGTGGATGGAGGAGGAGCTGTTATTGTTACATTCTGCTGTGAATAGGTTTGCCATGGACCAGAACCAACTGGATGGCAAACTAACAACAACAACAACAGGGAGAGACATTAAAAAGCCAAACTCACTGCCATTGAGTTGACCTTGATTCAGAGCAACCCTGGAGGACAGGGTAGGACTGGCACCCGTGAGTTTCCCGAGAGTGTAACTTTTCACAGGAGGGGAAAGCCCCTTTAACCTACTACTTAGCAGCCCAGCCCATCACCAGGGCTCCACAAGGATAGAGAGAAACACTGTTAGGGCTGGATAGGGCAGAGGCTGTACACTGGTACAAATGAGGGCTGGAGGTACAGGGAATCCTTGGTGGACGATACCTTCAGGACCAAGGGTGTGAGGGGCGATGCTGGGAGAGTGGAGGGTGAGTGGGTTGGAAAGGGGGAACTGATTACAGGATCCACATGTGACCTCTTCCCTGGGAGAGGGACAGCAGAGAACCGGGGAAGGGAGACTCCGGATAGGGCAAGATATGACAAAATAACGATGTATAAATTACCAAGGGCACATGAGGGAGGGGGGGAAGGGGAGGGAGGGGAAAAAAAGAGGACCTGATGCAAAGGGCTTAAGTGGAGAGCAAATGCTTTGAGAATGATTGGGGTAGGGAATGTATGGATGTGCTTTATACAATTGATGTATGAATATGTATGGATTGTGATAAGAGTTGTATGAGTCCCTAATAAAATGTAAAAAAGGAAAAGAGGAGAAAAAAATTATTAGGGCAAAGACTGTACAGATGTGCTTTACACAATTGATGTATGTATATGTATGAACTGTGATAAGAGTTGTATGAGCCCCTAATAAATTGTTAAAAAAAAAATGATCCTCAATTCTATCTGAATCCTTGCCAGAGCTGCAAGTTGCCTTAATAAACACGTGCAAAAAAAGTACCTCTGGCAGCAGACCGCTCAGGTTCAAATCCAGGCTCTCTAACTTATTGACTATGTGACCTTGGGCAAACCTGGACCTCTCTGTGCTTCCAAAGACTCACTTTCCAAAAGGGAAGTCATAAGCCAACTTTTCTTATTCCTCACTGGGTTGCTTTGAAGATGAAATGAGACATCTGTCTAAAAATGCTTCTGACCATCCCTTGGTTCTCAGAGCTCCACAAATGCTATGGATTATTGTTATAAGATTATGAATGATTTTTTCCAAGGGTAGTGCAAAGATTAACATCAGTGCTACTTCTCTCTGACAAAATATCAATCCAAATTTCTAAATAGCAGGGTCTGAACGGATGCGCTGTTAACAGCATCTTGCTTTTCTCCCATCACTTGTCACAGTAAATCTGATAAGAAATGCTGGGCTAGGGCCTGCAGCCAAGCCCCTCACTGGCAGCGTGCAGGACCTCAGGTTGTTGCCAGGCCAAGGGACATCACAATGGCAAGAGGAGACTCCACAAAGGGCCCCTGCTTCCTCCCCCACGCCACCCTTCCCCACATTCAGGGTGAAACATCAAAATACAATTTTTTTTGTCACCTGGTGAAATAATGAGCCCCCATTCCCATTGCCTTGGTATCATCAGAGTGCAACAGCCACGTGGGGTCATCGCTGTCTCCGTGTTAATGCTGCTCACTTCAAACATTTTCACAGGCCCTGGCGAAATGAAACCCGTGCTTTCTACCTAGGTAGAGTTTGAGGCGATTCAGCCCATTTGCTTCTGCTGAAGAGGCTACCTCAGAAAAACAGGAAATAAAAACATAGAGGGTGCCATTGACATTAGGTTTCTCGTTTTCTTCCTTTCTTCCCTACCTTCCTTTCTTCTTGCCCTTCTCTTTCTCTTTTCTTCCTTCCCTCCCTTTGCTCACGTCTTCCTGCCTGCCTTCACTTTCCATCTTCCCTCCCAAACTCCTCCATTTCTTCTTCGCTCCTCTCTCCCCACCGCCACCTTTCTCCTTTCCTTCCCTGCCTTTTCCCTTAGGCCTCCCAGTTTCCCTCCTTCACTCTCTCCTTTGCTCCTTCCTTCCCCCACCTTGTTTTGATCCAGTGATTTGTACTCCTTTCTTCCTCTCATCCCACCCCTCCCCATTGCTGGAGAAACATCAGTTCCTTGTGGTGCTGGTTTCTTGGCGCCAGACCCTGTTCTTTGGGTGTTCACAAGTCTGTGTCCTGTGTGCAAACATAAGACAGACATATGATCAGGATTGGACAGAAGATGGGATTTGACAGGTGTTCTGCATCCCAAATCTCCAGGAGGCAAAGGTAAAGTCAGGCTCCTGCCTTTAAAGTTATGTCTCCCATTGTAACTGCATCCCACAAAAGCTCCTGCCTCCTGGCCACCTGAGGCCTGCTGCCTGCCTTCCTCTAGCTCCTGGGGAATTGGGGCACCAGTGGCAAGAACAACAAAAATCCCCAGGAGTTGACAAGAAGGGAAGCTGCCTTGCTCGAGAGACGGCCCCCTCACCCACCTGCATGATGTTGAGATATAGGTTCTCATCCCTGTGGCTGGGCAAGAAACACCCTCTCCCCAAACGCAGTGGCTTCAAACAAGGACCATCATCGTGTGGTTGCTGGGAGGCCACTGGGTGGTGCTTGGAGTCTCCCATGAGTTGGCAGTCACATGGGAGCTGGGGCAGGGGCCTCTGGTGACTCCAGTGCCTACATGTGCACTCAGAGGGCTGGAAGCTGAAGCTGGGTGCTTAGCTGGGTTGTTGGTTGGAGTGTCTCCACGTGGCCTTTCCAGGCGGCTCAGGCTTCTTTCAGCATAGTGTCCGGGTGCTGAGAAGTGTCCTGAGAGGTAGCACGTGGAGGCTGGACATTCTAAGGGTGAGCACTCAAGAAGAAGTCTTTGAAGGGATTTTTCAGAAGCTGTGAAGCACTTTGTGGGAGGGAAGGGGGTTGCCCAAACTAGATGTCACAGTGTCATCTTCTCCATAATCTATTGGTCACAGAGGTCATGGAACATCCCAATTTAAGGGGAAAGGGCATAGACTCTACCTTCCTATAGGTAACCTGTCAAGGAATTTGGGGGTCACATACGAAGACTGGGAGACCCTGGGTGGCACAAATGGTTAAGGACTCAACGTATCAAGAGGTGGGCAGCTGCACCCCTCAGAAGAAATAACTAATGGCCTGCTTCTAGAAGCCCACAGGCTTGAGAATCCTGTGATGTGTAGTTTCTCCCTGGCACCCAGAGGGTCCTCGGGAACCAGAACCAACATAACAGCAATGGGTTGGGTTTTTGTTGGTTTTGTTTGGGCTAATATTAAAATGACTAGTATTAAATTATATATGTATTGTGTTTAACTCTCAGGACTCTGATTATGCTGAAGTTGAACAAAACCGTCTGCCTCTTCTATGAACGCCAGCCGATGGAGGCAAAGGGTGAGGGTCTAGAGGAAGAATGAATGTCCCATTCCCGTCCTTATGTTTCAGATGTCCTTAAAGGGCACAGGGGACAAACCAGATGTCTTTGATATGATTTTAGCCTAATGATGTGCTAGTATGATGATGAGCAGCCTGAAAAGTGGTTTTAACTAATGTGATCCAATATTTGAAAAGTTGACGATTTCACATCGAATTTTATATTCTCAGCATCTCAGTTACAAACAGAAAATCAGGCCTTAAAATCCTTGCATTTCCCCAAGGCAACAACAGTCTGGAGCTAGAATTTGAATGTCCCCTGTGGATGAGCTGACACGTGCCTGTTAACCAGAGTCCCCATCCATCCCTATTGCCCCCAAAACAGAGGTTGGCTACAAGTATCCTTTATCTATATGGCTAAATAGGTTAGTTAGTTTGGATTGGGTTGCTAGTTTTTCCTGTTTTGTTTTGCTTACTTTTGATTTTTTGGGGGGCTAGGAAATGGTGTGTATTTTGGTACCATGTCTTCCAAAGCGAGAAAACCAAACCCAGTAAGCCAAGAAGGTCAAACAGTCTAGATTAATGATGAAAGGAGGAGCCCTGTTGGTGTGGTAGATTATGAGTTGGACTTCTAACTGCAACATCAGAAGTTCGAAACTCCCCCCACCCCCACTCCACAGGAGAAAGATGAGATTTTCTACTCCTGTAAAGATTTACAGCCTTGGAAACCCACAGGGGCAGTTCTATACTCTGTCCAAAGGGTTGCTATATGTCAGAATTGATTCCAGGGTAATGAGGTTTTCTTGATTGATATAAATAATTTTTGGTGAGTATTGAAAAAACCAGTCAATATTATTTTTAATACACATCAAAGAAGGTCCACATTAATTGTTCACACAACCCTGCCACCTTCTTTCTTTATTCCCTTGCCTCCCACTCTCCTTTCTTCCTTCCTATGGTCTTTTATCTCATTCATTTTCTTTCAAGGGTTAGCCTAGGAGTGGGAAAGTCTGACTAATTCTTAACCAAAAGACTAAATTGGTTTTATTGTTGGTGTTATTACTTGGGTTAAATTTTTTTCTTTTCTCTTCTTCTATTGGTTTGTGTCATGTAACCCAGAAAATGGGGAAACATTTGGAACATCAAAACACTATCCTTTCTCAGTAGACTACAAGCATTAAAGGCAACAGAGATAAATACTCCAATAATAACAATAACATACAAGGATAGCTAGAGAGATAAATAGATAGATAGAAAAACCACAAAATCTGAGCAGTTGTGGGAAGGGGAATGGGAATAGCCCCATGAATAAATATAGGTTTGCCAGAGAATAGTTCTATATACATATTAGCATATACTACAAATATGACCATGAATATAATAGTGCATCCAGGAGGCATAGTTAGGAAATGTCTTAGCTAGAACAAAACCCCTTGAGGGAGCGTGTCCTAAATATCGGGGATCAGGAACATAGCTCTGAGAGACCTCAAGATCAATTGGTACAAACTAGCTCACAAAGACAATGTTCTGTATCCATCAGGGAAGTGACTGGGATCTTCAAAAGCTAGTGAGTAGCAAACTAAAAGTCGGTTCTTGGTCTCACCCTATGTGTTGGACAGGGTTCTCTAGAGAGACAAAACCATATTGCTAGTAATTATATATAAATATATTTATAAAGCTAGATATGCAATACAAGAAATGAACCACTAAATTATATACAGATAGATAACACAAGAAACTAACAGTTAAATTATAAAACAGTGAGACACTAGCAGTCCTTTAAGGCTTGAGAGCCGCCAGTTGCCAGTCCCTTTCTGTAGAGAGAGCTGGGCTATATATACCCAGGCAGCAAACAGCAAGGCAAGTCACCAACTGTCACCAACTGTCGGTCCCCAGCTCCAGAGACGAACATTCCAATCCTGTGGGATTAAATGGACCTCAACTTACAGCGACAGAGTCCACAAGCTAGGCATCCCACAGGTAGTGTACCCCTTTAAATTGAGGCATAGAACAAGCAAGGCGAGGCTCACGAAGCCATTTATCCCTCTGCCCTTCGATTAATCCTACTTGTGTTTATCGGCCAGGCTGGCACAATAAACTATTGCACCCTGTCTGGAGCGAATAACATTGAAGAAGCTCAAGATGCCTGGCAACACTTAGTCCAAATCAGTAATGGACTATGCGTACCTCAGCCTCTATGATGCTAAGGTCAGAAGAACTAAATGGTGCCTGCCTATGACAAACAGCTGCTCTGAAAGGGATCATGGTACATGGTCCTAGATAGAGTGGGGAGTAATGTGTAAGAAAACTGAAAGTCATACTACTACTACCAATAGTAATAATAATAATGGTAAAAGATGAGGTTTATTGGTTAGATAGACTAGTGAGATCCCCACTACTATGGTCCTTCATCACCCTTCAGGTCTGGAACTGAATTCAACCCCCTGAAAAATAGACAGGTTTATAAAGTGAACCTTATGAGAAAAGATTGCAGCCCTCAGTATGGTTTACAACTCAATGTCAAGAAGACACACATCCTCACAACTTGATCAATAGGTACCATGATAAATGGAGAAGTTTGTTGTTTTTTTTACTTGTTGTTATTTGTTGAAGTTGTCACGGATTTTTTGTCTTGATGAGGTCTATAATCAATGCTCTTGGAAGCTGCAATCATGAGATCAAATGACGCATTCCATATGGATACATTTGGTGCACAATACGTCTGTAGAGTGCTAAAAAGCAAGGATGTTACTTTGAGGACTAAGGTGCACCTTACCCAAGCCATAGTAATTTAAATTGCCTCATAAGTATGTGAAAGTCAGACATTGAATAAGGAAGGCTGAAGAAGAATTGATATGTCTGAATTGTGGTGCTGGTGAAGAATATTGAAAGTAACATGGACTGGCAAGGGAACAAACAGATCTGTCTTAGAAGAAGTATGGTCAGAGGGCTCCTTAAAGGCAAGGATGGTGAGACTTCCTCTCACATACTTTGGTCATGTTATTAAGAGAGACTAGTCCCTGGAGAAGGACATCATGCCAGGTGAAGTAGAGGGACAGTGAAAGAGAGGAAGCCCCTTAAGGAGATGGATTGACAGTGACTGAAACAAGGGGCTCAAGCTTGGGAACAATTAGGAGAATTATTCAGGGCTAGGTAGTGTTTCTGTCTGTTTGGCATAGGGTCAATGTGGGTTGCAACTGGCTCAATGGCACCTGATAAGAACAACTACACCAAAATGTATCATAGCACTGAGGAGCACACATTCCTCAGAACCATCAACCATTCAAAAGCAAATAGGCAGTATTTGCCCAAGGCCAAATTCAAAAGGCAGGCAAGGTTAGGGGAGAAGGATGAATGAAAACAGGAAGCAGAGTTTCAATGGCATGAGTGATATTACATTGCAGGAGATTGTCATCAATGTCACATAACAAAACGTGTATAAATTGTTACGTGCAAAGCTGATTTTCTCTGTAAACCTTAACCCACCTTACAATAAAAACTTTATTTTTTTAAAACAAAGACACCATCGTTCATATTATAGACACAGCCAAAGAAAGATCTCCTGGACAATCCTAAAAGGATCTCCCAAATGATTTGGGTAGTTAGCCCTCCCCAGGGAGTTCTACCCATTGAAACGCTGGGCGGTTATGGCTGCAATTATATTTCAGGCCAGAAGAGGCAGCAGAGGCCTGGTTGTTCAAATGCTACAAAACTACCAGACAATGGGCAAACAGTTTCTTTCCACGGACGACTAGCGGCTCTGTCATATCCATGTCTGGTGTTCAACACTTGGCGACAGAATCCAGCCCGCTGGGTTTGGGTGGGGTCTGTTTCTCACCCATGCTTGGCTTGGGATTGTTCTATGGCATCCACAAAGTGGAGTCCTTTCCTTTCTGATGTCCCGAGAAAGCTGTTTTCTCCTTTTTCTCTCTCTGGCCCTCTTCCCAAGAACCCTGGGGTTCACTCTGCTTTCCTCTGGTTGATGTTTCTCAGGCAGTTACTTGACCTCGGTTCATCTACTGCAGGTGACCATTAGCAAGTAACTGTACCGTCCTTGGATGGTATTGTTCATGAGCTAGGCTGCGAACTACGGGTTAAAGGTTTGAGTTCACCCAGAGGTGCCTTCCAAGAAGGGCCTGGTGCTATGCCTCTGGAAAAAAACCCACCCCAGCCATGGAAAATTCTAGGGACCGGACTTCTCTAACACACTTGGGCTCTCCATGAGTCCGAGTTGACTCAATGGCAATTGGTTGCTGGTATTCCTGTAAGTAGAAGACAACAATCTTTAAGCAGTCCCTCTTGGATTCATGGGAGGAGGATGGCTTCCTCTGAGAGAACTTCTCAGGGCTCCAAGGGCTCAATGATCTTACAAAAAATGAGAGAAATGATGAGCCTGATGACAGATGATATTGCTATGCAGGCCTCGTTTCAGGATGCTCAAGTTTCCAGGTCTTTCCCTGACTCACAGTGTAGCCCTGTGAGGTTCCAAATAGAAGGGCACCCTTGCTCCCAGGACCTGGAGCCTTGTAGCTGAGCAGAGCAGTCATGATGAGAAAGAGGACCCAAGGGGGAAGTCAGGGGGCTGCTTCACTTGTCTCAGTGTCAAGCAAACAAATGTTTTGGCAGGAAATTTCTCTTCAAGAGTGTTCTGATTTCTTGAAGGAAATATTTTTCTGAACCATTTCCTCAGGGGAAAACCACTCAACTACCTCGGGAAGGAAGATTTTTCTCCTTCCAAGCTTACCAGGCTGTGCTAACTCACAGAGGAGGTGTGACTAGCAGGCAATGAAACTGATTTCCAGACTCCTATGAAAATCAGCAAGTGCTCGGCTACTAAGTGAAAGGTCGGCAGTTGGAAAACCCCAGCTGCTCTGCAGGAGAAAGTGGTGGCTGACTGTGTCTGACAAGATGACAGCTTTGGAAACCCAATGGGGCAGTTCTCCTCTGTGTTCTACAGTTGCTTTGAGTTGGAGTGGACTTGACAGTGATAGATCTGATCTTTTTCCCCATGAAAATCAACTTTCACGAATACATGTGCATTCATGGATGTCTGTGTCTGCTTTGGCATGCATGTGCACATATGTGCCTATTTGCACGTGGATGAATACGTCTGTGAATGTGGGCGTCTCTATTTACTTTGCCATGTGTGTGCACATGTCTGCCTTTGTCAGTATGCATGCGGGCTCAGGCAGCATAAAGAGATCACAGAGAAACTTGGAGAGAAAGAGAAAAGTAACCTATTTTCTCATGGGTCTCCCATACCTGACGGTCTACTGGCATCCACCGCCACGAAGACCAGAGGTCACTTCATGCCATGTGTCGAGCTGCACATTGCTGGTTGAGGTCAGTCACCAGGGAGGCAAGTGAGACTGGCCTCGCCAACCTACCACCCACCTGCAGGAGTGATTCCCACCATCTGTCCTGGAGCCCCTCCCACCTTACTCAGCCTCCCTAGACCTTGAGTGAAAGGCGTTTCCAACGTTTTTACATAAAGATTTCTGAGATTGACTGAAGAAATGATTTCATTTGACAAAACAAGAAGCTTTGAATTTAAAGATTTGAGGCAAGTGCCCTTCAGAGAGGGGCCACAGGACGGGGCCATGCTCCCTTCCGGTATGCACAGGGGTTGCTATGAGTTGGAACCAACTTGATGAGCACCTGCCAGCAACAACAACAACCAGAAGTTGTCCAAACTTCTGTGGCCTCAACTCGGAAATGAGAATATTATTATTGCCTCCTAGAAAGAACTCAAGGTATGTACAATTGGTTAATAGGCGTTTGGAAAGTGAGTACATTAAGTGGACTGATGACATTGATAAGGCAATAAGAAACTGAGAAGGCTTCACTAACAGGTGCTTTCACATCTGTAACCAGTAGATTCCTTCCTTCTTCATCTCTTGCCATCTTAATCAGCTCCCACACTTTCCAGGCAGCTTGAGGGATTAAATGTTCAGTCTGATCCTATTATAAGCCTCAGCCTCAGAATCAGAGGCTTTACCTGAGGTTTGAGGAGCTATACTGGGAATGAGGGAGAGTAACCTGTCTTTTCTATTGCTCTCCTATCGCTCCCTCTTCCCTAGCCCTTCCCTGTCTCTGGGCCTGCCTTTCCTCCCTAGAGCATTGGCTTCCGGGAGAAGGGGATGGAAACAATGAGCACAATGAGCACATTCCTGACCAGGCCTCTTACCATGCTATGTTCCAACCCTCTCTTGAAAGGGCCTCCACCAAGTCCTCTTATGTCATCTCACAATAACTTGTTAGATACCATTGAGTGAGCTCCTGACTCATAGCAAAAGTACACACAAGAGATTGAAGCACCACCTGGTCCTGCACCGTCCTCACAATGGTCCTTGTGTGTGAGCCCATGGTTGCAGCAGTGTGGAGGAGATCCTGTCCAAGAAGGCTGCCAGTGGGTGGGAGGGGCTGCAGCTTTCAGAGACTTTGGAGGATGCCAAGGTGGATAGTTCACGGCGTATCATATGAGGTCAGCCAGCGGGCCTTGGGGGCCCTTCCCATTATCCATAGATATATGAAATAAATGGAGGCCCTCAGCAAGATGGGCTGCAGACACCTCCAGGACTCACTTGATCCTTGGCAAGCTCCCTTAGCCTTAGGACACCACCTGCTGGAACTGTGGCTTTGCTGCCTCTCCTGGCTCTCAACTTCCCTCCTAGAGGACTCCAGCCACCCTTCTCCTTCCAGATCCTTCCAGCAGGAGACAGATATTGGTCTCTATGCTTTTGCATGTGGCCAGTTTTCTAGGGACAGATCAGCCTCTCCCAAGAATTTGGGTTCACCAGAGTGAGCGTGCCCACAAGTCTGCAGAGCGTACGGCCAGGCCTCTGAAGAGAGAACTGCTGGAAGATTTGCCCCTTTTCAAAAGCGCTAATTCCACAGTTGAGAGCTCGTCTCCTGGGGACTCAGCTTGAGTCTCAAGGAGCACATCCCCTTTGACACTGCTGGCAACTCGAGGTGCTGTGGGTCATTTTCTTGCCTTTGAGGAGTGCAAGGGAAATGCTACAATATGTCCCTTCACATGACCCACCAATCCTTATCTGGAGAACTCTCTGAGATGACAGGGATGAGAGGGAGATGTTCCTGGGGCAAGCTTTCACCTGCACATCTCTCAGGTGAGTCAAACATTTGACCCCCAAAAGTTGAGTATGATGGTGAGAGTTCAGGCTGGGAGATAGAGTGTCTGGGTTCAAATCAAGAGACTGCACATCTCAACTCCCATGGTTCTCCTGCATAAAACCCAAGCCAAGCAGTTTATCACTTCCCGGCTGAGTATCCTACTGAGGCCAGCTAAACTCATTCTTTGCTGATGACAACGTTGCTTGTACCAAATGGCTTTGCCATGTAGCCCTTAGCAATGGCCAGAAGGGCTGCTCATCAAACCGCAGAGCAGGGCTTCTGGCGCACACGTTAAGAAGGGGGCTATTCACAACAAGGTCAGTAGTTCAGAACCCACTAGCTGTTTCTCTGGAGAAAAACTGTGGCTGTGTGCTTCCATAAAGATGCCCAGCCATGGAACCCCCCTGGAGAGGGCCATGATGAACTGGAGTGAGCTCTACAGGAGTGGGATTTTTTACTGTGGATGTAATCCCACCTGGGCAGATATTTTCTTTGTGACTTAAAGAGGCTGTACCTTACACCAATGACTTGGCTGATACAAAAGGATTCAATTCAACACTGAAGCAAACCAACTCCAAGGGAAGAAGGCAGCTGCCATGCAGAGAGCTCCAAGGACCACCAACCATGGAGGTCATTGAAGCCAAAACAAGAATACCGCCCACCAGCCCTCAGCCCCCAGGGATGGACAAAGAGTGCGTGCCCATCAAGCTGGTGCACTGGCATGATGCTGTCAGCCTCCGGTGCTGTGAGAACATTGACTTTGGTGTGTTAAAGGCACCCACTTGCGGTATGTTTGTGATGTCAGCGTGTGGAAACTATGGCAAGCCCCCCTCCCTGCCTCACAGCAGCAAAGCCTCGGCATTAAAACCCTGTGCCTTCTGTGGCGCTTGCCAGCTGTGAGAGGGCAGGAAATGCCCTTGGCTTTTCTGCTCCTTGTTGCGACCTCCCTCTGAGGCAGGGAGCAGAGGATTTGAGGTTGGAATCTGTTTTGTTTCATCACTACCCTTTGTCATCTCTCTGAACACTGTCATGTGCTCCTCACCAGTGCTTCGCCCTCTCTATCACCACGCCATGTGCTCTTTAAAACATGCACACACACACACACACACACACACACACACCTAATGTTCACATTTTGAGGCACATTTGTCTTTAATTCACTAATAATAACAATAATTATTCAAAGCCACATTACCATCTGAAAAGAAATCTCTATGCATACACTTAGATCATGGATGCCAACTGCCTTCTTAACATTTCCCAATGAAATATTCAGCAGCGATTATATTAAGCCTGAAGCTGTTCATCCAGTTTGTGTTAATCAAAACAAAAACAAGAGACGAAGGGATCCAAAAGGACATGTAAGATCATAGACTGAAAGTAGCCCCATCGAGCACCAAAGGCTTGTCCAGAAGGGCAGAGCCACAGGTAAAAGCTACATCTCTCTGGAGTTGCTGGCATTTAACTAGATGCAAAATGTCAGCGCAGGAAATGGCTTGCCCAATGCAAATACTAACAAGGGAGGCATGTGTTCCTATGTAAATGGAGCTTTAGCCAATCCGGGCCTTCAGGATCCAGCTCCCATCGCAGCATCCACGGGAAGCACCAGGGGAATGTTCCGTTTGCTTATTTTCCCTCTCTTTGCTAAGAAGAAAAAGAGCCTTTGTGGCCTAGTGGCTACAAGTTGGGCTGCTAATTGCTATATCAGCAGTTTGAAACTACCAGCTGCTTTGTGGGAGAAAGATAAGGCATTCTGCTCCCATAAAGAGTTCGAGTCTCAGACACTCACAGGGGCAGTTCTACGCTGCCCTATAAGTTGGCTGTGAGTCAGCATGGATTCGATGGCAGTGAGTTTTCTAAGAGTAAGAAGTATCTAGGGGTGTAAACAGTTAATGAGCTCTGCTATTAAGGGAAAAGTTGTCATTCCCAACCCACTTAGAGGAGCTGTGAAAGAGAAGCCTGGCAATCTTCTTCAGAATCCTCGGCCATTGAAAAGTTTATAGAATGTATTGACCTAGGTTGTTAAATAGATCCAGGTATATGGTGGAGCATACAGGGACCAATGTCATAAAACGGGGTGGGGGTGGAAAAAAATCTCTGAGACATGCAAAAACTGTGAGGGAATGAGTTGTTGAGGCTGGGGGATCAGGACCATCGTCTCTGGGATTTTCAAAGTTCCTGAGCAATCAGGAAAGGGGCAAGAGTTGGTCTCTCCCTATCCAGAGGACAGCAGAAGAGGAGAACTGATTGGGCACAATGAATCAATGACTAGTGACTCAAGCAACGATCACCCTCCACCACTGGAGACCAGAAGAACTAGATGGTGCCTAGCTCTCACTATCGACTGCTATGAAAGAGATCACATTAGAAGGGCTTGATTAGAGTAGAAGGGAAATGTGGGGCAAAACTCAAAATCATGATTGTCGCGTGCCAGGTCTCGCCAGCAAGAAAAGACGCACCACAACAGGATTCTTCCACAAGCATTTAATTTTTCATAATGCGGTAAAAGACCCCGAAACCCCAAACTACTGCTGCTTATATATGCTCTATTGGGACGTGCTGTGCCCTGATTGGTGCATTTGCCAAAACCTCATGCATTGATTGGTGAGTTCGCCAGAACCTTCGTTTGCATACTCCAGGGTGGAGTTATGACTACGTCATCTCAGCATCGCGCATGCGCTAAGTGGTTGTTTATCACTTAGTTGGACCACCGCCCTGACTGCCCGGCGCCATCTAGTAATGGCGGCGAGAGCTGCGGCCACCCACATCACGAGAGCTGTGGCTTCCCACATCTCGCGAGAGCTACGGCTTCCCACACATGATAAAACACCAAGCTTACTGTTTGGATAAAGGCTGGTGAAATTGCAAGACTATGGTGCTTAGTTACCCTGCAGGTCTAGAACTGAACTCATCATGGCTCGATGTTCAACCAAACAATAGACAGGTCTATAATGGGAACAATGACATTAGAGACATACAAATACCGTAGAATAATAGATCACATGAGATCAAAAGACAGCATTCCCCCAAGAACGAAGTTCAAAAAAGTTGAGAATGAAGGAAGCTTGGAGACAAGAAACAAGAAGATGTGGGGGAAGTGATGGTACATTGTGGGAATTGCTATCAATGACATGAAACAAAATGTGTATGCGTTGCTCAATGGACAGCTGAGCTGCTCTTAAACCTTCACCCAAATCACAATAAAAATGTTTTTAATCAAAGAAAACTTCATGGTTCACTTCTACTCTGACACACACGGGGTGATGAGGAAATAGTGTCAACCGGGTTTGCTGTGGTCCAACCACCAGACATGTGCTTATGGGAGAAAGAGCATGCTGACGCTGGCAATACCGAGCAGGACCAAGATGGTTTTATTTGCCTGCATCATGAAGATGGTAGCCCTGGTGGTGAGATGATTCAGAGCTCAAGTGCTAACCAAGAAGCCACCCAGTTTAAACTCACCCAGCCCTACTGAAGGAGATTTCCCTCCTCAAAGGTGTTGTTGGTTGTTATGTGCCATTGAGGCGATTCTGACTCCCTGTGATGGGAAGGAAAGGCACACTGTGCTATAGTGTAAGGGTTTTCAGCGGCTACTTCCTCTGAAGTGGGCAGTGGAAACTTTCTTTGTATTCTGTTCATAGCCTGGAAGTTTCCCTGACACCTCTTCACTTGAGGTAACCCTGCTGGCATTTGAAATACCAGTCACGTGGCTTCCAGCATCACAGTAACACACAACTCACCACAGCACCACAAATGGACAGACAACAACAGGATAGGAGTCTTCATGGGAGCAGGCAGTCACGTCTTCACTCTCTCGATGGGGATCAGTGAGTTCAAACTGCCAGTCTCTCTGTTACAGCCGCACATGCAACCACTGTGCTGCTAGGTACATTTCCTTAAAATTCTGCCTAGAAAAATCTGTGGAACAGTTCTTCTCTGTCACAGAGGGTCACTGTGAGCCAGGATGGGCTCTGAGACACACAAATGCAACACCATGAAGCCACCTTACTCTGTCCTGCTCTTATTTAACTCTATTCTTTTCTGAGCTATCTTTTCCATATATTGACAAGAGACTAGCACTGAGCAGTGTTAATTCCACCAAGGCCAGGAAGGAGGTCAAAGAGTCACAAAGGACTATCTCTTTGCTCTCATGCCACTGCACTAAGGAGGCTTGGGTGGCAGCTGGAAGCTGCACATTTCACTCCCTGTCCCTACACTCCTGGCTGAGTCTCCTCAGAGTGAGACTGCCCCTTTACCCAGCTCACTGCATTGGCTGTCTTGCTCTGAAAAGAGAATTCGCACATGTGAGTCTGACGGGGTGACAGATGGGAATCTTAATGCTGCTCTTTGGAATATGAAAGGCCTCGGATCAGAGTGCTGCAGGGGAGTGATGTCTGCAGAAGACCTGCTGGTCTCCCAGTTAGAAAGAAGCCTTCCCCTTTGCCTCAGAGGTGCGTTCACTGTGGGTGGCAAGTCAGATCCTTGGGCTGGCACTCTCAGTAAACAGATCATATGGGCACCTTGAGAAGCGCTTGCTCACTGACCCAGCTCCCCAAGGATGTAAATATACCAACCAGGATGACTAAGGACACCAGTGCCAAGAATGATCACATTCTTTGCATGTGTACAAATGAGGTGGGCAGCCACCTTCGCTGATGGTGGCTGCACAGTGAGTGTCTGGAATCACACCTGGCTAGGTGGACCATTGAAAGAGTTGGTGACATGATAATAGGGAGTACACCCCCTTGCCAGTAAAGCTGAGGAAATGGCATTTGAGGAAGCAGGGGCAGCCGGGTCGCCAGCATGAAGTCAGCGAGAACTTTGCTTGTGCCTCCTTTGTTCACTGGTGGCTGCTGGCATCTGGGTAGTGAGGACACCATGGCTACTGCCAGAATTCTCCACGGTCCCTGGTTCCACTCTCAAGTCGCTGGCTTCATCACTACCACTGCCATCGAGTCGATTCTGACTCACAGCAACCCGAAAGGACAGAGTAGAACTGCGGCTGGTGGGTCTGGGGGGCTGTGGATCATTATGAGAGCATTTCTATCTCGCAGTAGCTAAAGGGTCCAAAATGCTGGCCTTACGGTTAGCAGCCCAACATAACCCACTTGGTCATGAACCCTTGCCAGCTGATCCAGCGAGTCCATTCCCAAGTGCATATCTAAAAGAATGAAAGACGAGTACCCAGATGGATGCTGCACTAATCACTATGGGCAAAAGGTAAACAATAAGCCAACAATACCCATCAGTAGAAGAATAGAGAAAATATGATCTACACAGAGTGGGATATACATATAGTCTGCCACAAGAAAACTAAGGCCTTTGATTCGGACAGACTCTGTAACACAGGTGAACGCAAGACATGAAGTGAAAGACGCCAAACACCAAATGCCATGTATTGTGAGTCCATTTAGAGCAAAAATGCTGGACAGGTAAATCCCGTAGAGCCATAGAGTAGATTGGTGGTTTCCCAGGGTGGGGCGGGAGGGGCAATGGGGAATGACTGCTTAATGGCTGCAGGGTCGATGAAAATGTTCTGGAACTGGATGGTGGGAAGCTTTCACAGTGTCCTTAAAACTACTCTTAAAAAGGGGAGAGAAAGAATCTGCAGAAAGCACAGTTCTGATTGACTCACATGAATGCGGTCACCAAGAATTGGAATCCACTAGAATTGGAATGGCAGCTAGACTATTGTTTCCTTGGGAGGTGCCTCCAGGAAGGGCCAGTAGAGAAGGGTAATACTGATAGAGCAAAGGGAAGGGGCCGATAAAGAAATGTCATTGAGTAGGTTCCCAGAGACAGTATAAATCCTCTTGTAGTTGTCCCACCCAAAGGCTGAGGGAACTGGAGTGTGGCTCCACCTATCCCCATGTGTCATTGGTTAAAGTGGCATTAAGTTCTGGAGGATGTCAACTCCCCTGTCTGCTCAATGACTGTTCCCTGTGTGGGGTGTTACATGTGCTTCCTGTGAGACCATTGGCATTTATGGGAGTGGTGGGTGCCAAGTGCTAATACATGGGCACATTAGCAGCTGCTACAGCAAGTGCTGTACATTTTTAGCTGCTTGAGTGACAGGTGGGCCCTACCTCCTGCCTATATTCAGTGGTAGGGTGTTCAGATGGGGGCATCCGAAAAATAATAAGGCCCTATTCTTTGCAAATAGACATTATTATTATTTTAATCTGTCCCAACCCCCTTTCTTATCTGTCCCTGTGAACTACCTCACTGGCTGAAACATCAGTTCCCTGGGGAAGACACCACATTTCAATATGGTCACAAGGCTGTTTTCATTGGCCCAGGGGAGACACTTACATAAGATGGGTCAACTAGACGCTTTTTCTGGAGCATTTCCAACCAAAAAACAAAAAAAGATAGTCCCGCTTTTGCAAGTGGCCTGGCATCTAAGAAGCATAATTCAGAAGCACATGTCCCGCCATGTGGAGGAGGCGGTCTATGTTGCGAGATTACAGCATGTGCCCTGAGAGACAGACACAAAGAACACAGGAACATGCCAGTGGTGGTCAGGAACCGTCGACAGAGCCAGCTGTCCTCTTATTCTCCCCACCTTTCCATTTTCCTAGGATTCTCTCTTCCAAGTATTGGTCTCTTTGCCTGTTTACAACCAAATGAGCCCCAAATAAGATCCAGATCATAGAAATAGAAGGAGGAAGTTGGATGGAGACTGCAGTTCATACTCCCCGGAAGCCATTCAGACTCGCTGGAAGAAGGAGACCCTGTGATGGAATTAGCTCTGGATTCCTGACATTTATTGAGGAATGCTCAGGGAATAAGCACCTGTGGGGGGAATCAAGGAAGGGCACAAGAGGGAAATCTCAACAGAGGTCTCAGCCCTGCCTATGGAGAGTGTCATAGTCAGTGTTCCCTAGAGAAACCAAACCAGTTATATAGCTGTAACTGGAGATATCGATATATCCACCAGGGCTCCTATGGTTAACCACTGCACCGGCCACTCATTGCCATCAAGGTGGACTCAAAGTGACTGTGTAAAACAGTATAGAACTGACCTTTTGGGCGTTGGAGACTGTAACCTATTTTTGTGATTAATCACTATGCTTTAAATATGTTCAATTTGTAAACTAAAAATATATCCTACATATATCTAGGGGTGTAAACAGTTAATGAGCTCTGCTATTTAGGGAAAAGTTGTCATTCCTAACCCACTTAGAGGAGCTGTGAAAGAGAAGCCTGGCAATCTTCTTCAGAATCCTCGGCCATTGAAAAGTTTATAGAATGTATTGACCTTGGTTGTTAAATAGATCCAGGTATATGGTGGAGCATACAGGGACCAATGTCATAAAACGGGGTGGGGGTGGAAAAAATCTCTGAGACAGATGCAAACACTGTGAGGGAATTAGTTGTTGAGCCTGGGGGATCAGGACCATCGTCTCTGGGATTTTCAAAATTCCTGAGCAATCAGGAAAGGGGCAACAGTTGGTCTCTCCCCATACAGAGGACAGCAGAAGAGGAGAACTGATTGGGCACAATGAATCAATGACTAGTGACTCAAGCAACGATCACCCTCCACCACTGGAGACCAGAAGAACTAGATGGTGCCTAGCTCCCACTATCGACTGCTATGAAAGATCACATTAGAAGGGTTTAGGGTTAGGGTTAGGGTTAGGGTTAGGGTGAGGGTGAGGGTGAGGGTGAGGGTGAGGGTGAGGGTGAGGGTGAGGGTGAGGGTTAGGGTTAGGGTTAGGGTTAAGTTTAGGATTAGGATTAGGGTTAGGGTTTAGGGTTAGGGTTAGGGATAGAGTCAGGGATAGGGATAGGGCTAGGGCTAGGGTTAGCCTTCGGGTTAGAGTAAGGGTTAGGTTTTAGGATTAGGGCTAGGTTTAGGTCTAGGCCTAGGGTTAGAGCTTGGACTAGGGGTACGGTAGGGCTAGGGCTAGGATTAGGGTTTAGTGTTTAGGGATAGGGGTTAGTGTTAAATTTAGGTTTAGGTTTAGGGTTATGGTTAGGGTTAGGTTTAGGGTTCGGGTTAGAGATAGATTTAGGGTTAGGGTTAGGGATAGTGATAGATTTAGGGGTTAGAGTTAGGGTTAGGGTAGGGGTAGGTTTAGGGCTGGTTTAGAGCTAGGGCTAGGTCAAGGGCTAGGGCTAGAGCTAGGGTTACAGTTAGGGTTAGGTTTAAGGTTCGGGTTAGGGTATGGTTAGGTTTGAATTAGGGTTAGGGGTTAGTATTACAGTTATATTTAGGGTTTGGGTTACGGTTAAGGGTTAGCGTTAGGGTTAGTTTTAGGGTTAGGGGTTAGAGTTAAGGTTAGGCTTAGGGTTAGGGTTAGGATTATGATTAGGATAAGAGTTAGGTTTAGGGGTTAGGGTTAGGCTTAGGGTTATGTTTAGGGTTAGGGTTAGGTGTTAGGACTAGGGTTAGGATTAGGTTTACGTAAGGGTTAGGGTTAGAGTTGGGTTAGGGGTTAAGGTTAGGGGTTAGGGTTAGGTATAGGGTTAGGGTGAGGGGTTAGGGGCTATAGTTAGGGTTAGGGTTAGGTTTAGTGTTAGGGTTTGGTTAGGGTTAGTGGTTAGGGTTAGGGTTAGGTTTAGGGCTATGTCTAGGGATAGCGCTAGGGCTAGGGCTAGGGTTAGGGTTAGTGTTAGGTTTGGGTTAGGTTTAGGGTTAGGGGTTAGGGGTTAGTGTTAGGGGTTAGGGGTTTGTGTTAGGGGTTAGGGTTAGGGTTAGGTTTAGGGGATTGGCGTTAGGTTTAGGTTTAGGGTTAGGATTAGTGTTAGGGTTAGTGCTAGGTTTAGGGTTAGGTTTACGGTTAGGGTTAGGGGTTAGGGTTAAGGTTAGGGTTAGGGTTAGGGTAAGGGTTAGGTTTTAAGGTTAGCATTAGGGTTAGTGTAAGGGTTAGGATTAGGTTTAGGGTTAAGGGTTAGGGTTAGGGATAGAGTAAGGGCTAGGGTTAGGGCTAGGGCTAGTGCTAGGATTAGGGTTAGGACTAGGGCTAGGGTTAGGGTTAGGGTTGGGCTAGTTTTAGGGCTTGGGCTAGACCTAGGACTAGGGCTAGGGTAGGGCTAGGGCTAGGGCTAGGGTTTTGGTTAGGGTTAAGGGTTAGTGTTAGAGTTAGGTTTAACTTAGGGTTAGGGTTAGGGTTAGGGTTAGGGGTTAGGGGTTAGTATTAGGGCTACGGTTAGGATTAGAGTTATCGTTAGGGTTACGGGTTAGCGGGTAAGTTTAGGGTTAGTGTTAGGGTTAGGTGTTAGGGTTAGGTTTAGGGTAAGGGTTAGTGTAAAGGTTAGGGTTAGAGTTAGGGGTTAGGGTTAGGGTTAGGGTTCGTGTTTGGCTTAGGTTTAGGGTTAGGGTTAGGAGTTAGTGTTAGGGTTAGTGGTAGGGTTAGTTTTAGGGCTATGTTTATGGCTAGGGCTAGGACTAGGGCTAGGGCTAGGGCTAGGCTTGGAGTTATGGTGAGGGTAAGGGTTAGGGTTAGGTTAGGCTCAGGTGTTAGGTTTAGGGGTTAGTGTTAGGGTTAGGTCTAGGGTTAGGGTTAGGTTTAGGGGTTAGGGCTAGGGTCAGGTTTAGGGTTAAGGGATATGGTTATGGTTAGGGTTAGGGTTAGTGGTAGTGTTATTGTTAGGGTTAGGGTTAGGTTAGGTTTAGGTTTAGGGTTAGGGTTAAAAGTTAGGGTTAGGGTTAGGGTTAGGATTAGGGTTAGGGTTAATGTTAGCATTAGGGTTAGGGTTAGTGGTTACGGTTAGAGGTTAGGCTTAGGGTTACGGGTTAGGGTTAGGGGTTAGGGTTATGGTTAAGGTAGGGTTAGGGATTAGTGTTAGGGGTGCGGGTTAGGGTTAGGGTTAAGGTTAGGGTTAGGAGTTTGGGTAAGAAATTAGGGTTAGGGTTAGTGTTAGGGGTTAGTGTTAGGGTTAGGATTAGGGTTAAGGGTTAGGGTTAGGGTTTGAATTAGGGTTAGGATTAGGGCTCGGGTTTAGGGTTAGGGTTAGGGTTAGGGAAAGGATTTAGGGTTAGGATCAGGGTTAGGGTTACGGGTTAGGGTGAGGATTAGGGTTAGGGTTAGGGTTTAGGTTAGGGGTTAGTGTTAGGGTTAGGGTACGGGTAGGGTTAGGGTTAGGGTTTGTGGTTGGGGTTAGTGTTACTTTCAGTGTTAGGGTTAGGGTAAGGGGATAGGTTGAAGGTGAGGGTTAGGGGTAGGGTTAGAGTTAGGGTTAGGGTTAGGGTTAGGGTTAGGGTTAAGGGTTATTGTTATGGTTAGGGTTAGGGTTGGGGTTACGCTTAGGGTTAGGGGTTGTGGTTAGGGTTAGCGTTAGGGTTAGGGTTAGGGGTTAGGGTTAGGGTTAGGGTTGGGTTAGGGTTAGGGTTAGGGTTAGGGTTAGGGCTATGGTTTGGGTTAGGCGTTAGGGTTAGGGTTAGTGTTAGGGTTAGGGTAATGTTTAGTGTTAGGTTTCGGGGTAAGGTTTAGGGATAGTGTTAGATTTAGAGTTAGGTTTAGGGTTAGGTTTATGGTTATGTTTAGGGTTTTGTTTAGAGTTAGGGGTTAGGGTTAGTGTTAGGTATAGGGTAAGGGTTATTTTAGGGTTAGAGTTAGAGGTTAGGGTTAGCGTTAGGGTTGGGGTAGGGGTGGGGATAGGGTTAGTGTTAGGGCTAGGTTTAGGTTTAGGGTTAGGGTTAGATTTGGGGGTTAGGGTTAGTGGTAGGGGTAGGGTTAGGTTTAGGGCTAGGTTAGAGCTAGGGCTAGGGCTAGGCCTAGAGCTAGAGCTAGAGCTAGGGTTACGGTTAGGGTTAGGGTTAGGGGTAGGGTAGGGGTAAGGGTAGGGGTAGGTTTGGTTAGGGTTAGGGGTTAGGGTTAGATTTAGGGTTAGGGTTAGGGTTAGGGGTTAGGGGCTATAGTTAGGGTTAGGGTTTGTGTTAGGTTTAATGTTAGGGTTTGGTTAGGGTAAGGGGTTAGGGTTAGGGTTAGGGTTACGTTTAGGGCTAGGGCTAGGGCTAGGGCTAGCGCTAGGTCTAGGGCTAGTGTTAGGGTGAGAGTTAGGGTTAGGTTTGGGTTAGGTTTATGGTAAGTGGTTAGGGGTTAGGGTTAGGGTTAGGTTTAGGGTTTAGTGTTAGGGTTAGGGTTAGTGTTAGGGTAAGGGGTTAGGGGTTAGGGTTAGGGTAAATTTTGTGTTAATGTTAGGGTTAGGGTTAGGTTTAATGTTAGGGTTAGGGTTAGGGGTTAGGGTTAGGTTTAGGTTTAGGGTTAGGGTTAGGTTTAGTGTTAGTGTTTGGTTAGGGTAAGTGGTTAGGGTTAGGAGTTAGTGTTAGGGTTAGTGGTAGGGTTAGTTTTAGGGCTATGTTTATGACTAGGGCTAGGACTAGGGCTAGGGCTAGGGCTAGGCTTGGAGTTATGGTTAGGGTTATGGTTAGGTTAGGGTCAGGTGTTTGGGTTAGGGGTTTGTGTTAGGGTTAATTCTAGGGTTAGGGTTAGGTTTAGGGGTTAGGGCTAGGGTTAAGGTTAGGGTTAGGTGTTATGGTTAGGGTTAGGGTTAGGGGTTAGGGTTATTGTTAGGGTTAGGGTTAGGTTTAGGGTTAGGGTTAGGGTTAATGTTAGCATTAGGGTTAGGGTTAGTGGTTAGGGTTAGAGGTTAGGCTTAGGGTTACGGGTTAGGGTTAGGGTTAGTGTTAGGGTTAGGGTTAGGGGTTAGGGTTATCGTTAAGGTAGGGTTAGGGTTAGGATTAGGGATTAGTGTTAGGGGTGCAGGTTAGGGTTAGGGTTAAGGTTAGGGTTAGGAGTTTGGGTAAGAAGTTAGGGTTAGGGTTAGTGTTAGGGTTAGCATTAGGGTTAAGGGTTAGGGTTAGGGTTAGAGTTAGGGTTAGGATTAGGGCTCGGGTTTAGGGTTAGGGTTAGGTTTAGGGTTAGGGTTACGGGTTAGGGTGAGGGTTAGTGTCAGGGTTAGGGTTACGGGTTAGGGTGAGGGTTAAGGTTAGGGTTAGGGTTTAGGTTAGGGGTTAGTGTTAGGGTTAGGGTACGGGTAGGGTTAGGGTTAGGGTTTGTGGTTAGGGTTAGGGTTACTTTCAGTGTTAGGGTTAGGGTAAGGGGATAGGTTGAAGGTGAGGGTTAGGGGTAGGGTTAGAGTTAGGGTTAGGGTTAAGGGTTATGGTTATGGTTAGGGTTAGGGTTGGGGTTACGCTTATGGTTAGGGGTTGTGGTTAGGGTTAGCGTTAGGGTTAGGGTTAGGGTTAGGGGTTAGGGTTAGGGTTAGGGTTGGGTTAGGGTTAGAGTTAGGGTTAGGGTTAGGGCTATGGTTTGGGTTAGGCGTTAGGGTTAGGGTTAGTGTTAGGGTTAGGGTAATGTTTAGTGCTAGGTTTCGGGGTAAAAGTTAGGGATAGTGTTAGATTTAGAGTTAGGTTTAGGGTTAGGGTTATGGTTGTGGTTAGGGTTATGTTTAGAGTTAGGGGTTAGGGTTAGTGCTAGGTTTAGGTAAGGGTTATTTTAGGGTTAGTGTTAGAGGTTAGGGTTAGGGTTGGGGTAGGGTTAGGGATAGGGTTAGTGTTAGGGCTAGGTTTAGGTTTAGGGTTAGGATTAGATCTGGGGGTTATGGTTAGTGGTAGGGGTAGGGTTAGGTTTAGGGCTAGGTTAGAGCTAGGGCTAGGGCTAGGCCTAGAGCTAGAGCTAGAGCTAGGGTTACAGTTAGGGTTAGGATTAGGGGTAGGGTATGGGTAAGGGTAGTGGTAGGTTTGGTAAGGGTTAGGGGTTAGGATTAGATGTTTGTGTTATTGTGTGTTTAGGGTTAGGTTTAGGGTTAGGGTTAGGGTTAGGGTAAGGGTTAGGAGTTAGGGTTAGGGTTAGGGTTAGGGGTTAGAGTTAGGGTTAGGGTTAGAATTATGGTTAGGGTAAAAGTTAGGGTTAGGGGTTAGGCTTAGTGTTAGGGTTATGTTTAGGGTTACGGTTAGGGTTAGGGGTTAGGATTAGAATTAGGATTAGGTTTAGGTTATATTTAGGGTTTGAGTTAGGGTTAGGCTTAGGGTTAGGGTTAGGGGTTAGGGTTAGATTCAGGGTTAGGGTTAGGGTTAGGGGTTAGGGGCTATAGTTAGGGTTAGGGTTAGTTTTAGGGTTAGAGTTTCGGTTAGGTTTAATGTTAGGGTTTGTTTAGGGTAAGGGGTTAGGGTTAGAGTTAGAGTTACGTTTAGGCCTAGGGCTAGGGCTAGTGCTAGGGCTAGGGCTCGTGTTAGGCTGAGAGTTAGAATTAGGTTTGGGTTAGGTTTATGGTAAGGGGTTAGGGTTAGGGTTAGGTTTAGGGCTTAGTGTTAGGGTTAGGGTTAGTGTTAGGGTACGGGGTTAGGGGTTAGGGTTAGGGTAAAGTATGTGTTAGGGTTAGGGTTAGGGGTTAGGGTTAGGGGTTAGGGTTAGTTTTAGGGTTAGGGTTAGGGTTAGGGGCTATAGTTAAAGTTAGGGTTAGTTTTAGGGTTAGGGTTAGGTTTAGTGTTAGTGTTTGGTTAGGTTAAGGGGTTAGGGTTACGGTTACATTTAGGGCATGGGCTAGGGCTAGCGCTAGGGCTAGCGCTAGTGTTAGGATGAGGGTTAGGGTTGGGTTTGGGTTAGGTTTTGGGTAAGGGGTTAGCGGCTAGGCTTAGGGTTAGGTTAGGTTTAGGGTTAAGGGTTAGCTTTAGGGTTATGGTTAGGGTTAGTGTTAGGGTTAGGGTTTAGGGGGTAGGGTTTAGGGTTAGGGTTCGGTTTAAGGTTAGGGTTAGTGTAAGGGTTAGGGTTTAGGGTTAGGGTTAGTGAAAGGGTTAGGATTAGGCTGAGGTTTAGGGGTTAGGGTTAGGGTTTGAGTTAGGGTTAGGGTTAGGGCTAGGGCTACGGTTAGTGTTAGGGTTAGTGCTAGGTCTAGGGCTAGGGCTAGGTTTAGGGTTAGGGTTAGGGTTAGGGTTAGGGTTAGGGTTAGGGTTGGGGTTGGGGTTAGAGTTAGGGTTAGGGTTAGGGCTAGTTATAGGGCTAGGGCTTGGGATAGAGCTAGGATTAGGGCTAGGGTAGGTCTAGGGCTAGGGTTAGGGTTAGGGTTAGGGTTAGTGTTAGGGTTAGGTTTTGGGTTAGGGTTAGGGTTAGGGTTATGTTTAGGGTTAGGGTTATGTTTAGGGTTAGGGTTAGGTTTAGGGTTAGGGTTAGGTTTAGGGTTAGGGTTAGGGTGAGGGTTAGCGGTTAGGGGTTAAGTATTAGGGTTAGGGTTAAATTTAGGGGTTAGAGGGTAGGTTTAGGGGTAGTGTTAGGGTTAGGGTTTAGGGTTAGGGTAAGGGTTTGGGTTAGGGTAAGGGTTTGGGTTAGGGCTTAGGTTTAGGGATTAGGGTTAGGGTTAGGGATTACTGTTAGGGTTAGGTTTAGGGGTTAGGGTTAGAGTTAGGGTTAGGGTTAGGGTTTAGGTGTTAGTGGTTAGGGTTAGGGTTAAGGTTAGGGTTAGGGTTAGGGTTAGTGTTAGGGTAGGGGTTAGGGTTAGGGTTAGGATTAGGCTGAGGGTTAGGGGTTCAGGTTAGAGTTAGGGTTAGGGATAGGGCTAGGACTAGGGGTATGGCTAGTGTTAGGGTTAGGGCTAGGGCTAGGGCTAGGTTTATGGTTAGGGTTAGGGTTTGGGTTAAGGTTAGTTTTAGGGCTAGGTTTAGGGCTAGGGCTAGGGCTAGAGCTAGGAATAGGGCTACGGTAGGGCTTGGGTTGGGTTAGGATTAGGGTTAGGGATAGGGTTAGGGCTTAGTGATAGGGGTTAGTGTTAGGGTTAATTTTAGCGTTAGGTTTTTGATTAGGGTTAGGTTTAGGGTTAGGGGTTAGGGTTAGGGTTAGGGAAAAGTTTAGGGTTAGGATTTAGGGGTTAGGGGTTAGGGTTAGGGTTACAGTTAAGGTTAGGTTTAGGGTTAAAGACAGGGTTAGGTTTAGGTTATGGTTAGGGTTAGGGGTTAGGGTTAGGGTTAAATTTAGGATTAGGATTAGGGTTAGGGTTAGGGATAGATTTAGGGATAGGGCTAGGGCTAGTGCTAGGGTTAGCCTTCGGGTTAGAGTAAGGGTTAGGTTTTAGGTTTAGGGCTAGGTTTAGGTCTAGGCCTAGGGTTAGAGCTTGGACTAGGGGTACGGTAGGGCTAGGGCTAGGGTTAGGGTTAGGGTTAGGATTAGGGGTTAATGTTTAGGGATAGGGGTTAGTGTTAGGTTTAGGTTTAGGGTTATGGTTAGTGTTAGGTTTAGGGTTAGGGGTTAGGGTTAGATTAAGGATTAGGGTTAGGGTTAGGGGTTAGGTTTAGCGTTAGGGTTAGGGTAAGTATAAGGTTTAGGGTTAGGTTTAGGGGTTTGGGATATGGTTCTGGTTAGGGTTATGATTATGGTTAGGGTTAGGTTTAGGGTTAGGGTTACGGTTAGGGTTAGGAGTTAGGGTTATGATTACATTTAGGGTAATGCTTAGGGTTAGGTTTAGGGTTAGGGGTTAGAGTTAAGGTTAGGGTTTTGGTTTGGTTAGGGTAAGAATTAGGGTTAGGGATTAGGGTTAGTGTTAAGGTTATGTTCTGGGTTAGAGTTAGGGTTGGGGTTCTGGGTTAGGATTAAGGTTAGAGTTAGGTTTATGGTTTAGGGTAAGGGTTAGGAGTAGGGTTAGGGTTAGGGTTAGGGGTTAGCATTAGGGTTAGGGTTAGGGAAAGATTTAGGGTTAGGATTTAGGGGTTAGGGGTTAGGGGTTAGGGTTACGCTTACGGTTAAGGTTAGGTTTAGGGTTAAAGATAGGATTAGGTTTAGGTTATTGTTAGGGGTTAGGGTTAGGGTTAAGTTTAGGATTAGGATTAGGCTTAGGGTTAGGGTTTAGGGTTAGGGTTAGGGTTAGGGATAGAATCAGGGATAGGGATAGGGCTAGGGTTAGCCTTCGGGTTAGAGTAAGGGTTAGGTTTTAGGTTTAGGGCTAGGTTTAGGTCTAGGCCTAGGGTTAGAGCTTGGACTAGGGGTACGGTAGGGCTAGGGCTAGGATTAGGGTTTAGTGTTTAGGGATAGGGGTTAGTGTTAAGTTTAGGTTTAGGGTTATGGTTAGGTTTAGGGTTCGGGTTAGGGATATATTTAGGGTTAGGGTTAGGGATAGATTTAGTGGTTAGGGTTAGAGTTAGCGTTAGGGGTAGGGTTAGGTTTAGGGCTGGTTTAGAGCTAGGGCTAGGTCTAGGGCTAGGGCTAGAGCTAGGGTTACAGTTAGGGTTAGGTTTAAGTTTAGGGTTAGGGTTTGGGTTAGGGTAATGGTTTAGGTTTAGAGTTAGGGTTAGGGTAGGGGTTACGGGTTAGGGTTAGGGTTAGGGTAGTGTAAGGGTTAGGTTTAGGGCTAGGGCTAGAGCTAGGGTTACAGTTAGGGTTAGGTTAAGGGTTAGGGTTAGGGTTAGGGTAATGGTTTAGGTTTAGAGTTAGGGTTAGGGTAGGGGTTACGGGTTAGGGTTAGGGTTAGGGTAGTGTAAGGGTTAGGTTTAAGTGTGAGGGTTAAGGTTAGGGTTAGGGTTAGGTTTTAGGATTAGGGTTTGTGTTAGGGTTAGGTTTAGGGTTAAGTTTAGGGGTTAGGGTTAGGGTTAGGGGTTAAGATTAGTGTTAGTATTAGGTTTTGGGTTAGGGTTAGGTTTAGGGTTACAGTTGGGGTTAGGGCTTTATGGTTAGTGTTAGCATTACGGTTAGGTTTAGAGTTAGGGTTAGGGCTAGAATTAGGGTTAGTTTTAGGGTTAGGGGTTAGGCTTAGGGTTAAGGTTTTGTTAGAGTTAAGGTTGGGGTTAGGGTTAGGTTTAGGAATAGGTTTAGGGTTAGTGTTAGGTGTTAGGGGTTAGGGGTTATGGGTTAGTGTTAGGGTGTGGTTCAGGGTTTGGGTTAGGGTAGGGGTTAGGGTTAGGGTTAGGGTTAGGCTTAGGGTTAGGTTTAGGTGTTAGGGTTAGGTTTAGGTTTAGGGTTAGGCTTAGGGATAGGTTTAGGGGTTAGGGTTAGGTTTAGGGTTAGGGTTAGGGTTAGGATTAGGGTTAAGGGTTAGGGATACAGATTAGTGTTAGGGTTAGGGTTATGTTTAAGTTTAGGGTTAGGGTTAGGGTTAGAGTTACGGGTTAGGGTTAGGATTAGGGTTAGGTTAAGGGTTAGGATTAGGGTTAGGGTTAGGGTAATGTTTTAGGGTTAGGGTTAGGGTAGGGGTTACGCGTTAGGGTTAGGGTTACGGTTAGGGTTAGGGTTAGGGTAGTGTAAGGGTTTGGTTTAGGTGTGAGGGTTAAGGTTAGGGTTAGGGTTAGGTTTTAGGATTAGGGTTAGTGTTAGGGTTAGGATTAGGGTTAAGTTTAGGGGTTAGGTTTAGGGTTCGGGTTAGGGTTAGGGGTTAAGATTAGGGTTAGTATTAGGTTTTGGGTTAGGGTTAGGGTTAGGGTTATGGTTGGCGTTAGGGCTTATGGTTAGGGTTAGCATTACGGTTAGTTTTAGGGTTAGGGCAGGGCTAGTGTTAGGGTTAGTGTTAGAGTTAGGGGTTAGGGGTTAGGCTTAGAGTTAAGGTTTTGTTAGAGTTAAGGTTGGTGTTAGGGTAGGGTTAGGAATAGGTTTAGGGTTAGTGTTAGGGGTTAGGGGTTAGGGTTAGGGTTTAGGGTTTCGGGGTTAGGGTTAGAGTTAGGGTTAAGGTAAAGGTTAGAGTTAGGGTTAGTGTTAGGGGTTGGGGTAAGGTTTAGGTTTAGGATTACACTTAGGGTTAGGCGTTAGGGTTAAAGTTAGGACTATGGGTAGGGCTAGGCCTAGGCCTAGGACTTGGGTGAGGACTAGGGCTAAATCTAGGGCTAGTGCTAGGGCGAGGGCTACTGTTAGGATTAGGTTTAGGATTAGTTTTAGGGCTATGTTTAGGGTTAGGGCTAGGACTAGGACTAGGACTAGAGCTCGAGTTAAGGTTAGGGTTAGGTTTAGGGGTAGGGTTAGGGTTATGGTTAGGATTAGGTTTAGTGTTATGGGTTAGTGTTAGGGTGTGGGTCAGGGTTTGGGTTAGGGTAGGGTTTAGGGTTAGGGTTAGGGATACAGATTAGGGTTAGGGTTCATGTTAGGGTTAGTGTTAGGGATTAGTGTTAGGGTGTGTTTTATGGTTAGGGTTAGGGGTTACGGTTAAGGTTAGGGTTAGGATTAGAGGTTAGGGTTAGTTTTAGGGTTAGGGTTAGGTTTAGGGTTAGGGGCCAGGGTTAGGGTTAGGGTTAGGCATTAGGGATAGGGTTAGAGTTAGGGTTAGGAATTAGGGTTAGGTTTAGCTTAGTGTTAGGGTTAGGGTTAGGGGTTGGGGTTAGTATTAGGGTGAGGGGTTAGGGTTAGGGTTAGGGTTAGGGGTAAAAGGATAGAGTTAGGGTTAGGGTTAGGTTTAGCTTTAGCTTTAGGGTTAGGGGTTAAGGGATAGGGTTAGAGTTAGGGTTTGGTTAAGTTTAGGGTTTTAGGGTTAGGTTTAGGGTTAGGGTTGGGGTTAGGGTTAGGGGTTAAGTGATAAGGATAGGTTTAGGGTTAGGGTTTAGGGTTTAGGTGTTAGGGTTTGGGTTAGGGTTAGTGTGAGGATGTGGGTTAGGGTTTAGGGTTAGGTTTAAGGTTAAGGTTAGGGTAAAGTTTAGGTATAGGGTTAGGGTTAGGGGTTAGTGTTAGATTTATGGTTATGGTTAGGGTTAGGATTAGAGTCAGGGTTAGCGGTTAGGGATAGGGTTAGGGTTGGGGTTAGGGGTTAGGGTTAAGCGTTAGGGTTAGGGTTAGGGGTTAGGCTTAGAGTTAGTGTTAGGTTTAAGGTTAGTGGTTAGGGGTTAGTGTTAGGGTTAAGGTTAGGGTTAGGATTAGGGGTTAGAGTTAGTGTTAGCTTTAGGGTTTGGGTTTGGTTTAGGGTTAGGGATTTGGCGTTAGGGTTAGGGTTAGGGTTAGGGTTAGAATTAAGGTTAGGGTTAAGGTTAGGGTTAATGTTAGGTGTTAGGGTGAGGGATAGGGTTAGTGTTAGGGATAGGATTTGGGGTTAGGGGTTAGGGTTAGGGTTAGGGTATGATTAGGGTTAGGTTTAGTGTTAGGGGTTAGGGCTATGTTTCGGGTTAGGGTTCGGGTTAGGGTTAGGGTTAGGATTAGGGGTTAGGGGTTAGAGTTAGGGTTAGGGTTAGGGATTAGGTTTAGGATTAGGGTTACGGTTAGGGGTTAGGTTTAGTGTTAGGTTTAGGGTTAGGTTTTGGTTAAGGGGTTAAGTTTAGGGTTAGAGTTAGTGTTAGGGTTAGGGGTTAGGGTTCGGGTTCAGGTTAGGGTTAGGGTTAGGGTTAGGGTTAGGGTTAGGATTAGGGGTTAGGGGTTAGAGTTAGGGTTAGAGTTAGGGATTAGGTTTAGGATTAGGGTTACGGTTAGGGGTTAGGTTTAGTGTTAGGATTAGGGTTAGTGTTAGGTTTTGGTTAAGGGGTTAAGTTTAGGGATAGAGTTAGGGTTAGGGATTAGGGTTAGGGTTAATGTTAGGCTTACTCTTAGGGTTAGATGTGCGTGTTGTGGTTAGGGTTAGGGTTAGGTATTAGGGGTTAAGGTTAGGGTTAGGGTTAGGATTAGGGGTTAGGGGTTAGGGTTCGATTTAAGGTTAGGGTTAGGCCTTAGGATTAGGGTTAGGGTTAGGAGTTAGGGGAAGGGTTAGGGTTAGGGTTAGAGTTAGAGTTAAGGTTAGGTTTAGGGTTACAGTTAGGGCCCTAACCCTAACCCTAAACCTACCCCTTAACCCTTAGCCCTAACCCTATCCTTAACCCTAACCCTACTCCTAACCCTAAATCCTTACCCTTAACCGTTAACCTTAACCGTAACCCTAAACTTAACCTAACCCCCAAACCTACCTCTAACCATAACCCTAATCCTAATATCTATACTTAACCCTAACCCAAAACCTAACCCAACCCCTAACCCTAACCCTAACACTAACTCTAAGCCCTAACCCCTAAACTTAACCCTAACTCTAAACCAAATCCTAACACTAACCCTAACCCCTAACCCTAACCATAACCCTAACCTGTTACCCCAACCCTAAACCTTAAACGTTACCATTAACTCTAAACTTAAAACTAACCCTAACACTTAAACCTTAACACTAAACCTAACCCTAACCCAAACCTTAAACCTAACCCTAACCCTTAACCCTAACCCTAACCCTAACCCTAAGCCTAAACCTAAGCCTAACCCTAAGCCTAAGCCTAAGCCTAATCCTAAGCCAAACCCTAACCCTAAACCTAACCCTAACCTTAACCCCTAACTCTTAATCTGTAGGTCTAAGGCCTGGTGTTGGCTGCAGTTTTGTCTATGGGAGGGAGAGGGGCAAAGAATCAATGGGTTTATTCAGATGGTCTATGTGTCCTACTGTAGAAGTCAGACAGAACAGCCTGGTTACTGTAGTTGCCATCTGCCTGGGACTGAGTTTTGGTTGCCTGAGAAGAATGATAGGGATAAAAGTGATGCAAACACAAGCAAGTATCTTTAATTCATTGATCCCTCCAGAATCCAGCCTGAACATTGATCCTTTGTGGGGTCTTTACATACAGTCTCTCCTGACTCCAAAACAGTTCTGAGTAGTCGGTGATTGTGACTGAGTAGGAGGGGTCACTGCCTAGTTGTCAAAAGTCCTAGTTCTTCATGAGCACTCTTCCAACTCAAGAGGTGTCTTTATGTGCCTCAGTTTCCTTGTTTGGAAAATGGGTTGATAATTATCCCCACATCATCCACTTTGTGGTTAGTCGATTAAATAACTAATCACGCCTATGGGTTATTTCAAGTTAAGGGGCTTGGCTACTAAGCAAAAGGCTGGGTATTTGAATCCAACCAGAAGTCCCTCAGAAGAAAGGCCTGGTGTAATTCTTCCAAACTCTCAGCCCTGGGAAACCAATGGAGCAGAGTTCTATGACAGACAGGGGCTCGCCAAGAGTGGCAGCAGCTAGATTGCCACTTTTCTGCCCTATTTTAACACAATTCAGGAGGACTGGTGGTGGAATGGGTGTAAAATGGGGCTGCAAACAAAATGGTCAAAAATATATAACCATTGGCCCCTATCTCAGGAGAAAGAAGAGGGCTGCTACTCCCAGAAAAGTGTTCCAGCCACCAAAGCATACACAAGGGCAGTTCTAGCATTTCCCAAAGTGGCCCTATTAGTCACCCTCAACTCGATGGCAGGGAGTGTTTTAGAGATGCACTTCCATCTGGGTTAGGCAGCAAAACGACATACAACCTGTATCCACCCTGCTCAGATGTTTGGGTCAACATTCAGGCAACTTCTTGGCTCAAACCAACACCATTGTCTTCCTGGAGACGTGACCAATGGCCAGGTAGCTAGCTCTCACCTCACCTATAGTTCTTTGCTCACTCCTGCAGCATGACTAACTATTCCCATGTGTATTGAAACCGAGGGAAAGGAATGTAACTAAAGCTTTCCATTTTTAAGCTGTTAATTTTGTGACACTATGCAGGCTCGAGATTTCATAAACGGTCTCCACCAACCCCAACCCGGTTGTTCTTGATGCTGCCACCTTGTAAAGAATTTTATTAGCATTGCCTTGATGGCTAGTAGGGCTTGTTCCTGAGGGGACAGACTCTAGTCACCCTTCCATTAACCCCCTTAGGTAATATTTTTCCTCCAAAAGTCCTCACCTGCAAGATGGTTGAGAATGTCTACACTCATTGATTTAAAGCCTCAGCACCCCACAGGAGCAGTTCTACTCTATCCAAGAGGGTCGCTAAGAGTCAACGTGGACTCGAAGGTAGTGAGTTTGGTTTGGTTTTGAGTCCTCACACAGCACACTTGTGTAAGTGGATAACACGATGGGCTGCTAACTGTAAGGCCAACAGTTCTAACCACCGGATGCTTCTCTGGAGAAAGAGGAGGCTTTCTATTTCCACAAAGCTCTTCAATCTAAGAAACCCACAGAGACAACTCTAGAGTGATCCATAGGGACAATAACCTCAGAATTGAATCGATAGCAGGGATTTTTTTTAGTAGGGTCCTCACACTGAGGAGCACAGTTGGTAGAGTGTGTTCCTTTTCAAACCACCAGGACCAAGGTGAGGCTTTCCAGTAAACACAAACTGTAGGAATCAGTTCTGCTCTGTCCACTTGATCACTATATATCGGAATAGATTTAATAGTAGTGGATGAATATAAAACTCATACAGAAACCCTATTAGTTCAGGAGTTTAACATCTGGATGCTAACTGCAAGTTTGCTGTTAGAAATACACCAGACAACTCCCCAGTACGAAGCTGGCTTCTCCCATAAAGATCCGCAGCCTTTGAAATCCCGGTGGGGTTTCCTACTCTGTCCTGCAGAGTCACTCTGAATCAGAATTCTCAACGAACGAGAAGATGGCTATAAATTAGAATCAGCAGGGTTACTGGGTAATATGGACTGCAGGACACAGGGTACTAGAAATTTCAGAAGCCTTGGGATATATTTGGAGACACTGATTCAGGCCAATGTGACATGAATCTGGCTACCAGTAAACCAGTGTGAACCACTGTTAGAAGCTCTAGTGTTTTCATTGGAATCGGTTGTCTGAATTACACCCATCTAGAGCTTTTCTTTTTTTTTTCCCTTGTAGCTTTTGATTCTGTGTCTTCTCTTCTGCAGGGTAGTTTTTCAGGTTATTCACAGCTCTTTCTAGACTTTGACAAATTCTTAATCTGCAGGTTTCGTCTAGTGCTGGCTGCAGTTTTGTCTATGGGAGGGAGTTAGGTACAGAATCAAAGGGCCTATTCAGATGGTCTATGTGTCCTACTATAGAAGTCAGACAAAACAATCTGGTTACTGTAGTATCCATCCCCCTGGGAGTGAGTTTTGGTTGCATCAGAAGAAAGATAGGGATAAAAGTGATGCAAACACAAGCAAGTATCTTTAATATATTGATGCCTTTAGACTCCAACCTGCACACTCATCCTTTCTGAGGAATTTACATGCAGTCTCCCCTGACTCCAAAACAGTTCTGAGGAATCGGTGATTGTGACTGAGTAGGAGGGCTCACTGCCTAGGTATCACACTTCCTAGGTCTGCATGAGGGCTATTGCACCTCAAGTGGTGTCTTAGTGTGCCTCAATCAGTGTTTCCACACAAATCCCTAGGCTTCTGAAGTTCTTAGTAGCCTGTGTCCTGCAGTCCCTTTTACCCAATAACCCTGTTGTTTATACTTTATAACCACCTTTCCATTTGTGGAGATTAAAAAAATTATTTGTTATTAAATAATGTGGTTTATGTAAATTGAAAAAATAAGTCATTAGAAACTTATTTGGCTAAAAAAAATAATGCCAGTTTCCCAGGAAATGTCTGCATAGACTGAGTGGAAAATAATAGAGCAGGCTCAAAGTTGGCAGCCAAGCACTTGCTTCATTGAATGTGTGTCACTATCCACAGTGTTGGAAGTAAATTGGCGTCATGAAACAGGTTCCTGAAAGGTTTCCAAATCACTATTCCAAGGATTTAAACCACATTTTCCCCCATTCCATTTAGCCTTCCAGATCATTCAAGCTTTTAAAAAACAGATCAATTTCACATTCAGTTCATCAGCCCACAAATGAATTGGCTCATATCCGTTCAAAGTCCCAGAAAACACAATCTCTGAGTTGTGCTTATTAAAGTTATGATGAACTGCATTATGACCATCTGCTTTTCTTTCTTTTTTTAGAAAGTTTACCATAAGTACCATGCACTCATGCTATACCACACACCTCTGATGCCATTGTAGCTGTAAGTTTATATCCAATGTATTCAAGCCCCAAAGACTAATGACGGTGAGGTGTGTAAAGCCAGGGGGTGGGAGTCCCCCATCCAGAGATTTTTACCTTTTTTGAATCATTAACAAACACACACAACACTGGTTTCTCTTGTTGGTTTTTTACAATTTTTAAAATAATGCTCAGTTATGATTTTGTTGGGGTTTTTACATTTTGTGTTTGTTTCTGTTTATTTTTTACCTCCTGTGTATTAGTAGGGAATTTATAGGGAAATATTTACTTTATGGAATAAATTTTAAGAACTAAAATATATTTTATTTTAAATAAAATAACGGATCTTTGATCTTACATCTAAATCACTGAATATATTTTTGCATAGCCGACATAAAGGGTGAAAATAAATTCTATCAAGAGTTTTACTTTTTTACTTCAAAGCCTTCTTAAGAGAGTCTCTTAACTACCTGTCGAAAAACATAAGAAAAGAAAAGCTAGACTCATGAGGCATTTGACTTCGGTCAGGATTGTCTCATGACAGAATCGTCTGGATGGGGCCGGTCATAACTCAGGGACTGAGTACCTATCTTCCAAACAGTTACTGTGGGGTAGATTTCCAGTCATGGAACTACCAGTTGAGTAGAGCCAAACTGAACCTTGTGAGATAGGGGCTGCAAGACTGTGTGAGGGTTCAAAAGGAGACCACCAGGTCTGTCTTCTGAGGCACCACCATATAGGTTCAGATGATCATTTCAGTTACAAACTGAGCACTTAACTGCTTGTGCCACCCAGAAGGCATGGAGGAAAATAGCTTTTCACTGTTTAGTATCTTTCCCAAAAGGAAACAGGTGCTTACTTGTGTCCTGCCTTTCCTCATATTAGTTGTGTTAGTCTGAGTACATTAGAGAAATAAATCCACAGAAACTGAAATGTATAAAAGAGAGCTATAGAAAAAAGGTAATTTCACATGGAGAAAAAAATCCCAAATCAGTGCAGCCCAAGTCTACAAATCCAACATTAGCCATATGTCCCACACCAATCCACAATGTCCTCCTCCATCTTAACAAACACATGCAGTGATGGTGGCTGCAGGTGGAAAGACCTGACCATCTGGGTTTCTGAGGTTGTTAACTATTTACTGGAATTAGAATCCACATTTTCGCCCCTGGAGCGGCTGGTGTTTGTAACCACTCAGCCACGAGGGCTCCATATCCTTGTGCAGGACTACTCGTGATTTATTATCTATCCCAATGCTGCTCCAAGGGTGGTACATGGGCCGGTGATAAACTGTGACATGTTTATTATCTGTCCATTTGTAGCTAGGTACAGAAAGGAAGGCCAGAGTGCAGGTCACTAGTATTTCCAATGCCAGCAACGTCATGCAAAGAGCAAAGCGCGCAGCAGGGTTTCCAGACTAAGGACACACTGAGGATGAAGGAATACAACACTGAAAACCTTATGCTAATCATGGAAACACTGTCAGGTAGTGGAGGACTAGTAAACCAAGGCACAACCTTGTCAGAGAGAGGGCCAGATGACGAACACTTCTGGTCAGATTAAAGGGGAGGGCCAGTGACAAAGAGACAGGACGTTTGCAGGATGGATGGCCACGGGGGCTGCAATGATGGCTTCAAACATCAGAAAGATATGGGGGTGGCCCAGGACTTGGAAACCTTTCCTCGTCCTGTACATTGGGGTTGCTTTGAAGCAGACCAACTGGATAGCACCTACCAACAAGACCAACCGAGGAAGAGGAAGCTTCTATGATCTCAGAAACTGACATCACTAGGACGTTTCAGGAGACTTATATAAAGGTAACCAATGGCCTGGCCCTTCATCACAGAAAACTGGGGAAGCACCATTGTCCTGGTTTACCAGACGTTCCCCAGATTAATTACTGTCCAGCTGCCCATAGGAAGTAGAAATACCTATAGACATGACGGAAGGGAGGTTCACTCTGCTATGGGAATGTGTTAATCTGTGCACTTTAGATGTTGAAATCCACAGACACACGTGTATAAAAGAGAGTTGTAATTAAATATTAAATGCACATCAAGAAAACTTCCCTACAAGATATTTTTAATCTCATAAGACCACCATTATCCCATTGCCCCCTCCCCCAGAATCCACACAGTCTTCAACCATCTACAAAAGATATGGAATGAGGCTGACTGCTAGTAAAAGACAAGTCAGAGAAAGGAAAATAATGTCATATATGGTGGGCCTCTGCATATAGCTGTGGAGCACCCAAAGCTGTTTCACGTAGATAATGTGGCTTCTGCTCAGATATGTCTGGGTGTACGTGAGGCTTGGAAGCAGTAGCATTTAACTGGCTAAGGCATCATCTCACTCTACTGAATTTCAAAATCAAGATACTTGAGAACTTGCAAAGCTAAAGTGACCAATGCATTAATCATTCCGCTCTTCAATTAACACCACCTGTGCATCTTGGACATTTGGCATGAGAAGCTAACAATATCAGTGAGCATAACCTGTTGTGAAAAACAGGAAGATACAAAAAGCTCCATAGTTTAATGTAATTATTGTATACGGGACCATGCAGGATGCAAAATTTCCCATAAACAACTGATGATGGGAAATGATAATGCTCTTTGAAAAAAAAAAAACCCATGTTCAGGCACTCTAGAAATGAAAAACGTAAATCTGGGTGAGGCAACACAGAAGGCAGTCTGTGAAATATGGCATTTTATGATTTCCTTCACATTCAAGTAGTTGAAAATCTAAGGCATGAGCTGAGAATAGTAAAACTGATTAAGGGTACATTAATCAATGCAGGGGAAACGCCAGAATAATTGCCACTTGCTTAATATTCTTGAATCTGCTGGAGTTCCATTTGGAGGTGAGATATGTGAAACTGTTTGAATTACAATAGTTCGGAAGTAAAAGCAATTTTACATTGCGATAAACTCAAGTGTTTTCATTGGACTCGGTTGTCTGAATTACACCCATCTAGAGCTTTTCTTTTTTTTTCACTTGTAGCTTTTGATTCTGTGTCTTCTCTTCTGCAGGCTAGGTTTTCAGGGTATTGACTGCTCTTTCTAGACTTTTGACAAACTCTTAGTCTGCAGGTTTAAGGTCTTGTGCTGGCTGCAGTTTTGTCTATGGGAAGGAGAGGGACACAGAATCAAAGGGTCTATTCAGATGGTCTATGTGTCCCAACATAGAAGTCAGACAGAACAGTCTGGTTACTGTAGTTGCCATCCCCCCTGGGACTGAGTTTTGGCTGCATGAGAAGAATGATAGGGATAAAAGTGATGCAAACCCAAGCAAGTATCTTTAATATATTGATGCCTTCAGACTCCAGCCTGGACACTGATCCTTTCTGGGGACTTTATATACAGTCTCCCCTGACTCCAAAACAGTTCTGAGTAGTAGGTGATTGTGACTGAGTAGGAGTGCTCACTGCCTAGATATCACACTTCATAGGTCTGCATGAGGGCAATTCCACGTCAAGCGGTGTCTTAGTGTGCCTCAATCAGTGTATCCACACAAATCCCTAGGCTTCTGAAGTTCCTAGTAGCCTGTGTCCTGCAGTCCCTTTTACCCAATAACCCTGTTGTTTATACTTTATAACCACCTTTTCAATTTGTGGACATTAAAAAAATATTTGTTATTAAATAATGTGGTTTATGTAAATTGAAAAAATAAGTCATTAGAAACTTATTTGGCTAGAAAAAAATAAGGACAGTTTGCAAGGAAATGTCTGGATAGGCTGAGTAGGCAATAATAAAGCCGGCTCAAAGTTGGCAGCCAAGCACTTGCTTCATTGAATGTGTGTCACTATCCTCAGTGTTGGAAGTAAATTTGCATCATGAAACAGGTTCCTGAAAGGTCCCCAAATCACTATTCCAAGGATTTAAACCATACTTTTTCCCATTCCATTTAGCCTCCTAGATCATTCAAGCTTTTAAAAAACAGGTCAATTTCACATTCAGTTCATCAGCCCACAACTCAATTGGCTCATATCAGTTCAAAGACCCAGAAAACACAATCTCTGAGTTGTGCTGTATTATAGTTATGATGAACTGCATTATGACCATCTGCTTTTCTTTCTTTTTTTAGAAAGTTTACCATAAGTACCATGCACTCATGCTATACCACACACCTCTGATGCCTTTGTAGCTGTAAGTTTATATCCAATGTATTCAAGCCCCACAGACTGATGACGGTGAGATATGTAAAGCCAAAGGGTGGGAATCCCCGATCCAGAGATTCTTCACTTTTTTTTAATATTAACAAACACACACAACATTGGTTTCTCTTGTTAGTTTTTTACAATTTTTAGAAAGATGCTCAGTTACTGTTTTTTTGTGGCTTTTATATTTTGTGGTTTTTTAATATTTTTTACCTCTTTTGTATATGTAGGGAATTTATAGGGAAATATGTACTATATGGAATACATTTTAAGAACTAAAATTTATTTTATTTAAAATAAATAACGGATCTTTGATCTTACAGATAAATCACTGATTATATATTTGCAGAGCCGACTTAAAGGATGAAAGAAAATTCTATCAAGAGTGTTACTTTTGACTTCAAAGCTTTCTTAATAAATACTTTTTCCTACCTTTGGGGAAAAAAAGCAAAGAAAAAGCTAGAATCATGAGGTATTTGACTTCGGTCAGGACTGCCTCATGACAGAATCGTCAGGATGGGGCTGGTCATAACTCAGGACTGAGTACCTTTCATCCAAACAGTTACTGTGGGATAGATTGCATGTCATGGAACTACCAGGTGTGCAGAGCCAAATTAAACCGTGTGAGATAGGGGCTGCAAGGCTGTGTGAGGGTTCAAAAGCAGACCACCAGGTCTATCTTCTGAGACACCACCATATGGGTTCAGATGATCGTTTTAGTTACGAATTGAGAAATTAACATTTTGTGCCGCCCAGAGATGGCATAGAGGAAAATAGCTTTTCTCTATGTAGTATCTTTCCCAAACGGAAAGGGTGCTTACTTGTGTCCTGCCTTTTCTTATATTAGTTGTGTTAGTCTGAGTACATTAGAGAAATAAATCCACAGAAACTGAAAAGTATAAAAGAGAGCTTTTGATAAAGGGTAAATGCACATGGAGAAAAAAATCCCAAACCAGTGCAGCCCAAGTCTACAAATCCAACATTAGCCCATATGTCCCACACCAATCCACAGTGTCCTCCTCCATCTTAACAAACACATGTAGTGATGGTGGCTGCAGGTGGAAAGAACTTCCCATCTGGGTTTCTGAGGTTGTTAACTATTTACTGGAATTGAAAGCCACTGTTTTTCCCCTGGAGCGGCTGGTGTTTGAAGCCACTCAGGCACGAGGGCTCCATCTCCTTGTGCAGGACTACTTGTGATTTATTATTTATCCCAATGCTGCTCCAAGAGTGGTACATGAGCCTGTGATAAACTGTGACATGTTTATTATCTGTCCATTTGTAGCTAGGTACAGAAAGGAAGGCCAGAGTCCAGGTCATTAGTATTTCCAATGCCAGCAACCAGATGCAAAGAACAAAGCGTGCAACCGGGTTTCCATTCTAAGGACACACTGAGGATTAAGGAATTCACCACTGAAAACCTAATCCTCATCATGGAAACACTGTCAAGTAGTGGAGGACTAGTAAACTAAGGCAGTACCTTGTGAGAGAGAGGGCCAGATGATGAACCCTTCTGGTCAGATTAAAGGGGAGGCCAGTGACAAAGAGCAGGACGTTTTCAGGATCGATGGCCACGGGGTTTACAACGATATGTTCAAACAAGAGAACGATATGAGGGTGGCCCAGGAATGGGAAATGTTTCCTTGTCCTGTACATGGGTGTTGCTATGAAGCAGATCAACTGCATTGCACCTACCAGCAAGACCAATCAAGGAAGTGTAAGCCTCTATGATCCCAGAAACTGACATCACTAGGGCTTTTCACGAGACTTATATAAAGGTAACCAATGGCCTGGCCCTTCATCACAGAAAGCTGGGGAAGCACCATTGTCCTGGTTTACCAGATGGTCCCCAGTTGAATTAATGTCCAGCTGGTCATAGGAACTAGAAATACCTATAGACATGACGGAAGGGAGGTTCACTCCGCTATGGGAATGTGTTAATCTGTGCACTTTAGATGTTGAAATCCACAGACACACGTGTATAAAAGAGAGTTGTAATTAAATATTAAATGCACATCAAGATAAATTCCCTACAAGATATTTTTAATCTCATAAGCCCAACAATACCCTATAGGCCCCCAGAATCCACGCAGTCTTCAACCATCTACAAAAGAGATGGAATGATGCTGACTGCTTGTAAAAGCCAAGTCAGAGAAAGGAAAATAATGTCATATATGGTGGGCCTCTGCATATAGCTGTGGAGCACCCAAAGCTGTTTCACGTAGATAATGTGGCTTCTGCTCAGATATGTCTGGGTGTACGTGAGGCTTGGAAGCAGTAGCATTTAACTGGCTAAGGCATCATCTCACTATACTGAATTTCAAAATCAAGATACTCGAGAACTTGCGAAGCTAAAGTGACCAATGCATGAATCGATCCGCCCTTCAATTACAACCACCTGTGCATCTTGGATATTTGGCATGATAAGCTAACAATATCAGTGAGCATAACCTTTTGTGAAAAACAGTAAGATACATAGAGCTCCATTGTTTAATGTAATTATTGTATATGGGAACTTGAAGATGTAAAATTTCCCATAAACAACTGATGATGGAAAATGATAATGATCTTTTACCAAAGAGAAACCCAGGTTGGAGCACTCTAGAAATGGAAAACATACATCTGGGTGAGGCAACACAGAAGGTATCCTGTGTAAGGCGGCTTTTTATGATTTCCTTCACAGTAAAGAAGTTGAAAACCTGAGGGATAGGCTGAGAATAGTGAAACTGATTGAGGCTACATTAATCGATGCAGAGGAAATACCCGAATAATTGCCTCTTCCTTAATAATCTTGAATCTGCCAGAGTTACCTTTGGAGGTGAGATATGTGAAACTGTTTGAACTACAATAGTACAGAAGTAAAAGCAATTTTACAATGTGAGAAGCTCTAGTGGTTTCATTGGTCCCAGATGTATTAATTACACTCACATGGAACTTTTCTTTCTTTTTTTCATTTGTAGGTTTTGATTCTATGTCTTTTTTCTACGGGCTAGTTTTTCTTGGTATTGACAGCTCTTTCTAGACTTGTGACAAACCCTTAGTCTGCAGGTTTGGGGACTGGTGATGGCTGCAGTTTTGTCTATGGGAGGGAGAGGGGCACAGAATCAAAGGGTCTATTCAGATGGTCTAGGTGTCCTAACGTAGATGTCAGACAGCACAGATGGTTCACTGTAGTTGCCATCCTCCCTTGGACTGAGATTTGGTTGCAGGACACGAATGTTAGGGATAAAAGTGATGCAAACACGAGAAAGTATCTTTAATATATTGATGCCTTCAGACCCCAGCCTGGACACTGATCCTTTCTCGGGTCTTTACATACAGTCTCTTCTGACTCCAAAACAGTTTTGAATAGTCGATGTTTGTGACTGAGTAGGAGGGCTCACTGCCTAGATATCAAACTTCCTAGTTCTGCATGAGCACACTTCCAACTCAAGCGGTGTCTTAGTGTGTCTCAGTTCCGTGTTTAAAAAATGGGATTGATAATTCTCCCAATATCATCCACTTTGTAGTTAGTCAATTAAATAACTAATCACGCCTATACGTTATTTCAAGATAAGGGGCTTGGCAACTAGGCAAAAGGCTGGCTATTTGAATCCATGCTGAGGTCCTTCAGAAGAAAGGCCTGGTGTAATAATTCCAAATTCTCAGCCCTGGGAAACCAATGGAGCAGAGCTCTATGACAGACAGGGGGTCGCCAAGAGTGAGAGCATCTAGATTGCCACTTTCCCCCCCTATTTTAACACAATTCAGGAGGCCTGGTGATGGAATGGGTGTAAAATGGGGCTGCTAACAAAATGATCAAAAATATATAACAATTGGCCTCTAACTCAGGAGAAAGAAGAGGGCTGCTACTCCCAGAAAAGTGTTCCAGCCACCAAAACATACATAGGGGCAGTTCTACCCTGTCCCAAGGTGGCACTACAAGTCACCCTCAACTCGATGGCAGAGAGTGTTTGAGAGATGCACTTCCATCTGTGTTAGGCAGCAAGACTACATGCAACCTGGATCCACTCTGCTCAGATGTTTGGGTCAACATTCAGGCAACTGCTAGGCTTAAACCAACACCATTGTCTTCCTGGAGACGTGACCAGAGGCCAGGTAGCTAACTCTCACCTTACCTATAGTTCTTTGCTCACTCCCACAGCATGATTTACTCTTCCCATGTGGATTGAACCCAAGAGAAAGGAAAGTAACTCAAGCGTTCTATTTTCAGCAGTTAATTCTGTGACACTAAGCAGGCTCTATATTACATAGAGGGTCTCCACCAACCAGGTTGCTGCTGCTGCTGCTACCTAGGAAAGAATTTTATGAGCATTGCCTTGATGGCCAGTAGTGCTTGCTCCTGAGGGGACAGACTCTAGTCACCCTTCCATTAACCCCCTTAGGTAATATTTTTATTCAACAAGTCCTCACCTGGGAGATGGTTGAGGATATCTACACTCATTGAATTACAGCCTTAGCACCCCACAGGAGCAGTTCTACTCTCTCCAAGGGGTCACTAGTAGTCACTATGGACCCGAAGGTAGTGAATTTGGTTTGGTTTTGCGTCCTCACACAACACGCATGTGTAAGTGTATAACACGTCGGGCTGCTAACTGTAAGGTCAACAGTTCGAACCACCAGATGCTTCTCTGGAGAAAGAGGAGGCTTTCTATTTCCACAAAGATCTGCAATCTCAGAACCCCACAGAGATAGCACTATTGTGATCCATAGGGACACTAACCTCAGAACTGAATCGATAGCATTGATTTTTTTGTTGTTGGGACCTCACACTGAGGAACACAGGGTGTGTTGTGTTTCGTGCCTGCTAACTGCATGGTCATTGGTTTGAATGCACCAGGACCAAGGAGAGGATTTCCACTAAACAAAAACTGTAGGGATCAGTTCTGCTCTGTCCACTTGATCACTATATATCCGAATAGATTTAATAGCAGTGGATGATTATAAAACTCATACAGAAACCCTATTCGTGCAGGAGTTTAACATCTGGATGCTAACTGCAAGTTTGGTGTTAGAAAAGCACCAGAAAACACCACAGGACAAAGATGAAGCTGGCTGCTCCCATAAAGATCCATAGCCTTGGAAATCCCGGTGGAGTTTCCTACTGTGTCCTGCACAGTCACTAAAATCAGAAGTCTCAACGAATGAGAAGGTGGCTATAAAGTAGAATCAGGAGGGTTATTTGGTAATAGGGACTGCAGGACACAGGGTACTAGGTGTTCCATCCCACGGGATGTTCACCGTGGATTCTGGAGGAGAGGATGGGAATTGGGGGGGTATAAGAGGCACGGAGAATGAGGACAAGACAATATCCTGATCAAGTCCTGTTTTAATGAACAAAGAGTCACAGCTTATAAGGGCCAGCCAAGGGGGTAGCCTCAGCCGCACATGCAGATTAGGCTACCTTGGCAACAGACCAATCAGGGAGTTCAGGGCTGCGTGCCCTGCCCATGAGTCAGTAAGGGTTTACAGTCTTCAATTAGGTACGCAGAGCTGTGGCATGTACATGCAAATCAAGCATAGGGGAGCACGATCTTTTGCCCAATCAAGGCGATGCAGGACACGGGTGCTTATCTAAAGAGCATCACCCCTTGTTTGCTCAAACTTTACAGCTGCAGTCCTCTGTCACGTAGGCTGGGGTAGAAGAATGTCCAGAGCTCCGGCTAATAAATTCCAAGTAATGGCCGGGCCTCATGGCTCCGGACAGGTCCCCCTTTTATATAGTATTCAAAGCCAAGGGAGATCCCTTTGGGAACTGCCTCTGTCTTAGGTTGTCAGGCATCAAGGGTCATCCTTACCCATCATTGATCAATGGAATGCCTTCATAAAATAAGATCAAACCAATGTCTGTCTTAGGTTGGTATGTCTTGTGCCAATTTTACCCGTCATTGACCGCCAGTTCAGCTCACAAGGGCAGGGTGTCTTATCATAACTACTCATATGAGCAACCCTGTTCAGACATCTCAAGGCGGTGGTAATGGACCTGTATGGGCTTTTCCTGGATGGCCTCAATCTGCTGTTTGATGAAAGCCATGAGCTTATTGAAAACCACCGGTACCAGTGAGCACATTAGTAACAGACTGAGTATAGGGCCTAAAAGTGGTAAGAAATAGGGTAAAAATCCATTCAGCCCAGTCCAGAGTGGGTCAGCAGCCAGCTCCCTTCTTCAATTCTCAAGGTCATCTTGCAGGTGTTTGATCTTGCCCCTGACGATCCCAGACTTGTTTGTGTAGAAGCAGCATTTTTCCTGTAGGGTCAAACAGACACCTCTCTGCCCTGCGGTGAGCAAATCTAAGCCTCTTTTATTCTGCAGCACTACTTCTGCTAAAGAATCTACCTGATCTTGTAAATCTTGTATGGTGCCTGACAAGGCTTGCACATCTGAAATCAATTGTCCGGACAGTTTGGTATATTGAGTAATAGAGACACCTAGGCCGGCAGTTCCGGAGGCAACCGCGGCAGAAATTCCTAATCCTGCAAGTAAAGGAATAAATAGCACTGCTCTTTTAACTTTTCTCAATATGTGATCAATAGTAGGGATAGGGACAGGTTCATCTCCAGGGAGGTTAATAAACATAACCCTGTCCAATTCACAGGCAATTAGGTGTAAGCCATGTTGTTACCACAGACAAAACTAAACTATTGAGAGCAAACAGGGGCTTTGAAATACTAATTACTGCACTGCAATTAGTAAATGTAGCTAAACCTACATCAATCTCATCAGTATTATTGTAAGTGGGGGAAAAGAAACAGGAAGAATTGGAAAATTGTAAAGGTTGTACCTGTAGGGGAGGAGTCATTATGCAAGAACTATTATTTGTATAGTTCATGGAATGTGTAGGTTTGGCAAGGGGGGCAGGGAATCCTTGCCTCATACAAAGCCAACATTCTTTAGCAAAGCTTGAATTAGAAGCGTTAAGCAAATTATATGTGGCTTCAAGGATATCAAAAGTCTGAGCATCAAGTTCTAGTTCACCTCTAGCCTTAGGCAATGCTAGGGGATAATATTGAAGTTGAGGATATAATGCTTTATGTAGCTCCTCAATTTTCTTCTGTACAACAATCTCTCTGACCTTATCCTGTGGACCTCCTCCGTCTGATATGTGAACAGGAGGGTTGATCTCCCAACACACAGGCTGTCCCACTGTACCTGCGCAGGAGGCTACTCCCAAGTTGTTAGATACTCCTGTGGTTTGAGGTATAACACTCCAATCACCCCCAATGGACCCGGGGCGTGTCCTCTCTAAAGTGGCAGTACAGTAAGTATTACTCCCGTGTGTGCATGGCTGATAAGAGGTATAACAGGTGCTATGCACAGCTTGGTAAAATGTTGTGCATGGGCAAGGTCCAGGATGCCCATTCTCGGAAGGGATTATGTTCGTTTTTTTTAACACACTGCCACATATTAGAAGTCCAGTCTTGATATGCTGTAGGAGAGGCGCAGTCCACTATAGACCTGACTTTCTTTGGGGGTGCTGACACATATCCTGTTTTGCAATCACAGGGTTTGCCATACCGATTTTGTAGTATGGCATGAGTCTTGCTTGGGTCATCGAGGCCAGCGTGGATTCCAGTCATGTAGATGCGCAGGGTAACAATCCACAGGACTATTGTGCCAGGACTCATTTCTGAAATGATAAGAAAGGGTACTCTCAGGGAATGACCTCTTCCCTGGATTGATTGTTATTATCGACTTGTTTCACCAGTCGCTCCGGCAGCCATCTGGCTGCATCATGTTCTTGAGAGAAGACACAAACCGAGCCTCTCCCCCAGATCAACACTGGGTCTGGGCCATGCCATGGATTGTCTAATGGATCCCTCCATTTTACCATGGCGAATTGTTTTTGAGATTCTGAGTGCCAGAAGCGATCAGTGGCGGATTTTCCGTGATCATCCAATGCTAAAAAATTTTTTATAAAGAGAGCATGATTAAGGATATTTCTGGGGGTACCCTTAGTGGGTTACCCTTCAACCCTTTTTATTTTATCAATGGTAGTCTTTAAAGATAAATGGGCTCTTTCGACCATTCCCTGTCCTTGAGGATTATAAGGGATCCCTGTGACATATTTTATTTGTCATTTATCACAGAAATTCCGAAAAGCCTTTGCTGTGTAGCCAGGACCGTTATCTGTTTTTATTTGTTTAGGAATACCTAAGATGGAAAAACAGTGCAACAGATGAGCTATAACATGTTTGGTGCCTCTCCCGTTTGGGGGTTAGCAAGTATGAACCGGCTATAAGTATCTATGCATACATGAATATATTTTAAATTACCAAATTCTGCATAATGGGTAACATCCATTTGCCAAATTATGTTAGGAACAAGCCCTTTGGGGTTGACTCCCAGGTGGGGAACTGGCAAGTATTTCACACAGTTAGCACATTGCTTAACTACCTGCCTAGCTTGTTCCCTAGTTATTTTAAACATCAGTCTTAGGGACTGAGCATTCAAATGGTGCAGACATGAGCGGCCTGTGCTAAGGTTAGGCCTTATTTGGTAATTGTGGCCACTATTTTTGTGGCGGCATCTGCTATTTCATTACCCTGAGGGGCCCTAGTAGGCCTGAATGAGCTCTAATATGCCCTAGGAAAAAAGGGGCAGTTCTCCTACGAATAAGTTGCTGACAATGTAAAAATAACCGAGCCGTTTCTGAAATATGTTTCATCTGTGCAACAGTTTCTAGGAGGGGAACTGAATGAGCCAAGTAAGCACTGTCAGTATAAATATTGAGTGCCCAAATAGGAAAAGCTGAAAAAACTGCAATAAGGGCTTGTAATTCCACCAATTGAGCTGATGTATGAGTAGTCTTAAATTTAATTATTTTGTCAGAAAAGGCATAGGCAGCAACTCCTGTAGATGGCCCATCCGTAAACACTAACAACGCATCATTTAAAGGTTCCTTACTAATAATACGAGGAAAGACAAACGCATGCAATTTGCAAAATTGAGTAAGTTTATCCGGTGGATAATGATTATCTAATTCACCAGACCAAGAAGCACAAGCTATAGGCCATGTATCAGTGTTTTGGAAAAGCCAATGCATTTGTGAGCGAGAATAGGGTTGTATAATTTTCAAAGGTTCTTTTCCAAAATATTTTCGACTATCTTCTCTGCCCAAAGTGAACAAATCAGCAATAGCATCATAATATGGGAGTAAAACCTTTTTAGGTGAAGAGGGCAAGTGAATACACATAATGGGATTATTTTGCCAAAACAAACCAGTAGGTGTAATTGCTGTGTTAAAGACTATAAATGTCAAGGGATGAGAATAATCTATACTAGTAACGAATTGAGCAGCAATAGCATCTTCTACCCGTTTAAGTGCAATGAGCGCCTCCTCAGAAATTGTTCTGGGAGACTTAGGATGGGTGTCACCTTTCAATATGTCAAACAGAGGTTTTAACTCGCCTGTGGTTAACTTTAGATATGGTCGGAGCCAATTAATATCTCCTAAAAGTTTTGGAAAATCATTGAGTGTTTTTAACTTATCTTTACGGATGACAGCCTTTTGATTGGTGATTTTTGGTCCATTTATTTGAAACCCCAAATAAGTATACGGGTCTTGTAATTGTACCTTTTCTGGAGCTATTTGCAGCCCAGCTGCTGCCAATTCCTGCTTGAGCCGGGCAAAGCATTGCAACACCTGCTCTCCTAGCTGTCCTGCTATTAAAATATCATCCATATAATGTACAATATGCATGTCCTTCCAAAAGTTTCTGACTGGTTGTGTAGCTGCAGTTACATATTTCTGACACAAGGCGGGGCTGTTCGCCATTCCTTGAGGCAAAAATTTCCACAGGTACCTTTTCATTGGTTCTTTAAAATTCGTAGATGGCACACTAGAAGCAAATCTTTTTTGATCCGCAGGATGTAAGGGGATTGTAAAGAAGCAAAATTTAAGGTCTATAACAATTTTAAAATATCCTTGAGGAATTGCTACTGGGGAAGGTAACCCTGGCTGTAGGGCACCCATGAGTACCATGGTGGCATTTACAGCTCTCAGATCCTGTAAGAGTCTCCATTTACCAGACTTCTTTTTAATGACAAATATAGGGGTGTTCCAAGGAGAAGTACTCTCTGTGATATGCCCTGCTTTTAATTGTTCCTGCACTAACTGCTGGGCAGCAACAAGTTTTTCGGTTGCTAAAGGCCATTGATCAACTCATACAGGTTCATCTGACTTCCAAGTGATGGGATCAGCACACCCTTGGGGTGCAGGCATGTCAATGGCCAAGATCAAAAATTTCCAAAGCCCTTCTTATCCAATTGTCCCAAGGCTGGGATTGGTTGCCAGATGCCATCTTCTCCTTTCCCTAGTCCTTTTCCAGGAATATAATCCTGAGCTAGCATCTGTGCAGTGACTATGTCATTGGGGCTGCACATCATGATCTTCATTTGGGAGAGCAAGTCCCTGCCCCAGAGGTTAACAGGCAATTGAGGTATAATAAATGGCTTAATGAGGCCTGAATTATTTTCTTCGTCCTTCCAGGTGATATACTTAGAACTTTGACGAGGGTTACTACTTTGCCAATTCCTCTCAAATTAGTTAGCATCTCCGAAGTGGGCCATGTAGAAGGCCAATCTTCTTGTTTGATAATAGTTACATCAGCTCCGGTATCTATCAGTCCTGTAGATGGCTTGCCATCCAACCATAAGGTCAGCGAAAGCTTCCGATTAGTAATTGGTTGTACCCAATATACATTAGAGGAACCAAAGCCTCTTGTCCCTCTTTTAGAACATTGGCTCTTATTATCAGTCTTAACAAATTGTAGTAGAATCAACTGTGCTATTCTTTCTCCTTGAGGTATAGCAATGATAGTATTAACAGCTTTGGCCATAATTTTAATTTCTCCAGCATAATCATTATCGATTACCCCTGGGTAGATTTGTAAGCTTTTCGCAATGACACTACTTCTCCCTAAGATCAATCCAAAGGTTTCAGGGGGGGGGGCATGCACCCCAGTGCTTAAGGCTTGTGCTCCCATGTCAGGGGTTAGTACTGTGTGGGAGGTGGAACAGTGGTCCAGTCCCGTGCTCCCTGGGGTTGCTTTAATAAGTTCTGAAATTGATTGTTGCTGTTTGCTGGAACAAAGCTGACCGCCCCATAAGCTTGTTTTGGGGCCTGGGGCGGGCCCCTCATCCCGTTTCCCTGCTGGGGTGGCAGAGGATTCCCTTGACTATCAGTTTTAGACTTACATTCATTGGCCCAATGCTTTCCTTTTCTGCACCTTGGATAAGGGCCTGGAGCCATCGTCTCAGCGCTCCTATGTGGGTCCCCTCGACAATCCTTAACAAAATGTCCAATTTTGTCACATTTAAAGCAACCCTTTTTATTTTTATCTTGGTCATTAAGAAAATCCCTTACTGTTTGCCCACTAAAGGCTGCTGCCATGGCCAGGCCTGTTGATAGGAAGGCCCGATGTCTGAACAAAGGGGGATATATCCCTTCAAGTCTGTCCTTTTCCTGTAGGGTCTAATTGCTGCCTGCCTGGCCGGATTGGCGTTCTCATATGCCAGTTGTTTTACATAATCTATACCAGCCTCAGCATTACCGAAGAGCCTTTCCGCTGTTGTCATGAGTCTATGAGCAAAGTCTGCGAACGGCTCGTCTGACCCCTGCTTAACTCCGGTGAGTGAAGCTCCGGGATCCCCTTTAACGGGAATTTTTTTCCAAGCCTTTGTAGCGGCTTCTTGGATTTGTGCAAACAACTCAGGGTCCTACTGCTTTTGGGTTTCAATCGCGGCATAATCACCCTCACCTATGAACATGTCAAGATCCCAATCCTTTCCCACTTGAGAGTTCCTTTTTGCCGGCAGGACTTAAAAAACTAAGATTTCCAGAGCAAATGGTCTCCTCCAGTGAGAACAGCCCTTGCCAACACATTCCAATCTCCTGGGGTGAGCCATTGTTCAGCCAAGAAATCCAAAAGGGCTGTGCGATAATGGGAAGTGGCCCCATATTGAGAAACAGCCTTCTTTAATTCCTTGATAAGGGTAAAATAGAGACCAATATATCTTCTGATAGGTTCCCCTGCTCATCTTTGCTTTCAGTGACTGGGAAAGCATGCAGAGGGGAGAGACCCTACCCCCCTCCTTCCGCATACCTCTCCTCTTTAAGGGAGTGCTGCCTGTGCTGCTGGGGTGGGCGGGCAAATATCCCTTGCTTTTCTGGGTGGGCGGGCAAATTTGCCTTGCTTTTCTGGGTCCGATGTGCCTGTATTCCCTGTTCTCAACGTTTTCAGTCTGTTAATCAAGGACTGATACAGCTCTTCTAGTCTTATCTGTTGCTCGAGCTGACTAATTTTTTCTTTGAGTTCCTCGTTTGGGTCCACTACTGCCATCACTATAGGTGCCGAGGCCAAATTACAAGGAGGAGGGTGCCAGTCAGGATTATGCTACTTAGCTGCCTCCTCTTCAAAATCATCCCAATCTTTTTCCAAAGGGTCAGGACTGTACTCATCCTGATTATCTTGGAATTCTTTTAAGATTGGACTTTTTTGGCCTTTTGTGTCCTTCTGGGTCTTTAATTTTAATAGAAGAGTTTTTTGTCCCTTCATTATTGTTTTCATCTGTAATTATAGGAGGATCCTTGGCCTCCTTTTTATCACTATCTGGGGAAGTAAGGTCAATCTTCTTCCCTGGTGGAGACTCTCTGAGATATTTTAGAACTGATTTTTAATATTGTTTCTGTCTGGGCAATGGCCGCTGTTATTTGTGGACATTTTTCCTTCTTTTCTATTAAATCTTTAATTAAAGCCCAATAAGAAAAGGCTGTGGTGGGAATTTTTTTCCTGTCCAAAGACCTCATAATAATCCTCTAAAGCATTACCAACTCTTTGCCATCTTTTTATATCAATCGTCCCTTGCTGTGGAAACCAAGGACAAGTATCTTTTATAAAGTCAAAAAATCTAAATAAATCACAACTTTTAACCTTACTCCCCATGCCTTTAAAGCCTCTTTCAATTGTTTCACATAAATCTGATGCTGGCTTAGTTCTTGACCCATCTTTAGGCACTCTCACCTTCAGTCTCGCCCCAGCAGGTTCCCATGCCGCCTGAAGGAATTTTCTTCCACTTTAACTCGCCAGCTTATTCCTGGGCCTCAATTCCTCACATTATCCCTCATATCCAGCTCACACGATGGGTGCCAGTTGTCCCGTCCCACAGGACATTCACCGTGAATTCTGGAGGAGAGAGTGGAAATTGGGGGGGTTCAAGAGGCATGGAGAATGAGGACAAGGCAATACCTGATCAAGTCCTGTTTTAATGAACAAAGAGTCACAGCTTATAAGGGCCAGCCAAGGGGTGAAGCCTCAGCCGCACTTGCAGATTAGGCAACCTTGGCAACATTCCAATCAGGGAGTTCAGGGGAGAGTGCCCTGCCCATGATTCAGTAAGGCCTTACAGTTTTCAATTAGGTTCGCAGAGGAGTGGCATGTACATGCAAATCAAATATAGAGGAGGACGATCTTTTGCCCAATCAAGGGGATGCAGGACACGAGTGCTTATGTAAAGAGCATCACCCCTTGTTTGCTCAAGCTTTACAGCTGCAGTGCTGTCACGTAGGCTGGGGTAGAAGAATGCCCAGAGCCCAGGCTAAAAAATTCCAAGTAAAGGCAAGGCTTCATGGCTCCAAGCAGGTCCTAATAAATTCCAAGCAATGACCGGGACTCATAGCTATAGGCAAGTCCTAATAAATTCCAAGTAATGGCCGGGCATCATGGCTCCAGACAAGTAGGAATTTCAGAAGCCTAGGGATTTGGATGGAGACACTGATTCAGAACAATGTGACTTGAACCTGGCTACCACTAAACCAGCGTGAACCACTCTGAGAAGCTCTAGTGTTTTCATTGGTCTCGGTTGTCTGAATTCCACTCACCTGGAGCTTCTTTTTTTATTTTTTTTCACTTGTAGCTTTCATTCTGTGTCTTCTCTTCTGCAGGCTAGTTTTTCAGGGTATTGACAGCCCTTTCTAGACATTTGACAAACTCTTAATCTGCAGGTTTCGGATCTGGTGCTGGCTGCAGTTTTGTCGATGGGAGAGAGAGGGGCACAGAATCAAAGGGTCTATTCAGATGGTCTATGTGTCCTACTATAGAAGTCAGACAGAACAGTCTGGTTACTGTCGTTGCCATCCGCCAGGGACTGAGTTTAGGTTGCATGAGAAGAATGATAGGGATAAAAGTGATGTAAACAAAAGCAGATATCTTTAACACACTGATCCCTGCAGAGTCCAGCCTGAACATTGATCCTTTGTGGACTCTTTGCATACAGTCTCTCCTGACTCCAAAACATGGCTGAGTAGTCGGTGATTGTGACTGAGTAGGAGGGCTCACTGCCTAGATAACACACTTCCTAGTTCTGCATGAGCGCTCTTACAACTCAAGCGGTGATTTAGTGTGCCTCAGATTCCATGTTTGAAAAATGGGGTTGATAATTCTCCCCACATCATCCACATGTGGTTCGTCAAATAAATAACTAATGAAACCTATAGGTAATTTAAAGTTAAGGGGCTTGGCTACTAAGAAAAAGGCTGGCTTTTAGAATCCATTCAGAGGTCCCTCAGAAGAAAGGCCTGAGGTTACATCCAAACTCTCAGCCCTGGGAAACCAATGGAGCAGAGTTCTATGACAGACAGAGTATTGCCAAGAGTGGGAGCAGCCCTGGGAAACCAATGGAGCAACTTCTATGAGAGACAGAGTGTCGCCAAGAGTGGGAGCAACTAGATTGCCACATTTCCCCCTATTTTAACACAATTCAGGAGTCCTCGTGGAGGAATTGTTGTGAAATGGGGCTGTTAACCAAATGGTCAAAAATATGTAACCATTGGACCCTATCTCAGGAGAAAGAATAGGTCTGTTACGACCAGAAAAGTGTTACGGTCACAAGGGAAGTTCTAAAATGTCCCATGGTGGCACTATAAATCACCCTCAACTCAGTGGCAGTGAGGGTTTAAGAGTTGCACTTCCATCTGGGTTAGGCAGCAAAACTGCATGCAACCTGGATCCACCCTGCTCAGATGTTTGGGTCAACATTCAGGCAACTGCTAGGCTTAAACCAACACCATTGTCTTTCTAGACATTTGACAAACTCCTAATCTGCAGGTTTTGAATCGGGTGCTGGCTGCAGTTTTGTCTATGGGAGGGAGAAGGGCACAGAATCAAAGGGTCTATGTGTCCTACTGTAGAAGTCAGAGAGAACACTTTGGTTACTGTTGTTGCCATTCGCCTGGGACTGAGTTTTGGTTGCCTGAGAAGAATGATAGGGATAAAAGTGATGCAAACACAATTATCTTTAATACATTAATCCCTCCAGAATCCAGCCTGAACAGTGATCCTTTGTGGGGTTTTTACATACAGCCTCTCCTGACTCCAAAACAGTTCTGAGTAGTCGGTGATTGTGACAGAGTCGGAGGGCTCACAGCCTAGATATCAAACTTCGTAGTTCTGCATGAGTGCTCTTCCAACTCCAGTGGTGGCTTAGTGAGCCTCAGTTTCCTTGTTTGAAAAATGGGGTTGACAATTCTCCCCACATCATCCACTTTGTGGCTAGTCAATTAAATAACTAATCACGCCTATATGTTATTTCAAGTTAAGGGGCTTGGCTGCTAAGCCAAAAGCTGCCTATATTAATCCATCCAGAGGTCCCTCAGAAGAAAGGCCTGGTGTAATACTTCCAAACTCTCAGCACAGGGAAACCAATGGAACAGAGTTCTATGACAGACAGGGGGTAGTAAGGAGTTGGAAAAGATGGATTGCCACTTTTTCCCTCTATTTTAACACAATTCAGAAGGCCTGGTGATGGAATGGGTGCAAAATGGTGCTGCTAACAAAATGGTCAAAAATATATAACCATTGGCCCCTGTCTCAGGAGAAAGAAGAGGGCTGCTACTCCCAGAAAAGTGTTCCAGCCACCAAAACATACACAGGGGCAGTTCTACCCTGTCCCATGGTGGCACTATAAGTCACCCTCAACTCGATGGCAGTGAGTGTTTTAGAGATGCACTTCCATCAGTGTTAGGCAGCAAGACTACATGCAACTTGGATCCACCCTGCTCAGATGTTTGGGTCAACATTCAGGCAACTGCTAGGCTTTAACCAACACCATTGTCTTCCTGGAGACGTGACCAGGGGCCAGGTAGCTAGCTCTCACCTCACCTATAGGTCTTTGCTCTCTCTGGCTGCATGATTCACTATTCCCATGTGGATTGAACCCAAGGGAAACGAATGTAACTCAAGTTTTCCACTTTCACCTGTTAATTCTGTGACACTATGCAGACTCTAGATTACATAGAAGATCTCCACCAAGCAGGTTGCTGCTGCTGCTGCCACCTAGGAAAGAATTATATGAGCATTGCCTCGATGGCAAGTAGGGCTTGCTCCTCAGAGGACAGACTCTAGTCACCCTTCTTTAACCCTCTTAGATAATATTTTTCTTCCACAAGTCCTCACCTAGTAGCTCATTAAGGATGTCTACACTAATTGACTTAAAACCTCAGCACCCTACAGGAGCAATGCTACTGTATCCAAGAGGATCACTAGGAGTCAACATGGACTCGAAGGTAGTGAGTTTGGTTTGGTTTTGAGTTCTCACACAACACACTTGTATAAGTGGATAACACGTCGGGCTGCTAACTAAAAGGTCAACAGTTCGAACCACCAAATGCTTCTCTGGAGAAAGAGGATGATTTCTATTTCCACACAGATCTTCAATCTCAGAAACCCACAGAGACAGATCTAATGTGATCCTTAGGGACACTAACCTCAGAAATGAATAGAGAACAGTGATTTTTTTTTGTTGGGACCTCACACTGAAGAGCACAGGGGTTGTAGTGTGGTCTGCCTGCTAAATGCATGGTCAGCGGTTTGAAACCACCAGGAGCAAGGTGAGGCTTTCCACTAAACAGAAACTCCAGGGATCAGTTCTGCTCTGTCCACTTGATCACTATATATCAGAATAGATCTAATAACAGTGGATGATTATAAAACTCGAACAGAAATCCTATTGGTGCAGGGGTTTAACATCTGGATGCTAACTGCAAGTTTGGTGTTAGGAAAGCACCAGACAATTCCCCAGGACAAAAATGAAGTTGGCTGCTCCCATAAAGATCCGCAATGTTGGAAATCCCGGTGGGGTTTCCTACTCTGTCCTTCAGAGTCCCTCTGAATGAGAAGTGTCAACAAATGAGAAGGTGGCTATAAAGTAGAATCAGCTGGGCTATTGGGTAATAGGGACAACAGGACACAGGGTAGGAAGAATTTCAGAAACCTAGGGATTTGGGTGGAGACACTGATTCAGGCAAATGTGACGTGAACCTGGCTACCACTAAAACAGCGTGAACCACTGGGGGAAGCTCTAGTGTGTTCATTGGTCTCGGTTGTCTGAATTCCACTCAACTGGAGCTTCTTTTTTTTTCACTTGTAACTTCTCATTCTGTGTCTTCTCCTCTGAAGGCAATTTTTTCCGTGTATTAACAGCTCTTTCTAGAATGTTGACAAACTCTTAATCTGCAGGTTTCGGGTCTGGTGCTGGCTGCAGTTTTGTCTATGGGAGAGAGAGGGGCACAGAATCAAAGGATATATTCACACGGTCTATGTGTCTTACTGTAGAAGTCAGACAGAACACTCTGCTTACTGTTGTTGCCATCCACTTGGAACTGCAAACACAAGCAAGTATTTTAATACATTGATCCCTCCAGAATCCAGCCTCAACATTTATCCTTTGTGGGGTGTTTACATCCAGTCTCTCCTGACTCCGAAACAGTTCTGAGTAGTCGGTGATTATGGCTGAGTAGGAGGGCTTACAGCCTAGATATCAAACTTCCTAGTTCTGCATGAGCGCTCTTCCAACTCCAGCGGTGTCTTAGTGTGCCTCAGTTTCCTTGTTTGAATATGTGGTTGATAATTCTCCTCACATCATCCACTTTGTGGTTAGTCAATTAAATAATTAATCACACCTATAGGTTATTTCAAGTTAATGGGCTTGGCTACTAAGCAAAAGGCTGGCTATTTGAATCCATCCAGAGTTCCCACCGAAGAAAGGCCGGGTGTAATACTTCCAAACTCTCAGCCCAGGGAAACCAATGGAGCAGAGTTCTATGACAGACAGGGTATAGCCAAGTGTGGGAGAAGCTAGATTGCCACTGTCCCCCCACCCCCTATTTTTAACACAATTCAGAAGTCCTGGAGGTGGAATGGGTGTAATGGGGCTGCTAACAAAATTGTCAAAAATATATAACCATTGGCCCCTATCTCAGGAGAAAGAAGCGGCTGCTACTCCCAGAAAAGTGTTCCAGCCACCAAAATATACACAAGGGAAGTTCTACCCTGTCCCATGGTGGCACTATAAGTCACCCTCAACTCGATGGCAGTGAGTGTTTGAGAGATGCACTTCCATCTGAGTTAGGCAGCAAGACTACATGAACCTGTATCCACCCTGCTCAGATGATTGGGTCAAGATTCAGGCAACTGCTAGGCTTAAACTAACACCATTGTTTCCTGGAGACGTGACCAGGGGCCAGGTAGCTAGCTCTCAACTCACCTATAGTTCTTTGCTCACACCTGCAGCATGATTCACTCTTCCCATGTGGATTGAACCCAAGGGAAAGGAATGTAATTCAAGCTTTCCATTTTCAGCTGTTAATTCTGTGACACTATGCAGACTCTAGATTACATAGAGGGCCTCAGCACCCAGGTTGCTGCTGCTGGTGCCACTCAGGAAAGAATTTTGTGAGCATTGCCTCAATGGCCAATAAGGCTTGCTCCTCGGGGGACAGACACTAGTCACCCTTCCATTAACCCCCTTAGGCAATATTTTTCCTCCACATGTCCCCCCTGGGAGATGGTTGAGGATGTCTACACTCATTATGTTACAGCCTCAGCACCCCATAAAGATCCACAGCCTTCAAAATCCTGGTGGGGTTTCCTGCTCTGTCCTGCAGAGTCACTCTGAATCAGAAGTCTCAACGAACGAGAAGGTGGCTATAAAGTAGATTATCAGCAGGGTTATTGGGTAATAGGGACTGCAGGACACAGGGTACTAGGAATTCAAGAAGCCTAGGGATTTGGGTGGAGACACTGATTCAGGCCAATGTGACTTGAACCTGGCTAACACTAAACCAGCGTGAACCACTGTGGGAAGCTCTAGTGTTTTCATGGTCTCAGTTGTCTGAATTCCACTCACCTGGAGGGTTTTTTTTCACTTGTATCTTTTGACTCTTTGTCTTCTCTTCTGCAGGCTAGATTTTCAGGGTATTGACAACCCTTTCTAGACTTTTGACAACTCTTAGTCTGCAAGTTTGGGTCTGGTGCTGGCTGCAGTTTTGTCTATGGGAGGGAGAGGGGCACCGAATCAAAGGACTATTCAGATGGAATATGTGTCCTACTGTAGAAGTCAGACAAAACATTCTGGTTACTGTAGTTGCCATCCCCATGGGACTGAGTTTAGGTTGCATGAGAAGAATGATAGGGATAAAAGTGATGCAAATGCAAGAAAGTATCTTTAATATATAGATCCCTTCAAACTCCAGCCTGGACACTGCTCCTTTCTGGGGATTTTACACACAGTCTCCCCTGACTCCAAAACAGTTGTGAGGAGTCGGTGATTGTGAATGAGTAGGAGGACTCACTGCCTAGATATCACATATCCTAGATCTGTATGAGGGTTATTTCACCTCAAGCGGTGTCTTAGTGTGCCTGAATCAGTGTTTTCACCCTAATCCCTAGGCATCTGAAGTTCCTAGTAACCTGCGTCCTGAGGTTCCTTTTACCCAATATTCCTGGTGTTGATACTTTATAACCACCTTTTCATTTGTGGACATAAAAAAAATTATTTGTTATTAAATAATGTGTTTTATGAAAATTGAAAAAATACGCCATTAGAAATTTATGTGGATAAAAAAATAATGCCAGTTTGCAAGTAAATGTCTGAATAGGCTGAGTAGAAAATAATAGAGCCGGCTCAAAGTTGGCAGTCAAATACTTGTTTTACTATCCACAGTGTTGGACCTATATTGGCGTCATGAAACAGGCTCCTGAAAGGTTCCCAAATCACTATTCCAAGGATTTAAACCATATTTTTCCCCCCAGTCCATTTAGCCTTCCAGATCATTCAAGCTTTTAAAAAACAGGTCAATTTCACATTCATTTCCTCAGCCCACAACTGAATTGGCTCATATCAGTTCAAAGACCAAGAAAACACAATCTCTGAGTTTTGCTGTATTAAAGTTATGATGAGCTGCATTATGACCATCTGCTTTTCTTTCTTTTCTAAGAAAGTTTACCATAAGTACCATGCACTCATGCTATACCACATACCAGTTATGTCATTCTAGCTGTAAGTTTAAATCCAATGTATTCAAGCCCCACAGACTAATTAGGTGAGATGTGTAAAGCCAGGGGGTGGGAGTCCGCCAACCAGAAATTTTTACCTTTTTTAATTATTAACAAACACACGCAACATTAGTTACTCTAGTTCATTTTTTTACAATTTTTAAAAAGATGCTCACTTTTGGTTTTGTTGGGGTTTTTATATTTTGTGTTTGTTTGTTTTTATTTTTACCTCCTGTGTATAAGTAGGGAATTTATAGGGAAATATGTAATTTATGGAATAAATTTTAAGGAGTAAAATATATTTTATTTTAAATAAAATAACGGTTCTTTGATCTTAGAGCTAAATCACTGATTATTTATTTGCAGAGGATGAATGAAAATTGCATCAAGAGTTTTACTTTTTTATTCCAAAGCCTTCTTAATAAAGTCTTTTTACTACCTTTGGAAAAAAAAGAAAAGAAACAGCTGGAATCATGAGGTATTTGACTTCGGTCAGGACTGCCTCATGAGAGAATCGTAAGGATGTGGCCGATGATAACACAAGAGTGAGTACCTTTCATCCAAATAATTACTGTGGGGTAGATTCCAAGTCATGGAACTACCATGTGTGCAGAGCCAAACTGAACCGTGTTAGATAGGGGCTGCAAGGCTGTGTGAGGGTTCAAAAGCAGACTACCAGGTCTGTGTTCTGAGGTATCACCATATGGGTTTAGATGATCGTTTTAGTTACGAATTGAGTACTTAACTGTTTGTGCCACCCAGAGATGGCATGGAGGAAAAGAGCTTTTCTCTATTTAGTGTCTTTCCCAAATGGAAACGGGTGCTTACTTGTGTCCTGCCTTTTCTTATATTAGTTCTGTTATTCTGAGTACATTAGATAAATGAATCCACAGAAAATCAAATCTATAAAAGAGAGCTTTAGATAAAAGGTAAATGCACATGGAGAAAATATCTCAACCCAGTGAAGCCCAAGTCTACAAGTCCAACATTAGCCCATATATCCCACACCAATCCACAATGTCCTCTGCCACCTTAATAAATACATGCAGTGATAGTGGCTGCAGGTGGAAAGAACTGCCCATCTGGTCTCTGAGGTTGTTAACTCTTTCCTGGAATTGAAAGCCACATTTTCTCCCCTGAAGGGGCTTGTGTTTGTAACCACTCAGCCATAAGGGCTCCATCTCCTGGTGCTGGACTACTCGTGATCTATTGTCTACCCCAGTGAAGTTCCAAGGGTGGTACATGGGCTGGTGATAAACTGTGACGTGTTTATTATCTGTCCATTTGTAGCTAGGTACAGAAAGGAAGGCCAGAGTCCAGGTCACTTGTATTTCCAATGCCAGCAACGTCTTGCAAAGAGCAACGCGTGCAGCAGGGTTTCCAGACTAAGGACACACTGAGGATGAAGGAATTCACCACTGAAAACCTTATGCTCATCATGGAAACACTGTCATGTAGTGGAGGACTAGTAAACCAAGGCAGAACCTTGTCAGAGAGAGGGCCAGATGACGAACCCTTCTGGTCAGATTAAAGGGGAGGGCCAGTGACAAAGAGGCAGGCCGTTTCCAGGATGGATGGCCACGGGGGCTGCAACGATGGGTTCAAGCATCAGAACGATATGAGGGTGTCCCAGGACTGGTAAGCATTTCCTTGTCCTGTACATGGGGGTTGCTTTGAAGCAGACCAACTGGATAGCACCTACCAACAAGACCAACCGAGGAAGAGGAAGCATCTATGATCCCAGAAACTGACATCACTAGAGCGTTTCAAGAGACTTTTATAAAGGTAACCAATGGCCTGGCCCTTCATCAAAGAAAGCTGGGGAAGCACCAGTGTCCTGGTTTACCAGATGTTCCCCAGATGAATTACTGTCCAGCTGTCCATAGGAAGTAGAAATACCTACAGTCATGACGGAAGGGAGGTTCACTCCGCTACGGGAATGTGTAAATCTATGCACTTTAGATGTTTAAATCCACAGACACACGTGTATAAAAGAGAGTTGTAATTAAATATTAAATGCACATCAAGAAAACTTCCCTACAAGATCTTTTTAATCTCATAAGCCCACCATTATCCCATAGGCCTCCCAGAATTCACACAGTCTTCAACCATCTACAAAAGACATGGAATGAGGCTGACTGCTAGTAAAAGACAAGTCAGAGAAAGGGAAATAATCTCATATTTGGTGGGCATCTGCATAGAGCTGTGGAGCACCCAAAGCTGTTTCACGTAGATAATGTGGCTTCTGCTCAGCTAATCTGGGTGTACGTGAGCTTGGAAGCAGTAGCTTTTAACTGGCTAAGGCATCATCTCACTATACTGAATTTCAAAAGTCAAGATAATCGAGAACTTGCAAAGCTAAAGTGACCAATGCATGAATCATTCCGCCCTTCAATTAACACCACCTGTGCATCTTGGACATTTGGCATGATAAGCCAACAATATCAGTGAGCATAACCTGTTGTGAAAAAGAGGAAGATACATAAAGCTCCATTGTTTAATGTAATTATTTTATATGGGAACCCGCAGGATGTAAAATTTCCCATAAACAACTAATGATGGGAAATGATAATGCTCTTTGACCAAAGAAAAACCCATGTTTGGACACTCTAGAAAGGAAAAACGTAAATCTGGGTGAGGCAACACAGAAGGCAGCCTGTGAAATGCGCCATTGTATGATTTCCTTCACATCCAAGAAGTTGAAAATCTAAGAAATGAGCTGAGAATAGTAAAACTGACTGATGCTATATTTACTAGAGGCAGGCTAAACACCAGAATAATTGCCTCTTCCTTTATTTTCATGAATCTGCTGGAGTTACCTTTGGAGGTAAGATTTGTGAAATTGTTTGAATTACAATAGTACGGAGAAAATAGCAATTTTACACTCTGAGAAACTCTATTGTTTTCATTGGTCTCGGTTGTCTGAATTACACTCACCTGGAGCTTTTGATTCTATGTCTTCTCTTCTGCAGGCTAGTTTTAATTACATTAAACAATGGAGCTTTATGTATCTTCCTTTTTTCACAACAGGTTATGCTCACTGTTATTGTTGGCTTATCATGCCAAATGGCCAAGATGCACAGGTGGTGTTAATGGAAGGGCGGAATGATTCATGCATTGGTCACTTTAGCTTTGCAGGTTCTCGAGTATGTTGACTTTTGAAATTCAGTATAGTGAGATGATCCCTTAGACACTTAAATGCTACTGCTTCCAAGGCTCACGTACACCCAGACATATCTGAGCAGAAGCCACATTATCTACGTGAAACAGCTTTGGGTGCTCCACAGCTCTATGCAGATGCCCACCAAATATGAGATTATTTCCCTTTTTCTGACTTGTCCTTTACTAGCAGTCAGCCTCATTCCATCTCTTTTGTAGATGGTTGAAGACTGTGTGGATTCTGGGGGGCCTATGGGATAATGGTGGGCTTATGAGATAAAACAATCTTGTAGGAAAGTTTTCTTGATGTGCATTTAATATTTAATTACAACTCTCTTTTATACATGTGTGTCTGTGGTTTTAAACATCTAAAGTGCACAGATTAACACATTCCCATAGTGGAGAGAACCACCCTTCTGTCATGTCTATAGGTATTTCTACTGCCTATGGGCAGTTGGAAAGTAATTCATCTGCGGAACGTCTGGTAAACTAGGACAATGGTGCTTCCCCAGCTTTCTTTGATGAAGGGCCAGGCCATTGGTTACCTTTATAAAAGTCTCTTGAAACGTCCTAGTGATGTCAATTTGTGGGATCATAGAGGCTTCCTCTTCCTCGGTTGGTCTTGTTGGTAGGTGCTATCCAGTTGGTCTGCTTCAAAGCAACCCCCATGTACAGGACAAGGAAATGCTTACCAGTCCTGGGACACCCTCATATCGTTCTGATGCTTGAACCCATCGTTGCAGCCCCCGTGGCCATCCATTCTGCAAACGGCCTGCTTCTTTGTCACTGGCCCTCCCCTTTAATCTGACCAGAAGGGTTCGTCATCTGGCCCTCTCTCTGACAAGGTTCTGCCTTGGTTTACTAGTCCTCCACTACATGACAGTGTTTCCATGATGAGCATAAGGTTTTCAGTGGTGAATTCCTTCATCCTCAGTGTGTCCTTAGTCTGGAAACCCTGCTGCACACTTTGCTCTTTGCATGATGTTGCTGGCATTGGAAATATGAGTGACAAGACTCTGGCCTTCCTTTCTGTACCAAGCTACAAATGGACAGATAATAAACATGTCACAGTTTATCACCGGCCCATGTACCACCCTTGGAGCAGCACTGGGGTAGACAATAAATCACGAGTAGTCCTGGACAAGGGGATGGAGCCCTCGTTGCTGAGAGGTTACAAAAACCAGACTCTTCAGGGGAGAAAATTTGGCTTTTGATTTCAGGAAAGAGTTAACAACCTCAGAAACCAGATGGGCAGTTCTTTCCACCTGCAGCCACCATCACTGCATGTGTTTATTAAGATGGAGGAGGACATTGTGGATTGGTGTGGGACATATGGGCTAATGTTGGACTTGTAGACTTGGGCTGCACTGGGTTGGGATGTTTTGTCCATGTGCATTTACCCTTTATCTAAAGCTCTCTTTTCTACATTTGAGTTTCTGTGGATTTATTTCTCTAATGTACTTAGACTAACAAAATTAATATAAGAAAAGGCAGGACACAAGTAAGCACCCGTTTCCGTTTGGGAAAGACACTAAATAGAGAAAAGCTACTTTCCTTCATGCCAACTCTGTGTGGCACAAACAGTTAAGTACTCAATTCGTAACTAAAATGATCATCTGAACCCATATGGTGGTACCTCAGAACACAGACCTGGTGATCTGCTTTTGAACCCTCATACAGCCTTGCAGCCCCTATCTAACACGGTTCAGTTTGGCTCTGCACACATAGTAGATCCATGACTTGGAATCTACCCCACAGTAACTGTTTGGATGAAAGTTACTCAGTCCATGAATTATCATCGGCCCGTCCTTACGATTCTCTCATGAGGCAGTCCTGACCAAAGTCAAATACCTCATGATTCTAGCTTTTTTTTCCCACAGGTAGTAAGAAGACTTTATTAAGAAGGCTATGAAGTCAAAAACTAAAACTCTTGATACAATTTTCTTTCACCCTTTAAGTCGTCTCTGCAAATATATAATCAGTAATTTAGCTGTAAGATCAAAGGTCCGTTATTTTATTTAAAATAAAATATATTTTAGTTCTTAAAATTTATTCCATAAAGTACATATTTCCCTATAAATTCCCTACTTATACACAGGAGGTAAAAAATAAAAACGAACAAACACAAAATATAAAAATCCCAACAAAACCAAAAGTGAGCATTTTTTTAAAATTTGTAAAAATCCAACAAGAGAAACCAATTTTGTGTGTGTTTGTTAATAATTTTTTAATCGTTTTATTGAGGCTCATAAGGCTCTTATCACAGTCTGTACATACATCAATTGAGCAAAGTACCCTTATACATTCGTTGCATTCGTCATTCTCATAATTCACCTTAAACTTGGGTTCCTGGAATCAGAACTGTTTCCTTTTTTTTGCCCGTCCCCCTCCCTCCCGATCCCACCACTGGTCCCTTGATAGTTTATAAATAATTATTATATCTTATCTTACACTCCCCGGCATCTCCCCTCACCCGCCTCCCCATTGCCCATCTCTCAGAGAGGAGGTTACACTTAGATCTCTGAGATCGGTTCTCCCTTTCTACAGCCCCTTCCCTCCTGGTGTCGCCTCTCCCACCGCTGGTGTTGAAGGGTTCGTCTGTCCTAGATTCCCTGTGCCTCCAGATCCCCACTGCACCGCTGTACATCCTCTGGTATAACCAGGTCCGCAAGGCAAGGTAGAATTGGGGTCATGATGATTGGGAGGGGAGGAAGTGTTCAGGAACTAGAGGAAGGTTTTGAGTTTCATTGTTGCTACACTGAACCCTGAGTGGCCCATCTCCTCCACACTACCCCTCTGGAAGGGGTGTCCAGCTGTCTACAGATGGGCATTGGGTCCACATCATGCACTCCCCCTCTTTCATGGTGATGTGAATCTCACCACCACCCCACCTTTGTTGTTGGAGACCTGGTCTCCTCTGCCCTTCATGGTCACCTATGTTGGTGTGCTGCTTCTGTGTGGGCTTGGTTGCTTCTGGGCTAGATGGCCGCTTGTTTGCTTTCAAGCCTTTAAGTCCCCAGACGCTATATCTCTCAGTAGCCGAGCACCATCAGCCTTCTTCACCACACTTGCTTATGCACACTTTCGTCTTCAGCGATTATGTGAGGAAGGTGATCACACAATGATTGTTTTTGTTCCTTGGTGTCTGCTAGATGGTCCATTCAAACCTTGTATGCACTTTAGGCCATGTGCTTCTTCTCTGTGGGCTTTGTTGCTTCTGAGCTAGATGGCCGCTTATTTGCCTTCAAGCCTTTAAGACCCCAGACGCTATATCTTTTTGATAGCCGGACACCATCAGCTTTCTTCACCACATTTGCTTACACACACGTCTATCTTCAGTGATCATGTCGGGAAGATGGGTATCCTGCAATGACTGTTTAGCAGGGCGATGTGCTATTTTATTGGGGGACTATGCATGAGGAGGCCCAATGTCCATCTGCTACCCTACTACTGAACCAATAAATATATGCATTTAAGTCTATTGCCCTCATAATCATAAATATATTTACATATGTACATGTCTGTATTTAGGCTTCTCTATGCACTTTGCCTCCTACTCCTTTCCTCTATTTCCTTTCGCTTTCCTCCCGTCCCATTACCATGTTTAGCCTTCATTCTGGTTTCATTAATTCCTATCAGTTATCTTGCTCTTAGTCACTCCCTACCAGTCCTCCCCTCCACTCTCTCCTCTGGTTTTGAACCACTCGCTGTTCCCTTGTCCCTGTGTTGGGCGACACCTCCTCCCTTCCCCTACCTCCGACGCTCTCATGTCCCTCCAGGACCGTTGGTCCTGTTGTTTTCTTCTCTCATTATTTGTCCAGACTATCTTGTCTAGGTGGACCTGCTGACATAGTAATATGTACATACAAATGCATATGACTTTGACTGCGCCCAAGTGGCACATAAGAACATGGCTTTGACAGAAGCAACATCAACACGCTGATAATCAGAAAAGCCACTAACATACAAAATTTACAAGTTAAAAAATAGAACAAATAAAAAAAGACAAAACAAAAAGATATAAAATATTAAAAGAAAAATTGCTAGTAGTTCAAGGTCAGTTCTTTGGCCTTTAGGAGTGTTTTCTAGGTGTAGCTTGTGATGCGCCACGTCCTGGCCCGGAAGTCCATCCTTTATACTCCCTCAGAATCCCTTTGCTCTGCTTCCTCCACTGCTCCATTGCACGCCCCCAGTGTTTGCCTCAGTGTGGCAGGGTCAGCTCAGTCACACATCCCCCAGTGTCTCAGGTACTGTCCCGTGTAGGGCCATGTGTTGGTGCAGGATATCACATCTCGTAGTGTGGCCAGCTGAATGTTCCTCTCTGTATGATGGGCCCTTCTAGCTGGTCTATCGACCTTGGGCTTGGTGGACCCAGGTGTACTCCACTACGTCCTTTATCCTTCTTTTGTTTCAGCTTCCTTCTGGACGTAGTGTCGTGGGTCAGTTCCTTTCCCACTCCAGACGATCTATTTTTGTTTCGGTGGTATTCCCTTTGAGTGTGGGGGTCGGCCTAATTCTGGTTTGGGCCAGCGTGTCGTCCAGTCTCTTTGTGTAGACCTCTGTACTTTGCGTTGCCGTCCTTGTTTGGTGTGTCGTGGTGGGGTCCGTATGCATGTTCCAGATCTTATGGGGACACAACCGATACTCTCCCCCGGGTAGGTTAGTACCCCATACCATCCATTCGGATTCTCCCCCTCCCGGTTCTCCCTCTCCCTGCCCCACTACTCCTTCTTTATGCTGGGCTCTCGTATACCTCCCTAAGTGTGGCCTGCCCTCCCTCCAACTATCTATGCTTCCCCCCATTTATTGTGGGATGGATGTTTATTCTTCTATTTCTGTCATGCTGATTGTACGTACCTCAGGGGACTCATGTTGTACCTGTCCCTTTGGGTCTGGCTTACCTCGCTTAACATAATTCCTTCCAGCTCTTCCCATGAAATAACGTGTTTCATGTGCTCATCGGTGCTTTTCAGTGCTGCATAATACTCCATTGTATGTATGTGCCAAAGTTTGCTAATCCACTCGTCTATCGATGGAAACTTAGGCTGTTTCCAAATCTTTGCTATTGTGAATTGTGCTGCAATAAACATTGGAGCACATACGACTGGTCGTGTTTTATTTGCTGCTTCAACCGGGTATATGCCCAGTAGAGGGATGGCTGGGTCATAAGGTAGATCAATTTCCATTTTCTTTAGGTATCGCCAGATTGCTTTCCAAAGTGGCTGTACAAATCTGCACGACCACCAGCAGTGGAGGAGGGTTCCTACTTCACCACAGCCCCTCCAACACTTGTTGCTCTCTGATTTACTGATCTGGGCTAGCCTCAGGGGTGTTAGGTGGTATCTCATGGTTGTTTTGATTTGCATTTCTCTTATGGCAAGGGACTTCGAGCACTTTCTCATATGTTTATTGGCCATATGGATCTCCTCTCTAGTGAAAGTTCTTCTCAATTCTTTTGCCCACTTCCTTAGGGGGTTAACTGTTTTCCTGTTTTTGCAGGTCACGATGGTGTTGTAGATTTTAGTAATGAGCCCTTTGTCTGCTGTGTCATTACTAAAAATCTTCTCCCAGTCTGTGGGTTGCCTCGTCACCCTCTTGGCGAAATCTTTCGAGGTGCACAGGCCTTTAATTCTTATTAGATCCCATTTGTCGATTTCCAGTTCACCTGTGAGTGTACCCTTCCCTGTTGCAGTGAGCCTATGTGCTCCCTGGGCCAGTGCTGTGAGATTAGTCCCAATTCCCTCCTTATTGGTCCTGATGGTTTGGGGTTTGACTTCTAGATCTGTGATCCACCTTGAGTGTATTCTTGTGCATAGGTTGAGGTAAACGTCTTGTTTCATCTTTCTAAATGTGGATATCCATTGTTTCCAGCACCACTTATTAAAGAGGGCATCTGCTTCACACTTGACGTTTTTGGAACCCTTGTCGAAGATCAGTTGTCTATATGCTGATGATTTTACTCCTGGGCTTTCTATACTTTTCCACTGGTCTGAGTGTCTATCATTGTGCCAGTACCATGCTGTTTTGACCACTGTAGCTGTGTAGTAGGCATTAAAATCAGGTAGGGCGAGTCCTCCAATTGTGTCCTTCTTCTTGAGGAGTTCTCTGCTAATTCTGGGTTTCTTCCCTCTCCATATGAAGTTGGTGGTCAGTTTTTCCAATTCTTTGAAGAAGGTTGATGGTAATTGGATTGGTATAGCATTGAACTTGTAGAGTGCTTTAGGAAGAACTGTCATCTTTACTGTGTTCAGCCTACCTAACCATAAGCAGGGGAGGGTCATCCATTTGTGAAGGTCACTTTTGGTTTCCTGTAATAGGGTTATATAATTATGCTTATAAAGGTCTTTAGTATTTTTTGTTAAATATATTCCTAGGTATTTCAGTTTGTTCTTGGCTACTGTGAAGGGTAATTCCCTCTTAATCGCGTCTTCCATGGCCCTGTCTGATGTGTATAGAAACCCTACCGACTTCTGTTTATTGATATTGTATCCTGCTACTCTTCTGTATTCCTCTATTGCTGTAAGTATTCCAACTGTGGAGTTTTGGGGGTCTTCAATGTATAGGATCATGTCATCTGCAAATAGCGATAGTTTCACCTCCTCCTCTCCCAAATGGATCCCTTTGATGTCCTTCCGCTGTCTTATGTTGTTAGCCAAAACCTCCAAAACGGTATTGAATAGAAGAGGGGACAGGGGACATCCTTGTCTTGTACCCTTTTCAAGTGGGATTGTTCTTGTCTTTTCTCCATTGACTATGATGTTGGCTGTTGGTCTTTCACAGATAGCTTGTATGAGCTTGAGGAACTTACCTTCCAATCCTATCTTCATGAGTGTTTTGATTAGGAATGGGTGCTGGATGTAGTCAAATGCTTTTTCTGCATCTATGGATATTATCATATGGTTTTTATCTTTTTCTTCTCGATGTGGTGTATGATATTGATGGATTTTCAGATGTTAAACTATCCCTGCATCCCTGGGATGAATCCTACCTGGTCGTGGTGGATGATAGGTTTGATGTTCCTTTGTATTCTATTGGCCAATATTTTGTTAAGGATTTTTGCTTCTATGTTCATTAGAGATATTGGTCTATAATTCTCTGCACCTGTGGGGTCTTTGCCCTGTTTGGTTATCAAAGTAATGCTGGTTTCGTAAAATGAGTTTTGGAGCTTGGCGTTCTTTTCTATGTTATGGAATACTTTGTGGAGGATCGGTGTCAGCTCTTCCCTGAATGTTTGGCAAAATTCTGCTGTGTAGCCATCTGGCCCTGGGGCCTTTTTCCTTGGTAGGTTTTTTTTTTTTTTTTCATGGTTCAAAAGGTTGACAACATTTAATTCCATGCAAATATAATTCCATATGATATGATATTTTTTTTAAAGATCATTTTTTGGGGGCTCTTACAACTCTTGTCACAATCCATGCATCAATTTTATCAGACATATTTGTACATATATTGCCATCTTTCTTTTCTAGACCCTTACTTTCTTTTTTTTTTTTTTTTAACAAATTATTGGGGCTGATACAATTCTTTTCACAGTTCATACATATACATACATCAATTGTATAAAGCACATCTGTACAGTCTTTGCCCTAATCATTTTTTTCTCCTCTTTTCTTCTGTTACATTTTATTAGGGACTCCAACAACTCTTACCACAATCCATACATATACATACATCAATTGTATAAAGCACACCCATACATTCCCTGTCCCAATCATTCTCAAGGCATTTGCTCTTCACTTAAGCCCCTTGCATCAGGTCCTCTTTTTTTTTTCCCCCCTTCCCTCCCTTTTCCCCCCTCCCTCATATGCCCTTGGTAATTTATACCTCGTTATTTTGTCATATCTTGCCCTATTCTGGGTCTCCCTTCCCCCCTTCTCTGCTGTCCCTCTCCCAGGGAAGAGGTCACATGTGGCTCCTTGTAATCAGTTCCCCCTTTCCAACCCACTCACCCTCCACTCTCCCAGCATCGTCCCTCACGCCCTTGGTCCTGGAGGTATCATCCACCCTGGATTCCCTGTATCTCCAACCCTCATATGTACCAGTGCACAGCCTCTGTCCTATCCAGCCCTGCAAGGTAGAATTCGGATCATGGTAGTTGGGGGGAGGAAGCATCCAGGATCTGGGGGAAAGCTGTGTTCTTCATCGTTACTACCTCACACCCTAATTAACCCATCTCCTTTCCTAAGCCCCTCTATGAGGGGATCTCCATTGGCCGACACTTGGGCCTTGGGTCTCCACTCTGCACTTCCCCCTTCATTTAATATAATATATATATACGCATACATATATACATATACACATATATACACATACATACACACACTTATATCTTTTTTTTTTTTTGCATGATGCCTTATATCTGGTCCCTTGGGCACCACGTGATCGCACTGGCCGGTGTGCTTCTTCCATGTGGGCTTATTTATTTCTGAGCGAGATGGCCGCTTGTTCACCTTCAAGCCTTTAAGACCCCAAACCCTATCTCTTTTGATAGCCGGGCACCATCAGCTTTCTTCACCACATTTGCTTGTGCACCCATTTGTCTTCAGCGATCCTATCATGGAGGTGTGCAGTCAATGATATGATTTTTTGTTCTTTGATGCCTGGTAACTGATCCCTTTGGGGCCACTCGATCACACAGGCTGGTGTGTTCTTCCATGTGGACTTTGTTGCTTCTGAGCTAGATGGCCGCTTGTTTATCTTCAAGCCTTTAAGACCCCAGTCACTATCTCTTTTGATAGCCGGGCACCATCAGCTTTCTTCACCACATTTACTTGTTCACCCATTTTGGCTCCAGCTGTTGTGTCGGGAGAGTGAGCATCATAGAGTTCCAATTTAATAAAAGAAGGTATTCATGCATAGAGGGAGTGTTTGAGTAGAGGCCCAAGGTCCTTCCGCCACCTTAATACTTGACCTATAAATATAGACACAAAGATCTATTTCCCCAACCTCCTATATATATTTGCATGTACATGTCTTTGTCTAGACCTCCATGAATGCCCTTTGACTCCTAGCTCTTTCCTCCATCTCCCTTGACCTTCCTCCTGCCCTACTACCATGCTTCTTTGCCACCTGGGCTAGAGTATACCTCTTCTCTAAGCAACCTTACCCTTGATCATTTCCCACCAGGCCTGCCACTCCCCCTTCTCTACCCTTTGGGGTCCCATGTTTTTCCCTTGTCCCTGGGTTTGTTAACACCACTTCCTTACCCCCCCTACCCCCCACCCCAAGTCCCCCCGGAACTGTCGGTCCCGTTGTTTTTCATCCAGATAGTTCATCCAGCCTGTCCTATTCAGACAGACCTGTGGAGTCACTAACATGCACGAAAACTAGACAGAGGAACACAAAGCAACAGTATACAACCAGACAACAAAACAACCAAAACAAACCACTGAAAAAGAACAGAACAAAACAGTTCACAAGAGAAAAGCTTGTAGTTAGTTCAGGGATCTTTGCTGGCCCTTAGGAGCGTTTTCCAGTCCAGTCTGTTGGGGCACCACGCCCTGGCCCAAAGTCCACTTTCAGCATTCCCTGGGGACCTTGCCACTCCATTCCCTTATGACCCAGCCATCCCTCTACTGGGCATATACCCGGTTGAAGCAGCAAATAAAACACGACCAGTCGTATGTGCTCCAATGTTTATTGCAGCACAATTCACAATAGCAAAGATTTGGAAACAGCCTAAGTTTCCATCGATAGACGAGTGGATTAGCAAACTTTGGCACATACACACAATGGAGTATTATGCAGCACTGAAAAGCACCGATGAGCACATGAAACACGTTATTTCATGGGAAGAGCTGGAAGGAATTATGCTAAGCGAGGTAAGTCAGTCCCAAAGGGACAGGTACAACATGAGTCCTCTGAGGTAAGTACAATCAGCATGACAGAAATGGGGCATTAATCCACCCAAGGGGAGGGTATGGCTTATATCTCCTTGGTAGGTTTTTTATGACACTCTCTATTTCTTCCTTCGCTATGGGTTTGTTGAGGTTCTTGATCTCTGTCTCAGATAATCTAGGGAGAGATTGTTTTTCTAAATATTTATCCATGTCTTCCAGGTTTCTGAATTCATTAGAATACAAACCTTCATAGTACTTTGTGATTATCCTTTTTATCTCATTGGGGTCTGTTGTTATTGCCCCCGATTCATCCCTCATCCTGGCTATTGATGTTTGCTCCTTTCTCTCTTTGGTAAGTTTTGCCAGAGGAGTGTCAATTTTATTAATTCGTTCATAAAACCAGCTTCTAGTTGCGTTAATCCTTTGCATTGTTCTTTTGTCTTCCCACTGGTTTAACTCCGCACTGATTTTTATTATTTCTTTTCTCTTGCTATTGGACTGGTAGTTCTGTTGACTCTGTTCTAGTTGTTGGAGGTTTTGTGTTAACATATCTGTCATATGCCTTTCTTCTTTTTCATATATGCATTCAGTGATATCAAGCTACCTCTGATAACTGCCTTTGCAATGTCCCATAAGTGTTGATATGTTGTATGCTTGTTCTCATTAGTTTCTAGAAACTTCCTAATATCCTCTCTGATCTGGACCTGAACCCATTCATGTCGCAGGAGATCGTTGTTTATTCTCCAATTGGTTGCCCTTGCTTTTCTGGGTGCCCTCTTATTAATCTCCAGCTTTATGGCATGGTGGTCTGAGAAAGACGTCTGGATAATATCTATGTGTTTGAATTTACTCAGGCTGACCTTGTGTCCCAGCATGTGATCTATTCTTGAGAAAGATCCGTGTGGATTGGAGAAGAATGTGAAACCTTTTGCTTTTGGATGAAAGACTCTATAGATGTCAATCAGGCCCTGTTGCCTAATTACATTGTTTAGCTCTCTGGCCTCTATGTTGAGCTTCTTTCCCTGTGACCTGTCTTTCTCTGATAGTGGAGTGTTGAAGTCCCCCACTATTATTGTTGTTTCCATGATTTCTTCTGTCATTTTTTTAATTGTTTGTTTGACGAAATTTGCCGCGCCATTATTAGGTGCGTAAATATTCAGTACGCTAAGTGCTTCCTGGTTTACTGAACCTTTGAGCATTATGTAGTGTCCCTCTTTGTCTCTTTTTATGTTTTGGATCTTGAAATCCATTTTGTCAGAGATTAAGTTAGCCACTCCTGCCTTCTTAGAGTTACCATTTGCTTGGTAAACTTTCTGCCAAAAGGACAAGTACAACATGAGTCCACTGAGGTAAGAATTAAAAATTTTTGGTAAAAAAGCAAAAGTGGCATAGGGAAAAAAGCTACTGTATATAAACATTTTAGGGGTGAAGACGGTGTAGTATGGAAGAGACCAGACCAAAACCATGGATGTACATGGTAGACAATGGTGGAGGAGGTGGGGAAAGGAAAACAAAAGGATGAATACAAGGAAGAAAAGGGTAGTGGGGTCAGGGGGCATTAATCCACCCAAGGGGAGGGTATTGTTTATATCTCCACAGGGAAAGTGGGACCAGACTTCAACCCAGTGTCGCAAGGTGTGAATGCAATATCCCGGCGTGGAGGAGGGAACCAGTGGAGAGGTTTGGGAGGCTGGCCCCAGCACCATAAATTAAGTGGATTCCTGCCCCTCCCCCAAAAAGAATTTGTTCCAAAGGACGACATTGACTCTGCAGCTCTGGGAGATGGACATATCTGATCAGAGTACACGGGAGCAGATGAAGGGGCAGGAGCAGAGAGTGGAGCACAGCCTGGCACACCAGGCAGTGATGATGATGTTCCTGAGTAGAGCAGCCAGTCCACAGAGAGAACAACATGGCTGGCCCCACTATGAGAAATGATGCCAATCAGTGACTAAGGGCGATACAGGGGACTGCACCGGAGACACAGTGTGGGAATTGCACCTGACCTGATACCACCACACCGAGGCAAATCACTGGGGGAGTGCAGCGGAACAGCAAGGGAATGGAGTGGCAAGGTCCCCAGGGAATGCTGAAAGTGGACTTTGGGGCCAGGGCGTGGTGCCCCAACAGACTGGACTGGAAAACGCTCCTAAGGGCCAGCAAACGATCCCTGAACTAACTACAAGCTTTTCTCTTGTGAACTGTTTTGTTCTGTTCTTTTTCAGTGGTTTGTTTTGGTTGTTTTGTTGTCTGGTTGTATACTGTTGCTTTGTGTTCCTCTGTCTTGTTTGCGTGCATGTTAGTGACTTCACAGGTCTGTCTGAATAGGACAGGCTGGATGAACTATCTGGAGGAAAAACAACGGGACCGACAGTTCCGGGGGGACTTGGGGTGGGGGGATAATGCGGGTAAGGAAGTGGTGTTAACAAACCCAGGGACAAGGGAAAAACATGGGACCCCAAATGGTAGAGAGGGGGGAGTGGCAGGCCTGGTGGGAAATGATCAAGGGTAAGGTTGCTTAGAGAAGAGGTATACTCTAGCCCAGATGGCGACGAAGCATGGTAGTAGGGCAGGAGGAAAGTCAAGGGAGATGGAGGAAAGAGCTAGGAGTCAAAGGGCATTCATGGAGGTCTAGACAAAGACGTGTACATGCAAATATATATAGGAGGATGGGGAAATAGAACTATGTATCTATATATATAGGTCAAGTTTTAAGGTGGCGGAAGGACCTTGGGCCTCTACTCAAACACTCCCTCTATACATGAATACCTTCTTTTATTAAATTGGAACTCTATGATGCTCACTCTCCCGCCACAACGGCTGGAGACAAAGTGGGTGAACAAGTAAATGTGGTGAAGAAAGCTGATGGTGCCCGGCTATCAAAAGAGATAGTGACTGGGGTCTTAAAGGCTTGAAGATAAACAAGCGGCCATCTAGCTCAGAAGCAACAAAGTCCACATGGAAGAACACACCAGCCTGTGTGATCGAGTGGTCCCAAAGGGATCAGTTACCAGGCATCAAAGAACAAAAAATCATATCATTGACTGCACACCTCCATGATAGGATCGTTGAAGACAAATGGGTGCATAAGCATTTGTGGTGAAGAAAGCTGATGGTGCCCAGCTATCAAAAGAGATAGTGTCTGGGGTCTTAAAGGCTTGAAGGTGAACAAGCGGCCATCTAGCTCAGAAGCAAAAAAGCCACATGGAAGAAGCACACCGGCCAGTGCAATCACGAGGTGCCAAGGGACCAGGTATAAGGCATCATGCAAAAAAAAAAGATATAAGTGTGTGTATGTATGTGTATATGTATATGTATATATATACCATATTAAATGAAGGGGGAAGTGCAGAGTGGAGACCCAAGGCCCAAGTGTCGGCCAATGGAGATCCCCTCATAGAGGCGATTAGGAGAGGAGATGGGTTAATTAGGTTGCGAGGTAGTACCGATGAAAAACACAGCTTTCCCCCAGATCCTGGATGCTTCCTCCCCCCAACTACCATGATCCGAATTCTACCTTGCAGGGCTGGATAGGGCAGAGGCTGTACACTGGTACATATGAGGGCTGGAGGTACAGGGAATCCAGGGTGGGTGATACCTTCAGGACCAAGGGTGTGAGGGACGATGCTGGGGGAGTGGAGGGTGAGTGGGTTGGAAAGGGGGAACTGATTACAAGGATCCACATGTGACCTCTTCCCTGGGAGAGGGACAGCAGAGAAGTGGGGAAGGGAGACTCCGGATAGGGCAAGATATGACAAAATAACGAGGTATAAATTACCAAGGGCACATGAGGGAGGGGGGAAAGGGGAGGGAGGGGGAAAAAAAGAGGACCTGATGCAAGGGGCTTAAGTGGAGAGCAAATGCCTTGAGAATGATTGGGGCAGGGAATGTATGGATGTGCTTTATACAATTGATGTATGTATATGTATGGATGGTGATAAGAGTTGTATGAGTCCCTAATAAAATGTAAAACAAAGAAAAGAGGAGAAAAAATGATTAGGGCAAAGACTGTACAGATGTGCTTTATACAATTGATGTATGTATATGTATGAACTGTGATAAGAATTGTATGAGCCCCTAATAAATTGTTAAAATTTAAAATAAAATAAAATAAATAAATAGAAAAAAAAACTTTCTGCCAGCCCTGTATTCTTAGCATATGCTTGTCTGCTCGCTTAAGATGTGTCTCTTGCAGGCAGCAGATTGATGTGTTATGTTTTCTAATACAGTCCTCCAGCCTCTTTCTTATAATGTACGAATTGAGCCCATTTTGTATTCAGAGTGATTATTACTATCTCTGGCTTCATAGTTGCCATATTCTGTTTTGTGTTTTTGGGTCCTTACCTATCTCCCTTCACATCAGTGTACTGCGTTTGAGTGGAGGGAGAAGAAATACAATCAAAAGCAACAGGTGAAAAAAAAAAAAACTCCAGGTGAGTGCAATTCAGACAACCGAGAACAATGAACACACTAGAGTTTCTCACATTGTAAAATTGCGTTTACTTTCATACTATTGTAATTCAAAGGGTTTCACATATCTCACCTCCAAAGGTAACTTCAGCAGATTCAAGAATATAAAGGAAGAGGCAATTATTCTGGGGTTTCGCCTGCCACTACTAAATGTAGCCTCAATCAGTTTTACTATTCTCAGCTCATCCCTTAGATTTTCAACTTCTTAGATGTGAAGGAAATCGTAAAATGCCTCATTTCACAGTCTTCTTTCTGTGTTGCCTCACCCAGAATTAGGTTTTTCATTTCTAGAGTGCCCCGACATGTGTTTTTCTTGGTCAAAGAGCATTATAATTCCTCATCATCAGTTGTTTATGGGAAACGTTATATCCTGCAGGTTCCCGTATACAATAATTACATTAAACAATGGAGCTCTATGTATCTTACTGTTTTTCACAATAGGTTATGCTCACTGATATTGTTGGCTTATCATGCCAAATGTCCAAGATGCACAGGTGGTGTTAATTGAAGGGCGAAATGATTCATGCATTGGTCACTTTAGCTTTGCAGGTTCTCGAGTATGTTGACTTTTGAAATTCAGTATAGTGAGATGATGCCTTAGCCAGTTAAATGCTACTGCTTCCAAGGCTCAAGTACACCCAGACATATCTGAGAAGAAGCCATATTATCTACGTGAAACTGCTGTGGGTGCTCCACAGGTGTATGCTGATGCCCACCAAATATGAGATTATTTCGCTTTCTCTAACTTGACTTTTACTAGCAGTCAGCCTCGTTCCATGTCTTTTGTAGATATTTAAAGACAGTGTGGACTCTGGTCAAGGTTGTCTGAATTCCACTCACCTGGAGCTTTTTTTTTGTTCACTTGTAGCTTTTGAATCTGTGTCTTGTCTTCTGCAGGCAAGTTTTTCAGGATATTGACAGCTCTTTCTAGACTTTTGACAAACTCTTACTCTGCAGGTTTCAGGTCTGGTGCTGGCTGCAGTTTTGTTTATGGGAGGGAGAGGGGCACAGTATCAAAGGGTCTATTCAGATGGTCTATGTGTCCTATAGTAGAAGTCAGACAGAACAGTGTGATTACTGTAGTTGCCATCCGCCTGGGACTTAGTTTTGGTTGCATTAGAAGAATGATAGGGATAAAAGTGATGCAAACACAAGCAAGTATCTTTAATATATTGATCCCTTCAGACTCCATCCTGCACACTGATTATTTCTGGAGTCTTTACATACAGTCTCCCCTGACTCCAAAACAGTACTGAGGAGTTGGTGATTGTGACTGAGTAGGAGGCCTCACTGCCTAGATATCACATTTCCTAGGTCTCCATGACGGCTATTCTACTTCAAGCGGGGTCTTCGTGTGCCTGAATTAGTGTAACAACAATCCAAAAATCTTTCACCGTGTCACAAAAGACACAAAATGAGACCCATATTGGGCAAAATCCAAGTCACTGTGGGACATATCTCCACATTGTCTCTGACAAAATAGTGCTGCATCATGATAAGTCCACGTGGCTTCTGTTGCGAGATTACTTGAAGGAAGTAAGCATTGGAAGCAAAACGTTGAGTGGTGACATCACCTTCACCGTGGACTGTCCTTTATGAAAAAAGGAACACTTTTCTGGGAGAAGCAGAACTCTTCTTTCTTCATGAGATAGAGGTTAATGGTTATGAACTTTTGACCATTTTGTTAGCAGCCCCATGTCACACCCTGTCCACCACCAGGCCTCGTGATGTGTGTTACAAATAGGGAAAAACATGAGTTGCAATCAAGCTGACACCCACTCCTGGTGACCCTCTGTCTGTCATAGAACTCTGCTCCATAGGTTTCCCAGGGCTGATAGTTTGGAAGTATAACACCAGGCCTTTCTTCTAAGGAACTTCAGAGTGGATTAAAACAGCCTGGCTTTTGCTTAGCAGCCAAGCACCTTAACTTTAAATAACCTATCGGCATGATTAGTTATTTAATTAACTAAACACAATGTGGATGATGTGGGGAGAACTGTCAAGCCCATTTTCCAGAAAAGGAAACGGAGATACATTAAGGCACCGCTTAAGGTGGAATAACCCTCATGCAGACCTAGGAAATGTGTATCTAGGCAGTGAGCCCTCCCATTCAGTCACAATCACTGACTCCTCAAAACTGTCTGGAGTCAGGAGAGACAGTATATAAAGAACCCGGAAAGGATCAATGTCCAGGCTGGCGTCAAAAGAGTATCAATATATTAAAGAGACTTGCTTGTGTTTGCATCACTTTTATCCCTATCATTCATCTCCTGCAACCAAAATTCAGTCCCATGGAGGATGGCAACCACAGTAACCAGACTGTTCTCTCTGACATATCCAGTAGGAAGAATAGACCATCTGAAAAAGCCCTTTGATTCTGTTGCCCTCTCCCTCCCATAGACAAAACTGCAGCCAGCACCAGACCCCAAACCTGCAGACTAAGAGTTTATCACAAGCCTAGAAAGAGCTGTCAATACCCTGAAAAACTAGCCTGCAGAAGAGAAGACATATAATCAAAAGCTGCAGATGAAAGGGAAAAAAAAAGCTCCAGGTGAGTGTAATTCAGACAACCGAGACCAATGAAAACACTAGAGCTTCTCACAGTGTAAAATTGCTTTTAGTTCCATCTATTGTAATTCAAAGGGTTTCACATATCTCACCTCCAAAGGTAATTCCAGCAGATTCAAGAACATAAATGAAGAGGCAATTATTCTGGTGTTTAGCCTGCCTCTAGCAAATGTAGCCTCAATCAGTTTTACTATTCTCAGCTCATCCCTTAGATTTTCAACTTCTTGGATGTGAAGGAAATCATAAACGGCCGCACTTCACAGGCTGCCTTCTGTGTTGCTCACACAGATTTAAGTTTTTCATTTCTAGAGTGCCCCGACATGGGTTTTTCCTTCGGTCAATGAGCATTATCATTTCCCATCATCAGTTGTTTATGGGAAACTTTACATCCTGCAGGTTCCCGCATACAATAATTACATTAAACAATGGAGCTTTAGGTATCTTCCTGTTTTTCACAACAGGTTATGCTCACTGTTATTGTTAGCTTATCATGCCAAATGTCCAAGATGCACAGGTGGTGTTAATTGGAGGGCGGAATAATTCATGCATTGGTCACTTTAGCTTTGCAGGTTCTCGAGTATGTTGACTTTTGAAATTCAGTATAGTGAGATGATGCCTTAGCCAGTTAAATGCTACTGCTTCCAAGGCTCAACTACACCCAGACATATCTGAGCAGAAGCTACATTATCTACGTGAAACTGCTTTGGGTGCTCCACAGGTGTATGCAGATGCCCACCAAATATGAGATTATTTCCCTTTATCTGACTTGTCTTTTACTAGCAGTCAGCCTCATTCCATGTCTTTTGTAGATGGTTGAAGACTGTGTGGATTCTGGGAGGCCTATGGGATAATGGTGGGCTTATGAGATAAAAAGATCTTGTAGGAAAGTTTCCTTGATGTGCATTTAATATTTAATTACAACTCTCTTTTATACACGTGTGTCTGTGGATTTAAACATCTAAAGTGCACAGATTAACACATTCCCATAGCGGAGTGAATCTCCCTTCCGTCAAGTCTATAGGTATTTCTACTTCTTATGGGCAGCTGGACAGTAATTCATCTGGGGAACGTCTGGTAAACCAGGACAATGGTGCTTCCCCAGCTTTCTTTGATGAAGGGCCAGGCCATTGGTTACCTTTATAAAAGTCTCTTGAAACGTCCTAGTGATGTCAGTTTCTGGGATCATAGAGGCTTCCTCTTCCTCGGTTGGTCTTGTTGGTAGGTGCTATCCAGTTGGTCTGCTTCAAAGCAACCCCCATGTACAGGACAAGGAAATGTTTACCAGTCCTGGGACACCTTCATATCGTTCTGATGCTTGAAACCATCGTTGCAGCCCCCGTGGCCATCCATTCTGCAAACGGCCTGCCTCTTTGTCACTGGCCCTCCCGTTTAATCTGACCAGAAGGGTTCATCATCTGGCCCTCTCTCTGACAAGGTTCTGCCTTGGTTTACTAGTCCTCCACTACCTGACAGTGTTTCCATGATAAGCATAAGGTTTCACTGGTGAATTCCCTCATCCTCATTGTGTCCTTAGTCTGCAAACTCTGCTGCATGCTTTCCTCTTTGCATGATGTGGCTGGCATTGGAAATACCAGTGACCTGGACTCTTGCCTTCCTTTGTGTACCTAGGTACAAATGGACAGATAATAAACATGTCACAGTTTATCACCGGCCCATGTACCACCCTTGGTGCAGCACTGGGGTAGATAATAAATCACGAGTAGTCCTGCACAAGGAAATGGAGCCCTCGTGGCTGAGTGGTTACAAAGACCAACCGCTCCAGTGGAGAAAAGGTGGCTTTCAATTCTACTAAATAGTTAACAACATCAGAAACCTAGATGGGCAGTTCTTTCCACCTGCAGCAGCCATCACTGCATGTGTTTGTTAAGATGGAGGAGTGCATTGTGGATTGGTGTGGGATGTGACACTGTGCTCTGTAACAATAACAGGCAGCTCACCCCCCTGCCTGGTCAGGAATGGGTGCCCTGTAACAGTAACAGGCAGGTCACCCCCTGGTCAGAAATGGAAAAATTTTAAATTGCAGCCTAAAACAGGTGTAGCCCAGTCCAGGATGTTTACGCTCCAAGAAGCAGCCTAGGCTACCTACAGTATTGTTTAGCAGACCACTGGGGACAAACTGACCTTAAATGTAGAACTTACTTTGTTAGACTTAAAAACTGTTTTGTTTCACTTTTCTGAGAATGCTTTGCCAGTTTCACACAAGAACTTGCCTTCCCCCTCCCCTTGCTTGACAAGACGCCCACAAGGATGTATAATAACTTCCCTTTGAAGCTGTTTGGGGCTCTCACCTTACAGACTGAGCCTGCCTCAGTTGCTGGTGAGGGCCCAGATTCAAATCTGTCTGAATAAAGGTTTCTGTTTCCATCTCTCTTTCAGTGAGTGGTCTGGGTGAGGGTCTCACTAACATTTGGAGGCCCCAGCGAGATCCCCCAGATCCCAGGGACGGGGGTCCCTTGCTGCAACTCACTCCTGGAGGGTTCGGACCCAGCAGCCTGGTTACTGCCTGCACAGCACCGGTAAGTCAGGCCTGTTTACATTCCTGATTCCTGGTTAGGAGCACTCCACAGTGAGACTTACGGGGGACAGGACGCCGTCATGGGCCCCATAGTCTGACCAAAACAGTGACGACTGTGGAGGTCCTGGTTTATTGGAAATCCCAAATTTTGAAGTGAGAGTGAATGTGGCCGGCCACAAATGCTAATAGGAAGTTTGTATGTTTGTGTGACTGGAAGCTTGTCATTTTTGTTATTAGGATTGTCTGTATTATTTGTCTCTTTAAGCTTAATTATGGGCCAGGGAAATTCTAAGGGTTCCAATAATGCCTGCGAATGTTTAATCCAGGGCTCGCTCACAGCGCTTAAATGTTTGTTAAAAAAATTTTCCTGATTTCAGGCGCCGAGGGGACAGATATGGTATTTCTGTAAACGCTCTCAATTTAAGAAAATTCTGTGAACATGAGTGGCCCACTTTTGGAGTGCACAGGCCCCCAGAGGGCTCTTTTAATCCCCTCCAAGCTTCATCGGTCCAGCGGATTTGTTATGGCACTCCGGGTCACACAGATCAAATTCTCTATATTGATATTTGGATTGATATCATTTATATTAACTCTAAGTATTTAAAAGGTTGTGGTTGCCCACCGGACCCAGCAAACTGCTTAGACTCCCACCTGCAAAGGCCAGTCCTTCTGGCCGGAAAACTGCTGGGACGAGGGCGGACCTCCAAACCAGTCTTGCCCTCACCCCCAGAAGATCCCCCTGTTGCCCGCCTGGACAGACTTCCCCCATATGCCGATCCAAGACCGGCTACACCGGGAACCCCTACACCAGCCACCACCACCGGAGCCGTTTCCCCTTACTCCACCCAACCCGATCCCCTTAATCCTCCCCATACCCGGTCAGGAGCCCCTTTTGGCGACAACCCTCCAGCTGCCCAACTCTCACTACACCAGGTTGAGAAAGTTGACAGCCTTGGGCAAAAGTTAAGAGTCTACATCCCTTTTACCACTTCTAATCTTTATAATTGAAAAAAATCAAAAAAGCCCTTCAGTGAGGACCCCCAAGCCATGAGTGTTCTCCTAAAGTCTGTTTTTTACACCCATCAGCCCACCTGGGATGATTGCCAGCAGCTCTTAAACACCTTGTTCACTGCTGAAGAGCGAGAAAAACATTAAAATAAAATCTAAAAACAATGTTTTAGACGAGGACGGAGAACCCGTCACTGACCCCGCCCTCATTGAGGCTGCATTCCCCTCCACCTGTCCCGAATGGGATCCCAACACCTCTGTGGGGGAACAGGCTCTCAATTGCTACCGCTGTATCCTACAAAAAGCGGTCAAGGGGGCGGGTAAAAAGTCCATCAATCTTTCAAAGATAGTTGAGACCAGGCAATGACCTACAGAGAGCCCAACAGCGTTTCTAGAAAGGTTGTGTGAGGCCTATCGGACTTACACCCTCATTGACCCCACTGCCCCGGCAAGCCAGGCCACCCTAGCAGTTCAGTTTGTAGCCCAGTCTGCCCCAGATATTAGAAAGAAACTCCAAAATTTAGAAGGGTTCAAAGAAAAGTCTTTGCCTGAATTATTGGCCATAGCTCTGAAGGTTTTTGACAACAGAGAGGACCCTGCGGAAGCCACCTGCACGCTTGCACAGAAGATGGCCCGGGTATTGCTTGCCAGTAACAGGCCTCCACAATATTCCAAACATCCGCCAGCGCGAGGCCCCCGTAAACTGCTTGGAAAGAACCAATGTGCCTATTTTTAAAAGATGGGTCATGTTAAAAAGACTGCCCAGAGAAGCCCCCAGCCAAGAAAGGACCCCCAAAAGGTGTTGACCTGGTCCTCCTTGAGGACACTGAATGAGGATGTCAGGACTCCAGCACACTCGGGGAGCCCCGGGTAACCTTAAAACTGGGGGACCAACCAGTAAATTTCCTCAAAGACACCGGGGCTACTCAGCCAGTTTTGCTCCGACCCCAAGGCCCCCTTTCAAAGGAACGGACAAAAATAGTGGGGGCCACGGGAAAAGTAAAAGCCTATCCTTGGTCTGAAGCCCGCATCACCAACTTGAGAAAGGGGACGCGGACACTATCCAAAAGTCGAATACAAGTGGTGCTGCAGCTCAAGACCCCCACCACCAAGAGGCAGGTACGGAAATTCCTTGGGGCAGTGGATTACTGCAGACTCTGTATCCTCGGGTTCGCAGAGATAGCCAAGCCACTGTATGCCGCGACGGGTGGAGCAAACAAAGAACTCAATTGGGGTGAGGCTAAAAAAAAAGCATTCCAGGACCTCAAGTCAGCATTGGTAAGCACCCCCGCCCTAGCGCTCCCCAACTTAGATAAATCTTTTCATTTATTTGTAGCTGAAGCCTGAGGAGTGGCTAAAGGAGTGTTAACTCAACAACTGGGGCCATGGAATTGGCCAGTGGCTTATTTATTAAAAAAAACTGGACCCAGTGGCCACGGGGTGGCCAAACTGCTTGCGAGCCACTGCCATTCTAGTTAAAGAAGCCTCTAAGCTAACTTTTGGGCAGGACCTACAAGTCACGACCCCACACAATGTGGAACAACTGCTGCGCTCACCTCCGGACCGGTGGCTCTCAAATGCCCGCATAACCCAGTACCAAGTCCTTCTCCTGGACCCACGGAGAGTCAGCTTCCTTAAAACAGCAGCCCTCAACCCAGCCACACTCCTCCCTGACCCAAGTGAGGAAGGCGGCCCGGAACATGATTGCGTGGAGGTAGTGACTTCCCTCACATCTCACCGAGCCGATTTAACTAACTTGCCACTAACAAATGCAGAAGTAACTCTCTTTACAGATGGTAGCAGCTTCGTGGAGGACGGGGTCCTGTTTGCAGGGGCTGCTGTAGTGACACTAGAAAAAGTAATCTGGGCCCAACCCCTGGTGAAAGGGACTTCGGCACAAAAAGCTGAACTCATTACCTTAACCCAGGCCCTGGAATGAGCTAAAAAAAAAAAAAAAGCAGGTGAGAATTTAGGCGCTCTCCATGGACCATATGCATACAGCACTATACAAAGAGCGCGGCCTTCTCACAGCAGGAGGCAAAGACATTAAAAATTAACTGAACTTTTAAAAAATACTGGATCGAGGCCTACAATAAATGGCCAAAAAATAGCCCAAAGGTGTGTCACCTGTGCTCAGGTAAATGCCAATCCAGATCCTGTGTCAGCTCAGGGAGTCTGGAGCCACGGTGGAGCGCCTGAAAAACATTGGGAGTTGGACTTCACTGAGCTCCCTAAAACAAAAGGTGGCTGCAGGTACTTGCTAGTCATGGTGGACACTTTTTCTGGCTGGCCAGAAGCATGGGCCACTTAGAAGAAAACTGCACAAGTAGTAGTTAAGCAGTTAGTATATGAAATTTTACCCAGATTTGGCCTCCCAGTAACCCTGGGGTCGGACAATGGCCCGGCGTTCATCGCCCAGGTCTCTCAGATGCTTGCCAGGGCACTAAAGATCAAGTGGAAGTTGCATTGCAGTTACAGGCCTCAAAGCTCAGGTCAGATAGAACGCATGAATAGAACACTTAAAGAATGCCTTATAAAATTAAAATTAGAGGTTGGCGGTAGCTGGGTCGAGCTCCTTCCTTCGCCCTATTACGTGCTCGATATACTCAATATTTAAAAGGGCATTCCCCTTTTGAAATCATGTTTGGAATGGCTCCTCCCCTCAACCCCTGAATGGAGGATGAGACCTTAAGCTCTATCAAAAATCATAACCTCTTTAAGTCTTTGCAGGCCCTACAAGCCGTCACAGAAGTATACCACGCAGTTCCCCAAAAGACTAACATCTCCCCAGAACGAGGTCCCTTGTTCCAACCTGGGGACTTGGTTTGGGTAAAGAAGCTCAATCTAGAAAAGCTATAGCCACGTTGAGACAGACCACACACCATTGTTCTCAGCACTCCAACAACAGCGAAGATTTCAGGAAAGCAACAGTGGATACATCATTCCAGACTAAAGAAGGCCGCCGAGGAGTCAGACACCCCAACATGACGAGTACTCCGCACCAACAACCCCTTAAAAATCAAGCTCTCATGTTCACAGTTTGATTTCTTTCACAGTAAAAGCAGCTGCCATATGGAAACCGAAAAATCCGCACCAGTTGTCGCTTCACCAATGGACACTAACCCGTACAATCGATGGAGGAGGAGAAATCACCATTGCTAACCAAACCAGCATTGGCAAGCCTACTTTCTTATTTAACTTTTATAAACTCCTAGGCCAGAACTAAAGTCAGGCTTGGTCCTATGGGTGCGGGAACCAACGCAGGAAGAAGGCATTGCAATCAGTCCAGTTTTACTTGTGTCCACATGCAGGTAAGGGTGACTGTGGTAATCATAAAGACTATTATTGCAAAAGTTGGGGTTGTGAAACCATCCCACCCTGGAAACAGTCTGACCCCCATATTTATGTTACAAGGAAAGTCCCATCCAAGAACTGCCAGTCAGAGGATTTTTGCAACCCCTTAATTATCAGGGTGACAACCTGGGGAAAAAATTACTGGATAGGTGAAAAAACATGGGGACTAAGATTGTATGTGTCTGGCTACAATCCTTGATTGAATTTATTATCCAGAAGAAAATAATTTTTACTCAACCTAACCCAGTAGGGCCAGCAAGGGACACTATAATACCGCCACCGCCTCTCATTTACAAACCTATCAAGACTCTGCCAAAGCCCACGTGGCAATCACCAGTCCCAGACGTTTCACCAGAAACCCTTGAAAAAAACAGCTAATTTAATCTCAAGACCGCAGTCTTCAATCTTAAATACTTTAACAGCCATGTTTTCCTTTTTAAATAATTCTAATCCTGATCTAACTAATGATTGTTGGTTATGTTTAAATCCTGAGCCCCCCTTTTATGTAGGTATTGCCACAAATGTATCTATTGGAACCAGCCTGCACTCCATCCAGAATATTTCCATCCAGAAAATAAACAATGGGAGCTATAAAGACCCCTGCATGTGGGGAAGTGAACCCAAGCTAACCCTAGGAGACATCACGGGACAAGGACTTTGCCTCATTAATGACCAGTATGATTGGGACTCCTCTCCATACCAGGGCATCTGCACCTCATCCATCATCATCCCTGTCAATGACCCTCGGTCTTCAAATTGGATCATTTGGTTAAAGGCTCCCCTTGGAACCTGGTGGGCATGCTCCAATGGAATCACCCCTTGCGCGTTTCCCCCTACCTTAGCCAAAAACCATCCTGAGTTGTGTGTATTAGCCCATGTTTTGCCTCAAGTCTATTATTATTTGGGTGAAGGAGGTAGAAAACATTTAGGGTTACCTCCCAACCGCCAGAAACGAGCACCTGTGTTAATTCCCATTTTAATAGGACTTGGAGTCGCAGGTTCAGCAGCAGTTGGAACTGCAGCATTAATACGAGGAAATATGCATTTTGAGGAGCTCAGTCGAAGAATAAACGAAGATATCAGTACCCTAGAACAGGCTGTTTCTATTTTGGAAACTTCCTTAAGTTCCCTAACTGAAGTAGTCCTCCCAAAGCATAGAGGGTTAGATTTACTATTTTTAAAGCAAGGAGACCTATGCGTAGCATTGAAGAAACGTGCTGTTTCTATACCAATCACTCAGGCATTATTAAAGAAAACCTTAACCAACTCAGAAAAAGAATAAAATAAAGAGAAGAAGCCTGATACTCACAGGGAAACTGGTATCAAAACCTTTTCACCTGGTCCCCGTGGCTCACGACTTTAACTAGCGCAGTAGCTGGACCACTGCTCCTCCTTCTGCTTGCCATAACCGTGGGTCCTTATGGACTGCGAACTCTTGTTTCATTAATCCAAAAGCGAACCCAAGACTTAAAGATCTTAATTATGAGATCACACTATCAAAATCTAACTCTAGTAGAAAAGGAAAATTTTAAATCAAGAATTTGATTCTTGGTCAAAAGAAGTGGGGAATGTGACACTGTGCCCTGTAACAATAACAGGCAGCTCACCCTCCCGCCGGTCAGGAATGAGCGCCCTGTAACAATAACAGGCAGCTCACCCTCCCGCCGGTCAGGAATGGGTGCCCTGTAACAGTAACAGGCAGGTCACCCCCTGGTCAGAAATGGAAAAATTTTTAATTGCAACCTAAAACAGGTGTAGCCCAGCCCAGGATGTTTACGCTCCAAGAAGCAGCCTAGCCTACCTACAGTATCGGTTGGCAGACCACTGGGGACAAACTGACCTTAAATGTAGAACTTACTTTGTTAGACTTAAAAACTGTTTTGTTTCACTTTTCTGAGAATGCTTTGCCAGTTCGCACACGAACTTGCCTTCCCCCTACCCTTGCTTGGCAAGACGCCCCACAAGGATGTATAATAACTTCCCTTTGAAGCTGTTTGGGGCTCTCACCTTACAGACTGAGCCTGCCTCAGTTGCTGGTGAGGACCCAGATTCGAATCTGTCTGAATAAAGCTTTACTGTTTCCATCTCTGTTTCAGCGAGTGGTCTGGGTGAGGGATTCGCTCGCTAACATGGGACATATGGGCTAATGTTGGACTTGTAGAACTGGGCTGCACTGGGTTGGGATGTTTTCTCCATGTGCATTTACGCTTCATCTAAAGCTCTCTTTTCTACATTTGAGTTTCTGTGGATTTATTTCTTTAATGTACTCAGACTAACACAACTAATATAAGAAAAGGCAGGTCACAAGTAAGCACCCATTTCCGTTTGGGAAAGACACTAAATAGATAATAGCTAGTTTCCTCCATGCCATCTCTGGGTGGCACAAACAGTTAAGAGCTCAATTGGTAAATAAAATTATCATCTGAACCCATATGGTGGTACCTCAGAAGACAGACATGGTGGTCTGCTTTTGAACCCTCACACAGCCTTGCAGCCCCTATCTAACACGGTTCAGATTGGCTCTACACACATGGCAGTTCCATGACTTGGAATCTACCCCACAGTAACTGTTTGGATGAAGATACTCAGTCCCTGAGTTATGACCGGCCCCATTCTAATGATTCTGTCATGAGGCAGTCCTGACCGAAGTCAAATACCTCATGATTCTAGCTTTTTATTTTCTTTTTTCCCCCCACAGGTAGTAAAAAGACTTTATTAAGAAGGCTTTGAAGTCAAAAAATAAAACTCTTGATACAATTTTCTTTCACCTTTTAAGTCAGCTCTGAAAATATATAATCAGTGATTTAGATGTAAATTCAAAGATCCGTTGTTTTATTTAAAATAAAATATATTTTAGTTCTTAAAATTTATTCCATAAAGTACATAGTTCCCTATAAACTCCCTACATATACACAGAAGGTAAAAATAAAAACAAACAAACACAAAATATAAAAACCACAACAAAACATAAAAACTGAGCATCTTTTTAAAAATTGTAAAAAAAACCAACAAGAGAAACCAATGTTGTGTGTGTTTGTTAATAATTTTAAAAAGCTAAAATTCTCTGGATGGGGGACTCCCACCCCTGGCTTTACACATCTCACCATCATTAGTCTGTGGGGCTTGAATACATTGGATATAAACTTACAGCTAGAATGACATAACAGGTATGTGGTATAGCATGAGTACATGGTACTTATGGTAAACGTTCTAAAAAAAGAAAGAAAATCAGATGGTCATAATGCAGCTAAACATAACTTTAATACAGCACAACTCGGAGATTGTGTTTTCTGGGTCTTTGAACTGCTATGAGCCAATTCAGTTGTGGGCTGATGAAATGAATGTGAAATTGACCTGTTTTTTAAAAGCTTGAATGATCTGGAAGGCTAAATGGACTGGGGGGAAATATGGTTTAAAACCTTTGAATAGTGATTTGGGAACCTTTCAGGAACCGGTTTCATGACACCAATTCACTTCCAACACTGTGGATAGTGACACATATTCAATGAAGCAAGTGCTTGGCTGCCAACTTTGAGCCGGCTCTCTTATTTTCTACTCAGCCTATCCAGACATTTACTTAATAACAAATAATTTTTTTAATCTCAACAAATGGAAAGGTGGGTTATAAAGTATAAACACCAGGGTACCTGAGTAAAAGGGACAGCAGGACACAGGGTACTAGGAACTTCAGAAGCCTAGGGATTTGGGTGGAGACACTGATTCAGGAACATTAAGACACCGCTTGAGGTGGAATTGCCATCATGCAGACCTAGGAAGTGTGATATCTAGGCAGTGAGACATCCTACTCAGTCACAATCACCGACTCCTCAGAACTGTTTTGGAATCAGAGGCGACTGTATGCAAAGACCCCACAAGGGATCAGTGTCCAGGCTGGGGTTGGAAGGGATCAATATATTAAAGACTCTTTCTTGTTTCTGCATCACTTTTATCCCTATCATTCTTCTCATGCAACCAAAACTCAGTCCCAGGGGGATGGCAACTACAGTAACCAGACTGTTCTGTCTGACTTCAACAGTAGGACACATAGACCATCTGTATAGACCCTTTGATTCTGTGCCCCTCACCCTCCCATAGACAAAACTGCAGCCAGCATCAGAGTCGAAACCTGCAGATTAAAAGTTTGTCAAAAGTCTAGAAAGAGCTGTCATTACCCTGAAAAACTACCCTGCAGAAGAGAAGACACAGAATCAAAAGCTACAAGTGAAAAAAAAAAGCTCCAGGTGAGTGTAATTCAGACAACCAACCAATGAAAACACTAGAGCTTCTCACAGTGGCTCACGCTGGTTTAGTGGTAGACAGGTCCAAGTCACATTGGCCTGAATCAGTGTCTCCACCCAAATCCCTAGGCTTCTGAAATTCCTAGTACCCTGTCTCCTGCAGTCCCTATTACCCAATAACCCTGCTGATTCTACTTTATAGCCACCTTCTCGTTCATTGAGACTTCTGATTCAGAGTGACTCTGTATGACGGAGTAGGAAACCACACCGGATTTCCAAGGCTGGGGATCTTTATGGGAGCAGCGACCTTCATTTTTGTCCTGGGGACTGATCTGGTGGTTTTCTAGCAACGAACTTGCAGTTAGCATCCAGATGCTTAAACCCCTGCACCAATAGGGTTTCTGTTTGAGTTTTAAAGTCATCCACTGCTATTACATCTATTCTGATATATAGTGATCAAGTGGACAGAGCACAACTGATCCCTACGGTTTTTAAGGAGTGCAAAGACTCACCTTTGTGAGGCCTATATATTCCTGAATCTGCTGGAGTTACATTTGGAGGTGAGGTCTGTGAAACTGTTTGAATTACAATAGTATGGAAGTAAAAGCAATTTCTCATGGAAATTGTGGTGACAAAGCTAGTGATCCCAGTAAACGTATCAATGCATGTCAAGTAAACTCCTCTGGCAATAATGAGGCTCGAGGTATTTGTGGTGTCAAGGAAGTAATATAGGTAAAGATATGAGTAAAGGGAGGTTCGCACAGCTACATGAGTGTGAAAGTGTGGGAACTTTAGAGAAACAAATCCACAAAAACTCGTTTCAGAAGAAATTTTTAATTGAATATTCAGTACGCAACAAGAAAACATACCTCCCCATAGCAGCCATAGCTCACAGTCCCAACATTTTACTATGTGCACCAACAATCCATAAATCTATCACCATGTCACAAAAGAGACAAAATGAAATCCATATAGTTCAGAATCCAAGTCAGTGTGGGGCATATCATCTCAAGACTGGTGGGGATCTCCACATTGTCTCTGGCAAAATAGTGCTGCATCATGCTGAGTCCACGTGGCTTCTTTTGCAAGATTACTTGAAGGGAAGTAAGCATTGGAAGCAAAACGTTGAGAGGTGACATCATCTTCACCCTGAACTGTTCTTTATGAAACATGGAACACTTTTCTGGGAGTAGCAGACCTCTTCTTTCTCCTAAGATAGGGGCTAATGGTTATGAACTTTTGACCATTTGGTTAGCAGCCCCATGTCACACCCTGTCCACCACCAGGCTTCGTGATGTGTGTTACAAATAGGGAAAGACAAGACTCGTAATCAAGCTGGCACCCACTCCTGACGATCCTCGGTCTGTCTTAGAACTCTGCTCCATAGGTTTCCCAGGGCTGATAGTTTGGAAGGATAACATCAGGCCTTTCTTCTAAGGCACTTCCGGGTGGATTTAAATTGCCTGCATTTTACTTAGCTGCAAAACCCCTTAACTTTAAATAACCTATAGGCGTGATGAGTTATTTAATTGACTAAATACAATTTGGATGATGTGGGGAGAACTATCTACCGCATTTTCCATAAAAGGAAACAGAAGCACACTAAGACACCGCTTGAGGTGGAATTACCATCCTGCAGACCTAGGAAGTTTGATATCTAGGCAGTGGGACATCCTACTCAGTCACAATCACCTACTACTCAGAACTGTTTTGGAGTCAGGGGAGACTGTATGTAAAGACCCAAGAAAGGATCAGTGATGAGGCTGGAGTCTGAAGGGATCAATATATTAAAGATACTTGCTTGTGTTTGCATCACTTTATCCCTATCATTCTTCTCATGCAACCAAAACTCGGTCCCAGGTGGATGGCAACTACAGTAACCAGACTGTTCTTTCTGACTTCTACAGTAGGACACATAGACCATCTGAATAGACCCTTTGATTCTAGGCCCCTCACCCTCCCATAGACAAAACTGAAGCCAGCAAAAGACCCGAAACGTGCAGACTAAGAGTTTGTCAAAAGTCCAGAAAGAGCTGTCAATACCCTGAAAAACTAGCCTGCCAAAGACAAGACACAGAATCAAAAGCACAAGTGGGGGAAAAAAAGCTCCAGGTGAGTGTAATTCAAACAACCGAGACCAATGAAAACACTAGAGCTTCTCACAGTAGTTCACGCTGGTTAAGTGGTAGCCAGGTTCAAGTCACATTGGCCTGAATCAGTGTCTCCACCCAAATCCCTAGGCTTCTGAAATTCCTAGTACCCTGTGTCCTGCAGTCCCTATTACCCAATCACCCTGCTGATTCTACTTTATAGCCACCTTCTCGTTCGTTGAGACTTCTGATTCAGAGTGACTCTGAATCCCACCGGGATTTCCAAAGTTGCATATCATTAGGGGAGCAGCCAGCTTCATCTTTGTCCTGGGGAGTTGTCTGGTGGTTTTCTAGCACCAAACTTGCAGTTAGCATCCAGATGTTAAACCCCTGCACCAATAGTGTTTCTGTTTGAGTTTTACAGTCCTTCACTGCTATTAAATCTATTCTGATATATAGTGATCAAGTGGACATGGCAGAACTGATCCCTATGGTTTGTGAGGAGTGGAAAGCCTCATGTTGGTCCTAGTGGATTCAAACTGCGATCAAGTGGACAGAGCCGAACTGATCCCTACAGTTTGTGAGGAGTGGAAACCCTCACCTTGGTCCTAGTGGTTTCAAACTCCTGACCATGCAGTTAGCAGCACAACACACTATACACCCTGTGCTCCTCAGTGTGAGGGCCCAACTAAAAAATCACTGCAATTGATTCAGTTCTGAGGTTAGTATCCCTATGGGTCACAGTAGAGCTGGGTCCGTGGGTTCCTGAGATTGCAGAACTTTGTGGAAATAGAAAGCCTCCTCTTTCTCCAGAGAAGCATCTGGTGGTCCAAACTGTTGACCTCACAGTTTGCAGCCCATCGTGTTATCCACTTACACAAGTGAGCTGTGTGAGGACTCAAAACCAAACCAACTCACTGCCATAGAGTCCATGTTGACTCCTAGTGACCCTCTTGGATAGAGTAGAACTGCACCTGTGGGGTGCTGAGGCTTTAAATCTATGAGTATAGACATCCTCAACTATCTCCCATGTGAGGAGTTGTGGAGGAAAAATATTACCTAAGGGGGTTAATGGATGGGTGACTTGAGTCTGTCCCCTGAGTAGCAAGCCTACTGGCCATCGAGGCAATGCTCATAAAATTCTTTCCTAGGTGGCAGCAGCAGCAGCAACCCGGTTGGTGGAGACCATCTATGTACTCTAGAGCGTGCATACAGTCACAGAATTAATAGCTGGAAATGGAAACCTTGAGTTACATTCCTTTCCCTTGGGTTCAATCCACATGGGAATAGTGAAACATGCTGCAGGAGTGAGCAAAGAACTATAGGTAAGGTGAGAGCTAGCTACCTGGCCACTGGTCACGTCTCCAGGAAGACAATGGTGTTGCTTTAAGCCTAGCAGTTACCTGAATGTTGACCCAAACATCTGAGTAAGGTGGATCCCGGTATGATGTAGTCTTGCTGCCTAACCCAGATGGAAGTGCATCTCTAAAACACTCACTGCCATCGAGTTGAGGGTGACTTATAGTGCCACCATGGGACAGGGTAGAACTGCCCTTGTGTATGTTTTGGTGGCTGGAACACTTTTCTGGGAGTAGCAGACCTCTTTCTCCTGAGATAGGGGCCAATGGTTATATATTGTTGACCAAATTGTTAGCAGCCACATTTTACACTCATTCCACCACCAGGCCTCCTGAATTGCTTTAAAATAGGGGGGGGGAGTGGCAATCTAGATGCTCCCACTCCTGGCGACCCCCTGTCTGTCCTAGAACTCTGCTCCATTGGTTTCCCAGGGCTGAGAGTTTGGAAGTATAACACCAGAGCTTTCTTCTGAGGAACATCTGGCTGGATTTAAATACCCAGCCTTTTGATTAGTAGGCAAGACCCTTAACCTTAAATAAACCATAGGTGTGATTAGTTATTTAATTGACTAACCACAATGTGAATGATGTGGGGAGAATTATCAACCCCCATCTCCAAACAAGGAAACTGAGGTACACTAAGACACCTCTTGAGGTAGAAGAGCGCTCATGCAGAGCTAATAAGTGTGACATCTAGAGAGTGAGCCCTCCTACTCAGTCACAATCACCAACTCCTCAGAACTGTTTTGGAGTCAGGAGAGACTGTATGTAAAGACCCCACAAAGGATCAATGTTCAGGCAGGATTCTGGAGGGATCAATGTATTAAAGATACTTGCTTGTGTTTGCATCACTTTTATCCCTATCATTCTTCTCATGCAACCAAAACTCAGTCGCAAATAGGATGGCATAATATTGAATAGACCGTTCTGTCTGACATGTCCAGTAGGACACGTAGAACATCTGAAAAGGCTCTTTGATTCTGTTGCCCTCTCCCTCCCATAGACAAAACTGCAGCCAGCTCCAGATCCCAAATCTGCAAACTAAGAGTTTGTCACAAGTCTAGAAAGTGCTGTCAATACCCTGTAAAACGAGCATGCAGAAGAGAAGACATAGAATCAATAGCTTCAGGTGAGGGGAAAAAAAGCTCCAGGTGAGTGTAATTCAGACAACTGAGACCAACGAAATCACTAGAGCTTCTCACAGTGTAAAATTGCTTTTACTTTCATACTATTGTAATTCAAACAGTTTCACATATCTCACCTCCAAAGTTAACTGCAGCAGATTCAAGAATATAAAGGAAGAGGCAATTATTCGGGTGTTTAACTTCCCTCTAGTAAATGTAGCCTCAATCAGTTTTACTACTCTCAGCTCATCTCTTAGATTTTCCACTTTTTGGATGTGAAGGAAATCATAAAATCCCGCATTTCACAAGCTGCCTTCTGTGTTGCCTCACCCAGATTTAGGTTTTTTCATTTCTAGAGTGCCCCAACATGGGTTTTCCTTTGGTCAAAGAGCATTATAATTTCCCATCATCAGTTGTTTATGGGAAAATTATATCCTGCAGGTTCCACTTTACATTAATTACATTAAACAATGGAGCTTTATGTATCTTCCTGTTTTCACAACAGGTTATGTTCACTGATATTGTTAACTTATCATGCCAATGGCCAAGATGCACAGGTGGTGTTAATTGAAGGGCGGAATGATTCATGCATTGGTCACTTTAGCTTTGCAGGTTCTCGAGTATGTTGACTTTTGAAACTCAGTAAAGTGAGATGATGCCTTAGCCAGTTAAATGCTACTGCTTCCAAGGCTCACGTACACCAAGACATATCTGAGCAGAAGCCACATTACCTATGTGAAACAGCTTTGGGTGCTCCACAGGTGTATGCAGATGCCCACCAAATATGAGATTATTTCCCTTTCTCTGACTTGGCTTTTACTAGCAGTCAGCCTCATTCCATCTCTTTAGTAGATGGTTGAATACTGTGTGGATTCTGGGGGGGCCTATGGGATAATGATGGGCTTATGAGATTAAAAAGATCTTGTAGGGAAGTTTTCTTGATGTGCATTTAATATTTAATTACAACTCTCTTTTATACACGTGTGTCTGTGGATTTAAACATCTAAAGTGCACAGATTAACACATTCCCATAGCGGAGTGAACCTCCCTTCCATCATGTCTATAGGTATTTCTAATTCCTATGGGCAGCTGGACAGTAATTCATCTGGGGAACGTCTGATAAACCAAGACAATGGTGCTTTCCAATCTTTCTATGATGAAGGGCCAGGCCATTGGTTAATTTTATAAAAGGTTGTTAAGTCATCCTAGTGATGTCAGATCTGGAATCATAGAGGCTTCCTCTTCTTAGGTTGGTCTTGTTAGTAGGTGCTATCCAGTTGGTCTGCTTCAAAGCAACCCCCATGTACAGGACAAGGAAGTGCTTCCCAGTCCTGGGCCACCATCACATTGTTCTGATGTTTGAACCCATCGTTGCAGCCCGTGTGGCCTTCCATCGTGCAAATGGCCTGCCTCTTTGTCACTGGCCCTCCCGTTTAATCTGATCAGTTGGGTTCATCATCTGGCCCTCTCTCTGACAAGGTTCTGCCTTGGTTTAATAGTCCTCCACTACCTCACAGTGTTTCCATGATGAGCATAAGGTTTTCAGTGGTGAATTCCGTCGTGCTCATTGTAACTTAGTGTGGCTTTGCCCTTTGGATGACATTGCTGGCATTGGAAATACCAGTGACCTGGACTCTGGCCTTCCTTTGTGTACCTAGCTGAAAATGGACAGATAGTAAACATGTCACTGTTCATCACCTGTCCATGTACTACCCTTGGAGCAGCACTGCTGTAGATCATAAATCATGAGTAGTCCTGCACAAGGAGATGGATCCCTTGTGGCTGAGTGGTTACAAACACCGGCTGCTCCAGGGGAGAAAAGGTGGCTTTATATTCCAGTAAAAATTTAACAACCTCAGAAAGCCTGTTGGGCAGTTCTGTCCACCTGCAGCCGCCATCACTGCATGTGTTTGTTAAGATGGAGGAGGACGTTGTGGATTGTTCTGGGACATATGGGATAATTTTGGACTTGTAGACTTAGGGTGCACTGGGATGGGATGTTTTCTCCATGTGCATTTATCTTTTATCTAAAGCTCTCCTCTATAAATTTGAGTTTCTGTTTATTTATTTCTCTGATGTACTCACACTAACACAACAAATAGAAGAAAAACCAGGACACAAGTTAGCACCCTTTTCACTTTGGGAAAGACCCTCAGTACAGAAAAGCTATTTTCCTCCATGTCATCTCGGGGTGGCACAAACAGTTAAAAAGCTCAATTCATAACTAAAATGATCTTCTGAACCCATATGGTGGTGCCTCAGAAGACAGACCTGGTGGTCTGCTTTTGAAACCTCACACAGCCTTGAAGCCCCTATCTAACACGGTTCAGTTTGTTTCTGCACACATGGTACTTCCATGACTTGGAATCTACACCACAGTAACTGTTTGAATGAAAGGTACTCAGTCCCTGAGTTCTGACCCGCCCCATTCTGAAGAGTCTGTCATGAGTGAGTTCTGACCGAAGTCAAATACCTCATGATTCTTGATTTTTATTTTTGTCTTTACACATCTGACCATTATTAGTCTGTGGGGGTTGAAAACATTGGATATAAACTTACAGCTGAAATGATATCAGAGATATGTGGTATAGCATGAGTGCATGGCATTTATTGTAAACTCTCTAAAAAAAAGAAAGAACAGAAAATAGCCACAATGCAGCTCACAATAACAATGCAGCTCACAATAACTTGAATCAGAGATTGTGCTTTCTGGGTCTTTGAGCTGATATGAGCCAATTCAGTAGTGGGTTCATGAAAAGAATGTGAAAATGACCTGTTTTTTAAAAGCTTTAATGATATGGAAGGCTAAATGGAATGGTGGAAAATTTGATTTAAATCCTTGGAATAGAGGGTTGGGAACCTTTCAGGAACCTATTTCATGACACCAATTTACTTGCAACACTGTGGATAGTGACAAACATTCAATGAAGCAAGTGCCTGGCTGCCATCTTTGAGGCGACTCTATTATTTTCTACTCAGCCTATCCAGACATTTACTTGCAAACTGGCATTATTTTCTTAGTCAAATAAGTTTCTAATGGCTTTTTATTAGTTTCCATAATCTACATTATATAATAACAAATAATTTTTTTAATCTCAACGAACATAAAGGTGGCTATAAAGTAGAATCAGCAGGGTTAATGGGTAAAAGGGACTGCAGGACACAGGGTACTAGGAACTTCAGAAGCCTATGGACTTGGATGGAGACACTGATTCAGGCCAATGTGACTTCAACCTGGCCAGACTAAAACCACTGTGAACCACTGTGAGAAGCTCCATTGTTTTCACTTGTCTCGGTTGTCTAAATTACACTCACCTGGAGCTTTTTCTTTCCACCTGTAGCATTTGATTCTATGTCTTCTCTTCTGCAGGGTAGCCCAGGGCTACATGAGGGCTCCTCCACCTCAAGCGGTTTCTTAGTTTGCCTATATTTCCTTGTCTGGAAAATGTGGTTGATAGTTCAGGAACCTCTTTCATGACACCAATTTACTTGCAATACTGTGGATAGTGACACACATTCAATGAAGAAGATCAGTTCTGCTCTGTCCACTTGATCGCAGTTTGAAACCAAGAGGACCAAGGTGAGGCTTTCCACTCCTCCCAAGCCGTAGGGATCAGTTCAGCTGTGTCCACTTGATCACAGTTTGAAACCAACAGGACCAAAGTGAGGCTATCCACTCCTCACAAACTGTAGGGATCGCTTCTCCTCTGTACACTTGATCACTATATATCATAATAGATTTAATAGCAGTAAATTACTTTAAAATTCAAACAGAAACCCTATTGGTGCAGGGGTTTAAGCATATGGATGCTAAATACAAGTCTGGTGTTAGAAACTCACCAGACCACTCCCCAGGACAAAGATGAAGCTGGCTGCTCCCATACAGATCCGCAGCCTTGGAAAGCCCGGTGGGTTTTCCTACTCTATCATACAGAGTCACTCTAAATGAGAAGTCTAAACGAATGAGAAGGTGGGTATAAAGTAGAATCAGCAGGGTTATTGGGTAATAGGGACTGCAGGACACAGGGTACTAGGAATTTCAGAAGCCTAGGGATTTGTGTGGAGACACTGATTCAGGCCAATGTGACTTGAACCTGGCTACGACTGAACCAGCTTAAACCACTCTGAGAAGCTGTAATGTTTTCATTGGTCTCAGTTCTCTGACTTACACTCACTTGGAGCTTTTTTTTCTTCATTGTAGCTTTTGATTCTCTGTCTTCTCTTCTCCAGGCTAGTTTTTTGGGGCATTGACAGATCTCTCTCGATTTTTGACAAACTCTTAGTCTGCAGGTTTCAGGTCTGGTGCTGGCTGCAATTGTGTCTATCAGAGGGAGAGGGTCACCGAATCAAAGGGTGTATTCAGATTGTCGATGTGTCCTCCTGGGGAACTCAGAAAGAAAAGTCTGGTCACTGTAGTTGTCATCCCCCCTGGAACTGAGTTTTGGTTGCAGGAATAAGAATGATAGGGATAAATGTGATACAAACACAAGCAAGTATCTTTAATATATTGATCCCTTCAGACTAAAGCCTGGACACTGATCTTTCTGGGGTCTTTACATACAGTCTTCCCTGATTCCAAAACAGTTCTGAGGAGTCGATGATTGTGACTGAGTAGGACGGCTCACTGCCTACATATCAATCTTCCTAGGTATGCATGGGGGCTCTTCCAACTCAAGCAGTGTCTTAGTGTGCCTCCGTTTATTTGTCTGGAAAATAGGGTTGAGAGTTCTCCCCACATTATCCACTTTGTTATTAGTCAATTAAATATCTAATCATGCCTATAGGTTATTTAAAGTTAAGGGGCTTAGCTGCTAAGCCAAAGGCTGGCTGTTAGAATCCACCCTGAGGTGTCTTAGAAGAAATGCCTGATGTTATACTTCCAAACTCTCAGCTCGGGGAAAACTATGGAGCAGAGTTCTATGACAGACAGGGAGTCACCAGGAGTGGCTGTCAGCTTGATTGCCACTCTTGTTTTTCCCTATGTGGAAGGAGTGTAACATGGGGCTGCTAACCAAATGGTAAAAATTTCATAACCATTAGCCCCAATCTCAAGATAAAGAAGAGGTCTGCTACACCCATAAAAGTATTTCAGCCAACAAAACATACATAGGGGCAATTCTACCCTGTCCCACAGTGTCACTATAAGTCACCCTCAACTCGATGGCAGTGAGAATTTTAGAGAAGCACTTCCATCTGTGTTAGGCAGCAAGACTACATGCAACCTGGATCCACCTTATCAGATGTTTGGGTCAACATTCAGGTAACTGCTAGGCCTGAACCAACAGCATTGTCTTCCTGGAGACGTGACCAGGGGCTAGGTAGCTAGTTCTCACCTCAACTATATCATCCTGCAGCATGATTCACTATTCACTATTCCCCTGTAGATTGAACCCAAGGGGAAAGGAATGTAACTCAAGCTTTCCATTTTCAGCTGTTAATTCTGTGACACTGCAGGCTCTAGGCTACATAGATGGTCTCCAATAACCAGGTTGCTTCTGCTGCTGCTGCTACTGCTGCCACTTAGGAAAGAGTTTTATGAGCATTGCCTCGATGGCCAATAGGGCTTGCTCCTCAGGGGACAGAGTCTAGTCACCCTTCCATTAACCTCCTTAGGTAATATTTTTCCTCCACAAGTCCTCACCTGGGAGATGGTTGAGGGTGTCTACACTCATGGAGTTACACCCCCAGCACCCAACAGGAGCAGTTCTACTCTATAGAAGAGGGTCACTAGGAGTCAATATAGACACCAAGGTAGTGAGTTTGGTTTGGTTTGGAGTCCTCACACAGCACACTTGTGTAAGTGAATAGCACGACGGGCTGCTAACTGTAAGGTCAACAGTTCTAACCACCAGATGCTTCTCTGGAGAACGGGGAGACTTTCTATTTCCACAAAGATCTGCAATCTCAGAAACCCACAGAGACAGCTCTACTGTGACCCATAGGGACACTAACATCAGAGCTGAATTGATAGCAGTGATTTTTAGATGGGACCTCACACTGAGGAGCACAGAGGGTAGAGGGAGTTGTGCCTGCTAACTGCACGGTCAAGAGTTTGAAACCACCAGGACCAAGGTGAGGTTTTCCACTAAACCCAAACCGTAGGGATCAGTTCGGCTCTGTCCACTTGATGGCAGTTTGAAACCACAAGGTGAGGCTTACCACTCCTCACAAACCATAGGGATCAGTTCTGTTCTGCCCACTTGATCACAGTTTGAAACCACCAGGACAAGGGTGAGGTTTTCCACCCCTCACAATCAGTAGGGATCAGTTCTGCTCTGTCCACTTGATCGCAGTTTGAAACCTCAAGGTGAGGCTTACCACTCCTCACAAACTTTAGGGAACAGTTCTGTTCTGCCCACTTGATCACAGTTTGAAACCACGAGGACCAAGGTGAGGTTTTCCACTCCTCAGAACACATAAGTCTTTGCTCAATCCTGCACCATGATTCTCTATTCCCATGTGGAATGGAAGTCAAGTAAAAGGAATAAAACACAAGCTTTCCTTTCTCGACTGTTAATTCTCTGACACTATGCAGGCTCTAAATTACATAGAAGATCTCCACCAACCAGGTTGCTGCTGCTGATGCTGTCACCTGGGAAAAAATTTTATGAGCATTGACTCGATGGCAAGAAGGGCTTGCTCCTCAGAGGACAGACTCTAGTCACCCTTCCATTAACCCCCTTAGGTAATATTTTTCCTCCACAAGTCCTCACCTGGGAGATGGTTGAGGATGACTACACTCATGGAGTTACAGCCTCAGCACCCGACAGGGCAGATCTACTCCATCGAAGAGGGTCACTAGGAGTCGACAGGGACTTGATGGTAGTTAGTTGGGTTAGGTTTTGAGTCCTCACACAGCACACTTGTGTAAGTGGATAACACGACGGACTGCTAAGTGTAAGGTCAACAGTTCAAACCACCAGATGCTTCTCTGGAGAAAGAGGAGGCTTTCGTTTTCCACAAAGATCTGAAATCTCAGAAATGCACAGAGACAGCTCTACTGTGACCCATAGGGACACTAACATCAGAACTGAATCGATAGCAGTGATTTTTTTGTTGGGACCTCACACTGAGGAGCACAGGGGTAAAGTGTATTGGGCCTGCTAACTGCATGGTCAAGATTTTGAAACTACCAAGACCAATGTGAGGTTTTCCACTCTTCACAAACCTTAGAGATCAGTTCTGCTCTGTTCACTTGATGCCTATATATCAGAATATATTTAATAGCAGTGAATGACTGTAATCCACAAACAGAAACCCTATTGGAGCAGGGATTTAAGCATCTGGATGGTAACTGCAAGTTTGGTGCTAGAAACCCACCAGACCCCTCCCCAGGATAAAGATTAAGCTGACTGCTCCCATAAAGAACCGCACACTTGGAAATACTGGTGGCTTTTCCTACTCTGTTCTGCAGAGTCACACTGAATCAGAAGTCTCAATGAACGAGAAGGTGGCTATAAAGTAGAATCAGCAAGGTTATTGGATAATAGCGACTGCAGGACACAGGGTACTAGGAATTTCAGAAGCCTAGGGATTTGAGTGGAGACACTGATTCAGGTCAATGTTACTTGAACCTGGCGACAACTAAACCAGCGTGAACCACTGTGAAAAGCTCTTGTGTTTTCATTGTTCTTGGTTGTCTGAATTACACTCACCTGGAGCTTTTATTTTTTTGTTTTACACCTGTAGCTTTTGATTCTGTCTTCTCTTCTGCAGGCTAGTTTTTCAGGTTATTGACATCTCTTTCTATACTTGTGACAATCTGTTAGTCTGCAGGTTTGGAGTCTGGTGCTGGCTGCAGTTGTGTCTATGGGAGGGATAGGGCCACAGAATCAAAGGGTCTGTTCATAGGGTCTATGTGTCCTACTGCTGAAGTCAGACTGAACAGTCTGGTCACTGTATTTGCCATCCACCCTGGGACTGAGTTTTGGTTGCAGGAGAAGAATGATAGGGAGAAATATGATACAAACACAAGCAAGTATTTTCAATATATTGATCCCTTCAGAATCCATCCTGTACACTCATCCTTTTTTAGAGTCTTTACATACAGTCGCCCTGACTCCAAAACAGTTCTTAGGAATCGGTTATTGTGACTGAGTAGGATGGCTCACTGCCTAGATATCAAACGTCCTACGTCTGCATGAGGGCTCTTCCACCTCAAGCGGTGTCTTCGTGTGCCTCTGTTTCCTTGTCTGGAAAAGGGGGTTGATAGTTCTCCCCACATCATACACTTTGTGGTTAGTCAATTAAATTACTAATCATGAATATTGGTTATTTAAAATTAAGGGGCTTTACTGCTAATCAAAATGCTGGCTATTTGAATCCACCTGGAGGTGCCTTAAAAGAAAGGCCTGGTGTTATACTTCCAAACTATCAGCCCTAGGAAATCTATGGAGCAGAGTTCTATGATAGACAGAGGGTCGCCAGGAGATAGTGTCAGTTTGATTGCCACTCTTCTTTTTTCCCTATTTGTGTCACACATCATGAGGCCTGGTGGTGGATTGAGTGTAACATGGGCCTGCTAATCATATGGTCAAAAGTTCATAACCATTAGCTCCCTTCTCAGGAGAAAGAAGAGGTCTGGTACACACAGAAAAGTGTTCCAGCCACCAAAATATACACAGGGGCAGTACTACCCTGACCCACTGTGTCACTAAAAGTCACCCACAACTCGATGGCAGTGAGTGTTTTAGAGATGCACTTCCATGTGTGTTAGGCAGCAAGAATACATACATCCTGAATCCAGCCTGCTCAGATGTCAGGGTCAACATTTAGGCAACGAATAGGCTTGAACCCACACCATTGTCTTCCTGGAGATGTGACCACTGGCCATGTAGCTAGCCCTCACCTCATACATAGGTCTTTGCTCCCTCCTGCAGCATGATTCACTATTCCATGAGGATGGAAACAAAGGAAAAGGAATGTAACTTGAGCTTTCCACTTTCAGCTGTTAATTCTGTGGCACTCTTCTGGCTCTAGACTACATAGATGAACACCACCAACCAGCATGTTGCTCCTGCTGCTGCTGTTGCTGCCACCAAGGAAAAAAATTTTTGAGCATTGCCTCGATAGCCAGTAGGGCTTGCTCCTCAGAGGACAGACTCTAGTCACCCTTCCATTAACCCCCTTAGGTAATATTTTTCCTCCACAAGTCCTCACCTGGGAGATGGTTGAGGATGTCTAAACTCACAGAAGTAAAGCCTCAGCACCCCACAGGAGCAGTTCTACTCTATCCTGGAGGGTCACTAGGAGCCAACATGGACTCGATGGTAGTGTGTTGGGTTTGGTTTTGAGTCCTCACACAGCACACTTGTGTAAGTGGATAACACGACGGGCTACTAACTGTAAAGTCAACAGTTCGGACCACCAGATGCTTCTCTGGAGAAAGAGGAGGCTTTCTATTTCCACAAAGTTCTGCAATCTATGGAACCACAGACACAGCTCTACTGTGACCAATAGGGACACTAACCTCAGAACTGAATCAATAGCAGTGATTTTGTAGTTGGGCCTCCACACTGAGGAGCACAGGGGCTATAGTGTGTTGTGCCTGCTAACTGCATAGTCAGTAGTTTGAAACCAGCAGGACCAAGGTGAGACTTTTGACTCCTCACAAACCATAGGGGTCACTTCTGCTCTGTCCACTTGATCTCTGTTTGAAACCAACAACCAAGGTGAGGCTGTCCACTCATCACAAACCTTAGGGATCCGTTCTGCCCTGTCCACTTGATCACTATATATTTGAATAGATGTAATAGCAGTGGATAACTTTAAAACTCAAACAGAAACCCTATTGGTCCAGGGGTCTAAGCATCTGGATGCTAACTGCAAGTTTGGTGCTATAAACCCAACAGTCCACTCCCCAGGACAAAGATGAAGCTGGCTGCTCCAATAAAGATCCACAGCCTTGGAAATCCTGGTGGGTTTTCCTACTCTGTCCTGCAGAGTCACTATGAATCAGAAGTCTCAACGAACGAGAAGGTGGCTATAAAGTAGAATCAACAGGGATATTGGGTAATAGGGACTGCAGGACACAGGGTACTAGGAATTCAGAAGCCTAGGGATTTGGGTGGAGACACTGAATTAGGCCAATGTGACTTGAACCTGGCTACAACTAAAGCAGCGTGAACCACTGAGAGGAGCTCTAGTGTTTTCATTGGTCTCAGTTGTCTGAATTAAACTAACCTGGAGTTTTTTTTTAACTGTAGGTTTGATTCTATGTCTTCTCTTCTGCAGGCTAGTTTTTCAGGGTATTGACAGCTATTTCTAGACTTGTGACAATCTATTAGTCTGTAGGTTTGGAGTCTGGTGCTGTCTGCAGTTGTGTCTACGGGAGGGAAAGGGCCACAGAATCAAAGGGTCTATTCATAGGGTCTATGTGTCCTACAGGAGAAGTCAGAAAGAACAATCTGATCACTGTAGTTGCCATCCCCCCTGGGATTGAGTTTTGGTTGCAGGAGAAAAATGATAAGGACAAATGTGATACAAACACAAGCAAGTGTCTTTAATATACTGATCCCTTCAGACTCCAGTCTGGACACTTATCCTTTCTGGGTCTTTATATACAGTCTCCCCTGATTCCAAAACAGTTCTGAGGAGTCGATGATTGTGACTGAGTAGGAGGGCTCACTGCCTAGATATCAAACTTCATAGGTATGCATGAGGGCTCTTCCAACTCAAGCGGTGTCTTAGTGTTCCTCCATTTCCCTGTCTGGAAAATGGGGTTGATAGTTCTCCCCACATCATCCGCTTTGTGGTTAGTCAATTAAATAACTAATCATGTCTGTAGTATATTTAAAATTAAGGGGCTTGGGTGCTAAGCAAAAGGCTGACTATTTGAATCCACCCACAAGTGCCTTAGAAGAAAGGCGAGTTGTTATACTTCCAAATTCTCAGGCTGGTAACCTATGGAGCAGAGTTCTATGACAGACAGGAGTCGCCAAGAGTGGGTGTCAGCTTGATTGCCACTCTTGTTTTCCCTATCGGTAACACACATCAAGAGATCTGGCAGTGGAATGGGTTTAACATGGGGCTGCTAACCATATGTTCAAAAGTTAATAACCATTAGCCCCTCTCTCAGGAGAAAGAAGAGGTCTACTACTCCCAGAAAAGTGTTCCAGCCACCAAAACATACACAAGGGCAGTTCTACCCTGTCACCCGGTGTCACTATAAGTCACCCTCAACTCGATGGCAGTGAATGTTTTAGAGATGCACTTCCATCTGTGTTAGGCAGCAAGACTACATGCAACCTGGATCCACCCTGCTCTGATGTCTTGGTCAACAATCAGGCAACTTCTAAGCTTGAACCCACACCATCGTCTTCCTGGAGACGTGACCAGTGGCCAGATAGCTAGCCCTCACCTCACACATAGGTCTTTGCTCACTTCTGCAGCATGATTCACTATTCCCATGTGGATGGAAGCCAAGGGAAAGGAATTAATCTTATGCTTTCCATTTTCAGCTGTTAATTCTCTGACATTATGCAGGCTCTAGATTACATAGATAGTCTCCACTAAAAAGGTTGCTCCTGCCTCCTAGGAAAGAATTTTATGAGCATTGCCTCAATGCCCAGTAGGTCTTCCTCCTCAGGGGACAGACTCTAGTCACCCTTCCATTAACCCCCTTAGGTAATATTTTTTCTCCACATGTCCTCACCTGGGAGATGTTTGAGGATGTCTACACTCAGGGATTTTCAGCCTCAGCACCCCACAGGAGCAGTTCTACTCTATCCAAGAGTGTCACTAGGAGTCAACATGGACTCGATGGTAGTGAGTTGGGTTTGGTTTGGAATCCTCACACAGCACACTTGTGGAAGTAGATAACATGATGGCCTGCTACCTGTAAGGTCAACAGTTCGCACCACAAAATGCTTCTCTGGAAACAGAGAAGGCTTTCTATTTCCACAAAGATCTGCAATCTCAGAAACCCACAGACACAGCTCTACTGTGACCCTTAGGGACACTGACCTCAGATCTGAGTCGATAGCAGTGATTTTTTAGTTGGGCCCTCACACTGTGGCACACAGGGTTTATAGTGTGTTGTGCCTGCTAACTGCATTGTCAGCAGTTTGAAACCACCAGAATCAAGGTGAGGCTTTCAACTCCTCACAAACTGTAGGGATCAGTTCTGCTCTGTCCAATTGATCAGTATATATCAGAATAGATTTAATTGCAGTGGATTACTATGTAATCTAGAGACTGCATGGTGTCAGAGAACTCACACCTGAAAATGGAAAGCTTGAGTCACTATGGTGTCACTATGAGTCACCCTCAACTCAATGGCAGTGAGTGTTTTGGAGATGCACTTCCACCTGGGTTAGTCAGGAAGAGAACATGCAACCTGGATCCACCCTGTTCAGGTTTCCCCGGGCTGAGAGTTTGAAAGTATAACACGAGGCCTTTCCTATAAGGCACTTCTGGGTGGATTCAAATATCCAGCCTTTTGCTTAGCAGCCAAGACCCTTAACTTTAAATATCCTATTGGCGTTGTTACTTATTATATTGACTAACCACAAACTGAATGATGTGGACAGAAGTATCAACCCCATTTTCCAGACAAGGAAACGGAAGCACACTAAGACACAGCTTGAGGTGGAAGAACACTCATGCAGACCTGGGCTAGCCTGCAGAACAGAAGACATCGAATCAAAATCTACAGTGAAAATAAAAGCCCCAGGTGAGTGTAATTCAGACAACGGAGACCAGTGAAACCACTAGAGCTTCTCACAGTGGTTCATGCTGGTTTAGTCGTGGCCAGGTTGAAGTCACATTGGCCTGAATCCGTGTCTCCATCCAAATCCTTAGACTTCTGAAGTTCCTTGTACCCTATGTCCTGCAGGCCTTTTTACGCAATAACCCTGGTGATTCTACTTTATAGCCACCTTTTCGTTTGTTGAGATTTTTTTTTAATTCTTTTTTATTGAATAATGTTTTTTGGAAATTAAAAAAAATTAAGCCATTAGAAACTTATTTTCTTAAAAAATAATTCCAGTTTGCAAGTAAATGTCTGGATAGGCTGAGTAGAAAATAATAGTGCCGACTCAAAGATGGCAGCCAAGCAATTGCGTCATTGAATGTGTATCACTATCCACAGTGTTGGAAGAAAATTGGCGTCATGAAACAGGTTCCTGAAAGGTTCCCTAATATCTATTCCAAGGATGCAAACCATATTTTCCCCCATGCCATTTAGCCTTCAAGATCATTAAAGTTTTTTTAAAATGGGTCAATTTCACATTCTTTCCATCAGCCCAAAACTGAATTGGCTCATATCAGTTCAAAGACCGAGGAAACACAATCTCTGATTTGTGCTATATTCACGTTATGATGAGCTGCATTATTACCATCTGCTTCTCTTTCTTTTTTAGAAAGTTTACCATTAGTACCATGCACTCATTGTATTCCACATATTCCTGATGTCATTCTAGCTGTAAGTTTATATCTAATGTTTTCAAACCCCACATACTAATGATGGTCAAATGTGTAAAGATCAAAATAAAAAGCAAGAATCATGAGGTACTTGACTTCGATCAGGACTGACTCATGACAGAATCACCAGAATAGAGCTGGTTATAACTCGGGGACTGAGTACCTTTCATCCAAACATTTACTGTGGGGGTAGATTCCAAGTCATGGAACTACCATGTTTGCAGTGCTAAACTGAACCGTGTTAGATAGGGGCTTCAAGGCTGTGTGAGGTTTCAAAAGCAGACCACCATGTCTGTCTTCTAAAGCACCACCATATGGGTTCAGATGATCATTTTAGTTACAAATTGAACTCTTAACTGTTTGTGCCACCCAGAGATGGCATGGAGGAAAATAGCTTTTCTCTATTTAGTGTCTTTCCCAAACTGAAAAGGGTGCTAACTTGTGTCCTGGCTTTTCTTATATTACTTGTGTCTGTCTGAGCACATTAGAGAAATAAATCCCCAGAAACTCAAATGTATAAAAGAAAGATTTAGATAAAGGGTAAATGCACATGAAGAAAGCATCCCAACCCATTGCAGCCCAAGTGTACAAGTCCAAAATTAGTCCATATATCCCACACCAATCCACAATGTCCTCCTCCATCTTAACAAACACATGCAGTGATGGCGGCTGCAGGTGGACAGAACTGCCCATCTGGGTTTTTGAGGTTGTTAACTCTTTACTTGAATAGAAAGCCACCTTTTCTCCCCTGGAGCGGCTGGTGTTTGTAACCACTCAGCCACGAGGGCTCCATCTCCTTGTGCAGGACTACTCATGATTCATGATCTACACCAATGTTGCTCCAAGCGAGGTACATGGACCGGTGCTAAACTGTGACGAGTTAATTATCTGTCCAATTTCAGCTAGGTACACAAAGTAAGGTCAGATTCCAGGTCAGTGGTATTTCCAATGCCAGCAACGTCATGCAAAGAGCAAACCGTACAGCAGTGTGTCCAGACTAAGGACACACTGAGGATGAAGGAATTCACCACGGAAAACCTTATGCTCATTATGGAAACACTGTCAGGTAGTGGAGGACTATTAAACCAAGGCAGAACCTTGTCAGAGAGTGGGCCAGAGGATGAACCCATCTTATCAGAAGAAAGGGGAGGGCCAGTGACAAAGAGGCAAGCTGTTGGCAGGATGGATGTCCACGGGGGCTGCAATGATGGATTCAAACACCAGAACGATGTGATTGTGGCCCAGGACTGGGAAGAATTTCCTTTTCTTGTACATGGGGGTTGCTTTGTGGCAGACCAATTGGATAGCACCTACCAGCAAGACCAACCAAGGAAGAGAAAGCCCCTATGATCCCAGAATCTTACATTACTGGGACGTATTAAGAGTCTTTTATAAAGGTAACCAATGGCCTGGCCCTTCATCACAGAAAGCTGGGGAAGCACCGTTGTCCTGGTTTACCAGACATTCCCCAGATGAATTACTGTCCAGCTGCCCTTAGAGCCAGCTGGCTCACTATCACACCCTTTATTGACCGCCTTCCAACTCTTTGCTTCCTTCTCCATTCCCTTACCAATGTTTCTTGCATCACCCCAAAAAAAAAACTTGCACTTGGTTCCTTCATTATGTCAGGGTCTGCTTATTGGGCACCCCAATCTCAGACACCTTCCCTTCGAAAATGCTACTGACAATGCAATCTGCTGCCTGAGGCACCTCACTGGCACCACCTCTACCCTTCCCCCCAAAAGTTAAGTAGCCCATTAAAGATGGTAAACTTATCTGCCCAGCTCAGCATTTCTTCCTGCTTCCATGGTCCTAGGCCATTATGATTGCGCATACTGCACTTTGCCACTTCTGAGTAGAGAAGACTGGTGAAAACTGATGGAAGGCATGCTGTCAAGCAGATGGCAGCCAAGAATTGCCAATATTTCTGTAAATATCGAATGGCCCACCTAACCTTCCAAATTCGTCCTTAATAGGGGCTGCTGCTTCAAGATAAAATTCTGAAGCATTAATTTGTTGGTCAGAGAGGCAAGTCAAGAAAACCTGTACTTTTTACAAAGCTACTTTTGCGTGCCAGTGGAATGCTTTTGTTCGGCTACAAAGCACTGAGCCATGGCCTTTTATGCCCTGAATCATTTCCAAGTGGCCAAGGGTCTCCTTTGACTTGAGTGCTATTATCCCCTTGTCTGTTAGACCATGCAGCTCTATCTTAAGACTTGCTCCTTGGTTGTTTATAGATTTCACAATCTGCTTGCTCAGGCTGAAAAAGGCTTGCTTACCCATAAAATTCCCACCGTTCTACATCTCTCTCTCTCTCTCTCTCTCTCTCTCTCTCTCTCTCTCTCTCTCTCTCTCTCTCGCGCTCTCTCGCTCTCTCTCTTGCTCTCGCTCTCGCTCTCGCTCTCAAACCTCACTTCTCCCACTTTCCTCCCTGTTTCCATCCCCTCCGTCCCCTTACTCTCAACTTAGTCCTTAGGACTCTAAGAACCTAGATTAAAAGCAATTTTGAAATCTTATTTTGTTCTTCCCCTTATAACACCTGAATCACCTTGGAATATTTGGAGTGTCTACAGGAGCCTTGGTGATGTGGGGTTTACAAGGTGAGCTGTTAACTGGCAAGATCTGCAGTTCAAAATCACCAACAACTCTTAGGGAGAAAACACTGGGCTTCCTCCTGTCCAGGGAAGAATCCCTAGAAGCGATTTTAAAAAGGCCTACCCAGAGCCTAGTTTTACATTTCTCAGCTCAAACCTTGGTTTATCAACTTGTTTGCATGTGAAGGAAAACAGAAAATCCTGCATTTCACAGGCTGCCCTTTTGTGTTGCTTCACCCAGAGTTACGCTTGTCATTTTGAGAGTGCCCCCAGCAATTGCTTTTTCTTTGGAAAACAAGCATGTCATTTCCCATCGTCAGTAATTTATGGGAAACTTTGATTCCCGCAGGTTCCCGTATGTAATAATTACATAAATGATGGAGCTTTATGTATTCAAGTTTTTCACAACAGGATATGCTTATTGATATTGTTAGCTTATCACCCCAATTGTCCAATAAGCACAGCTGGTGTTCATTCAATGGTGCAAGGACACATTCATTTGTCAGAGTAGCTTTGCAGGTACACAGGTATCTTGAATTTTGAAAGACACTCCAGGGGAGAGATGCCTTAGCCAGTTAACGGGTACTGTTTCCAAAGCTCAAGTACACCAAGACATATCTGAACAGAAGCCACAATATCTGACCACAATACAACTTTGAGTGCTCCACAGCTGTATGGAAATGCCGACCATATCTGAGATTATTTCCCTTTCACTGACATGGCTTTTCCCAGCACTCAGCCTCATTCCATCAATTTTATGAGATGGTGAGAGACTTTGTGGATTCGGGAGGGGCATATGAGGTAACGTTGAGCTTATGAGATTGAACCACTCTGCTAGGGAATTTTTCTTGATGTGTACTTATACATTTAATTACAACTCTCTTTTTTACACGTGTGTCTGTGGATTTATTCGACTAAAGTTCACAGAATAGCACATTCCCTTAGATGGGTGAAACTCCCTTCAGTCATGTCTATAAGCATTTTTACTTCCTTGACGCTCACATTTTTCCCTACCCACACATTGCTTGGTGAGTATACTTGACTTCGTTTAAAACAATTTAAGCCTGAAGTCAGGGGTTTCACCACACCTTTCCCAAGAGGAATTGCTTTTACATCAGCTCAATGGTGCTTCAAACACTTTCACTTATGTGAGATTCAAAATTTACGCCAGGAGGTTCATGAATATAATAAAGAGGGAGACCTACTGGTTTATTGCCTTCCTCTATATAATGGGGTTTAAAATTTTTCCCCTTATCTAAACTCACTACTTTCCTTCTGGACTTGATTGGATGTAAACGAAAACAGTGAATCTCACATTTCCTGGGGTGACGTTTTTTGCTTCCTGACCCGCAGTTACCTTTTTCTTTTCAAGAATATACTCGGCAAATATTATTTCTGAGGACAACTAGCATTACATTTCTCATAATCATCAGTTTATCGGCATCCTTTATTCCTGCGTATTCCTGTACACCTAATTACATTAAACAATGGAGCTTGATGTATTTTCCTGTTTCTCACAACAAGTTTTGCTCACGTAGGTAGTTAGCCTATTATCCCAAACTGGCCAATACACACTGGTGGTCTTAAATGAAGGGCAGAGGTATACATGGCTTGGCTTGCCTGGCTTTTCAAGTTCTCAGGTCTCTTGTTTCATAAAGGACAGTCCAGGGTGAAGATGATGTCATCACTTAACATTTTGCTTCCAATGCTTACTTCCTCCAAGTAATCTCGCAGCAGAAGCCACATGGACTTATCATGATGCAGCACTTTTTTGTCAGAAGCAATGTGGAGATCCCCACCATTTTTGAGATGATATGCCCCACACTGACTTGGATTCTGCCCTATATGGGTCTCATTTCGCCTCTTTTGTGAGATGGTGAAAGATTTTTGGATTTTTGTTGCACATAGTACAATGTTGGGACTGTGAGCTTTGGCAGCTATGGGGAGGTATGTTTTCTTGATGTGCACTGAACATTCAATCAAAATTCTCTTCATAAACGAGTTTCTGTGGATTTGTTTCTCTAAAGTTCCCACACTTTCACACTCATGTAGCTGTGCGAACCTCCCTTCACTCATGTCTTACCTATATTACTTCCTGACCTCCACATTTACCTCAAGCCTCATTATTGCCAGAGTTGTTTATTTGACACTCATTGATATGCTTCACTGCCATAAGTAGCTGTTTCACCACAATTTTCCATGAGAAATTGCTCACTGGACTTGGTTGGCTGAATTACACTCACCTGGAGGTTTTTTTGGTTTTGTTTTTCACCTGTAGCTTTTGATTCTATGTCTTCTCTTCTGCAGGCTAGCCTAGATCTGCATGAGGGCTTTTCCACCTCAAGCAGTGTCTTAGTGTGCCACAGTTTCCTTGTCTGGAAAATGGGGTTGATACCTCTCCCCACATCATACACTTTGTGGTTAGTCTCAAACATACACACACACACACTTAAAGAAAGTGGTGAACTTCACAGAATGTAGTGTGGACTTCACCAAAAGGGAGGGTTGATGGAAGTGAACAGGGTTGGGATGGGTCTAGTACTATCCATTGGAAAGGCTCTAGGCTAAACAGAAGTGTCCGGTGGTATAATAAGTTCAGTGCTGACCTGCTAACCACCAGGTCAGCAGTTCTAAATCCACCAGTTCCTCCATGGAAGAAAGATGAGGCTTTCTATTTGAGTAAAAAATTACAGTCTCAGAGACTCATTGGGGCATGTTTATTCTGCCCTATAGGGGCACTGCGAGTCACAATGAACTCAGTACTGTACAAAAATAGCAAGCTGTGCTAATACAATTCCAGATAGACAGTGGTGTCTCAGGGAAGACCCAGTGGGACATTGGTTTGAACTGGCTCCTGTCCCTGAGCAAAGATGAGGCTTTCAGGTTGGTAAAATTACTTCTGTGGGATTTTCTAGAACCAGAGATGCTCTGAATCCCAGACTGGAGAGAATGTTATGGTCATTACCCTTGTATGCATTATTTTGGCTGAGCCTCTTCCCCATCCTGTGTCAGGGAACACCCAGTGCTCCCTTCTCAGCCCCGATACACGGTGTTGCCAAAATAGTTCACAGACGTTAAGCAATCTGCTCAAGATCACGTGGCTCAAAGTCAGTAACAGAGCCAGACAATGAAATGCAAGAAAACTGACTCCTATGCCCAGACCTGGGACAAATCTAACCCTCTGACAGAGCTGGGTAGATGCCCCTAAACATCCGTCTGCTGTGTTTGTATGGGTGTGTGTATCCACATGTGTATGTTTGTTTTATTTGTCATCAATATAATTACAGCATTTTCTATGCAGTTAACAATGAATTAAGCCAAGGTTGGTGTTTTGCAATTTGCACAAGTCCCTTTATGAACTATCATGATTTACTTTCTTTCATTGGGAGGTAGCTCCAAGATTCAGACCGCTTCACTCCCCAGGTGAGGTTCTACATTCAGACCAGAGTCAGAGGAAAGGATTGACCAGAAAGAGTCAGTTGACTGAATGAGGATCCTTTGAAAAGGAAGCCAAAATGGCCCTTAAGCTCATGACCATCAAGTCAATACTAGCTCATAGTGAAGGACCCTGTTTAACAGGAACCTATGGTACAGGGTACCTCTGTCTCTGTGAGTTTTCAAGACTAACTTTATGGAAGCAGAAAGTGCCATCTTTCTGCCACAGGGCTGATGGTGGTATCAAACTACTGGCCTTTGGGATGTCACCTCAAATTGTAACCACTATGCCACAGGGGCCCTTAGTCAATCTAAAACATCTGGCAAAATGTTGAGGCAGACAATATATACTGCAAATGGCTGACCACCACTACTGCCACCACCACCACCACCACAAAAGGCTGGCTTTCTGATAGGGTCTTCTTCTATTGGCTGGTCCTCTGTTGTGGCCCTCCTCCTTTCAGGGATGCACATTCTGGCACTTTTATCAACCACGTCCTGGTGCCCCAGATTTCATGCTGTGTTCTTGTCCCAGAAACCAAACTCGAGGCTATTTGGTCATAGTTAGCATAATGTATACTTTATTCCCCTAGCCATTTCATTTGCTCCATTATCTTGGTTCTCATTCATTGGTAAGGAAATGTTTCTTAGTCTGCCCTTGCCCTTCCTTTGTGCTGAGGAGGAACAAAGGGAAAACTTGTCTCTACTTCTCCTTTGCAGGACAACTTCTGCCATATCCCTCCATTATCACCCCTTTTCCCATTGCCAGTCTGTGTGTAGATAAAACTTTCCATCACTATTAATTAGCTTCAGTGCTATGATGGGTAACTGCTACCACCAGGCAAGAAGTTCAAACCCACCAGCCTCTCCACAAAAGAAAGATGAGGCTTTTTGCTCCGCTATAGATGTACAGCTCCAGAAACTCACGGAGGCAGTTTTGCTCTGCTTTACAGGCTCACTATGAGTTGGAATCAATTAGATGGCAGTGAGTTTTTTTGTTATGGTTTGGTTTGATTTGGTTTTCTGCCATTGTGTTATCAACTATAAGATGGGTAAGAGTAGGACACAGACTCCAGAGCCCTCTATCTTGTGTCCCCCAGATTTTTCACTCAACAGTGACTTGTCTTGCACTGCTTCTTCCTTCAGCTCTGCACTTTTACCTGAGGCGCCGGCTACTACTGCTGAGTAACAAAGTTCCCCAATGCAGTGACTTAAAACACCAGTCATTTTCTCATGCTGACAGATTCTGTGGGTCAGAAATTTCCTAAGGTGGGTTGATTACTCAACCGATTTGTTGGAGAACTGTGGGAAGAACAGATTATCATACGTGACAATGACTTGATGGTTGCATCATGACGGTTCCTTCATTCACATATCTGCCTCTCCTCTGCCCACCTAGGCTAGGAGGACTGTCAGCTGCATATCTACAGGTGGTCTCTCTATGTAGCTCGAGCTTCTTTGCTGCAGCAGCATAGTAAACACAGGATCATTGGATGACTTACAAGGCAGCTGAAGGCTCAAGTCTAAGTAAATAACCCAGCAACTGCATGGCCCGGCCAAGAGCATCACTTACTTACATTGTCATCTATTGTTTGAAGCTGACACCAGCTAACTCATCTACAAACAGAAAGGACGCAGATCCAACCTTATATTGGGAGGAATGTCTGAATTATGTGGCAATGAGTCTATTGGTTGCAAATGATGGCTGCCCATCATCTTGGAAAATTTTATCTCACCTCCTCTGGCCTCTGGTACAACAATTTATATCTTCCCACCTACCCTTCAATGGCTTATTCCTCCCAAGGCCTCCTCCTAAAACTCCTATCTCCAGGAAACAGTCTCTGGTAACTCCAGTCCACCTTATTGCCAATTTTATCTCCATCATTTCTATTTAAAATCACACAGTATACTAGTGGTTGTGGTTGTGCTGTTCGAGGTGGTAATAGTTAATATTATGAGGCAGAATGACTATGCTCTCCTAGAAGTTGTCAACCTGTAGGTCACAACTGCTTTGTGGTCCAACGACCCTTACACAGGGGTCACCCAATTCATTACAGTAGCAAAATTAGTTATGAAGTAGCAACAAAATTAATTTTATGGTTGGGTGTCACCACATGAGGAACTGTATGAAAGGATCATGGCATTAGGAAGGTTGAGAACCACTGTGATAGACCATTGTCAATGACTCCAGCCTTATTCAGGGTGATACCATAGGATAGGCTAGAACAGCCCCATTGGGCTTCCAAAGACAGCTTTGCCATGAGGAAATATTAGTGAGAAGGGCTCCAATTGCGATGAGAAGATGGCGTATAGGGGAACATATGTGCTGCTACTAAGAGGAGAGTGAGGAGCAAGAGACCAGCAGAGGCTAGTTTCAAAGACATCTCCAATAACATTTGCCCAACAGGCTGTTTGTCTCTCTCCACTCTAAACACAACACCCTTAACCTCCACCGAGCTCTGAACCCCCCCGCCCCCCCGCCCATGCGGACTTTATCTGAACATTCCCACCAACTGGTCCAAGTTGCTATGGAATACTAAAAGGGGAGTAAGGTGATCCCTCTATTACTACCAACCTCACTGATTTCAGCACAGATCAATCAATCCTTCCCCCAAACCCCATGTGTAAGGGGAAGGTCCTAGGGGAGATTAAGGACAAGAAAAATTCAACACAGGACGAGAGCAATAGTGAAAAATGAAGAAAGAGTGTGACTTATGTAATTCCAGAGTGTTAATCAATTCCTTTTTTCCTTACAACAATCCTCTTCTCCCACAGCTTAACTCCCTGAATGTACAAGGGACTCTCAGTGGATGTCTGTGAAGGTGAGGTTTCAGGCCACTTTGGTGCTTCTGAGGGTTCCCTTCCAAATGTGCCTTCCCTCCCTTCAAAAGGATGTCACTGGAATTATCCAGCCAGAATGGGCAAGGTTATCACTGAGTTGCCCACTTAAGATTTATGTCCTGGGGCAGGCTGTAACACATAAAATGCCTTCAAGGGATTGTTTCTTCCCTACAAGCACTTCCAGAATCTTGTCATTCTGCATCCCAAGTTGGAGTCTATGTTTCCTCCCTCGAACCCACGCCGGCCTTATGGCTCTCCAGGAGTCAATTATGGCAGTTGACATGCAATGTGACTTCTGAGGTAATACAACTCCCACCTGGCTCATTCTCTGCACAAGACCCTCGGAGTCCAGTCCCCTTGCTGTGAGGAAGTGTGATGAAGAGGCCACATGCAGATGCTGACAATAGTCCCCTATTAAATTCGCAGCGAACACCAGTGCCCATTGTCAAGTATCCCAGCGGGGAAGCTGTGTGAGATATCTCCATCATAAGCCATTGCCGGACAGCAAACCCACTGAAGAATCTGATAGCTTAGTACTGCCAATCCGAAGAACTATAGGAAATGATGACAGTTGAGGACGATAATAATTTACTGCAATTTTGATTCAAACCAGAAGAAATGTGCTACACAGCACCGGACTTGTATCTCTGGAGCCACAGTCTTGAAGCAGATGTATTAAGTAATTTTTTTATGTAGTGATTCTTTCTGGTCCTCACCCTTCCCAGCTTCCCTGTGCCCACCATTCCAAGCAGCAGCTTCATCACTTATTCTGTAAAAGTATATGTGCGTAAGTCAGAAAGCATTGCTCTAAAACCACAGACACTCTATTAAACAAAAATATCAAAATGTGAAGCGACTGTTTGTAGACATAGCCTCCTTCTTGGTTTATATCCGGGGAGGGACACTTTTGAGGTAGAAGAGCCAAATTTGTCACTCAAACAATTGAAAAATGCTTTGAGAGAGATAAAAATATATTTTTGTACAAATTCAATCACCATTATCTGAATAATGACTGCCCTTGAAAAGGTTTCCTTTTTACTTCAGAGTCACATGCATTGACCAACAGACCCGCAGTGTATCCCTGACCCCTGCTCGATAGACCTCTGTATTTATTCTCTGAGGTATTCTCTGCTCAAATACACTTCTAGTTACACTACATACCATGTCAAACAGGGTCGTTGAAGAACCATTTTGAAAGAGGTCTTGGCGGCAGCAAGCAGCCCCTTTAAAAGTGAGGAGGCTAAGCGCACAGGTGGAAGCCAATGGCCTCTTTAAGGCTTGGCCTACTTGGAAGCTGTTGGAACCACTATTGAGGACAAGGCAGGAGGCCATCCAGCACTTCCTATGGAGGCCCAGGGCTCAGGAGCTAAGCAGTCCAAGCTCTGAGCACTGAGTGAGCCGGCCTTCGAGCCTTACCACCTCCATGGGCCAGAATGACCTGATGGACAAGTGTGGCTTGTGCGACCTCCCGGGCCCTCTGGGACTCCTGCCCAGTCGGGGCTGCCACCATGACCCCTGATGGGGGTCTGCAGCCCACCTGGCGCCTGCCCAGCCACCAAGGCCCCTGCTCTGTCCCTGGCCCACCCTTGTGGAACCTCTCTCCAGGACCCTACCTCCACCCTGAAAATGCTCACCACCAAGAATCCACCCTGCTCCCGCTGCCCTCCCACGAATGTGCATCAGGTCCTTACGAACCCGGGGCCCAGCCCAGGTCAGTCACACACCTGGAATCCCTGTTCCAGGCCCCTGCCCACCTATGCCTGAGACTGGCACAAAAACCCCGCTGCAGGCCCTCTGCCTACCCACTAAACACCCCCATCCCAGCTAGCCCGAGGCCCCTGCCTGCCCAAGACCTTGTGTTACCCTGGCTGGACACTGGTGACGGAGCAGAAGAGGGACCCTGCACAGACCCCTGTACCCTATCCCACTTGGGATGCCCTGGTGGTCCAGCCCCCAAAGAAGATCCCCTCCCCCAGGACAACTTACCAAGAACTCCATTGGGCCCATTGTGTACCTCATGCCTCCCCATCAATGTCTGGGCATATATACTCCCCTCTCCGCAAGCCCCAACTACTTAAGATCCCTAGAATATGTCTGTTTGTGTGGGCCCTTGTAGGAGCACACTGCGGCTGAAAGGGGCTAAGCTCTGGCTCTTGGAACTTGTCTTCTCCATTGGGAACCTTTAGGTCATTGTTCCTTCCACAGGGCAGTTCTACAGGAGTGGCAGGGAACTTTAATCCTGAGTGGAGTTGGCCATATTTGAGTGAGGGGGGTGGTGTGTGCCTTGGAAGGGATGCCAACTTGAGAGAAGAGCCCATCTCCCCTTCCTCTTTCCTGCTGCAAAAGAAAAATTAAAAAGCAAGAGGTCTCATAGAGCATATTTACCCAATGCAATACGTCCCTTGAGTTCTTGACTGGGGCTCGCATGATCACTTATTGTGGATCGCAGCAAGAAGATAGGCCTGATCACTTCATTCTTTTCTCCATTTATCATGATCATGTCGTAGATGACAGGGTCATAATTACATATAAATATGTCCCGGGCACCCAGCTCCTGGGGGGTCCCAAACAACTTGATGTAAAGGAAAAAAAGAAAGAGAAGACAAGATCTCTGACCCCTTGGTTGGATTGACATTCCTTTGTGAATAGAGAGCTGCAAGGATATAGGAGTTCCTAAAGGGGGGCAAACAGTTCCACACACAACTATTTAACAAATCATTGGCACTTGGAACCCACCCAGGGACACCATGGAGGAAAGGCCTGGCAACCTGCTTAAAGCCTATAGTCTTGAAAGTCCTATGGAATGCACACATGGCGTCACCATGAGTCAGAATCAACCCTTAATGCCTGTTTTGGTTTGGGGGAGGAGCTATTAGAAGCGGTGGGGTATAATGTTGAATCCAAGAAGAGGAAGCATTTATTAACCATGAAAATGACTTCTGACCGCATTAATAATAATCATACGGACTTTAGTGGGAGAAAGATGAGGATCTCTACTGCTGTAAATATTTAGTGTGAGAAACACACAGACAGTTCTACCCTGCCCTATGCAGTCGCTGATTTGGTGTCAACTGGATGGCACTAAGATAGCACCTATCTGCTGAAAGGTTGCCATGTGGCAGGGCTTGTGCCAAGTTCATTATGGTTATGCCTATGATCTTTGCGGGAGACAAAGGCCCTGCTTATGTTTAATGTGTCTCTTGTCAGATCGCTCTATTGTCCGGTCTTGGCTCTATGTCCCTCTAGTTCCATGACCGTGGACAAATCATTGAATCCCTTTTTTTGCTGCTGTGTGTAGAAGGGAAGTGAAAACTACTTCTTACTTTGTGTTTTCGAGGTTGAGATTGAATGCTAGCAATACCGTTTTGTTGTTATTCACCAGCAAATCAAATTTCATTCCTTGTGGCTTTATGTCGGATAGGACAAATTACTTCCAGATCCTAACCAATTTTCCTGCCCATTGGCATGTTTCAGGTCATTGTTGTGGTTATTGTGCCAGTCCGTGTCATGAAGGGTTTCCCCAGATCCACAACACGATGTCCTCTTCTAGCAATTGGTCTTTCCTAACGACATTTCCAAAATCACCATCACACATTTTGCCATTCTCTCTTCTAGGAACATTCTGCAAAGAATGTCCTGGCTCAATTTACTCTAGGACTGATTTGCTCATTCTCCTGGCCACACACAGTATCCTCAACACATGGTCTTTGCCATCACTGTCATTCGAATGCCTCAATCCTTCTGAGAATCCTGGTCCTCACTGTTGTCCCAGTTAGAAATTCCATTTCTTTCAGCTTGCTTCAGATCTGCTGCAGTGGAATCTGAGTTTCTGTTAGGCCCCAATGGCATTGCATTTGTGTGCCTACTAGAAGCACAGCTGGGGAACAACGTCTGACACATAATTAGTGCTTTATAATTGTTGGTTGCAATCAGTGTTATTATTTATTATCCCATATAATCTTTCCAGCACACGCACAGGTCAGAAAACCAAGATTCTGAGCCTGTCAGTGCTTTCGCTCAGGCTACCCCTCAGGAGAGGGCAGAGGCTCCATGCAAATGGAATATATGATCAGACCAGTTGGCCTGGGTGGAGGGATTTTCAATGCTAAAATAAGGGAGGAGGTTGTTGGGTATGTGGGAGGAAAGGCATCTAAAAAAAATCAGCAGAGTGCTCTGAGGTTCTGGGATTCTGACTACAAAGACACATCACCTTGTTCCCACACCTCCTCTTTTTGGCAGGGATATAAACCCAGCATTTTCTATTTTGCCATGTACAATCCAGTTGCTGGAAGAACATTCTAAATGATTTACAACCATGACCCCCATCTAGTTCAAGAGCATTTGGAACACTTTGAATAGAGATATAGTCAGTGCTCATTAACCAGTTACTCCCCATTGCTTTCGTCACCCAGCCCTTATCAACCGTGACTCTGCTTGCTGTCACTATGGATTTGCCTAAGGTTGTGCATATTTCATATCAATCTCTCATTTTGATCTGACTTGTTTCACTCAGCAGAAGGTTTTCAAGGTCCCTCCAAAGTGTAGCATGTTCCAAAGCATCATTCCTTTTTAAAGGCTGAATAATATGCCATCGCATGACTTAGATATTGTTTGGTTTATCAATTTTTCAGGGGCCAGGCATTTTGGAAATAGCTATCTTTAACCTACTGTGGGTAGTGCTGCAGTGAACTTGTATACCACTATCTCACTGAGTGTCTGTTTGTTATTCTTTGAGGCACATGCTTAGATGTAGAATTGTGATGTGGTCAAGGATTTCATCTTCCTTGGATACATGATCAACGCTCATGCAAGCAGCAGTCAAGAGCTTAAAAATGCAATACATTGTATTGAATAAATATTCACAAGACGTATTTAGAGTATTGAAAAGCAGGGATGTTATTTTGAGAATTATGGTGCATCTGACGAAAGCCATAGTATGTTCAAACACTTCCTACACATGTAAAATTTGGAGATTAAATGAGCATGTTCACTTCCAAAGATGGAGTGATGCGTTTCAATTATGGGGCAAGGAAAAATAAACAAAAAACATTGAACGTACCATGGACTACCAGAAGTACCAGAAACTTTTCTTGGAAGAAGCACAGGCCAAATGCTCCTTAGAAGTAAGGATGGTCAGATTTGGCCACCCTTTGGACAAGTACTTTCAACATGTTTTCAGGAGAGACGAGGCCCAGGAAAAGGACATCATGCTTGGTAAAGTGGAGGGCCAATGGAAAAGAGGAAGGCTCTCATGAGATGGATGGACATGGGGGCTGCAATATGGGCTCAAACATGAGAACAATTGTGATGATGATACCGGGTGGCATTTTGTTCTGTTTTACATAGGGTTGTTATGAGTGGGAACCAACTGGACCGAACCTAACAACAATAGTAAATCTCTGACGTGTTAAGAAGGAATAAGCATTTTTCATTTCCTCTATTGGCCAGGCACTGAGATAACCCTGAAGGTCCAGATAGAAACAGCACTTGTCCCCTACCCATGATGCGTTCCCTGTCTAGGGGTGAGGCAGCAGATCTCCACTTTTGGTTGAGTCCTATGCAGCCCCCGATTGGGGTGCCAGTGTGTGCTGGAGAGACTCCAGTTAACCTTGCCTTTCCTTATACTGTCCTTTAGGGAACTGGAAGAACTTTACTCTAGAATAAACCATCCCCAGAGATTTGTGTTGCACAATTAGACAAAAAGGAAATCAATGGGGGCTAAAGAGAGTGAATACTGAATACAGAGCTGTGTCAGTGTCCTTGACCATGCAGCTATCAATCAGCACAGTTGAGTTCAAGAATCAGTAAGGGAAGAATCTCAATATCTGTATCCACCAGGTGAAGAAGGAGTATCTTCAAAGATAAAGAAGGATGAGCCCTCTTTCACTTTCAGGAGGAACTCACCTAGGGAGAACTCATTCAGGTAGGGCTGCACTGAAGCCTTAGAACTGGGAGGATCCATAGAAGCATGGTCACTGCCAGAATGGTGGCTTTAAATTCACGAGCTTCTATCATAATCCAGCCCATGAATGGTCTTTGCCGAGTCCCTGGGTTCTTTTGCTGTGACTTATGTGGAATAACTCCAAAGCTCCATCCCCTCCAGTCAGGAGCAAAGGCAGGAATACCTATTAGGGATAAGTAGGAGAGTGATTTAGGAACATTCCATACCCAGATTGCATCACAGATCTTGGCTGTCTCCTTAGCAAAGGCCCTGTGGGGTGGGGACTTGACTTTTCTGATTCTCTCCGGTTGGAAGTCAACACGGAGCTAAAGAAGTGTGAATGGAAGAAAGCAGGATAATAAGCTGACAGCTTTGCCATGAGGAAATAATAGCCAGAAGGGCTCCAAGTGGGGATGAAGGGGTTGCAGGTAGGTGCATACACAGACTGATACCGAGAGTGCGGAGCAAGAGATCAGGAGTGACTAATCTCAAAGCCATCTCCAATACCATTTGCCCAACAGACTTTTTTCCTCTCTCCACTCTAAACAAATAACACTTAACCCCCACCAACCACCGAACCCCCCCAATCATGACTTTATTTGCACATTCCTCCCACCAACTTGTCCAGGTTGCTATGGAAACTATGGGGGGAGTAAGGTGATCCTTCTATTACTACCAACCTCACTGATTTCAGCACAGATCAATCAACCCCTCCTCCCAACCCCATATCTAAGGGGAAACTCCTAGGTGAGAATAAGGACAAGATAAATTCAACACAGGACAAGAACAATAGTGAAAAATGAACAAAGAGAGAGAGTGATGTAATTCCAGAGTGTTTGTCAATTCCTTTTGTACTTCCAGCAACCAAATTCTCCCCCAGCTTAACTCCCCGAATGAGGAAGGTGAGGTTTCAGGCCACTTTGGTGCTTCTGAGGGTTCCCTTCCAAATTTGCCTTCCATCCTTTCTAAAGGAAGTCAGTGGAACTAACCAGCCAGTGTGGGCAAGGTTTTCACTGAGTTGCCCAGTTAAGGTTTATGTCCTGGGGCAGACTGTAGCTCACAAAAGCCTTCAAGGGAATGCGTCTTCCCTACAAGCTCTTCCAGAATCTTGTCATTCTGCATCCCAAGTTGGAGTCTATGTTTCCTCCTTCGAACCCACGCCGGCCTTATGGCTCTCCAGGAGTCAAGTATGGCAGGTGACGTGCAATGTGACTTCTGAGGTAATACAACTCCCACCTGGCTCCTTCTCTGCACAAGACCCTCAGAGTCCAGTCCCCTTACTGTGACAAACTGTGATAAAGAGGTCACATGCAAATGCTGACAATAGTCCCCATTAAAGTCCCAGAGAACACCAGTGGCCATTGTCAAGTACATCAGTGGGGAAGCTGTGTGAGATGTCTCCATCATAAGCCATTGCCGGACAGCAACCCCACTGAAGAATCTGCTAGCTTAATACCGCCAATCCGCAGAACCATAGGGAATGATGACAGTTCAGGAAGATAAAAATGACTGCAATTTTGTTTCAAACCAGAAGAAATGTTCTGCACAGCAACGGAGATGTAGCTCTGGAGCCACAGTCCTGATGCAGATGTATTACATAATTTATTATTTAGTGATTCTTTCTGGTCCTCACGCTTCCCAGCTTCCATATGCCTACCCATTCAAGCAGCTGCTTCATCACTTATTCCGTAAAAGTATGTGCCGGTAAGTCAGAAAGCATGGCTCTAAAATCACATGCACTTTGTTAAACAAAAATATCAAAATTTGAAACGACTGTTTGTAGACATAGCCTTCATCTGGAGTCTGGTGCTGGCTGCAGTTTTGTCTATGGGAGGGAGAGGGCCACAGAATCAAAGAGTCTATTCAGATGATCTCTGTGTCCTACTGGAGAAGTCAGACAGAACAGTCTGATCACTGTAGTTGCCATCCCCATTTTCCAGACAAGGAAACGGAGGCACACTAAGACACCGCTTGAGGTGGAAGAGCCCTCATGTAGACCTAGGAAGTGTGACATCTAGGCAGTGAGCCCTCCTACTCAGTCACAATCACCGACTACTCAGAACTGTTTTGGAGTCAGGGAAGACTGTATGTAAAGACCCCACAAAGGATCAGTGTCCAGGCGGGAGTCTGAAGGGATCAATGTATTAAAGATGCTTCCTTGTGTTTGCATCACTTTTATCCCTATCATTCTTCTCATGCAACCAAAACTCAGACCCAGGGGGGATGGCAACTACATTGACCAGACTGTTCTGTCTGACTTCTCCAGTAGGACACATAGACAATTTGAATAGACCCTTCGGTTTTGTGGCCCTCTCCCTCCCATAGACACAACTGCAGCCAGCACCAGATTCCAAACCTGCAGACTAAGAGTTTGTCCCAAGTCTAGAAAGAGCTGTCAATACCCTGAAAAACTAGCCTGCAGAAGAGAAGACATAGAATCAAAAGCTACAGGTGAAAAATTAAAAAAAAAAAGCTCCAGGTGAGTGTAATTCAGACAACTGAGACCAATGAAAACACTAGAGCTTCTCACAGTGGGTCATGCTGGTTTAGTCGTGGCCAGGTTTAAGTCACATTGGCCTGAATCAGTGTCTCCACCCAAATCCCTAGGCTTCTGGGTTAGGAGTATACAGGGTTAGACTTAGAGTTAAGTTTAGTTTAGGTTTATTGCAAGTACATCTGCTCTACCTGGTTTTCCTTCATGATCATATTGTTTCTGAGATTCATGGTTTAAGGAAAATCTGGCTTCTTGCAGGTTTCAAAATACAACGGCGCCACCTGCAGTCTGTTTTTTCTTCAAACTTACGCTCCCTCTTTGAGATTCCTGAGTCTTTGGGAAAACCGTGAATCCTGCAAGTTTCTCAGTTCAAGTGTGCCTCAAGCAGTGTGTTTTCTGTTTGAGCAATACAGCCCGTGGAATTCCTGAGAATCCGGAACCCTACCATGAAGTTCAGCGTGCTTTCTATTTTCACACGGAAGTGGTTTCTTAGAGGTTCACATGCCTCTGTACACTGATGCTTCCAGCAATGTCATAACTCGTGGTCAATAGTGCCTCTTTCAGATTCACAGGTGTAGGGAAAAGGGTGATGCGCACGGATTCCTGGGCTTCACTACATTATGGCGAAGTGGAGATGTTTGTAAGTACAGCGGCAAATCCATTGGTGTCAATTCTATCAGATCGTCATTGCGCTGGGAAAATTCCTTATTCGCTAGGAAACGTTTTGCCGTGGAAGGAGACGTGTCTCTTTTGTCTTGAGAAAACTCTGCTAAATGGTGCTGCCAGCAGTTCTGTGTCTCTCCGTTCCTCTTACGTCGATGGAGACGCATGAATGTAAGGATAACTGCGAATGGTGGCCGTTCAAGACCCAGGATATTTAGAAGCCACAGATTAAATTTAACAAACGTAGATGTTGGACTCCAGAGAAAATTTCATTCAGGGACTTAAGTGAAGTTTCCTTAAAATGTTGAGGAGTCACACGCCTAGTGCCTGAGGCAACTGTGCTCCTGCTCTAAGATAGTTTTGTTCAACATGCCTCCCTCAGGTGGTTCCTTTTCTCTCCCAACAATATTACTCTGTGAAATTCTGAGGATGATGAAAACTCTTTGTCATGGGAATGTAGTGTCACAATATTGGCCCCTTTGAGCTACAAATGCTTCTCTACACGGATGCTGCCTTCGTGAGCTTTCATTACTCTTGGCTCAATTGATGCAGATTCCTGTGCTGAATATGCCACGCAGTGGCAAAGGTGTTTGCTTGTCAGTATGTAGTGCATATGCAGCAATTTGGTTTTTCCAAGATGTAAATGGCTTGATCAAATTTCCTTTTTTCCATGAAAACGTTTTTCGTCGAAGTTTTAGAGGTGCACCAGTGTGCCTCTATGAGCTTCACCCGGGTCTGCGGAACAGAGGCTCTAGAGGTTTCATTTCTCTGAGTTCTAATTTAACATGGAGTTTCATGGATCTAAGGAGACCGTGAATTGTCAACGTACCAGATTCTCACATTTTCATTGACTAATGGAAGTTTATGTTTTCCAGTCCGATCTGGCTGCTGCTTTATTTCTGGGCAATTTCCATTCAGTCGTGGACTTTCCACCTTTTAAGGAATCCAGTGATTCCGGTAGGTTCCCGTGTCTCACTCAGAACACCCAGTGGAGGTTTATGGGTCTCAGGACAACTGCCGTTATTTCAACCGTCTAGAACAAAGAGAATTCACAGAGGTTGATGATCACGGAGAAAATAGAACTTCGTTTATTTAAGTGTCCACCTATGGCACTTCTAGCATCTGAGGGCAAGGAGCTCATGGAGAGCATGACATTCTCAGGTTAGGCATGCCTGCTGCAATTTCTTTCTTTCAGAACAATCTTAATCAGTGTAATTCTTTAGACTCCAGCAAAACTGTGGCACAGATGATTTAGGTTTAGGGTTAACTTTAGACAGGGATAGGTTTAGGCATTTGGATATGTTTAGGGATAGTGTTAGAGTTCAGGTTAGACATACAGCTTGCGTTAGGCTTCGGGTTATGGTAAAATTGAGGTTTAAATTTAGGGTGAGGGTGAGTTTGAAGGTGAGGGTAAGAGTAGGGTTTAGGGCTTAAGGATGAGGGAACCAATTTTATGATTTAGAGTTATGGTAAACCACTGTTAGGTATGGGTTAGGGTTAGTTTTAGGGTTAGGGTTAGGGTTAGACCTAGGGTTAGGGTTTGGGTTAGGTTTAAAGTTAGACCAAGGGTTCGGGTTAGGGCTAAGATTAGGTTTAGGATTAATTTTCGGGTTAGGTTTAGGGTTAGGGATAGGGTTAGATCTAGTGTTAGGATTAGGGATAGGGTTAGGGTTAAGGTTAGACCTAGGGTTAGGGTTATGGTTAGGGTTAGGGTTAGGTTTAGGGTTAGTGTTAGGGTTAGGTTTCGTGTTAGACTTAGGTTTAGAGTTAGGTTTAGGGTTAGGGTTACGGTTAGGATTAGACCTAGTTTTAGGGTTAGGTTTAGGGTTAGGGTTATCGTTAGGGTTAGGGCTAGGATTAGACCTAGAGTTAGGGTTAGGGTTACGTTTAGGATTAATTTTAGGGTTGGGGTTAGTGTTAGACCTAGGTTTAGAGTTAGGGTTAGGACTAGACCTAGGGTTAGGGTTAGGTTTAGGGTTAATTTTAGGGTTAGGGTTAGATTTAGGTTAGGGTTAGGGTTAGACCTAGGGTAGGATTAGGGTTAGGGTTAGGGTTAGGGTTAGACCTCTGGTTAGGGTTTGGGTTAGGTTTAAGGTTAGACCTAGGGTTCAGGTTAGGATTAGGGTTAGTGTTAGGGATAGGATTAGACCTAGGGTTAGGGTTAGGGTTAGGGCTAGGATTAGGTTTAGGATTCGTTTTGGGGTTAGGTTTAGGGTTAGGGATAGGGTTAGGGTTAGCATTAGAGTTAGGGTTAGGGTTAAGTTTAGGGTTAAGGTTAGGTTTAGATGTAGGGTTCGGGTTAGGGATTGGGTTAGGGTTAAAATTAGACCTAGGGTTAGGGTCATGGTTAGGGTTATGTTTATTGTTAGTGTTAGGGTTTTGTTTAGTGTTAGAATTAGTGTTAGGGTTAGGGTTACGGTTACGGTTAGGGTTAGGGTTAGTCTTAAGGTTAGGGTTAGACCTAGGATTAGGGTTAGGGTTAGACCTAGGGTTAGGGTTAGGTTTAAGGTTAGGGATAGGGTTAGACCTAGAGGTAGGGTTAGGGTTAGGTTTAGGATTAGATTTAGCGTTAGGGTTAGGATAAGGCTTAGTCCTAGGGTTATTGTTAGGGTGTTAGACCTAGGGTTATGGTTAGGGTTAGACTTAGGGTTAGGGTTAGGGTTAGGATTAGTTTTATGGTTAGGGTTAAACCTAGTGTTAGGGTTAGGTTTAGGGTTAGGGTTAGGGTTAGTGTTAGCGTTAGGGTTAGACCTAGGGTTAGGGTTAGGGTTAGGATTAGGTTTAGGATTAGTTTTAGGATTAGGGTTAGGGTTAGTGTTAGACCTAGGTTTAGTGATAGGGTTAGGGTTAGACCTAGGGTTAGGGTTAAGGTTAGACCTAGGGTTACAGTTTGGGTTAGGTTTAAGGTTAGACCTAGGGTTTGTGTTAGGGTTAGCGTTAGAGTTAGGGTTAGGGTTAGGGTTAGGGTATGGGTTAGGGTATGGGTTAGGGTTAGGGTTAGGTTTAATTTTAGGGTTGGGGCTAGTGTTAGACCTAGGTTTAGGGTTAGGGTTAGGACTAGACCTAGGGTTAGGGTTAGGTTTAGGGTTAATTTTAGGGTTAGGGTTAGAGTTAGGGTTAGTTTTAGGTTAGGGTTAGGGTTAGACCTAGGGTAGGATTAGGGTTAGGGTTAGGGTTAGACCAAGGGTTAGGGTTTGGGTTAGGTTTAAGGTTAGACCTAGGGTTCAGGTTAGGATTAGGGTTAGTGTTAGGGATAGGTTTAGACCTAGGGTTAGGGTTAGGGCTAGGATTAGGTTTAGGATTAGTTTTCGGGTTAGGTTTAGGGTTAGGGATAGGGTTAGCATTAGAGTTAGGGTTAGGGTTAAGTTTAGGGTTAAGGTTAGGGTTAGATCTAGGGTTCGGGTTAGGGATTGGGTTAGGGTTAGGGTTTGGTTTAGGATTAGGTTTAGGGTTCAACCAATCAAGCCCAGGCAGAAAGTGGTGAGTTTAGACAAGGGGGAAATTTTTAAATCCCATTATATAGAGGAAGGCAATACACCAGTATGTCTCTCTCTGCATTATATTCATCAACGTCCTGGTGTAAATTTTGAATCTCACATATGTGAAAGTGCTTGAAGCACCACTGAGCTGATGTAAGAGCAATTCCTATTGGGAAAGTTGTGGTGAAGCCCCTGACTTCAGACTTAAATTGTTTTAAACGAAGTCAAGTATACTCACCAAGCAATATGTGCTTAGGGAAAAATGTGAACATCGAGGAAGTAAAAATGCCTATAGACATGACTGAAAGGAGTTTCACCCATTTAAAGGAATGGGTTATTCTGTGAACTTTAGACGAAGAAATCAATAGACACAGGTGTAACAGAGAGTTGTAATTAAATTTATAAATACACATCAAGAAAAATTCCCTAGCAGAGTGGTTCAATCTCATAAGCCCAACGTTACCTCATATGCCCCTCCCGAATCCACAAAGTCTTTCGCCATCTCTCAAAATTGATGGAATGAGGCTGAGTGCTGGGAAAAGCCATGTCAGTGAAAGGGAAATAATCTCAAATATGGTCGGCATTTCCATACAGCTGTGGAGCACCCAAAGTTGTATTGTGGTCAGATATTGTGGCTTCTGTTCAGATATGTCTTGGTGTACTTGAGCCTTGGAAGCAGTATCCGTTAACTGGCTAAGGCATCTCTACCCTGGAGTGTCTCAAAATTCAAGATACCTGAGTACCTGCAAAGCTACTCTGACAAAGGAATGTATCCTTGTGCCATTCAATTAACACCAGTTGTGCTATTGGCCAATTGGGATGATAAGCTAACAATGTCAATCAGCATAACCTGTTGCGAAAAACTGGAAGATACATAAAACTCCATCGTTTAATGTAATTATTACATACGGGAACCTGCAGGAATCAAAGTTTCCCATAAATTACTGATGATGGGAAATGACATGCTTGTTTTCCAAAGAAAAAGCAATTGCTGGTGGCACTCTCAAAATGACAAGCATAACTCTGGGTGAGGCAACACAGAAGGGCAGCCCGTGAAATGCAGGATTTTCTGTTCTCCTTCACATGCAAACAAGTTGATAAACTAAGTATTGAGCTGAGAAAAGTAAAACTGTTCGACACCATATTTACTAGAGGCAGGCATAGCACCAGAAGAATTGCCTCTTCCTTTAAGCAGCTCTCACTGAGTGCCAATCCAAACCTCTGGAACCCAACACCTCAAAGAGCTTGACCTGGGATGGACTATGGCAGCACCACCATGAGCCACTTCCTCTGGTGGCCCTGACTGAAGTCTCAGAACCTTCCTCTTTGTGCCAGCTGAGAGATAAAAGGACTGTCACCTGCCACATCACCTGTATTTTTCCTGGCAGTAAGAAATCCCCAAAGTACATTATTTCCGGGAAATCTTTCCAGACTACACGTAGTTGTTGCTTTTTCTGTCAGCTTTGTGCAGGGGAACAATCAGGTTTTGAAATTGAAACACTTGCATGTGACTCTGGCTTGGCCTTTGTACAAACTGTGACCCTAAATTTCTCCAAGTTTGCGCGGAATGCAACCATTACGTAGTGCAGAGGAATAGTGTCATTTAGCAATTGCCTCTTATTATAATGCTGTGTATCAGATTCATTGGAAAACTCAAACTCAAAAGGAGAGTTAATTCTGACTCATAGCGACCCTATGGGACAGTGTAGAAGTTCCTCTTTATACAAGTAGAAAACCTTGTCTTTCTCCCAGAGTACCTTGTGTTTTTAAACTGTTGACTATGAGGTTAACAACCCAAAGCATAACCACTATATTACAAGGGTTCCTTCCTCTTGAAGGATAGGTAAACAACAAAAGGACCATTTCTCTTAAAACCTCTGATCGAGAGAGCCATACAATTCCTTCCACTTTTATTCTATTCACCAAGCCCTTCGCTGGCAGAGCAGGGAAGTTTACTCTTTCCTTGGATTACTAGGGGGTGAATTTTTGTCATCTCATACAAAGTGAAAAGGGAAACATGTTGTATGATCAAATAAATTGGGGGTACAATGCTTTTTAAGAAGTCAAAATATTCATAGAACTTGCCGAGTGTGCCAAAAGCCTGAGCACTCCCTTTGTAGAAGAAGCACTGCTCTCGGGAACCACACTGTGCCTGGCAAGGGAGTCTAGGATGATTTATGCTTGCTCACTTTGGCCAAGTCATTAGGCAAGGCTGATCACTAGAAAAGGAAATTGGGTTTGGTGCGGGGGAGGTGTCATTGGATATGCAGGCGATTCCCCTTGAGATGTATTGGCACACAACTTCGGATACAGCAGTGATCATGAAGATGGCACGGGACCAGATGACATTTCAATTTCGTATATAGAAAGTTGCCACAAGCATCTCCTGGTGGTGTAGTGGGTTCCACATTGGGTCCCTAACCTTAAGCTCGGCAGTTCTAAAACATCAGCCACTGAGTGAGGGAAAGATGAGGCTTTCTACACCTGTCAAGAGTTACAGGCTCAGAAATTCATAGGGGCAATTCCCCCCTGTCCTACAAGGACACTATGCATCAGCAGTGACTCAATGGCAGGGAGATTAAGTTGACATTATCTGTTTTAGAAAATGTTTCTGGTTATTCAATAAAGTAAGGCAGGTGCAGCCATGTCACACAGGGTTAGCTTAGATAGCACAATAGTGTCCACTCACTCATTAGCTCAGTGTGTCTGGAACCCCAATGTGTATTTCCACATGGGACAAATCAAGTTGAAGACACTGGGGATTCCTGCATTTTTCAGCAAGGCTTGAAATTGGAAGTTCTAAAAAAGCGTCAAAGTTCCCATTTGTATAACTCTCACACAGACACACACACAGAGAGAGAGAGAGAGAGAGAGAGAGAGAGAGAGAGAGAGAGAGAGAGAGAGAGAGAGAGAGAGAGAGAGAAGTGGTGAACTTCACAGAGCGTAGTGGGGACTTCACCGAAAGGGAGGGTTGATAGGACTGAACAGGGTTGGGATGGGTCTTGTTCTATCCATTTGAAAGACTCTAGGCTAAACAGAAATGTCCTGGTGGTATAATAAGTTCAGTGTTGGCCTGCAAACCATCATGCCAGCAGTTCTAAACCCTCCAGTTCCTCCATGGAAGAAAGATGAGGCTTTCTATTTGAGTAAAAAATGACAGTCTCAGAGACTCATTGGGGCATTCTTATTCTGTCCTATAGGGGCACTACGAATTACAATTAACTCAGCGCAGTACACAAATAGCAAGCTGTGCTAATACCGTTCCAGATAGACAGTGGTGTTTCAGGGAAGGCCCCAGTGGGATATTGGTTTGAACTGGCTCCTGTCCCTGAGCAAAGATGAGGCTTTCAGGTTGGTAAAATTACTTCTGTGGGATTTTCTAGAACCAGAGATGCTCTGAATCCCAGACTGGAGAGAATGTTATGGTCATTACCCTTGTATGCATTATTTTGGCTGAGCCTCTTCCCCATCCTGTGTCAGGGAACACCCAGTGCTCCCTTCTCAGCCCCGATACACGGTGTTGCCAAAATAGTTCACAGACGTTAAGCAATCTGCTCAAGGTCACGTGGCTTAAGGTCAGTAACAGAACCAGACAATGAAATGCAAGAAAACTGACTCCTATGCCCAGACCTGGGAAAAATCTAACCCTCTGACAGAGCTGGGTAGATGCCCCTAAACATCTGTCTGCTGTGTTTGTATGGGTGTGTATCTACATGTGTATGTTTGGTTTATTTGTCATCAATATAATTAGAGTAATTTCTATGCAATTAAACCGAGGTTGGTGTTTTAAAATGTGCACAGGTGCCTTTATGAACTATCATGGTTTACTTTCTTTCATTGGGGGGCACCTCCAAGGTTCAGACCTCTTCACTCCCCAGGTGAGGTTCTACATTCAGACCAGAATCAGAGGAAAGGATTGTCCAGAAAGTATCAGTTCACTGAATGAGGTTCTTTTCTAAAGGAAGCCAAAATGGCCCTTAAACTCATGGTCATCAAGTCAATAGTAGCTCATAGTGAGATACCCTGTTGAACAGGATCCTAGGGTACAGGGTACCTCTGTCCCTGTGAGTTTCCAAGATTAACTCTATGGAAGCAGAAAGCACCATCTTTCTGCCACGGGGCTGATGGTGGTATCAAACTACTGGCCTTTGGGAAGTCAGTTCAAATTGTAACCACTATGCCACAAAGGCCCTTAGTCAATCTAAAACATTTGGCAAAGTGTTGAGCCAGACAATAAATACTGCAAATGGCTGACCACCACCAACACCACCACCAAAACCACCACCAAAACCACCACCACCAACAACACCAACACCACCACTGGCTGCCTTTCTGATAGGGTCTTCTGCTATTGGCTGGTCCTCTGTTGTGGCCCTCCTTTCAGGGATGCACATTCTGGCACTTTTATCAACCACGTCCTGGTGCCCCAGATTTCATGCTGTGCTCTTGTTCCAGAACACAAACTCGAGGCTATTTGGTCATTGTGAGCATAATGTAAACATTCTTCCCCTAGCCACTTCATTCACTCCATCATCTTGGCTCTCATCCATTGGTAAGGAAATGTGTCTTAGTCTGCCCTTCCCCTTCCTTTGTGCTGAGGAGGTACAAAGGAAAAACTTGTCTCTACTTCTCTTTTGCAGGACAACTTCTGCTATATCCCTCCATTATCACGTCATTTCCATTGGCCGGTCTCTGCGTAGCTAAAACTTTTCATCACTATTAATTAGCTTTAGTGATATAATGGGTTACTGCTACCACCAGGCAAGAAGTTCAAACCCACCAGCCTCTCCACAGAAGAAAGAGGAGGTGTTTTGCTCCACTAAATATTTACAGCTCCAGAAACCCACGGAGGCAGTTTTACTCTGCTCTATGGTCTCACTATGAGTTGGAATCAATTAAATGGCAGTGAGTTTGTTTGCTGTGGTTTGGTTTGATTTGGTTTTCTACCATCGTGTTGTCAACTCTAAGATGGGTAAGAATAAGACACAGACTCCAGAGCCCTCTATCTTGTGTCCCCCAGGTTTTGCACTCAACAGTGACTTGTCTTGCACTTCTTCTTCCTGCAGCTCTGCCTTTTTACCTGAGGCGCCAGGTACTAGTGCCGAGTAACAAAGTCCCCTAACACAGTGACTTAAAACACCAGTCATTTTCTCATGCTGACAGATTCTGTGGGTCAGAAATTACCTAAGATTGTTGATTACTCAACGGATTTGTTGAAGAACTGTGGCAAGAACAGATTGTCGTACATGATAGTGACTTGATGGTTGCATCATGATGGTTCCTTCATTCACATATCTGCCTCCCCTCTGCCCGCCTAGGCTAGGAGGACTGTCAGTCGCATATCTACAGGTGGTCTCTCTATGTAGCTCAAGCTTCTTTGCAGCAGCACCATAGTGAACACAGTATCATTGGATGCCTTACAAGGCAGCTGAAGGCTCATGTCCAAGTAAATAACGCAGCAACTGCACGGCCTGGACATCAGCATCACTTACTTACATTGTCATCTATTGTTTGAAGCTGACACCAGAACTCATCTACAAATAGAAAGGACCCAGATCCGACCTTATGTTGGGAGGAGTGTCTGCATTATGTGGCAGAGAGAGGTCATGAAACAGTTTCTCTTACAGCCCCCCCCCCATGGAACAGTTATCTAAGGTTAGTGAGAAATTTCAGGCTCCCACAAGAGAACGTCCGCCTGCATTTTTAAAGTGGCAGATGGAACCATATGGGCTTTATAGCCCTATCGACCTGGAGGCCCCCGGGAATAGGAGGCAATAAATATTGCGCGCTTCAGACGTGAAAAAGAAGTAGGAAGGAATTGAAAGGAAACATCTTAGTGATTTGGTAGATTGGCTTATCTGGTGTATAACAAAAGCGATAACCCTACCACGACAGAAGCAAAGACACAAGGTAAAATACTAGTAATTGCCATGAGAGACCCCAGCGGCTAAGGGAAAGGAGATCATGACCCACTCCCAGAGAGACTGACCTGTGGGCACCGCCAAGCCCTGAGGAAGGATCAATGTGCCTACTACAGAAAAGAAAGACATTGGAAAAATCAGTGCATTGAGAACCACAGGATAGTTGACGATTCTTCCACTATAGAGGACAGGCCTCATCCTCACCTAGAAAATCCCAAGCGAGAGACAATAATGCTTGAAGAAGCTGAATGAAGGTGCCAGGGCTCTGATTCACTTGGCCCCCAGGATCCCATGCTAACACTCCAAGCGGGGGACCAGCTAATAAATTTCTTGGTGGACACAGGGGCCATCTTCTCAGGTTCAAAAGGAGAACAGGCACATTGTCAAAGGAAAGATTTGAATTCCTGTCAGCTTACGATTGCTTCCAAAGAAAAGTCACACCAGAAGGTTTGCATGGAGGTTGGTGCACTTCCCAAGAGATCAAGATAAAAAATATCTATCTGCCCTTTGTCCAAGTTACCCACATGCTTTTCATGGCATGGGCTCCTGGCTTGGCTGTTGAGCCAGTGAAATTGTTTTAGCAGGAGATGACGTGGTCGTTGGCCGGTGGCCATCAGCGGAAAGACAAAATCCCCACAGCGGGCTTCCAGTTTCAATACAGAGACACCTATAACACCTCTTGGACATTATCGTTGCCTGGGCTCAGAATCGCCACCCCAGATCTAGAATGCACCAGACAGGTACACACTACTTGAATCAGGCTCTGGTTAGCCCCTCTTGATCACTTAGTGACAAGGGAATCTGGACAATGGAGTACCTTTACTTTCCAGATAAGAAAGCTCACTCAAAAAGACACAGGTGTTGACCCACAGGCACACATCTGGATTAAAAAAAAAACCATATTCACAACCAGTGTCTAGAGCCAGAGCTCTGAACCCCACTTGCCTGTGACCCACTGAACACTCTCTCATGGACCCTCTGATCAGATATTACCCCCGTAACCCCTGCCTCCAGAGATTTTATTTCAGAGGATGGCACTGAATCTCCACGCTGGGAAGGGGCATATCTGATCAGAGCACACGGAGAAGATGAAGGAGGTGGAGAGGACTATGAAGCACATCCTGGCACACGAGGCCTTGAGGATGATGTTCCCACTCAGAGAAGCCAGTCCACATAGAAGACCACATGGTCAGCCACACGATAAGACACGAGGTCCCTCAAAGACCCTTAGCCTTAGAGGGGACAACACTTGAGACACATGGTGGGAATGGCGCCTGAACTGATCCGCCACACTGAGGCATAAAACTAAGGGTGTGCAGCAGAGGAGCAAGGACACGGAGCAGCAAAGTCCCTAGGGTATGCTAAAGGTGGACTTGGGGTACAGGAGTTGGTGTCCCAACAGACTGGATTAGAAAACACCCCTAAAGTCCAATAAACAGTCCTAGAACTGACTGAACTTTTCTTTCTTGTCGAGTTTTGTTTTCTGTTATTGTCATTGGATTTTTGCTGTTTTGTTTCTTTTGGTGCTTGGTTTTCCTCTGTCTTGTTTTTGTGCACGTTATTACCTCTACTGTATGTCTGAAAAGAGACGCTGGATGAACAATCTGCAGGAGAGAAACGGGACCAACACATCTGGGGGGCCATGGCAGAGGGGGAGTTGTGGGGAAAGGAAGTGGTGTTAGGAAACCCAGAGACAAGGGAACAACAAGTGATGCAAATCCGTAGTGAGGGTGATGTAGGAGGCCTGCTAGGGCGTGATCAAGGGTAATGGAACCAAGAGGAATCCCACGGACAGGCTAGTCAGTTCAAACCCCCGACCTTGCGATTAGCAGCTTAAATCATAGTCCACTACACCACCTGGGCTCCTAATGATATAATAAGAGGTACTATGGTTAAATCTCTCGTGAGAGAGTTATACCTCAGTCCTTGGCTTCGCACAGAAAGAATTCACTCTGAAACCTGGATTGTGATCCAAGTGATGTTTTTGAGAGAAGTTTCAGGTTTACACAGGCACCTCAGAGCCCCTCACCTCCGCACAGCCTACCTAGATAGAAGCTGCTGGAGAGAAAGTCACTCAGTGGGCTCAGGGATCCTGCCTTTTCTTTCTTCCTTTTTTTTTAGTCTTTTTATTAGGGGTTCATACTACTCTTATCACAATCCATATATACATCACTTGTGTAAAGCACATTTGTACATTCATTTATCCTCATTATTCTCAAAACATTTGCTCTCCACTTAAGCCCCTGGCATCAAGTCCTCATTTTTTCCCCTCATTCCCCGCTCCCCCATCCCTCATGAACCATTGATAATTTGTGAGTAGTGATACTGGGAGGGTAGAGGGAGGGTGGATTGGAAAGAGGGAACCAATTACAAGTATCTACATGTGACATCCTCCCTGGGGGGCGGCCAACAGAAAAGTGGGTGAAGGGAGACATTGGAGAGGTCAAGATCCTGCATTTTCAATTCCTCCATAGGGAGGCATGGTTGACAGTCCTGGTCAACCCCATTGACTGGATTGAATTTACCTGGCCCAGATGAACCAATACAGGTGTAATGCCAACCTAGGTGTACCACCCCTTCCTGGCCGGAAGTTTGAACCTGAGCATATGTAATGGATGACCCAGTCCCTATGCTAAGCTACCTAACAGTACCTAGCAGTACCTAGCAGTTTCAGCACACCAGCCACCAATCCAAGAGAGAAAGAGGAGGCTTTCTGCTCCCATGGACTTACAGTGTTCAAAGTGCCAGGGAGCAGTTCCATGCCTCCTATGATTAGGATCCAGGAGGGTGAGGGTGGAGTTGGTTGAGACCTGGCTTCAGGGCATTTCCCAGAAGGGCTTCCTGCAGTGGCTCTGCCTTCAGGAATGTCTGATGACCTTGAGGGCAGCAAAGTCCTAAACACACTCGGGCAGTGGTTCTCAACCTTCCTAACACAGGTCCTCTTATTGTGGTGACACCCTGACCTTTAAATGATTTTCTTGCTACTTCATCACTGTAATTTTGCTACAGTTATGAATTGGGCGAGCCCTGTGAAAGGCTCATATGACTCCCAAAGGGGTCAAAACCCACAGGTTGAGAACCACTGCACTAAGGGTTCCCCTCCCAGGCAGCCCTACCAGTGTCTGGTGTGTATAGTTCTGTGAGGTGAGAGAAATGGACTTAGTGTCTGCTTCTGGTGACAGTTGATGTGGGTGGGCTTTCTCCCTATGTCAAGTCCCTCTCAAGCCATTTGTCACCACAACAGAGGGAGCCATGCACATAAAGCAAGAAGAGGAGGCAGCACAGCAGGACAGTAAGCAGAACAAAGATTGAGTAAGCACAATTCACTTCAATCATGAATCGGGTCCCCTTGAGATTTGTGGAAGACCCCAGTCTAATGACATTAGATGAGGTTTATGGATTGAGTGAAGGAACCCTCTTGGCTCCCCTCAGCCCCTATTGTGCTTTCCCATTGACCCTGACCCTTGCATCGTGATCGGTCCTTATTCCAGCATGATGGTTGGTTTCATAATTACAGCATATGGGAATGTGTTAGTCGATAGGTTATACAGGCAAGCCTCTGTAATGGGTAAGTGAGGAGGTGATTTGGGCTCGCTCATGCAGACCTCTAGTTGTCCTTGACATGACTGGTGGAATGGATTGTGTGAAGTTCTTTGAGATTGGTGTTCAGACCTGATGGGTCATCCAGGCAGGCCTCTAGCTGATCCTGGCAGTACCCTAGTTTAAGAAAACAGAATGTTAGGCATTTAAGTCATATTTGAGCTTATATTTTGAGCAATAGGTTGTGGCTCTCAGTGAGAGCCTATGTGGAGAGCCTATATTCATTTTGAGGGGCCACAGATTCAGCCGCCATTGAGTTCTTTCCTACTGCTGACTGGGAGTGGAAAGCTTGGCCCTCAGGCAGTGTGTTTGCGTCCACTCCCCGGGCCAGACTCAGAGATATACAGTCGTGTGCACATCCCACTGAAGGTCCCGCTCATGCTCTCACAGGCCCTCCTGAAACTCCATGAATTGATCTGTCTTCAGTCACAGTTTTGTGACAAAGCTGTTTGTTTTCCATGTCTTATTTAAGCTTTCAGGAGCCCAGGTGGTAATGCTGGATAGTGTTGGACTATTAAGAGCAAGGTCGCTGGTTCAAAGCCACTAGTCATTCCACAGGAGAAAGATGAGGTTATCACATCCTGTAAAGGTAGCAACTTCAGAATCCCTACACAGAGTCATTATGAGTCAGAGTCAGCAGGACAGGATGGGTGTCATTTTATTTAAGTAACTGTGATTGTGGGTCCTTCTGACACCATTGTGGCCTCATGCGGATGCTCTCCTTCATCCAGAACATCGGTTTTTGCCTTTTTCTTGTGTAAAACTTAGCAAAGGAGTTCCTAATATAATATAGTTAAATTGGGAGTCGTTTTCCCCTAAAACAAAGTAAATACACAAATAGAAATGAGACTATGGTGCTAATAACCAGTTGGAGAGTTGAGAGAGCTGAACTCTCAATCCTGATAGAAACCCATTGTGACTTTGAGCACCTGCTCAAGGTCATTCACAGCCTATGAGGTTGAGTTGAGTCAGACACAAAACAGATGTCTTGGGGAGTAATTGTGTGCATTAAGTAAACAATTTCTCTTTCTAAAGATTCTATCTAAAGCTTACTTTAAATAGTTAGTTTTCCCCTGGGCAAGGGAAAGGTCAGGGAGCTTAACCCCCTAGTATCCACCCCCTCTCAGCATTCATCATGTTAGGCCAGAGGAGCCAAATCACACTCACTACCCAGGGAGTGCTGCTTCCAAAAGCACATTGCCTGTGCTGGGGCAGAGGGTAGGTTCCCGGACCATAAATGCTCACGGAGTGGAACCAGAGAGCTCAGCCCCCAGCTTCCCGAGGGAGCAGCTGTGGTGGTTCACTTCTGGATGAATGTGTTTAGGCAAATGCCAAGGGCATGACTTGGGCAGCACGAAAAGCAGATGTGCAGAGGTTGTTTCCTGCATTCCAGAAGTTCACACACTCTCCGGAGGCTCCTTGGCTCAATGGCAGGAAGTCATTGGTGGCTTCCACCTTCAATCCCAAAAGGCCACTGCCATCAAGTGGATTCCAACCACAGTGACCCTATATGGAGTGTTCAAGACTGTAAATCTTCATGGGAGCCAGCAGTCTCATTGTCCCCCTTCGGACAGGGAGCTAGCAGCCCGTTTTGCCACCAGGGCTCCTTTCTGTCTAATTCTGGATCCAGTCCCTCCAAATATCCTGTCCTGCCCTTGTCTAGGCTTCTTAAATGCTTTCCATGCTGCTTATGTTGGTCTGGGTGCATTAGAGAAACAAATCCACAGAAACTCATATGTATAAGAGAGAGTTTTATGTAAAGAGTGAGTGCACATCAAGAAAACATGCCTGCATTTGCTTATGCACCTGCTTTGTCTTCAGTGATCATGTCAGGGTAAGCTGGTGTGCTTCTTCCATGTGGGCTTTGTTGCTTCTTAGCTAGATGGCCTCTTGTTTATCTTCTAGCCTTAAAGACCCCAGACGCTATATCTTTTGATAGCCGGGCACCATGGTGCTTAGCCACTACACCACCAGGGTTAATTAGCATGTGATTTAGCTCCTGCCATTCACACTAGATGCTCAAAATAGCACGAAACCAGGTTTCTCCTTTGTGGCCACACCAGGTACTGACAGAACCAAGAACAGAGACACGCTTAGTTATATATCTTGACTATCATTTGCATATTATATGCCAGGCAATCTGTAAGCCTTTGCTCCCCTGACCTCTCACAGCCTCGGTAAAATGAAGCTAATAAAAGTAGTGATCTCACAAGCTTAGTAGGAGACTAAACAACTCACGTAATGCTACACAGCCCATCAACCAGGAGGCGAGATGAGGCAGTCTGCGGCTGCTGAACCCACACCCTTCAGAACACCTCCATTAAAATGACTGAGGGCTATGGGGAACCAGACAGAAGCAGGTTCACACCCCAGATTTAGTCAATTAAACTGCCTATTGTGCCTGACCCTTTTATCTCCGATCTTAGAAATGGGGTTAACAACAAAACACTGTAAAAGAAATGTCCAGCAGGTGCCAGGCACATGATTAAAAAACAAAAAATAAATCACTTAAGTTGAAATTCTAACTCCTGGAAACCCCTCACATGCGTGCAGAGAAGGATTGAGCCCCATATGGTGTTTCCAGTGCCCCCACCCTTCCCACCTAAAATGAGCATTTGATATGGTAATGCCTGGATTGTTCCAAGCCCAAGACTGTGGAGAACTGAAGGAAAACCCAGCATTATGAATCTTTGAGCACAGCCCTGCTGGGAAACCGCCCTGCAGCCACTTACTGTTGATGGCTGGAGGAGGGACAGGGGTTGGGAGAAGAACGGGAACTGAATGTGACACATAAGCAGGGGTGGCCTACATTCCATAAAGGGAAAAGCTCAAGGTCTGCTTTTCTGGTGCCGGAAAGTTAGAACCCATCCGATGCAGTTGAAAAGGTGTGTGTGTGTAAGGGGGGATGGGGGGTAGGGGGTAGGGGCGGTGAGTCCAAAGGATGAACTCCATCTGCAATTGTGTCACCAACTGCTTTCCCCTGCTAGCCACACAATATTTGTGGCTGGCCTGCCCGGCTTTTGTTATCAAGCCCAGAGAGGGCAAGAGACTAGCTCAAAGTCACACTGCAAGTTGGCAGCAGAGTCAGGCCGAGAACTCGGGATGCTTAGAAAGTTTCACACAGACCTGAGAAAGTACCAAGGGAAGACCTGTTCGCTAACTGGGCAGCACTCACTGCATGCCAGCGCTGCTCCAGTGCTCCAGCCAGGGCATTGCTCCCTGTGTCTGTGTGTCTTCAGTCATACACACAGGTGATGAATTGGCTTTTAATAGCATGCTTGGAAGGTTGAATCCACCCAGCAGCACCTAGAAAGAAAGGTCTGCCAATCTACTTCAGACCAAGCAGCATTTGAAGATCCTGGGGAGCACAGTTCTGCTCGGACACACAAGGGGGCCAGGAGTTGAAGTTGATTCCATGATGTAGTTGCTCCACGGTTACTGGTTGTAGCTATACCTAGAGTCACAACCACATTCATGTTTATATCTCTTCACTCCATGGGGTGTTCATGGCTGCAACTCTTCTGAAGCAGACCACAAAAATTTTTTTAAGGGGCCTCAGGATAGGTTTGAACTGCCAACCTTTTGGTTTGTAGTTGATTGCTAAACAACTTGTGCCATGCAGAGTGTTAAGCTCAGAAACTCAGTCGGTGCTTGATGATCTCAGTTGGAATTATAGAGAGGGTCAGTGATGACCCATTGACTGCTGGGTAATTGTTGATGTAGTCTCCCTGTGCAGACATGTAAAGTACCTGAAAACTTAAAATCCAACTCATCAAGTGCATTATCCTGCCGTGCTCCAGCCCAGCAGCGTGCTCTGCAGGGGACATTTGACCATGCCTGGAGACATTCTGAAGAAGGGAGTCGCACTGTCATCTAGTAGCTTGAGACCAGGGATGCTCGCTTAGCATCCTGGTGCAGTGAACAAGACGGCCCTACAACAATGATGTTGCCCAAAATTTCAGCAGTGCTGCCACTGGGAAAATGGTCTAGTCCAAGCCCTAACTTCGTAGAGGAAGAAAGCCAATCCAGAGCAGCTAAGTGGCCTGCTATGGGTTGCACAGTCTGATTCCAAGCCCAGTACTCCATGCAAAGCTCTGTTACCACATCCAAAATTAAACAGCAACACCTGCCCAAAGGCCTCTTCGTTTGAGGACCAAGTAAGACAGTAAATGAGAAAGCCCTTTGACAAATGCAGCATGCTGCACAAATATGAGATTTTACTACCCAGGATATATTAATATATGTAAATAGATCTTGTACTAGGTCAGTTAATTTTCTAACTGCTCTATCTGAGGTTTCAGATGGCAGCACCTCGGTCCAACCCAGTAAAGGTCTCCTGTGCAGGCTGAGCAGCCCTGGAAAACGTCATGCCTGGCTTCTCAACCCCTCAGCTAATCTCCAAGTGATTAATAAGGGCTCTATGTGTGCCTCCCAGCTGACAGATGCTAGACTATCAATGCATTCATATCATCTCCTTGATGCCTGAGGAGGAATATAGTTTAATGTGTAAGAGAAGCCATGAATATCTCCTTCTCACAACTGTGCAGCAAATGAGATCTCCCAGTCTGATTTTTCAGCCCTCCTGTCTTTGTAGGTGAAGTAGATGGTCCATTTCACGTCGTCTCAAGTCTCTGCACATTGCAGGCCAACATTGTGATACAGGGTGCAGCTGTGGGGCTTAGTAGACAAAGCCCCCACCCGGACCCCTGCCCCCAAAGATCGTTGGTCACCCTGCACAATGCAGGTCCAGGCCGGGCTCCACAATGCAAGGCGATCAACCCTGACCCTCCAGTGTGGCCGTCCTCACACGCTCCCACATCCACCTAGAAGGACTGCAGATGAGAGATTTAGGAAGCAACCTGCTTCATCTGCCTCCATCCCCAGAGTGACAGAGCAGCTGTAACTGATGAGGCAGGATGCAGCCTCGTTCCCAGTCCCCACCCTTTCTGGGAAAGCAGGGCTGTCTGGCACCTCATCCAAGGCCTTTCCCCTGTGATCTCATTATTGAGGAGCTGCTCTTCTACCGTCCACCTCCGTCACCTCATCTAAACACGGGGGAGATTATTACATCTTATTTGCTGCTTCTTCCCTGAGTCCATCCCAGGAGCTCCCTGAACAGATCACCAATCACTTCTCATTATACCTGCAGCAGCCTTCAGATAATGCTGAAAAGAGACAGGCGCCTCCCCTGCTGCTGCCAGGCTCCAGTGCACATGTGCACACACATTGTACAGGCACACTCTCATGTACACACACACATGCACACACGTGTGCACAAACTTTGTTAAGAGGTGGGAATTCTGCCCATTTTTGCCTCTAATATTGCAATCAGAGAGTGATAGAATAATGAAAGATGAAGGTGGATGAAGGAAGATCTATTTATTCCCTTACTTGTTACATAAACCATCAGGGCTCTTTTTTTCCGTGCAAAAACACCACCACCAACAACAACACCAATAAAGTAGCTGTCATGTATGTAGCACTGCCCTATTCAAGGCGGTGCTGAGTATGTCAGGAGGATTCTCTCTAAAGCACAGCTCTGAGGAAGTCTGTCTCCTTTGCCCTTTTACACAAGCAGGGAGAGGAGCCTGCAGGAGGCTCTGTGAGTTGGGTGAAGCCACACGATGAGTGAGGAGACCGAGGGTGAAGCCAGGGGAGTGAGAGCCCAGAGTTCACCACTTCACCACCATGCTGGTGTACACAATCGTTGAAAGGGTGGCTACCAAGAGCAGGACAGAAAAAAACTAAAGCATGTAACTTGTGGTTTTAGCTCTGGCTTACTTCCAAAATGAATTGTTGTTATTGTTCTAGAAAGCTTTATACCTCTATAAAAACAAAATACTGGGAGGGAGGGGGGAAAAAAGGACCTGATGCAAAGGGCTTAAGTGGAGAGCAAATGCTTTGAGAATGATTGGGGCAGGGAATGTGCAGATGTGCTTTATACAATTGATGTATGTATATGTATGGATTGTGATAAGAGTTGTATGAGCCCTAATAAAATATTTTTTTAAAAAATACTACTGCTGTCCAGCACCTTCAGACTCAAGCCAGAGGAGAGCTCTCCCAGTGGACTTCCAGAGCTGTAAATCTTCACAGAAACAGAGTACCTCCTGCAGAGCAGCTGGATGGTTCAAGCCAGCAACCTGGAAGTTAACAAGTGCTTCCCTTGTACCTGTAATACCTGTATAAAGGGTACTAAATATGAACTACTCCTGGTTTGTGATTTTAAATTGAATTATTGTGCCTGGAACATTTTTTTTCAATAGCTAAGAATGGTGAAATCAGACTCCTTTAGATGTTATGATAAGAATACACACTGCACAGGGCTTGGACCCAACCCATTTTAATTCAAAGGAAGGCAGATTTATTTTCTTCTGCTTCCCAGAAGGTTCCTCAGCAGAACGTGTGTTAAACAAAACTGCTTAGATATGGAAAAGAGCAATCTCTTCTTGGGAAGGTTCTGGTAGAAGGGGCTTTGGTTATATATCCAGCTCAACCCAGCCCCAGAGGCCTTGTCATGTTTTATTTTGTTTTGCCCTTGACACTGATTGTCTTGGGGACTGTGGTCCCCGAGCAATGGCCAAGAAGTCAGGTCTTCTTTATGTAAATCCACAAATATCGCCTACTATGATTTTCAGTGCCAATGGTAAGCCCCACCAAGTGGCTGCAACATGCCCCTGAGCAGACACGTCGAAGCAGATGAGAGCATGGGACAGCATTTAAGAGAATGGTAGGCTGGTCCTTGACTTAGGTGTTTGGCCTCTCCTCAGAAATCATTTGTGACACTGACTGGCTGCAGTCATGGGTCTCATTAAGAACAAGTCTATCTTTACCAAAGAAAACTGCAAGGTAGGAGGACTTTCAGCTCCAGCTACATATGTCCCCAAACTTACTTACCTATTGTCCTGTTTTCAGAAAAAAAAAAATTTACTCAGTGCCTCCCCGGCAAATAAAAACTTTGCTACTACAACCCACGATCCCAGATAAAGTGTAAGTATCTGCTTTGGCAGCTTCCCTGGATCGAGCTGCTCCAGAAGCTTTCACAATAGCCTAGTCTGTTCTTCAGAAAGAAGCTACCCCTGAAACCTCAGTGGCTTAAAATCTAGAAGTTCATTTCTTGTTCATGCAAATTCTGACACTAGAAGGGAAATTCTACAGGGTGTTTGTCCTGCACACAGTCACTCAGTGATTCAGGCTGCTTCACATATATGATACAATGTGACTGGGAGAAGTATCATTTCATTAAATTATCATTAAATTATCAGTCACATTGTATCATTGTCTATAATCTTGCTACTCTAATATCAAATTTAAAATAAGGAATATATTTAAGCTCCATATCCATAAGCATTTGGATCATTAAATCTCTTTGGACACTATTACTTAAAAAAGAAAAAAAACTCTGTCCAATTATTTTCAGCACAGAGAAGTTTCCAGTGTTTGCAGCTTAGTATTTAATTGCTTTTTCTCTTCTTCTTTTGCATTGGTGAAACATTTTGAGCTTATAATAATTTCAAAATAAATTTTTTCAGAGCCTCCAGGCATTCACTGTGTAATGATCATTTAAAAGATTTCTTGGTTAGAGGGTTCTCAAAAGAATAAAAAGCTTGTCCGCATCCCTGGTCATTTCTATATTCAAAAGATGAAATTGCTCATTAAATGTTACAAGTCAATTTCTTTCTTCAGCCGAACTGCCCATTTTAGCAAAGATTCCATCACTGAATTAAGCAAATGGTTCTACATTTCAAAGTCAACAGCGATACTCTTTTCCCTTTAACACGAGCATCTTAAATAGCTCCAAAAGCAGTCGCGCTCTTTATTATGCCTTTTCCTGAGAAAGCTGTTTTGTTGTTTATCTTATTTATTCATTTAGACTTTCATTTTAAGATTTGTGTATTTTAAGTTCTGCCAGTCAGGACATTTTAAATGGAGCCATATTTTTTTTGCACTTTGTCTTTTAAAATATAATGAGGTTGATCAGTACATTCCATAATAAAATATGAAGTCTTCCTATTTCTGTTGTTTGTAATTTCCCTAAGGATAACTGTTAATATAGTAAAACCAAAAAAAAACTCATAATGAATTACATTTGGTTTACTGGGGGTTGTGGCCAACCTTTTGATAGAAAAGCCCAGCGACTCCCTTCTGCATCTCCTTTCCCAACCAAACCCAGGTGGTTTGAGGCTGGAAGGAAGAAAGAGGCTGGGCTGCTAGGGCAGGGTGGGGAAGGGATAACCTTGCAGATTATTTCAAATTCTACCCTGATGGCAGAAGGTTATCCAAATGAAATAGCTAGAGGTTCACTTCCTTAGGAAACGATTAAAATGAATTTGTCCCTTAGAAAAGCCAAAGGAAAAAGTCATTATTAATTTAGGCAATTAAAGAACTTTGAAAGCCATGTCTAGTACATAAAAAAGCACCTGTCCCTAGAGCCCATCGGCCTAGGAAAAAGGAATTTTTATACCATGTAAAATAAAGGAAGGTCATTTCTTAGACTTGCTCAACAGAAGATTGTCATTTTTAAATGGTTACTTTAATGAGAAGCTGGGTTTTCGTAAAAAGTGAATGCTTGAGTGAGTTTGAAAAGAAATTTCAAAATGAGATGCATGTTCTGTCCATGGCGGCATTTCCAGAGGAGTCTGTGTTCCCATGACTGCTCTCGCCCTGTCTCGTGCCTTCTGGGAAACTCAAAGCTTGGTGCCCACATCTAGTCTCTCTGACTTTCTTGGCAGCTTTTGAAAGGTGTTGAGTCTGTTGGATCTGCTGCACAGAGACAGCATGCAAGTGGACCCTTCCCAGATTCCTCATAGAGCAGCTCCCCAGTGTAAAGCTGTGGGTGAGGTTTGATGACCTTTGCCCCTTCTGCATCCCACATTCTTTGACAGACCCAAGCACTCCCCTGAGGCATTACTGGAGAAGCAGCTACCCCATAGTTTCCGGATGGTGGGTATCAGCCTAGTGTGCTCATTGGACTCGCCAGAGAGCTTTCCAAAAGACATCTTTGTCCCATCTCCACTGAGTCTAATTTGATTGGCCTGGAATTCAGTCTAGGTGCTTGGATTTTTTTTCTCTCTCTTAAGTTTTTATTGTGAATTGGGTGAAGATTTACCAAGATCATCAGTTTTCTATTCAACAATTCATACACATTGTGTTTTGTGCCACTTATTGCAATCTTCACAATATAATATCACTTATTCCACTTCCTACTTGTGTCTTCTATTTCCATTCCTCCTCCCTTCCTACCCTTCTGAACTTGATCCTTGGATTAATACTGCCCTTTTGAGATTAAATGGTTTGCTATTTTAAGGTTGTGTTATTGCTCCCATTATAGACCGATCTATTCTTTGGCTGAATATTGAGCCGCAGGTATGGGTTCATTTTCAGACTTAGTGAATAAGGACCATAGTTTCAGAGGTTCCGTTAGTCCCTATCCAGCCAATAAACCTGGTCTCTTTTATGACTGTGAATTTTGATTCACCTTCTAGGACCTTTTGATGTGAGCCCTTTCAAAGAAGTTGGAATTGATAGTTGGAAATCATCTAGTTATTCTGTGCTCAGAGTCATGAAGTCTAATGTTCATGTGGTCCATTCACCACTCTTCTTTCCTCCAGAGTGAGAGTGACAATACTTGTCCCCTAGATGGCCACTTGTGTGCTTCTAAGATCCGGCTGCTACTCAGCAGCGTGGATGTCGACCATTGTCTTTATAGTCTAGGTTATGACAATTGACCTTGGCGTCCCTTATAACTATAATCCTCAGCCCCCAAGCCCAGTAAAGTACTCTCTCCAGTTGTTTGGTTATGCCTAAGAAGTTTTTATAACTTCATCCTCTGCGTGCTCCAGAATATTCAATTCCCTGGATGATCAGACTGCTCAGTCAGGGCTCAGAATCTTGGTGTTAAGGCTCCTGGTGAGAACATGGTACATCAGACACAAAGTAGAGGCTAGAGGATGGGCAGAAGGTGATCATACTGGGTCTAACAAGGAAAGAAAAGGAAATGAAGGATATAAGAAATTAAAAGCAAGAGCATAAATAGATACAAATACACAGATGTCCCTTGCAATATTATTCCCAATCTCGCAAATGTGTAAACAGTCTAAATACCCATCAACAGATGAATGGATAAGTCAACCATGTTGCCTATGGTATATACAATGGACTACTACTCAGCCATAAAGAGAAATGAAGTCCTGACACAGCCTACAAGAGAAATGAACCTCATAAGCATTATGCTGAGTGAAATAAATCAGCTTCAAAAGGGACAAATTTTGTTTAATTCCACTTACATGAACTATCTAGACTAGGAAAATGAATAGAGACAAACATCTATCAATTGTTTCCAGGGATAGGTAGGAAGGTAAGTATGGTTGTTATAGAATTTCATGTCAATTGGATACATAAGTGGGGTGGAGTATTTCTTATACCTATATGAGTGACCTTGGATTCATTTCTCTAGTCAACACAGCCTAACACAGTAGGGCCTGGAGGGGAAGTGCCAGCCCTGAGACGATACTGAGCTTCCATAAGGGTGATGGCATAATTTTGAAATGGGTAAGGATGATATATGAACAACATGCAGAATGCCACTTAACTATAATCCTGTAGAGTGTGGAAGTGTCGAATGTTTTGATGCATGTATATTTAGTACAATTTTTAAAGAGTGTATGCAAAAGAGCAATATGGCAAGTCTGCGTTACCATTTGCTGTTGCTCAGCTAAAAGCGATTCGGGCCTATGTAGTCCAATGGGAACCGCAGAGGCTCAGGAGAAAAGCTGGTACCATCTCAAACTAAGACTTGTCTGACCAAATGCAGAGTCTCTCTTCAAGTAACTGACAGGTCAGAGGCAGCTCATCTCTGCTGCAGAAGCAATTATTTGTCTTAATTCCTAGACCACTGCCACAACCATGCCTTGTTGCCCTCGGTGCCCTCCTTCCCCACCACAATAAGTCACTAGAATGCTGTGCTTCATTAAAAAACAAAAAAAAACCCACCTTCTGTCTCCAGCCTGGCACTGTTGCAGCTTATTTAGCATCGTAACATATGTCATCTGTTTCCCTAAACAATCTAACATGGACATGGCACAATGGGACTGATGATTTAGGCAAATGAGAAACAGCCTGCCCTCCGAACATATACCATGGCATTTGATTGGCTGTCAGTAGATGCTATCGTGTTTCTTCTCCTCTTTCCTGGAAAATAAATACAGAAAAGAAAGAGGACATGAAAAGGGATGCAAGATGTTTAGCTCTGGTCCTTCTAGAAAGTCTAGAAAAAGTATGCGAACCCTGCCTGCCTTTAGATGCCCCACTCACCTGGCAAACAAGGAATGCACACTGACCATGGAGAAGACATCTGGATCTGGGGGGAGGATATAACAATTGCACCCACTAGCAAAGAGCTTCCAGATTTACAGGAGAGCACAGGCCAGGGAGCAGCTCATAAAAAGAACAAGCAGAATCACAAAGGAGGGTGTGCGCCAGCACCACTTCGTCCAGTTGCAGACACATGAAGGAAAAGCTTCCTTTGCTTTGAGTCAAGTTTATGATTTCCGCTGCATCCCTTACCAACATCTTCACAAAGATCTAGGTTCTTGGGTTGTTTCATTCCAGGGCTGACATCTCCTTGGTAAAGCCACACTTTATGGACAGCTCATGGTCCAAGAATTCCACCTATATGTTCTGAAAGGGGCCACGCTAAAACCCCGGGCTCAGACTTTCAGGACTGGGCACAACACAGCAAACCCACCATGGGGACAGCCGGATTTGGTAACACTATCATCTCCATCACAACCTGGAACTGGCAAAGTGATTTTCTTCCACTCACCATCTTTCAATCAATATTTACTCCGCTATTAATTGCTCCCAGGCTCAACATCAGAAAAGTGTTCAAACGTTACTAAATTGTTCATCTAATGGTAGAGGTCTGTACAAGGGATACGAGATGATCAGTGGGTAACGAGAGGGGGATTCACCTTTGCCTTTGGTAGAAAGCCCCTGAGGTTTAGTCACATTGGCAGACTTTCCCTGGAGCAAGCAAATAAAGCTGCTCCCGGCTCAGCTCCATTCATGATCTGGTCTTGCCATGAAACTATCCATGCTTTGTCCCAACCCCACATTCTGGAAACCACAAATGGAAGGAGGTGGATCTTGGGGATACCATTGAAAAGAATGGGAATTACAGAACACTTCATTGTACTCATATGGAACTTATACATAGACCAAGAGATAGGACAAGGTGCGACTGTGAACAGGACAAGGTGATACTGCATGGTTTAAAATCAGAAGAGGTGTGCATCAGGGTTGTATCCTTTCACTGCTCTTATTCCATCTGTATGCTGAGCAATTAATACAAGAAGCTGGTCTATGGGAAAAAGAATATGGTATCAGGGTTAGAGGAAGGCTTATTTAATACCTTGTGATATGCAGATGACACCACCTCTCTTGCTAAAAGCAAGGATGACTTGAAATAATTTCTGATGACAACCAAAGATTGCAGTCTTCAGTATTGGTTGCAACTCACTGTAAGGAACACCAATATCCTCACAACTCCATATCAAGGATAGCACAATCCACATAAAATAGGGAACATCATGACAGATGGAGAAAAATTACATTGTCAAGGAGTCCATTTTTCTCACATCCACAATGATGTTCATGCACCATGTTATACAAAATATTGCATTGGGTAAATCTGTTGCCCAAGATCTCGTCAAAGTGTTGAGGACCAAGAACAGCACCTTGAAGACTAAAGTGGACCTGACCCAAGCCATGGTATTTTCAATCACCTCGTGTACATGTGAAAGTTGGGTAATGAATCAGGGAGATTGAGGAAGAATTTATGTATTTGAACTCCGGTGTTGATAAAGAATATTGAAAAGTACTGTGGACTCAGGTCTGTCTGATTAGGACAGGCTGGATGAACTATCTGGAGGAAAAATGATGGGACAGACAGTTCCGGGGGGACAGACAGATCTGGGGGGGGGGGTAAGGAGGTGGTGTTAATAAACACAGGGACAAGGGAACAACATGGGACCCAAAATGATATTGAGGGGGGAGTGACAGGCCTGATGGGGAACGATCAAGGGTAAGGTTGCGTAGAGAAGAGGTATAGCTGTAGCCCAGGTGGGGACGGAGCATGGTGGTGGGGCAGGAGGAAGGTCAAGGGAGAGGGAGGAAGGAGCTGGGAGTCAAGGGACATTTATGGAGGTCTAGACAAAGACGTGTACATGCAAACATATATATGAGGATGGGGAAATAGATCTAATTGTCTACATTTATAGGTTTAATATTAAGGTGGTGGAAGGACCTTGGGCCTCTACTCAAGCACTCCCTCAATGCATGAATACTTTCATTTATTAAATTGGTACTCTATGATGCTCACTCTCGCGAAACAACTGCTGAAGCCAAAGTGGGTGAACAAGTAAATGTGGTGAAGAGAGCTGATGGTGCCCGGCTATCAAAAGAGATAGTGACTGGGGTCTTAAAGGTTTGAAGATAAACAAGTGGCCATCTAGCTCAGAAGCAACAAAGCCCACATGGAAGAACACACCAGCCTGAGTGAGCGAGTGATCCCAAAGGGATCAGTTATCAGGCATCAAAGAACAAAAAATCATATCATTGACTGCACACCTCCATGATAGGATCGCTGAAGACAAATGGGTGCATAAGCAAATGTGGTGAAGAAAGCTGATGGTGCCCAGCTATCAAAAGAGATAGTGTCTGGGGTCTTAAAGACTTGAAGATAAACAAGCAGCCATCTAGCTCAGAAGCAAAAAAGCCCACATGGGAGAAGCACACCAGCCAGTGTGATCACGAGGTGCCAAAGGGACCAGGTATAAGGCATCATGCAAAAAAAAAAAAAAAAAAGAATGTGTGTGTGTGTATATATATGTATATATGTATATATTTCTATATATACCACATTGAATGAAGGGGGAAGTGCAGAGTGGAGACCCAAGGCCCAAGTGTTGGCCACTGGAGATCCCCTCATAGCGGGGCTTAGGAGAGGAGATGGGTCAGTCAGGGTGCAAGGTAGTACCGACGAAGAGCACAGCTTTCCCCCAGATCTTGGATGCTTCCTCCCCCCAACTACCATGATCCGAATTATGCCTTGCAGGGCTGGATAGGGCAGAGGTTGTACACTGGTACATATGAGGGCTGGAGGCACAGGGAATCCAGGGTGGATGATACCTTCAGGACCAAGGGTGTGAGGGGCGATGCTGGGAGAGTGGAGGGTGAGTGGGTTGGAAGGGGGGAACTGATTACAGGGATCCACATGTGACCTCCCCCCTGGAAGAGGGACGGCAGAGAAGGGGGGTGGGAAGACTCCGGATAGAGCAAGATATGACAAAATAACGATGTATAAATTGCAAAGGGCACATGAGGGAGCGGGGAGCAGGGAGGGAGGGGGAAAAAAAGAGGACCTGATGCAAAGGGCTTAAGTGGAGAGCAAATGCTTTGAGAATGATTGGGGCGGGGAATGTATGGATGTGCTTTATACAATTGATGTATATATATGTATGGATTGTGTTAAGAGTTGTATGAGTCCCTAATAAAATGTAAAAAAAGAAAAGGGAAAAGAAAGAAAGAAAAGAAAATGATTAGGGCAAAGAATGTACAGATGTGCTTTACACAATTGATGTATGTATATGTATGGACTGTGATAAGAGTTGTATGAGCCCCTAATAAAACCTTTAAAACAAAAAAAATGTAAAAAAAGAAAAGAGGAGGAAAAAAAAGAAAATGATTAGGGCAAAGAATGTGCAGATGTGCTTTATACAATTGATGTATGTATATATATGGACTGTAATAAGAGTTGTATGAGCCCCTAATAAATTGTTTTAAAAAAAAAAGAAAGAAAAGTACTGTGGACTGCCAGCAAAACAAATAAATCTATCTTGGAAGACATACATTTAGCCTGCTTCTTAGAAGCCAAGAATGGAAAAACTTCATCGCACCTACTTTGGGCATGTTATCAGGCGAGCGCACTCCTTGGAAAAGGACATCGAGTTTGTTAAAGTGGAGGGGCTTGAAAAAGAGGAAGACTCTTACGGAGATGGATGAACAAAGTGGCTGCTTCAATGGACTAAACCCAATCCAATTCTGAGGACGGCACAGTACTGGGCAGTGTTTGGCTCTGTTGCGCATAGGTTCACTAGGCATCAGAACTTAATAGCATGCGCTTGTTGGACTAGCAGGGATCAGCAAATGCAGCTCAAAGACATATGCAGCACTTAGTGTATGTACAGGTGACTCTGAAATAAAATGAAAATTTCTAAAGGATGTTATTCAGATAACGGGGATTTCATTTGTCTAGAAAATATATTTATGGCTCCAGAATTCTTTTTAAATGCTTGTCAGGGACAGGATTAGGTCTTCCATCTCAAAGGCTTGCCAATCCCTGGTCTAGCCTAATGCTTCTTCCCTGCTCCCGGGCCTTAGTCATTCATTCCTACCGAAATATTCACTACCTGGTTCTTGTAGACCCCAAATTCCTCTACAGTCCCGGGGCCCATGCTCAGTAAATGTTTAAGGATGTTTTTCCATTCTCTCGGGGCGGGGGGGGGGGGGAGGATGAAGATTGAAGAAAAAAATTGTCACTGTTCATATTATTCTCAAATAAGTTCTACATTTCTCAGAAATATGCAAAGTTATGATGCAAAGTCTCTCACCTATAATGGTACCAGGTCTCTGCTGTTTGTTCCACTAAAAGAGGAGAAAGCTGGAAAACAATTGGGCTCACGCTCAGGCAGATCTAGTAGCCAGACTGATCCGAACGGGGAGAAGTGTCTGGCGGTGAAAGTACTCTCTGCTCCTAGCTCTGTTCGCCTTTTCCCAAAGTCTAGTCTCCTTAAGGTGAAATTAAAGAGACCCAGATGGACAAAAATCGGGAACAGTGAACACTGATCACAAGGAGACAGACTGCTGTAGCCTTAAAGCTTTGGAATAGAGCGCTCAGGCACAGAACGACTCAGCATGGAAGGTGGTGACCTCCTTGGCCCGGGAGACATGAAAACAGCTAATAGATCATAAATGGGTGAACAAAAACTATAAAAGGAATTGAAAGAAGACGAAGAACTTTGCTCCGGTGTCAATTATGTGTCAGGCACTCTGTTTGAACTTTGTATCTGTTACTTCATTTAACATCCACCATGGTGCTGAGGAAGATATTGTCATTTGCACTGTGCCCACGAAGCAACTATAGGTGGAAGAAGGGGGACAACATTAAAATGCTATAACTGATGAGTGGGCCTGGTGCTAAAGCTCATCCCTTTTCTATTGGAACATACTGACTCCTTAGCAGGGACCAAGGACAATGTACAAGATTCATTTGTTCATATATGCAAATATCTTGGAGTTTCCACAGACTGGGGTGGACCTGGGGACACAGGGGAGAGTGCCTGTGACACCAGTATCCTGGAAGGCAGTTCCAGCACCTGCTGAGCTCACCACAAGAAGGACTTGCCGAGCCAACACTCCTTCTCCTTCTATGTATGTTTAGGTCATGATTAGAGCTGTATGAGCCCCCAATAAAATGAGATTTTTTTAAAACCCCAAACCATTTTATAAGGAACTAATCTAGATATCATACCATTCTATAGTTCAATAATATCAAGCAGTACTGTACAATTATTACCACAATCAGTTTTAAAATCTTTTCTTTCTTCTTGAACTCCTTTATATCAGTTCCCCTTTACCCCTACCCACCACCTCCCCTACTGCACCTCCCCGGGACCCTTATTCTAGTTGTCTCTGTAAGTTCATCAATCCTCGGTTTCATATACAAAAAAAAACATAGAAAAATAAAGAATGAGTCAAGGTTACCCACAATGTCAAAAAACAACAGAGATAAACCCCAATATGAAAAAAGTAAAGAGAAAATATTAAATGTCAGATCAAGTCCAAAGTATATCAGAGGGAAAATCAAGAGGAAAGGTTCTAACCATTAAATTCAGATGTATTATTTTAATGTCTTGTTGTCTCCTAGTCTCTCTGTCTGATAACCAAGTTATTCCCATCCCTCAGTTATGGTTAGAGAAATTACTGGAGGAGGTTTAGTCCCTGTGGAGATCCTGAAAATGTATTTTGGGATTCCACTGTCATCCATAACCTCCGCACATCAGAATCTCACAATTGGATTTACAATCCTTGAATCGTGGATGTTGCTTTGCTTCTTCCATGTGCCCTTAGCTGACATCTCACTTAAATGGCTGCTTGTTTACAAACAAGCCTTTTGGATCCCATGCATTATTTTATCTGATAGCCAGCATCATCTAGTTTCTTCAAAACACTTTTCTATTGCACTCATCATGAGGGTTTCCATCATGAGGGCGAGTATCAAGTACTAATGCTCCTTCTGACCAGCCTACTGACAAAAGCATACAAAAATGTGCCCCCTCCCCAATAAATAAATCAAACCCACTGCCATCAAGTCAATTATGATTCACAGCAATCCTGTGTGGCATGGTAGAACTTCTCCATAAGGCTTCTGAGACCAAAAAGCTATATAGGAGCAAATAACTTCTTCATCTTCTCCTGGAGCATTGATCTTGTGAATGACAGCCATATATTTAACCCACTGTACAGCCAAGGTTCCTTGTGTCTAAACAGGGTTACCCAAAGGTGAATTTCCCATTCTTTTTCCAATTCATTCACCTAGAAACAGCATTTCCCAAAGCAAGTCCCCAGAACACAGAGCCATAGCCTGCTGCTTAGACTAAAATGATGGGTGCAGATGGTGAGCTTGCCTACAGGTTGCTCTTGCCACTGGAAGGTATCAGTAAATGCTGGACCCTGGCAGAACTTCTTAAACATTTTCCACTCTCCACCCCTTCTTGCCTGAGCAAATTTTATTCAATCTCAGGTATATAGGTACATAAAACAGGTAGACAAATCAAACGCTTGTAGTAGTTGTTGTTGTGTGCCATGAAATTGGTTCCAACCCATAGTGACCCCAAGCACAACAGAGGGAAACATTGCCCCATCCTGCATCATCCTCACACGTGTTCCTATGCTTGAGCCCATTGCTGCAACTGTGCTGTCAATCCATCTCCTTGAGGGACTTCTTCAGTGGCCTGCTGCTTGACCAAAAATGATGGGCTCCTCCAGGATCTGGTTTCTCCTGACAACATGGCCAAAGTCTGTAGAAGGAAGTCTCTCAATCTTTCCTCTATGGAGCGCTCTGACTTTACTTCTTCCAACACAGATCTGCTTGTCAATTTAGTAGTCCATAGTACTTTCCATAGTCTTCTTCAGCATCCAAATTCAAACACATTGGTTCTCCCATTTTCTTTTCCAACTTTCATATGTGTATGAGGCGACTGAAAATACCATGGCTTGGGTCACCTGCACCTTGGTCTTCAAAGTAAGTCTTGTGCAGTAGATTTACTTAATGCAAGTCTTCTTTTGATCTTTTTTTTTTTGACCGCTGCTTCCATGAATATTGATTGTGGATCCAAGCCAGACAAACTCCTTGACAACTTCAACCTTTTCTTCATTTAGCATGATGTTACCTATTGATCCAGTTGTAAGGATTTTGGTTGTTTTTACGTTGAGTTAAAATCCATACTGAAGACTGTCATCCTTGGTCTTCATCAGCAAGTACTTCAAGGAATCCTCCCTTTTCTTTCACAGTGCTATGAGCAGAATATTGAATGATGAGGAAGCATCCAAAGAAGCTGGAAAGAATACACAGATTCACTGTTCCTAAAAGAACTCACCAACACTCAGTGAAATGCCTTGGCATAGTCAGCGAAACCCAAGTAGACATCTTGTGGGTGTTATCTGCTTTGAGGCAAGGTCCAAATGATATCAGCAGTGATATCCCTTGTTCCATGTCCTTTTATGAATCCAGACTGAATCTCTGGTAGCTCCCTGTTAAGGTACTACTGTAACCATTGTTGGTTGATCTTCAGCAACATTTTACCACCATGTGATATCAGTGATATTGTTTTATAATTTGAGCATTCTACTGGGTCTCCTTTCTTTGAAATGGGCACAGATATGGATCTCTTTCATTCAGTTGGCCAAGTATCTTCTAATTTTTCTGCCATAGATGAATGAGGGATTCAAGTTTTTGATCAACTTAATGAAATATTTGGATTGGTATTCCATCAATTCCTGGAGCCTGCTTTTGGCTAATACTTTCAGTGCAGCTTGAACTTCTTCCTTTAGTACCATGGGTTCTTATCCGTATGCTACCTCCTGAAAATGATAGAAGGTTGACTAGTTCTTTGGGGTACAGTGTCTCTGGTGCATTTTTCCATCCTCTTTTAACACCCACATCCATTCCACATCGTTCAATATTTTATCCATAGAATTTTTCAACATTGCAATTTGAGGCTAACATTTTTTTTCTTGAGTTCTTTCAGTTTAAGATATGCTAAGAATGTTCTTCCCTTTTGGTTTTCTAATCCTAGGTCCTTTACATTTTATTATACTATTTATCTTTGTCTTCCCAAGCTACCCTTTGAAATTCTCTGTTCAGTTCCTTGACTTCATTCTTTCTTCCATTTGCTTCAGCTATGCTATGATTAAAAACAAGTTTCAGGGTCTTCTGACATCCACTCTGATCTTTGCTTAATTCTTGTATTTTTAATGATCCTTTGCTTTCTTTATGAATGACCGTCTTCATTTCCTCCCACAGTTCATCAGGTCTTCTGTCATTATTGTTCAATGCAGTAAATCTGTTCTTGAGGTGTTCTCAAAATTCAGGTGGGATAGACTAAAGGTTGTATGTTGGATCCATGGTTTTGTTTTAATTTTCTTCAGCTTTATCCTGAACTTACATATGAGCAATTGATGGTATGTTCCAAAGTCAGACCCTAGCCTGGTTTTAGCTGCTGATATTGAACTTCTCCATCATCCCTTCTCATAGATGTAGTTAATTTGATTTCTATGTACTCCATCTGTAGAAGTACATGTATATAGTCACCTTTTGTGTTTTTGAATACAGGTATTTGCTATGAGCAAGTTGTTGGTTTTATAAAATTCTATCATGTGATTTCCAGCTATGTTTCTATCCCCAAGTCCATCTTTTCCAACTAATGTAATGTTCCTTCTGGTTCATTTCTATATTTTGAATTTCAATCACCAATAATTACCAATGCATCTTGATTGTATGTTTGATCATTTTCTGACTGAAGTCATTGGTAGAATTCTTCAGTTTCTTCATCACTTACTTTTGTGGTTGGTGCATAAATTTGAATAATAGTTGTATTGATTGGATTTTCTTGATGGTGGATAGATAAAATCCTATCACAGATACCATTGTACTTCATGATGGATTTTGCATGTCCTTTTTGACAATGAATGTCACACCATTCCTCTTGATTGTGTTATTCCTGACATAGTAAACCACACACTTTTCTGATTTAAAATGGCGAATCCCCACCCATCCACTTCAGCTAACTACTGCCTAGCATATCGACCATTATGCCTTCCATTCAATTTTTGACCACCTCCAATTTCCCTAAACTTCACACATTTCAAGTTCTGATCATTAGCAAATATTTACACCTGTTTCTCCTTACCCTGAGTCGTGCCTTATCAGAAATGAAGATCCTGAAGACTCCACTCGCACAGCCTTTACTCAACTGAGGTCACCCTGGAAAATGACTCTGAGAAAGCAGCTCTTCCTCAGTGACCTTTCTAGTGCCTCTGACCTGCGAGATACATCCTCCAACAATCTCCCATAATGCTCTGCTTCCATTCATTAGGCCATCACTCTCTGACAGTGTTTCTAAGCTGTGTACTAGATTTTAAGTGCCTCCCTCCTCTGACATGGGGAAATTAGTCCTTTGTTTGTTTTTGGTCTGAAAGTTCTGCTGAAACCTGTTCACTTTGGGTGACCCTGCAGGTCTTTGAATATCAGACACATAGCTTTCAGCATCACAGCAATACACTTAATTAATAATAAGTCAGAAAGAAATTTATTTTAAAACATTCTTTGGTATACATATTATTTTACCATTTATTAAAGACTAAAATTTGCATAGTAATGAGATGTATGTGCTTGTTTATTTTTACATAAAGAATTTAACCTTGGTGGATTATTTGATATTGCAGGACACAGAGCATCTCTAACGCTTTTCAGAGTTTAGCAATATTTTGATTTTATAATCATCAATGCTGAGAACAACATATAAATATGTACTACAAAATTGCAGAAGTATGTTTAGGGCTATTTCAAAAATTGTTAGAAATTCTGTTCTAGCCACAAACCAGAATTTATTTAACAATTCTTTTAGGGAACTCAAGTTTTAAACCTCTGTCACTTAATAATTTTGCAAATTCTTCATGAACTTTTATTGACCAATGATTGGCAATTTTTTATTATTATTTCAACTGAGTATGGTTAACGAACCCAATTTATTTTTTTAGAATCAAATTTTGAAGTGAAGTATTTCTGAAACTGTATCTCCAGGGACTTCTGGTGATCAATTGTAACTCTTACAATTAAATATTTTGGAAGGTTATTTTCAATTTTAAAAAAATCCGTAGTTGTAAACATTTCTGAAGAACTATTTTCCACCTTCTTCTTGTAAATACTAACTATTTTAGTCAAATTTTTATCGTTTAACATAAACATGTTATACTTTTTCCACAAAGAAACATGTCATTGAGTTTTCAAAAATAATTGACAGATAAAATAGTTTGGAACGTCATAATTCATTATGAAAAACTTAACAAATTCTTATTTATGCTCCGTCAAAAATACAAATAGCTTCTCTAATCTATTTAACCTTTGCCCTCTTGAAAGCCACCGTACTTCTGCATGCAGTAAGAAGACTTGTAATTAGAGTCCATGGCTTTGCATAAATTTAAAAACAAACAACTGTAAGGATACTTAATGAAGTTAATAATGTTGATAGTAGCTTGAAGCACAACATCTAAGTCTGGTGATTAATTTTTATTTCAAATGTCTCCTGTTGGATCATGTGGTGACTAAAAGTGGTATGTTCATTGCCACAACCTTTAACTGTTGCTACAAGTCCAACGTTCTCATGCATCGTGCTCCAGCACTGTACAGACTCCCTTACAATTTTTCCAATGTAAACCCTTTATTTGTGAAAAATTACTTGACTTTAAGATATATTTATATATATTCTTTTCTTGTGTGCCCTTTCAAAGGGCAGCCAAATAATAATTTTTCGTGTATGCTTCCTTCAGAGACATATCTTACATAAAGTAACAGCTGTGCTATATTAGCTGTTTCATCTAACTGAATTGCAAACTTTTGACTTCCCTTAAGCCTGATAAGAAGCTGATGCAATTGGTCGTTACTAATTTCACAAATCCTTTTGGAAATAGTATCATCCAATAAAGAAATTTCATTAATTTCTTCCCATACTTTTTCCCATGAACTATTTCTGACATTTTAATTACAGCAGGTAACACAACATATTCTTCTATCATATAGGGTTTTTTAATAGCCCTTAAATAAGAAGTTCCATTAGATGAAAGTAAATAGTTTCCATTAACATTAACAAAATTGTCGATACATTATTTCTCTTTAATTTTAAGGCATTCAAAATATTCCTTTGGTTTATTGTAGTATGCTGCATAATTGCTATTAAAAGGTCATTTTCAAAAGATAAAAGGTCATTTTCATTTTGCTGGTTTCATGCTCTCCACAGCGAAAATTTCACTACAAATTAAACAAAGAGGCTTCTCCACATCATCACTATCATTAGAATTAAATTCATATTGCTAAAAGGCTGCCACCTGTTTCCTTTCTCTTGTTAATTTAGGTGCACTCAACCTACTAGTGAAGACTGAGCTGCGGTATCATCAGTATTTTTACATCTTCTGTGTCAATTTGCCACTTATCCATAATAAAAAATACTTTATATTAAAATATAAATATTGTTAATACTTTCTACCAACAAAAATGCACTTGTTTACTCCAAAATGTGCATACCCCCTTCCCCTATCTTGACTTGACTCTCCCCTCAGCATTACTTATCTTTCTGGTAGGAGTGTCTGTTCATTTTGGGTGACCTTAGCAACCCTAATCCTAAGAACCATAACCCTAATTTTAACCCTAACGCATCTTACTCTTAACCCTAACAGCCCTAACCATAATCTTACCCAAAGACACCAAAACCTAACCCTAACCCTAACAACTCAAACCCTAACCCTAGCCTTAACATTCCTAACCCTAACCCTAACCCAAACAACCCTAACCCTAATTCTTTTTCTTTTTAACAATTTATTGGGGCTGATACAATTCTTTTCACAGTTCATACATATACATACATCAATTGTATAAAGCACATCTGTACAGTCTTTGCCCTAATCATTTTTTTCTCTTTTCTTCTTTTACATTTTATTAGGGACTCCAACAACTCTTACCACAATCCATACATATACATACATCAATTGTATAAAGCACATCCATACATTCCCTGCCCCAATCATTCTCAAGGCATTTGCTCTCCACTTAAGCCCCTTGCATCAGGTCCTCTTTTTTTTCCCCCCTCCCTCCCCTTTCCCCCCTCCCTCATATGCCCTTGGTAATTTATACCTCGTTATTTTGTCATATCTTGCCCTATTCGGGGTCTCCCTTCCCCCCTTCTCTGCTGTCCCTCTCCCAGGGAAGAGGTCACATGTGGCTCCTTGTAATCAGTTCCCCCTTTCCAACCCACACACCCTCCACTCTCCCAGCATCGTCCCTCACGCCCTTGGTCCTGAAGGTATCATCCACCCTGGATTCCCTGTACCTCCAACCCTCATATGTACCAGTGTACAGCCTCTGTCCTGTCCAGCCCTGCAAGGTAGAATTCGGATCATGGTAGTTGGGGGGAGGAAGCATCCAGGATCTGGGGGAAAGCTGTGTTCTTCATCGATACTACCTCACACCCTAATTAACCCATCTCCTCTCCTAAGCCCCTCTATGAGGGGATCTCCATTGGCCGACACTTGGGCCTTGGGTCTCCACTCTGCACTTCCCCCTTCATTTAATATAATATATATATACACATACATATATGCATATACACATACATACACACACTTATATCTCTTTTTTTTGCATGATGCCTTATATCTGGTCCCTTGGGCACCTCGTGATCGCACTGGCCGGTGTGCTTCTTCCATGTGGGCTTATTTGTTTCTGAGCGAGATGGCCGCTTGTTCACCTTCAAGCCTTTAAGACCCGAGACACTATCTCTTTTGATAGCCGGGCACCATCAGCTTTCTTCACCACATTTGCTTGTGCACCCATTTGTCTTCAGCGATCCTATCATGGGGGTGTGCAGTCAATGATATGATTTTTTGTTCTTTGATGCCTGGTAACTGATCCCTTTGGGACCACTCGATCACACAGGCTGGTGTGTTCTTCCATGTGGACTTTGTTGCTTCTGAGCTAGATGGCCGCTTGTTTATCTTCAAGCCTTTAAGACCCCAGTCACTATCTCTTTTGATAGCCGGGCACCATCAGCTTTCTTCACCACATTTACTTGTTCACCCACTTTGTCTCCAGCCGTTGTGGCGGGAGAGTGAGCATCATAGAGTTCCAATTTAATAAAAGAAGGTATTCATGTATAGAGGGAGTGTTTGAGTAGAGGCCCAAGGTCCTTCGCCACCTTAAAACTTGACCTATATATATAGACACATAGTTCTATTTCCCCATCCTCCTATATATATTTGCATGTACACGTCTTTGTCTAGACCTCCATGAATGCCCTTTGACTCCTAGCTCTTTCCTCCATCTCCCTTGACTTTCCTCCTGCCCTACTACCATGCTTCGTCGCCATCTGGGCTAGAGTATACCTCTTCTCTAAGCAACCTTACCCTTGATCATTTCCCACCAGGCCTGCCACTCCCCCCTCTCTACCATTTGGGGTCCCATGTTTTTCCCTTGTCCCTGGGTTTGTTAACACCACTTCCTTACCCGCATTATCCCCCCACCCCAAGTCCCCCCGGAACTGTCGGTCCCGTTGTTTTTCCTCCAGATAGTTCATCCAGCCTGTCCTATTCAGACAGACCTGTGGAGTCACTAACATGCACGAAAACTAGACAGAGGAACACAAAGCAACAGTATACAACCAGACAACAAAACAACCAAAACAAACCACTGAAAAAGAACAGAACAAAACAGTTCACAAGAGAAAAGCTTGTAGTTAGTTCAGGGATCTTTGCTGGCCCTTAGGAGCGTTTTCCAGTCCAGTCTGTTGGGGCACCACGCCCTGGCCCCAAAGTCCACTTTCAGCATTCCCTGGGGACCTTGCCACTCCATTCCCTTGCTGTTCCGCTGCACTCCCCCAGTGATTTGCCTCGGTGTGGTGGTATCAGGTCAGGTGCAATTCCCACACTGTGTCTCCGGTGCTGTCCCCTGTATCGCCCTTAGTCACTGAGGGGCATCATGTCTCATAGTAGGGCCAGCCATGTTGTTCTCTCTGTGGACTGGCTGCTCTACTCAGGAACATCATTATCACGGCCTGGTGGGCCAGGCTGTGCTCCACTCTCTCCTCCTGCCCCTTCATCTGCTCCCGTGTGCTCTGATCAAATATTTCCATCTCCCATAGCTGCAGGGTCAATGTCGTCCTTTGGAACAAGTTCTTTTCGGGGGAGGGGCAGGAATCCACTTAATTTATGGTGCTGGGGCCAGCCTCCCAGACCTCTCCACCGGTTCCCTCCTCCACGCCGGGATATTGCATTCACACCTTGCGACACTCTGGTCCCACTTTCCCTGTGGAGATATAAACCATACCCTCCCCTTGGGTGGATTAATGCCCCATTTCTGTCATGCTGATTGTACTTACCTCAGGGGACTCATGTTGTACTTGTCCCTTTGGGTCTGGCTTACCTCGCTTAACATAATTCCTTCCAGCTCTTCCCATGAAATAACGTGTTTCATGTGCTCATCGGTGCTTTTCAGTGCTGCATAATACTCCATTGTGTGTATGTGCCAAAGTTTGCTAATCCACTCGTCTATCGATGGAAACTTAGGCTGTTTCCAAGTCTTTGCTATTGTGAATTGTGCCGCAATAAACATTGGAGCGCATATGACTGGTCGTGTTTTATTTGCTGCTTCAACCGGGTATATGCCCAGTAGAGGGATGGCTGGGTCGTAAGGTAGATCAATTTCCATTTTCTTTAGGTATCGCCAGATTGCTTTCCACAGTGTCTGTACAAATCTGCACGACCACCAGCAGTGGAGGAGGGTTCCTATTTCACCACAGCCCCTCCAACACTTGTTGCTCTCTGATTTACTGATCTGAGCTAGCCTGAGGGGTGTTAGGTGGTATCTCATGGTTGTTTTGATTTGCATTTCTCTTATGGCAAGGGACTTCGAGCACTTTCTCATATATTTATTGGCCATATTGATCTCCTCTCTAGTGAAAGTTCTTCTCATTTCTTTTGCCCACTTCCTTAGGGGGTTAACTGTTTTCCTCTTTTTGCAGGTCATGATGGTGTTGTAGATTTTAGTAATGAGCCCTTTGTCTGACGTGTCATTACTAAAAATCTTCTCCCAGTCTGTGGGTTGCCTTGTCACCCTCTTGGCAAAGTCTTTCGAGGTGCACAGGTGTTTTATTCTTATTAGATCCCATTTGTCGATTTCCAGATCACCTGTGTGTGTCCCCTTCCCTATTGCAGTGAGCCTATGTGCTCCCTGGGCCATTGCTCTGAGATTAGTCCTGATTCCCTCCTTAATGGTCCTGATGGTTTGGGGTTTGACTTCTAGATCTGTGATCCACCTTGAGTGTATTCTTGTGCATGGGGTGAGGTAGACGTCTTGTTTCAACTTTCTACATGTGGATATCCATTGTTTCCAGCACCACTTATTAAAGAGGGCATCTGCTTCACACTTGACGTTTTTGGGACCCTTGTCGAAGATCAGTTGTCTATATGCTGATGATTTTACTCCTGGGCTTTCTATTCTTTTCCACTGGTCTGAGTGTCTATCATTGTGCCAGTATCATGCTGTTTTGACCACTGTAGCTGTGTAGTAGGCATTAAAATCAGGTAAGGCGAGTCCTCCAATTGTGTCCTTCTTCTTGAGGAGTTCTCTGCTAATTCTGGGTTTCTTCCTTCTCCATATGAAGTTGGTGGTCAGTGTTTCCAATTCTTTGAAGAAGGTTGATGGTAATTGGATTGGTATAGCATTGAACTTGTAGAGTGCTTTGGGAAGAACTGTCATCTTTAATATGTTCAGCCTACCTAACCATGAGCAGGGGAGCTTCATCCATTTGTGAAGGTCACTTTTGGTTTCCTGTAATAGGGTTTTATAATTATGCTTATATAGGTCTTTAGTATTTTTTGTTAAGTATATTCCTAGGTATTTCAGTTTGTTCTTGGATACTGTGAAGGGTAATTCCCTCTTAATCGCGTCTTCCATGGCCCTGTCTGATGTGTATAGAAACCCTACCGACTTCTGTTTATTGATATTGTATCCTGCTACTCTTCTGTATTCCTCTATTGCTGTAAGTATTCCAACTGTGGAGTTTTGGGGGTCTTCAATGTATAGGATCATGTCATCTGCAAATAACGATAGTTTCACCTCCTCCTCTCCCAACTGGATCCCTTTGATGTCCTTCCGCTGTCTTATGTTGTTAGCCAGAACCTCCAAAACGATATTGAATAGAAGAGGGGACAGGGGGCATCCTTGTCTTGTACCCTTTTTCAGTGGTATTGTTCTTGTCTTTTCTCCATTGACTATGATGTTGGCTGTTGGTCTTTCATAGATAGCTTGTATGAGCTTGAGGAACTTACCTTCCAATCCTATCTTCATGAGTGTTTTGATTAGGAATGGATGCTGGATGTTGTCAAATGCTTTTTCTGCATCTATGGATATTATCATATGGTTTTTATCCTTTTTCTTCTCGATGTGGTGTATGATATTGATGGATTTTCGGATGTTAAACCATCCCTGCATCGCTGGGATGAATCCTCCTTGGTCGTGGTGAATGATATGTTTGATGTTCCTTTGTATTCTATTGGCTAATATTTTGTTAAGGATTTTTGCATCTATGTTCATTAGAGATATTGGTCTATAATTCTCTACACTTGTGGGGTCTTTTCCCTGTTTGGGTATCAAAGTAATGCTGGCTTCGTAAAATGAGTTTGGGAGCTTGGCGTTCTTTTCTATGTTATGGAATACTTTGTGGAGGATCGGTGTCAGCTCTTCCCTGAATGTTTGGTAAAATTCTGCTGTGTAGCCATCTGGCCCTGGGGCCTTTTTCCTTGGTAGGTTTTTGATGACACTATCTATTTCTTCCTTCACTATGGGTTTGTTGAGGTTCTTGATCTCTGTCTCAGATAATCTAGGGAGAGATTGTTTTTCTAAATATTTATCCATGTCTTCCAGGTTTCTGAATTCATTAGAATACAAACCTTCATAGTACTTTGTGATTATCCTTTTTATCTCATTGGGGTCTGTTGTTATTGCCCCCGATTCATCCCTCATCCTGGCTATTGATGATTGCTCCTTTCTATCTTTGGTAAGCTTTGCCAGGGGAGTGTCAATTTTATTAATTCGTTCATAAAACCAGCTTCTAGTTGCGTTAATCCTTTGCATTGTTCTTTTGTCTTCCCACTGGTTTAACTCCGCCGTGATTTTTATTATTTCTTTTCTCTTGCTATTGGAGGGGTAGTTCTGTTGACTCTGTTCTAGTTGTTGGAGGTTTTGTGTTAACATATCTGTCATACGCCTTTCTTCTCTTTTCATGTATGCATTCAGTGATATCAAGCTACCTCTGATAACTGCCTTTGCAGTGTCCCATAAGTTTTGATATGTTGTATGCTCGTTCTCATTAGTTTCTAGAAATTTCCTGATATCCTCTCTGATCTGGACCTTAACCCATTCATGTCGCAGGAGATCGTTGTTTATTCTCCAATTGGTGGCCCTTGCTTTTCTGGGTGCCCTTCTATTAATCTCCAGCTTTATGGCATGGTGGTCTGAGAAAGACGTCTGGATAATATCTATGTGTTTCAATTTACTCAGGCTGGCCTTGTGCCCCAGCATGTGATCTATTCTTGAGAAAGATCCGTGTGGATTGGAGAAGAATGTGAAACCTTTTGCTTTTGGATGAAAGGCTCTATAGATGTCTATCAGGCCCTGTTGCCTAATTACATTGTTTAGCTCTCTGGCCTCTTTGCTGAGCTTCTTTCCCTGTGACCTGTCTTTCTCTGATAGTGGAGTGTTGAAGTCCCCCACTATTATTGTTGTTTCCGTGATTTCTTCTGTCATTTTTTTAATAGTTTGTTTGACGAAATTTGCCGCACCATTATTAGGTGCGTAAATATTCAGTATGCTTATTGCTTCCTGGTTTACTGAGCCTTTGAGCATTATGTAATGTCCCTCTTTGTCTCTTTTTATGTTTTGGATCTTGAGAGCCATTTTGTCGGAGATTAAGATAGCCACTCCTGCCTTCTTGGAGTTACCATTTGCTTGGTAAACTTTCTGCCAGCCCTTTATTCTCAGCATATGCTTGTCTGCTTGCTTAAGGTGTGTCTCTTGCAGGCAGCAGATTGATGGGTTATGTTTTCTAATCCAATCCTCCAGCCTCTTTCTTTTAACATATGAATTGAGCCCATTTGTATTCAAAGTGATTATTACAATCTCTGGCTTCATGGTTGCCATATTCTGTTTTGTGTTTTGGGTCTTTGCCTATCTTCCTTCATATCAGTGTACTGCGTTTGAGTGGAGGGTTTCTATCCTGTCTTCTTTTCCATCTGAGACCGTGTTGTCCTGGTACGTGTTGCTGGCATGTTGGCTTCTAGATGGAGATGGGCTATATGGTGGTCTCCTGGTGGTTCTAGTTGGAGCTTGATCTTCTGGCCATAGTGAGTCAGCCAGTATGTTCTGCAGGGTCGGGTGACTTGCAGTATATTTTTTGAGTTCTTCCTTGTCCTGGAAGACCCTTATCTTACCCTCTATCTTAATGGATAACTTGGCAGGGTATAGGATTCTGGGGGAGGCATTTTCATCTTTCAGTTTTTGGAAGATGTTGCTCCATTCTCTCCTCCTCTTCATGGTTTCTGCTGATAAGTCTGAGCATAACCTTACCTGCGCTCCTTTGTATGTGACTGTCTTCCTTTCTCTTGATGCTCGTAGAATTTTCTCTTTTTCCTCTAAGTTGGATAATTTTACAATTATATGCCTTGGCGTGTTCTTCTTGGTGTTTAGCTTAGCCGGCGTCCTCTCTGCTTCCTGTATGAGAGTCGGATTCTCCTTTGTTAGGTTGGGGAAATTTTCTTCCAGGAATTCCTTTGCTATCTTGGCGGTCGATTTGTGTGTTATGTTGTGTTCCGGTAGACCGATTATTCGAATATTATTCCTCTTCATAGCATCTGTCATTGATCTCAGGCTGTCTTCTGTTTCTTTAATTTTCCTATCTGATTGTTTTTCTCGCTTGCTTCGTTTGGTTTGAGCGTCCTCAAGTTCACTGATACGGTTCTCAGCCTCCTCAAGCCTAGATATAGCTTCTGTGACCTTTTGTGTGGCCTCTGCTACCTCCTCTGTTAGTTTCTGCAGTTCCTTTTGGTGGATAGTATTCATCCCCTCTATTGTGGACTTCATCCCCTCTATTGTGCATTTCATCCCTTCTATCGTTGCATCCTTATTTTGGTTTGCTTCTCTTAGCTCCTGTATTACTGCAAGCAGAGTTCTGAAGATTTCCTTTTGTGGCTGATCTATATCTGTTTCTTCTATGAGTGACGTTAGGTCTGTTAAAGTGCCTCGTTTTTCTGATTTTTTTGTTGGGAGTGATGTGGTCTGTTGATTTTTCCTTGATCCTTTAATAGGCCCCATGCTTCTGGGAGACAGGAGTAACCTTATTGTGTGGAGGCTCAGGCCACTGTGCCGTCTCCTGGGGTGGCTGGGGCGGGCTGCGGCAGGCTTAGGGCTGGCACTGGGGACCCAACAGGGCCCCAGGTGGTGAGAGCTGGCTGGAGCTCACTGACGGCTCCTCAGGGACTGCAAAGCCGAGACTCAGGCTCCACTGCAGGTGGAGTGTTTGATCTGCCCGGGCTGTGAGCGGGCGCGGGGAGGCCCCTTGGATAGCTGCGCAGGCAGCTGCGGGACACTGCAGGGAACAATGGTGTTCGCTCTCCGCCCTTTTGGCGCGAAACCGCAGGGGGTAATGGCGCCGGCAAAGGAGGCTTGGCGCGAAACCGCAGGGGGCAATGGCGCCCTTCCTCTGCTCAGGCTCAGAGTCGCGGCCGCCGGGGTCCCCGCAGCACCCTGGGGAGGGCACCTAATCTTGTGCCTTGCGCAGGGGGGGGGGCCCTTGGTGGGCAGACTCAGCAGCGCGGGGCGCGGCGCTCCGCGGAAGCTCAGGGTCCGGGACAGGCGCGGGTTGGGCTATGGCTCCTGTTGGCGGGAAGTGCTCAGCGCAGGGTCCCCGCCAGGAGTGGAGCTGGCGCTAGGCTGCCAGGGGCTGGCGGGGGCGGGCGGGGGTGGGAGGCCAGCACACGGAGGGCAGGTGGAGAGGTCCGCGGCAGCGGTGCGGGTGGATGGTCCCCCGTGGGGGTCGCCAGACAACCCGCGGGTCCGCTCCCCTGAGCTTGGATGAATGGAGGGAGGGACGTGGGCCCGAGGGCAGATCGCTGCCCTGTGGGGAGAGGGGAACTGCGGGAGAGGAAAGCTTCTCTCCCAGTGGGGATCCGCGATAGGGAGTGGGGAGTGGGCCGCTGGAGTAGGCAGGGCAGGCAAGCGGCTCTGGGCTGGCGTCGGGTTTGGGGATGGAGCCTAAGCCTGTCGCCAGTGAGCTCACGACAGCTTAGTGGCCAGAGATGTCCCACTAGTCCGGTCCTCTTTCACCTAGACCCCTGCTCCGGACAAATACGTGGGGTAGGACTGGGGTGCTGACCCAGGGGGATATTTCACTCACCAGACTCTTACTATTCAGCTACCTGGTCACCAATCCCGCTTTGTTTGGAGGAGCTCTCAGAGTATGCGGGTGTCCCTGTCGGCCATCTTCCCCCTCTTCCTCACCCTAATTCTAATATTAACATTGACCGTAACAACCCCAACACTAGCCCTATACCAAACCTTAACCCTAAAAACCCGAAAACTAACCCTTATTGGAACAAACCTAACATAATGCTAAGCCTATCCATAACCCTAAACATAACAACCCTAACCCTAACCATAAGCTTAACGCTAACATTCCCAACACTAACCTTAATCTTAACAATCCAATACATAACCCCTAACACTAAGAACCCTAAACATAACACTAACCTTTATCCTAACCCTAACCCTAATATCCATAACCATAACTTTAACCCTAACAATCGTACCCTTAACCCTAACAGCCCTAATCTTAACACTAAGAAACCCAAACCTTACCCTAACCCAATCCATAACCCTAACAAACCTAACCCTAACTTTTACAACACTAACGCTAATCCTAACACTAAATTTAACAACCTTAACCATAACACTAACTCAAACAACACTAATCCTAATTATAACCATAACCATAGCAACCCTAACACTAACCGTATACCAAACCTTAACTGTAAGAACCCTAACAATCATAACCCTAATCCTAATCCTAAACTTAAGTCTAACCCTAATCATAACCATAATCTTAACCCTAACATTAACCCTAAAATCCCTAACACTAACCCTAACAACAGTAACCTGAAACATAACCCTAAAATTAGCATGAACCCTAACACTAATCTTAATCCTAACAAACATAAAACTAATCCTAACACTAGAGCCTAACTCTAACCCTAACAATCCTAACCCAAATCCTAACCAGAAGAACCCTAACCCTCACATCCCTAAACCTAAACCTAACAACCCTAACATAAGCTGAACAACCCTAAACGTAGCCTTACTCCTAATTCTAAGAACCCCAAACCTAACCCAAACAATAAATCTTACAACACTAACCCTAACCCTAACCCTAACCACGATAATACTAACCCTAACCCAAGCCCTAACCACCCTAACCCTAACCTTAACCCTAACAACTTTCTCCGTAACCCTAACCCTAAGAACCCTAAACATAACCCTAACCCTAACAACATAACCCTAACCTTAACAACCCTAATGCTAACTCTAACCCTAAACTTAACAATCCTAACCCTTACCGTAAGCCTAACAACCCTAACCCTAAACCTGACCCTAACAACACTAACCCTAACCCTACATCTAACACTCACCTTAGCAACTTTAACCCTAATGGTAAAACTAAACCTAACCTTAACCCTATCTCAAACCCTAACAACCCTAAAAGTAACCCTAACTCTAAAAAACCCAAACCTAACCCTAACCTAACGCCACTAACCCTAATCCAAAAAAGCTTTACACCAACCCTAACCCTCACAACACTAACTTTAACCCTAACAATCCTAACCTAAACCTAACCCTATCAATCCTAACCTGAACCCTAAATGTAGCCCTAACCATAATGTTAACAACCCTAACCCTAACCCAAAAACTAACCCTAACCCAAACGCTGACCCAACCCTAGCCACCCTATCTGTAACCTTAAACCTAACAACCCTATCCGGAACTCTAACCTTAATTGCCCTAAACCTAACCCTAACCTGAACACTAACAAAGGCAATGCTAACTTTAATCCTAACAATCTTAACACAGACATTAACACTAACCCTAAACCCAACACTAAGTCTATCACTAACTCTAAACATAACAACCCAAACAATCCTAATGCTAACCCTAACCCTACTACTAACAACCCTAACCTAACACTAAGCCTATCACTAACCCTAAATATAACTACCTTATACCTTAACCTAACACTAAAGTTTGCACTAAACCTAACCATAATCCTAATCTAACAACGCTAACATCCCTAACCCTAACCCTAAAAACACTAAACCTAAACCTAACCATAATAACCATAAACTTAACATGCCTAAAAATAAACTTAACTCTCCTAACTCTAACTCTTAACTCAACCCTAAAATGAACCCTAAATTTAACCCTAATCCTAAACCTAACAATGCTAACCCTGATCTGACTCCTAAGCCTAAGCCTAACCATAACACTAACAATGACCATACAACCCGAAACTGAACCATAAACCTAATCAAACCCTAAGCCTATCACTAACCCTAAATATAATAACCCTGACCCTAACCTAACTCAAACCCTGAGTCTAATCCTAGCACGAACCTAAAACTTTCCAACACTAAAAACACTATCCTAACCCTAATAAACCTAACCCTAACCCTAGCCCTAACAATCAAAACCCTAACCCTAACTTAAAAAACCCTAACACTAAAACCATAATCCTAACCATAACCTTAACACTAAAATTTACACATCTAACCCTAACTACCCTAAAATGTAACCTAACGCGAAGCCTAAGCCTAACACTAACCCTAACCCTAACACTAACCCTAATCCTAACAACCCTAACTCTGTCTCTAACCCTACCAATAACCCTAACCCTAGAAATCCTAACACTAACCCTAATCCTAACAACCCTAACTCTGTCTCTAACCCTACCAATAACCCTAACCCTAGAAACCCTAAAACTAACCCTAATCCTAATGCTAGCACTAACCCTAACACCACTAACTCTAACCATAAATAAAACCCTCACACTAACAACTGTAAACCTAACCCTAAACCTAACAATCCTACCAGAACCCTAACCCTAATTCTATTCCTTACCCTTACATAAACTGAGCCCTAACCATAACCATAAAAATCCTAAACCTAAACCTAATTATAGCCTGAACCCTAATCCTCACAAACATAACCATAATCCTAACCTGAACCCTAAGGCTAACCCTAAACTTTACCCTAACACTAACAACACGAAAGCTAACTCTAACCTTAACAACCCTAACTACTAAAACCCTAAACCTAAGAGTACCAAGCCAAATGTTATACATAAACCTAACCATAACCCTAACATTAAGCCTAAGCCTAACCCTTTCCCTAATAGCACTAACCCTAAACCAAGTCCTAGCCCTTACAACCCTACAGTGACACTAACAACCCTAATCCTAACCCTAACCATAACCATAACACACTTAAACCGAACCATTTCCCTAACCATTACCCTAACAATGCTAATGCTAGCCCTAACACTAACCCTAAACCTAACAACGCTAAACATAACCATAAGCCTAGCCCTAACTTTAACACTAACAACCTTAAGCCTAACCCTAACCCAAACCTTACTCTATAAACCCTGACCCTAACACTATACCTAACATTACTAGTCCTAAGTCTAAACTGAATTCTAATCATAAATTTAAACATAACCCAACCCTAACAACCCTAAACTTTAACCTAACCCTAACCCTAAGCACGGTAACCCTACCCTTAACCTTAAGAACCAAACCTAATCGTAACACAAACCCAAAACTTTCCAACCCAAACCCTAGCCCTAACCCTAACAACCCTAACTCTAACTGTAAGCCTAACACTAACCTTACTCCTAACAACCCTATACGTAACCCTAAGACTAAGAACTCTAAACATAACGCTAACCTTAATCCTAACCCTAAGCCTAATAACCATAACTTTAAACCTAACAATTATAACCTTAACCCTAACAACCCTGACCTTAACACTACGAAATCCAAACCTAACCCTAACACAATCCATAACGCTAACAAACCTAACCCTAATTGTAACCCTTAGCCCAGCAATCATAACCCTAATTCTAAACTTAAGTCTAACCCTAACCATAACCATAACCTTAACCCTAACACTCACCCTAACAACGCTAACATTAACCCTAACAACAGTAACCTGAAACCTAAAACTAGCATTAATGCTAACCCTAATGCTAATCCTAACAAACCTATAACTAATCCTAACACTAGCAACCCTAATTCTAACCATAACAACCTTAACCCAAATCCTAACCAGAACAACCCTAACTCTCACATCCCTAAACCTATACCTAAAAACCCTACCCTAACCCGAACAACCCTAACCCTAGCATTACTCTTAACTCTAAGAACTTCAACCTAACCTAACATTAACAATAAACCTTATAACCCTAACCACCCTAATACTTACCCTAACCTGGACCCTAGCCACCCGAACCCTAACCCTAAAAATTTAACCCTAACCTTAACAACCCTAATGCTAACCCTAACCCTAAACTTAAAAATCCTAAACCTTGCCTTGAGCCTAAAACCCTAACCCTAAACCTGACCCTAACAGTAACCCTAACGCTATATCTAACACTAACCTTAACAACTTTAACCCTAACACTAAAACTACCCCTAAACCTAACCTTAACCCTAACCCAAACCCTAACAACCCTAAAACTGACCCTAACCCTAAGAAGCCTAACTCTAACCCTAACCCTAGCACCCCTAACCCTAGCCCTCATATCATTAACCTTAACAATCCTAACCGTGAACCTAACCCTATCAATCCTAACCTGAACCCTAAATGTAACCCTAACAATATTAACAACCCTATCCCTAACCCCAAAATTAACCCTAACCCTAAAAGTGACCCAAACTCTAAATATCCTATCCGTAACCTTAAACCTAACCACCCTATCTGTAACCCTAACCCTAATTGCTCTAAACCTAACCCAAACCCGAACCCTAACCCTAACAAAGGTAACCCTAACTTTAATCCTAACATAGACATTAGCCCTAACCCCAAACCTAACACTAAATCTATCGCTAACTCTAAATCTAACAACCCTAATGCTAGCCCTAACCCTAACCCCAAAAACCCTAACCTAACGCCAAGCCTATCCCTAACCCTAAACACAACAACCCTAAACCTTAACTTCACACTAAAGCTTATGCTAACCCTAATCATAATCCGAATCCTAACAACCCTAAACCTAAAATCCCTAACCCTAACATTAAGAACCCTAGCCCTCATTCCTATAAGTCTTCTAGAGAGAGACTAGAAAATGGCACCTGGTCCCTCAAAAACAACTCAACGCAAACAGCCATCACCCCCAACAACCTCAACGAAAAATCAGGAGAAACAAAAGACGAAGGCAGAAGATGTCCTGAACATAGCAACATACATAGAAGAAGCAGACATTGAGATGCCATACAAAGAAACTCTCAGAATGCTGCTTGGAGCCATGCAGGATATGAGGGAAACAATACAGAAAAAGGATGAAACGATAGAGGAGATAAAAGACATACACCAAAGGGAAATACAGGAGCTTAAGGAGCAGATAACGAAAAACAATAGCAGAATCGTGTTTCTTGAGAATCGATTGGAGGAATCAGAGAACCGCATCAGTGTCGTGGAGGACAGCCAAGCAGGCTTTAATAAACGTGAACAAAAATCTAATAAGCGCATCAGAGAAGCCGAAGAAAACCTAAGAGCAATGTCTGATGCTATGAAGCGGAACAACATTAGAATTATTGGCCTACCGGAGGAAGACACAACAAAGAAGTCATCTGCAACAATAGCGAGAGAATTCTTGGAGGAAAACTTCCCCAGCCTAATGAATGAAAACCAAGCAACCATCCAAGAGGCTGAAAGAACACCAGCACGATGGGACCCCAAGAAGAAATCACCAAGGCACATAATAGTTAAACTATCCAACTTTGAGGAAAAGGAGAAAATCATGAGAGCAGCTAGGGAAAAACAAGCAATCACATATAAAGGTTCCCACATAAGGATATGCTCAGACCTATCAGCAGAAACTATGAAAAAAAAGAGAGAGTGGAGTAACATATTCCAAAAATTGAAAGAAAACAACGCAAATCCAAGAATACTCTACCCAGCCAAATTATCGATCAAGATCGATGGAGAAGTAAAAGTCTTCCCAGACAAGGAAAAAACACAAAAAATACGTTACAACAAACCCAGCCTTACAAAAGATCCTAGCCGATTCAGTATAGGCAGAAGAACAACACTCACCAAGCACAAATAAGAGACCAACACATAGAACAACCTCACCCAGAGCACAACAAAGAGAAAACAGACCCCAAGATAGCAATGGCTTAAGGATGGAAAGAAGTCAAGAATGATACACACACAAAAATTGAGATGCACATACTTCACTTTGAGAAGAGAGGTCAGCAATGCTCAAAATGCAGGAAGTTGAAGAAACACAGGGAGCATTCTTTTCAAAGAGACTTGATTCTCTTCTAAGCCTCGTTTCAAGCACAAGTTCCCATCCTTTTCCCATCACCTCAAGGGCAGGCCCTTTCTGACCCAGAGGCAAAAAGGACATATAAGATAATTGTTCTTATTTCTAACAACATCAGGAGGATTTGGAAGACATTAACACGATGACAAAAAAGTGAGCAAGCAAGCAAGGAAAGAGACAAGCAGGCCCCTCCACCCCCCCCCACCCCCCCAATCTCACAAAATAGCGAACCTTACAAAGACTGCCTAGAGCAGTGGTTCTCAACCTGTGGGTTGCATCCCCTTTGGGGGTCACACGACCCTTTCACAGGGATTGCCTAAGACCATCGAAAAACACATATTTCTGATGGCCTTAGGAACTGAGACCCCGCTTCTCTATCCATCTCCAGGCGGATCCACCCACATGCAGATGCGCCCACATAGGAGTACAAACATGAAGACTGTTTTACACTACACTATGCTTCAAGACGACATTTCATTTATTTGTAATTAGAAATAAATATTTCACAACATAAAAAAGAACCCTAGCCCTAATCCTAACCCTAACAACCCTAAGTCTAACATGCTAAACACTAAATTTAACTATCTTAATCCTAACTCTTAACCTTACCCTAAATTTTACCATTACCATAACCCTAACAATCTTAACCCGAAGCCTAACCCTTAGTATATTCCTAAACCTTACTATAAACTTAACCCTAACACTATCCATAACAACACTAAACCAAAACTTCACCCTAACCTTAACCTTAATCCTAAACCGAACCCTCACAAACTTAACCATAATTCTAATCTGTACCCTAAGTCTAACCCTAAACTTTACCATAACTCAAACAACACGCACGCTTACCCTAATCTTTACAACCTTATCCCTAACAGTAACCCTATCATTAACCCTAACCTAACCCTAAACCTAACAAACCTAAACCTAACCATAACAAGCCAAACCCTAAATGTAAACCTAACCCTAACTGTAACACTAAACCTAAGGCTAACCCTTACCCTAACAGCCCTAACCGTAAACCAAACCCTAGCCCTAACAACCATACCCTTACACTAACAACCCTAATTCTAACCATAACCCTAACAGCCTTAAACTGAACCATTTACTTAACTCTCACCATAAAAATGCTAACGCTAACCTTAACACCTAATCCTAAACCTAATCCTAACCTAATACTAAACCTAATCCTAACAATAACATTCACAAACTTAACCCTAACCCTAACTCAAACCTTACTCTAAGAACCCTAACCGTAACACTAAACTTAACAATCCTCACCCTCACCTTAAGTCTAAACTGAGTCCTAACCATAAATTTAAACCTAACCCTAACACTAAAATCCTAACCCTTACCCTAAACCTAACGCTTACTCTAACCTAATCCTAATAACACTAAGCCTAACATCCCAAACCCTAACCCTAAAAACCAATCCAAATCCTAACAACCAAAACCCTAAATGCCTAAATATAAACTTAAATATCCTAATCCTAACCCTTAACCTAACCCTAAATTTAACCCTAACAACCCTAATGGTAACCTGACCCCTATCTCTAACCCTAATCTTAACCCTAACACTGACCGTAAAAACCCTAAAGCGGACCTTACCCATAAACCTAACCCTAAGCCTATCCGTAACCCTAAACAAAACAACACTAACTCAAACTCTGACTCTAACACTAACAACCCTACCCTAACCCTAACAAACCTAACCCTAACCTTAACATTAATCCTAACAATGAAAATCCTTAAAACTAACACTAAAAACCATAACCCTAACACTAAAACTAACACACCTAACCCTAACCACCCTAAAACTAAACCTAACCCAAAGCATAAGCCTAAGCCTAACACTAACCATAACCCTAACAACCCAACATTAGCCCTAATCCTAACAACCCTTACTTTGTCCCTAGCTCTAACAATAACCCTAACCCTAGGAACCCTAAAACTAAGCATAAGCCTAACACTAACCCCAACACCCCTAACCTTACCAAAACCCTAACAATAGCAACTGTATCCCTAACCCTAAACTTAACAATCCTAACCTGAACCCTAACACTAAATCTATTCCTAACCCTAACCATAAACTTAACCCTAACCCTAACAACCTTAAACCTCAACGTCACCCTAACCTTAACCCTAACCCTCACAATCCTAACCTGAACCTTAAGCCTAACCCTAACAACCCTAAACTTTACCCTTAACTCTAACAACATAAACATTAACCCTATCCTAAACCCCAAACCTAACAATACTAATGGATCCGTAACAAGCCAAACCCTAAACCTAAACTTAACCCTAAACCTTACCCAAAAAGCCCTAACCCTAAACCAAACCATAGCCCTAGCAAAACTACCCTGATATTAACAACCCTAATTCTAACCATAACCCTAATCATAACAATAACACCCCTAAAACTAACAATTTCCCTAACCCTAACAATGCTAACCCTAATTCTAACACTAATACTAACCGTAGCAACACTAAACCTAACTCTAAGCCTAATGCTAGCCGTAACACTAACAACCTTAACCCTAACCATAACCCATTCCTTACTGTAAGAACCCTAACACTAAACCTCACATTCCTCACTCTAACACTAACCTCAAGTCTAAATGGAATCCTAACCGTAATTTTAAACCTAACCCTAATGGTAACAACCCTAAACCTTAACCTAATCTGAACCCTATCCTTCACCCTAAGAAACCCAAAACTAATCCTAACGCTAACCCAAACCCTTAAATCCCTAACCCTAGTCTTAGCCCTAACAACCCTAACTCTAATCCTAAACCTAACCCTAACAACCCAAACACAAACCTTAACCCTAACAACCCTATCTGTAACTATAACCCTAAGAACCCTAAACTTAATCCTAACCCTAACAATCATGACTCTAACTTTAATCCTAATAATCCTACCCTTAACCCTAACAGCCCTAACCCTAACCTTTACACAAAGAAACTCAAACCTAACCCTAAACCTAACCCAAACTGTAACGCTAACAACCCTATCCCTAACAATAACCCTAACCTTAACAACCTTAACGTTAATGTTAACCCTAACCTTAACAACCCAAACCAGAACCCTAACCCAAACCCAAACAACCTTAGCCCTAATTCTAATTCCAAAGCTAACCCAAATAACCCTAACACTAACCTATACCAAACTTTAACTCTAACAACCCTAACACTAAACCTAATCCTAACAACCCTAACCCTTAACCTAACCCTAATGCTTACCCTAACCCTAATCATAAACTTAATCCTAACAACATTAACCCTAACCCTAAAAACCCTAACCTTAATCCTAACCCTAACCCTAACATGCTTAACACTACACTTAAATATCCTAAGTCTAACTCTTAACCTAATCCTAAATTTAAACATAATCCTAACCCTAACCACCCTAACCCTAAACTTAACATGAGCCCTAACCATAACCCTAACTCTAATTCTAACACTGACCATAAAACCCTAAACCAGACCTTAGCCCTAAGCCTATCCGTAACCCTAAACATAACAACCCTTACCCTAATCCAACCCTGACTCTAACACTAACAACCCTACCCTAACCTTAAAAAACCTAACCCTAACCCTAACAATCAAAACCCTAAAGCTAAAATACACCTAATCCTAATTTAACCACCCTAAAACTAAATCTAACCCGAAGCCTAAACCTAACACTAACCCTAACAACCCTATCCTTAATCCTAATCCTAACAACCCTTACTTTATCCCTAATTCTAACAATAACTCTAACCCTAGCAACTCTAAAACCAACCCTAAGCCTAACCCTACCACTAACACACTTAATCCTAACCCTAAATCTGTCCCTAACCCTTACCATAAATTTAACCCTAACACTAACTTAACCCTGACGCTAACAAGCCTAAGCCTCAAGCTTGCCCTAATCATAACCCTAATTATAACCTTCACAAACCTAACCATAATCCTAAAATGAACCCTAAGTCTAACCCTAACAACCCTGAACTTTACCCTAACTCTAACCCTATCTTAAACTCTAAACTTAACCCTAGCCCAAACAATCCTAAACCTATCCGTAATGAGTCAAACCCTAAAACTAAACCTAACCTTAACACTAAGCGTAAGCCTAAACCTTACCCCAAAACCCTAACCCTAAACCAAACCCTACCACTAACACCCGTACTCTGACATTAACAACCTTGTTTCTAACCATAACCATAAAAGTAACACCCCTAAATCTAACCATTTCCCTAACCTTAGCCCTAACAATGCTAATGCTAACCCTAACTGTAACACTAACCCTAACACTAAGCCTAAGCCTAACCGTAACACTAACAACCTTAACCCTAACCCTAACCAAAACCTTACTCTAAGAACCCTAACCGTACACTAAATGTAAAATCCTTACCCTAACTCTAATCCTAACCCTAAAGGGAATCCTAACCATAAATTTAAACCTAATCCTAACACTAACAATCCTAAAACTTAACCCTAATAAACCCAAAACTAACCCTAACCCTAACACAAACCCTTACATCCCTAACCCTAGTCCTAACTCTAACAACCATAACTCTAACCCTAAGCCTATCCTAACAACCCCAACGCAAAACTAAACCCTAACAACCCTATCCATCACCCTAAACCTAAGAACCCTAAACTTAATAACCTTCATTCTAACCTTACCCTAACAACCATAACCCTAAATTTACCCCTAACAATGCTACCCTTAACCCTAACAGCCCTAACCCTAACCTTCACATTAAGAAAGCCTAGCCTAACCCTAACCCAAACTGTAATGCTAACAACCCAATCCCTAATGCCAACCCTTACTTTAAAAACCCTAATGCTAACCAAAATCCTATCCTTAACAATTCTAACCCTTACCTTAACCCTTACAACCCTAACCCTAATTCTGACCCTAACAATGCTAAAATCTAAACCTAACATTAACAACTTTAATCCTTAGCATAAAATAAACTTAAACCTAACCCTAACCTTAACCATAACCAAAACGCTAACAACACTAAAACTAACCCTAACATTAAGAAACCCAAAACTAACCCTTATACTAATATACTCAAACCTAACTGTAACAACCCTGACATTGACCTTAGTCCAAACAACACTAACCCTAACCTTAACCCTAACAATCCTAACTATAAACCTAACCCTATCAATCCTAACCTGGACCCTTAATATAACTCTAAACTTAACCCTAACCATAACATTAACTACCCTATCTAAACCCTCACACCAACCCTAACATTAACTCCAACCCTAACCCTAAGAACTCCAAACGTTTCCCTAATCCTAACCCTTACAACCCTACCCCTAACAACACTAATGCTAGCTCTAACTGTAACCCTAACAACCCTATCCCTAACTACCATATCCATAAGTCTAACCCTAAGAACCATAAACCTAACCCTAACACTGACAATGGTAACCCTAATTTTAACCCTAACAAACCTAACCCAGACCTTAACCCTAACTCTAGACCTAACCCTAAGCCAATCCCTCACCTTAAACTTAACAACACTAAATGTAGCCTTAATGATAACCCTAATCCTAATTCTAAACCTAATCTTAACACTAACTCTAACCCTAACTCTAATATTAACAATTCTAGCCATAGCCATAACACTAACAACCCAACCGTTAGCCCTAACCGTAACAATCCTAACCCTGACATTAACCCTATCCTTAACCCTAAACATAACAACTATAACCATAATCCTAAATCTAACCCTATCCCTTACGCAAATCCCAACCCTAACCCTAATCTTAACAACCCTTACCCTAACATCCCTAACCCTAGCCCTAACAACCCTGACCCTAATCCTAACCCTAACAACCCTAACCCTAACATGCCTAACATTAAACTATCCTAACTCGAACTCTAAACCTAACCCTAAATTTAACTGTAACCCTAACAATGTTAAGCCTAAAACTAACCCTAAGGCTAATATTAATCCTAACCCTAAAAACCCTAACCCTAACCCTAACAATCATAACCCTAAACTTAACCTTAACCCTAATCCAAACCCAAACCCTAACACTAGCAGAAACAAACTTAACCCTAACAACCTTAAACTTAATAACCCTGACCCAACCCTAATCTAAAAACTAACACTAAACGTAGCCTTCACCCTAAGTCTAACCCTAACACTTACTGTAACAACACTAAACATAAACTTAACCTAAACCCTATCCCTAACTCTAGCAATCCTAACCCTAATTCTAACCCTAACAACCATACCCTAAAAATATAACAATAACCATAACCATGACACTAAAATTAACAGCTCCATTCCTAACCATAAGCACACTAAAACTAACCCTAACCATAAGCCTAAGTCTAACTCTAATCCTAATAACCCTAATTCTAACCCTAATAACCCTAACTCTAACCCTAACACTAACCCTAATTCTATCAAGCCAAAACTTAACCCTAACCCTAACGTCCCTAACCCTAAACCTCTAACCCTAACCTTAACCAAAACTTTAAATCTAACAACTGTAACCCAAACCTAGCCCTAACCCTAAACCTCAGGCTTATCCTAAGCCTAACCATAAGTTAAAACTAACCAAAACCAAAAACCTACGCCAAACTTAACCCTACCCCTAACCCTAACAAGCTTAACCATTATCCTAACCTGAACCCTAACCCTAACCCTTATATCCCTAACTTTAACCCTAACACTAAAAACCCTATCACTAACCCTAACCCTAACAACCCTAGCCCTAACCCTCATCATATTCTTAACTCTAACCCTAACCTTTACAAACCTAACCAAGCAAACTTAAACTAACCTAACCCTAACCCTAGCCCAAACCCTAACACTAACCCTAACCCTAACAGCCCTTACACTAACCCTAACACCAATAACCCTAACCCGAATCCTAACCCGAACAACCCTAACCCTAACATACCTAACCAAACCCTAACAACCCTAACCATAATCCTAACCCAAACCCTAACTCTAATTTATCTAACACTGAACTTAACTATCCTACCCCTAATTCTAAACAGAACCCTAAATTTAACCCTAAAACTAAAGACTAACCCTAAGCTTAACACTAATCCTAACCCTAACAATGCTAACTGTAAACCTAACCTGACCCCTAACCCCTAACCGTAACATTCCTAACACTGACAAACCAAACCCTAACCGTAACCCTAACAAACCTATCCCAGACATTAAACCTAACCCTAAGTCTATCCCTAACCCTAACACTAACAACCTTAACTCACCTCTAACACTTACCCATACCCTAACAATCCTAACCCTAATGCTAAACCTAAACCATACCCTAACAATCATAACCCTAACCCTAACACTAAAAATCCTAACCCTAAAACCCTAAATCTAACCATAACACTAAAACTAACAAGTGTAGCCCTAACCCTAACCACCCTAAAACTAATCCTAAACTGAAGCCTACGCCTATGCCTAACCCTAAACCTAACAACCTTAACTCTAACCCTAACCCAAACAACCATAATTATGACCCTAACTCTAACACTAACCCTACCCTTAACAAACCTAAAACTAGCCCTAAGCCAAACCCTAACATGCCTAACCTAACCCTAAACAAAACCCTAACACTAACAATTGTAACACTAAACCTAAATCTAACAGTCATAACCTGAACCCTAATGCAAAATCTATACCTAAACCTTACCATAATCTTAACACCAAACCTAACCCTAACCCTTACAAACCTAAAAAAATCCAAACCTGAACCCTAAGCATAACCCTAACAATCCTAAACTGTACCCTAATTCTAACAACACTAATGCTAAGTCTAATCTTAATAACCCTAATACTGACGCCAACCATAATCCTAATGCTAATCCTAACAATCCTAAACCTAACAACCCTAACCCTAACATGCCTATCACTAAACTTAACTATCCTAACCCTAATTCTAAACTTAACCCTAAATTTAACCATAACTCTAAGCCTAACAACCCTAACACTAAACCTAACAATAACCCTAAGCCTAACCCTGATCATAAATCTAACCCAAACTTGACACCTAACCCTAACAATCCTAACTCTAACAATAACCCTAATCCTAACTCTAACCCTAATAACCGTAACACGTAACTTAAACCTAAACCTGAGCCTATCCCTACCCTAAATGTAACATCCCCTACCCTAAATGTAACATCCCCAAACCTAACCCTAATGCTAAATCAAACCCTAACTCTAACACTAACAACACTGCCCTAACACTAAAAACACTAACCCTGACACTAACAATCCTACACTAACCCTAACCCCAACACTAACAACCCTAAAATTAACCTAAGCCTAAGCCTGAACGTAACCCTAACATTAACACTAACAACCCTAACAACAGTAACCCTAACCCTAACAACAGTAACACTAACCCTAACCCTAACAACCCTAGCTCTAACCCTAACCCTAACACCAACCTCAACCCTGATAACCCTAAACCTAACCCTAATCATAACCCTAACCCTAAAACCCTTAACACTTACACTAAACAAAACCCTAACACTAACAACTATAACAATAAACCTGAACCTAACAATCTTAATACTAATGCTAACCCTAAGTCTATTCCTAACCCTTACCATAAACTTAACCATAACACTAACCCTAACAACCCTAAACCTAAACCTAACCTTATCCTTAACCCCAATCTTACCAAACCTACTCATAATTCTTACCTGAACCCCAAACCTAATCCTAACAACCGTAACCTTTACCCTAACTCTAATAACTTTAATGATAATCCTAACTTTAACAATACTAGCCCTAAAATTAACACTATCCCTAACCATAACAGTAAAAACTAACAAACCTAACCCTAATTGCAAAAACCCTAAACCTAATCCTAGCCCTAGCCCTAAGCCTAAAACTAAACCTATCACTAACCCTAACAACCCTAACACTAAACCTAACTCCAACAACCTTAATCCTAATCCTAACCTGTAAAACCTTAACCCTAACATCCCTAACTGTAAACCTAACTATCCTAATCCTAACCATAACTCTAAACATAACTATAACCCTCAGACCCCAACACTAACCCTAATGCCCCTAAGGCTATCCCTAACCCAAGCCCTAACCACCCTAACCCAAACTTTAAGACTAACAACCCTATCTGTTACCCTAGCCCTAGGAACCCTAAACTTAAACTTATGCCTAACCTTAACTCTAACCCAAACCACAATAACCCTATCATGAATCCTAACCTGAACAACCCTAACCTTAATATCCTTAACTCTAAAACTAGCCATCCTAACCCTAACATTAGCCCTAACAACACCAACCCCAACCCTAATCCTAAGAACCTCAAACCTAGCCCTAACCATAACCCTGACATCCCTATCCCTAATCTTAACCCTAAAAACTTTATCCATAACCCTAACCCTAAGTATCCTAAACTTAAGTAAAACACGAACAAGAACCCAATGGTAACCCTAACTTTAATCCTAACAATACTACCCTAGTCCTTAACACTAAACTTAAGCCTAACCCTAAGCCTATCCCTAACCCTACATATAACAACCCTAATCCTAACCCTAACTTTAACACTAACTCTAACACTAATAACCCTAACCATAACACTTACAACCCTAATTCTAAACATAACCCTTATCCTAACCATAACAACCCTAAACCTAACCCTAACAATATCCCTAACCCTAAACACAACCCCAACCCTAACCTTAAGGCTAAACCTAACCCTAGTCCTGACAACCGAAACACGAACTGTAACCCTAACAATCCTACCACTAACCCATCTCTAACAAACCTAAAACTAAATCTAACCCTAACCCTAACACTAAGCCTAATGCTAACCCTAACCTTAACACTAGCCCTAACCCCAGGAACCCTAACCCGAATCCTACACCGAACAACCTTAACTCTAACATCCCTAACCTAAAGCTAACAATCCTAACAACTAACCATAGCCCTAAAACTAATACTAAGCCTAACAAAACTAACACAAAACCTAACCCTAAGAACCCCAAATTTACGCCTAACCCTATCCCGTACAACCCTAAATCTAACAAGCCTAGCATTAACCCACACTGTAACCCCAAAACACCTATCCCTAAACTTAACCCAAACAAACCCATCCATAACCCTAACTCTAAGTACCCTAAACTTAACCCTAACATTCACCTGAACCCTAAAAGCAGTAGCCCTAACTTTAACCCTGACAATACTATGCCAGACCTTAAGCCTAATCCTAGACCTAACCCTAAGCCTATCCCTAACCCTAAACATGAAAACCCTAACCCTAACTCCAATCTTAATCCTAACCCTAACTCTAACATTAACTCTAACACTAACAACCCTAACCCAAACCCTAACTCTAAGCATATCCCCAACCCTAACCCAAACAACCTTAATCCTAGCCCTAACAACCCTCACCCTAACCTACTTAACACGAAACTTAACTATCTTAGGCCTAACTGTAATACTAACCCTATATTTGACCATAAACCTAATCCTAAAACTAACCTTAAATGTAACACTAACACGAAGATTAACCCTAATCCTAACCCTATCAAGCATAACACTAACCCTAACCCTAACAATGCTAACCCTAACACTAACACTAACTCTAACAAACTTAACCTGGACCTTAACCCTAATCTTAACCCTAAACCTATCTCTAATCCTAACACTAACAAATCTTAGCCTAACCCTCACCCTAACTTTAACCCATACCCTAACAATCCTAGCCCTAGCCCTAACCCTAAGTCATACCCTAACAATCCTTACTCTAACATGAAAAACCCTAACCCTAAAATCCTATCCATAAGCCTAATACTAAACCTAACAACTCTAATCCTAAATCTATGCACCCTAAAACTCACCTTATCCCAAAGCCTAAATCTACGCCTAACCCTAACCCAAACAACCCTAACACAAATCCTAACCCTAAAAACCCTAACTCTGACCCTAACTTTAACAGTAACCCTAACACTAACAATGCTAAAAATAACCCTAAGCTTAACCCTGACACTAACACCCCTACATGAAACCCTAAAAAACCCCGTAACACTAACAACCCTAATCCTAAACCTAACAATCCTAACCTGAACCCTGACCCTAAGTCTATTCCTAACCATACCATAAATGTAACCCTAACCCTAACAACCCTCAACCTAAACCTAACACTAACCTTAACCCTAACCATAATGCTAACAATCCTAATCATCATCCTAACCTGAACTCCAAGTCTAACCCTAACAACCCTAAACTTTACCCTAAATCTAACAACACCGATGCTAACCCTAACCTTAACGACCCTAAACCTAAAACTAACCCTAAATCGAATATTACCCATAACCCTAACCATAATATGAACCCTAATCCTGACAAACCTAATCCTGATCCCAACCCTAATAACCTGAACCCTAACATCACTAACACTAAATTTAATTATCTTTACCCTAACTCTAAACCTAACCCTAAATTTAACCCTAACCCTAACCACCTTAACCCTAAATCTAACACTAGCCCTAAGCCTAACCTAACCTGACCCCTAACCCTAACCCTAACAATCCTAACTCTAACCCTAACTGTAACCGTAAACCTAACCCTAACCCTAACATCCCTAACCTGGATGTTAACCCTAAACCTAACCCTAAGCATATCCCTAACCCTAAACATAACAGCCCTAACCCTCACCCTCACGGTAACTCTAACACTAACTCTAACACTAACAACCCTACACTAACCCCAACAACCTAACCCTAACTATAACGATCCTAAACCTAGCCCTAACCCTAAAAACCTTCACCCTAACCATAACACTAAAATTAACAACCCTAACCACCTAAAACTAAACCTAACCAAAAGCCTTCTCCTAAATCTTACAGTAACACTAACCCTAAGAACCTTAACACTAATCATAACCCTAAAACCCTAATTCTAAGCCTAAGCATAAACCTAACCCTAAACATAGCAACCCAAACCCTCACTCTAACCCTAACCCTAACTCTAACACTACCAACCCTACACTAACCCTAATAACCCTAACCCTAGCAATCCTTAACCTAACCTTAACACTAAAAACTTTAACCCAAACCATAACACTAAAAACTAACAACCCTAACCCTAATCCTAACCACCCTAAAACTAAATCTAGCCCTAAGCCTAAACCTAATCCTAACCTCAACACCAACCATGAGAACCTTAACACTAACCCTAACAACCCTAACTCTAAGCCTAACCCTAACACTAACCCTAATCCTGACAACCATAAACCTTAAACCTAACCTTAACACCTATAACCCTTATTCTAAACAGAACCCTAAGACTATCAACTGTGACACTAACCCTAAACCTAACAATCCTAACCCTAACAATATCCCTAAATCTATTCATAAACATTGCCATAAACTGAACCCTAACAACCTTAAACCTAAAACTAACCCTATCCTTAATGCTAACCCTAAAAAAATTAAACATAATCCTAAACTGAACCCTAAGACTAACCCTAGCAACCCTAACCTTTACCCTAATTCTAACAATCTTAATGCTAACCCTAATCTTAACAACACTAACCGGAACACTAAACCTATCCCTAACCTTAATCATAACCCTAAAAACCCTAAACCTAATCCTAACCTGAATAAAACTAACCCTAACATCCCTAACTGTAAATCTAACAATCCTAATCTTAACCCTGAGATCCCACATCCTAACCCTAACTGTAACCCTAAACATTACAACCCTAATGCCAAACCTAACTCTAACAATCCTATGACTAACCCTAGCCCTAAACTTAACCACTCTAACAATAACCTTAACACTAACAACCCTTTCCATAACCCTACCCTGGAGACCCTAACCCTAAGCCTAAACCAAGCCCTAACCCAAAACATAACAAACCTAACCCTAACCCTAACCTAATAGTAACTCTAACCCTAACCCTAACTCTAACCCAAACCACAACAACCCTAACCTGAATTCTAACCCAAACCCTAGCATGCCTGGCTCTAAACCTAACAATCCCAACCCAAATCCTAACCCTAAACATAACACTACCAAGACTAACCCCAAACTTAACCCTAAGAATCCCAACACTATCCCTAAACCTAACCCTTACAACCTTACCCCTAACAACAATAACACTAACCATAACCATAACCGTAACAACCCTATGCCTAACCTTAACGCTAACAAAGCTATCCGTAACCCAAACCCTATGAACCCTAACCATAACCCTAACTAAGGTAACCCTATCTTTTACCCTAACAATCCTAACCTGGACCTTAATCCTAATCCTAAACCATTCCCTCACCCTAAGCAAACCTAAACCTCACCATAAACCTAATGCTAACTCTAACCCTAAACATAATCCTAAAAACCCTAACCCTAATCTTCACCCTAACAACCCTAACATGCCTAACACTAAATTTAACTATCCTAACCATAACTCTAAACCTAACCCTAAATTTAACCATAACCCTAATCCTAACAACCATAAACATAACCCCAAAACTAACCCTAAAACCTAACAATAACCCCAAGCCTAACCCAAATCCTAACCCTAACCCTAAATTGACCCTTAATCCTAAACCAAACAATCCTAACTCTAACCATAACCCTAGCCCTAACGAACCTAACCCAGATCTTAACCCTAATCCTAACCCCAAGCTATCCCTATTCCTAAACATAACAACCCTAACCATCACACTAACATTATCCCTACTCAAACCCTAACTCTCACACTGACAACCCTATGCCAACACAAAAAACCCTAACCCTAAAATTCCTAACCCTAGCGCTAACAATAAAAACTCTAACCCTAACAATAACAGTAAAAATAATAACCCTAAACCTAACCCTAACCACCCTAAAACTAACCCTAACCCTAATCCTCACCCTCACCCTAATGCTAACAACCCTAACACTAACCATACCCTTAACAACCCTAATTCTAACTCTAACCCTAACGCTACCTCTAACCATGACAACCCAAAAACTTACCCTAAGCCTAACCCTAACCCAAACCTTAAAACCCCTAACCCTTACTGTAAACAAAACCCTAGCAACCGTAACACTAACCCTAAACATAATAATCCTAACCCTAACCCTAATGCTAAGTCTATTCCTAACCCTTACCATAAATTAACCCTATCCCTTACCCTTACAACTCTAACCCTACCAAAACTACCATAATCCTAAACTGAACCCCAAGTCTAACCCTAAAACACTGACCTTTACCCTAACTCTAACAACGTTAATGCTAATACTAACCTTAACAACACTAACATGATCTTGGATGCTAACCGTAACCCTAAAAACCCTAACAACCCTAACCCTAACACTAACTCTAGCCCTAACCCTCACATTAAACCTATCACTAACCCTAAGAACCATAACACTTACCCTAACCCTAACAACCCTAACCCTAAATTTATCCAAAAAATCCTAACCACAACATCCCTAACGGTCAATCTAACAATCTTAACCCTAGCAATAACCAGAACCCTAACCTTCAGAATCCCAAACCTAACCCTAACCCTAATCAATACAGCACTAACCCAAAAGCTAACTCTAACACCCTAAGGCTAACTCTAACCCTAACCACCCTAACCCTAACCTTAACACTAACAACCCTATCAATAATCCTAACCCTAGGAATCGTAAACCTAACCCTAAGCCTAAGCCTAGCCCTAACCTTAAACATAACAAACTTAACCATAACCCTAACCCTAATATTAACCCTAATCCTAATGCTAATTCTAACCCATACCCCAACAACACCGACCAGAATCCTAACCCAAACAACCTGAACCCTAGCATCCCTAACTCTAAACCAAAAAATCCTAACCGTAACCCCAACCCTAAGCCTAACAGTAACTCCAACAACACTAACCCCAACCCTAACCATAACAACTCTAAACCCATCCAAAATCCCAACTCTTACAACCCTACCCCTAACAAAAGTAATGGTAATCCTAAACATAACCCTAACAACCCTATGAATAACCTTAAAGTTAACAACCCTATCCCTAAGGACTCTAACCCTAACCCTATTCCTAACAATGGTAGCCATAACCATACCCTAACAATGGTAAACCTAACTTTAACTATGACAATACTAACCCAGACGTTAACCCTAACCCTAACACTAAGCCATTCCCTAACCCTAAACTAAACTACCGTAACACTAACTCTAATATTAATCCTGAAACTAACTCTAAATCTAACTCTAACACTAAGAACCCTAACCAAAACCCTAACACTAACAACCCATGTAATAACCCTAAACCTAATCCTAACAAAACTAACTCTAAACTTAAGCCTATCCCTAACCCTAAACATAACTCTAAGCATAAACGTAACCCTAACCTTATCCCTAACACTTACCCTAACCCTAATCCAAACAAGCCTAACCCTAACAACCCTAACCTTAACATGTTTAACACTAAACTTAACTGTCCTAAACCTAACTCTAAACCTAACACTAAATTTAACCTTAAACCTACCCCTAACAATTCTAAACCTAACACTAACCATAAGCCTAAGCCTAATACTAATGCTAAGAGCCCTAATCCTAACTCTAACAATCCTAATCCTAACGCTAACCATAACCCTGACCATAACCCTAACAACCTTAACACAGACCTTAACCCTGAGCCTATCCATAGCCCTAAACATAACAATCCTAACCTAAAACTAACTCAAACCGTAAATCTAACCACCCTAACACTAACTCAATCCCTAATTCTAATACTAACACTTCTATTCTAACCATAAGTACCCTAACCCTAACAACCAGAACCATAATCCTAACAATCCTAAATCTAATCCAAATACTAACCATAATCCAAACCCTAATTTTAACCCTAAACTTAACCCTAACAACCCTAAGAACCCTAACCCTAAACACACCCTAACCCAATCACTAAGCCTAAACCTACTTTTGACCCTAACAACCCTAACCCTAATATTAAATGTAAACCAAACTACCCTAAGGTATCCCTAACAAGCATAATCCTAACCCTAACCCTAATCACAACCTTAACACCCCTAAACGTAAACATATCCCTAAACCTAATTCTAACCCGAACCCGAACCATGACCCTAAGAACCCTAACCCTAACCAAAACCCTAACTCTAACAAATGTAACCATAACACTAAACCTAACAATCCTAGCCCTCACCCTAACCTAAACCTAATAATCCTAACCATAAACTTAACTCTAACCCTTACAACCCTAACCATAACCCTAGGCCAAACCTAACCCTAAATTGAACAATACCCCTAATCCTAACAAACTTAACGCTAATCCTAACCTGAACCCTAACCCTAACAACCCTAACCTAATAATAGCCCTAACCCAAACCCTAACAACCCTAACCCTTACGCTAACAACCTTAACCCTAACCCTATCCCTAACACCTATAAAAATCTAACCCTAACCCGAATCCTAAACCGAAAAACCCTAATTCTAACATCCCTAACCTAAACCTAATAATCCTAACCATAACCATAACCTTAAGCCTAATCATAACCATAACATTAACACTAACCCTTCCAAAACTAACACCAATCCTAACCCTAAGAACCCCAAACCTATCCCTAACTCTAATCCTTATAACCCTAACCAAAGCAACGTGAACATTAACCCTAGCTGTAAAACAAAAAATCCAATCACTAACCTTAATCCCAACAACCCTATCCATTACCCTAACCCTAAGTACCCTAAACCTAACGCTAACACGAACCTGAACCCTAACAGCGGTAACCTAAATTTAACCCTAACAATACTAACCCAGACCTTAACCCTAATACTAAACTGAACCGTAAGCCTATCCCTAACCTGACACATAACAAACCTAACCTAACCCTACCTCGAACCCAAACACTAATTCTAATGCTAAAAACCCTACCCCAACCCTAACACTTACAACCCTAATTCTAACACTAACCCTAACCCTAACAATCCTAAACCTATCCCTAAGCCTATGCCTAAGTCTAAATATAACAACTCTAACCATAAACCTCAGCCTAACCCTATCCCTAATGCTAACCCTAACCCTAACCCTATTCCTAACAAACCTAACCCAAACATCCCAAACCCTAGCCCAAACAACCCTAACCCTAATCCTAACCCTAACCCCAACATGCCTAACACTAAACTTAACTATCCTAACTGTAACTCTCAACCTAACCCTAAATTTAACCCTAAACCTACCCCTAACAACACTAAAACTAGCCCTAAACCTAACACTATCCCTAAACCTAACCCTAATCCTAACCCTAATAAACCTAACCCTAACAACCCTAACCCTAACAATCCTAACCCTAACCCTGACCCTAACCCTAACAACCCTAAACCGGACCTTAACCCTAAACCTGTCCCTAAGCCTATTCAGAACACTAGACATAACAACCCTATCCCTAAACTTAAAACTAACACATACCTTAAATATAACTCTAACAACCCTATTCTAACCCTAACAACCCTAAACCGGACCTTAACCCTAAACCTGTCCCTAAGCCTATTCAGAACACTAGACATAACAACCCTATCCCTAAACCTAAAACTATCACAAACCCTAAATATAACTCTAACAACCCTATTCTAACCCTAACAACCCTAAACCTAACAACCATAACCATAATCCTAGCAATCCTAACACAAACCCTAACCATAACACTATCAACGCTAACCCTAACCTAACCCTACCCTAACCCAATCACTAAGCCTAAGCCTAATCCTAACTCTTAACAACCCTATCCCTAAAATTAACCCTAACCCAAACAACCCTACACAATCTCTAACAAGTGTAATACTAACCCTAACCACAACCTTAACAACCCTGATCACAACCTTAAACCCCTAAACATAACCATAGCCCTAAACCTAATTCTAAACCTAGCACTAACACTAACTCAAACCATAACCCTAACAACCCTAAACCTAACCAAAACGCTAACCCTAACAAGCATAACCATAACCCTAAACCTAACCATTTTAGCCCTAATCTTAAACCTAAGTCTTATCCTAAGCATAACCATAAATTTAACTCTCACCCATTACAACCCTAACCCTAGGCCAAACCTAACCCGAACCTTAACCATACTCCTAACCCTAACAAACTTAACCTTAATCCTAACCTGAACCCAAACCCTAAACCTTACACCCTAACCTTAACCCTAAGTTTAAAACCTCTAATGTTAACCCTAACAACCCTAACCCTAATCCTAATCATATTCCTAACCCTAACAAACCTAAAACTAAATTCAATCCTAGCCCTAACTCTACCCTAACACTAATCTTAACCCCAACTACCCTAACCTGAATTCTAAACCGAACATCCCTAACTCTAACATCCCTAACCTAAACCTAACAATTCTAATCCTAACCCTAAACTTAGCCCTAAACCTAACCGTAACTTTGACACTAACCCTAACAAAACTAACACCAATCCTAACCCTAAGAACCCCAAACCTATCCCTAAACCTAACCCTTACAGCCCCAACTCTAAGAAGTCTAATGTTAACCCTACCTGTAACTGCAAATACCCTATCCCTAACCTTAATCCTAACAACCTTATCTGTAACCCTAACCCTAAGTGCCCTAAACCTAACCAAAACACGAACCCGAATGCTAACAATGGTAACCCTAAATTTAACCCTAGTAATATTAACCCAAATGTTTACCCTCATGCTAAACATAACCCTAAGCCTATCCCTAATGCTAACAACCTTAAACATAACCCTAACTCTAACCCTAACAACCCTAACCCTAATCCTATCCCTAACCCAAAACATAGCAACCCTAACCCAAACCCTCTTGCTAACCCTAAACTTAACAGTGCTAACCCTAATCTTAAACAGAACAACCCTAACCCTAATCTAACTAGCACTAAACTTAACTGCCCTAGCCTTAACTCTAAACCTAACCCAATATTTATTCCTAAATCTAACCCTAAAACCTTTACCCTAACTCTAAAAGTAACTCTAAACATAGCACCAACCTTAAAACTAACCCTCATCCTAACCATAACAATAACCCTAACCCAAACCTGACACCTAACCCTAATTGTAACAATGCTAACACTACCCCTAACCATAAGCCTACATTGTAAGTCCACTTGTCAATTCCTACGCAAAAGCCAGAGTAACTTTTATTGGAGTTACAATGATTGTAAATATAGTTACCATCTTCACAATTAATAGTTTACTATGAATTCTTTCAGGAGTTTTATAGTTCTCAGTGCATAGATGGTATACCTTTCAATAATTGAACTGCATTTCTGATTTTATTGTCTGATTGAAATGCTAGTTTTAAAAAATAACATTTTAATGCATTGACTTTCTATGCTGTAATTTTGCTAATAAATTCCTTAATTAGTTATAATGTTATATATATATATTCATTGCTCTCATCATTCTCAAAATTTGTCTTCTGCTTGGGTTCCTGGCATCAGCTCATTTTCATTTTTTCCCCTCCCTGTCCCTTCCTGCTCCCCTCTCCCTCGTGAACCCTTAATAATTTGTAAATTATTATTTTAGCTTATCTTACACTGCCAGGCGTCTCCCTTCACCCACTTTCCTGTTACCCATCCCCCAGAGAGGAGGTTATATGTAGATCCCCGAGATCAGTTCCCCTTTTCTACCAGCTCTTCTCTCCCGGTATTGCCACTCTCACCGTTGGTCCTGAGGGGTTCATCTGTCCTAGATTCCCTGTGTTTCCAGATCCCAACTGTACCACTGTGCATCCTCTGGTCTAACCAGGTTTGCAAGGTAGAATTTGGATCACGATAGTTGGCGGGGAGGAAGCATTTAAGAACTAGAGGAAGGTTTTGAGTTTCATTATTGCTACACTGAACCCTGAGTGACTCATCTCCTCCCCACTACCCCTCTGCAAGGTATGTCCAGTTGTCTACAGATGGGCATTGGGTTCCCATAATGCACTTCCCTCATTCACAACGATATGATTTTTCCCCATGACGCTGTTGCTTGAAACCTGGTCCTCTCGGCCCTTCATGATCACACATGTTGGTGTGCTGCTTCCATGTGGGTGTTGTTGCTTCTGGGCTAGATGGCTGCTTGTTTACTTTTAAGCCTTTAAGTTCCCAGACACTATGTTTCTCAACAGTTGGGCACCATCAGCCTTCTTCACCACACTTACTTATGCACACATTCGTCTTCAGTGTTTATGTGGGCAAGGTGATCACACAATGATGGATTTTGTTATTTGGTGTCTGCTACCTGATCCCTTCAGCACCTCATATTCACTTAGGCTTGTGTGCTTCTTCTCTGTGGGCTTTGTTGCTTCCAAGCTAGATGGCCGCTTGTTTGCCTTCAAGCCTTTAAGACCCCCAGAGTTTCATTGATTTTGCACAGAGTGGCTATGAGCCAAACCCATTCTACTGCACCCAACAACAATAACAACAGGACTTGTGCTTCTAACAATATGCTGAAGAAGACCTTAAGAGAATCTTCTCAGTTTAGAGCAGCGGTTCTCAACCTGTGGGTCGTGACTACTTAGGGGGTCAAAAAGTCCTTTCATAGGGGTGGCCTGATTTATGGCAGTAGCAAAATTACAGTTATGATGTAGCAACAGAAATAATTTTATTGTTGTGTGGTCATGATGACATGAGGAACTGTATAAAAGGGTCATGAGTAAGAATGTAGAAAACCACTGTCCAAGAGGAGAACTCAATTCTTGATACAGTTGAAGGAAAACAAAAATAGAGTCAGCCCCAATATAGATGGGATAGCACAGTGTACTGCAACAATAAACGCAAGCCAAAGAAACACTTTGAAGATGGCACAAAATGGGACAGTGCATCATCATATTGAGCATAGAGTTGCTCTGAGTCAAAACCCACTGGACAGCAACTAACAAGAAAAACAACAGGACTTGTTTTTCTAACAATGTGCTTAAGTAGACCTTAAGAGAAACTCCTATTAGTTTAGCGCAGTGGTCCTCAACCTGAGGGTTGTAACCCCTTTTGGGGGATGAACGACCCTTTCACAGTGGGGGACCATTCATTAAAGTAGAAAAATTAGAATTATAAAGTAGCAATGAAAATAATTTTATGATTTGGCAGTCAGCACTACATGAGGAATGGTATGAAAGGGTCATGGCATTAGGAAGGTTGAGAACCACTGCCCTAGAGGAAGACAGAATTCTTGGTAGAGTAGAAGGGCAGCAAATGAGAGGCAGCCCCTACAAGATTGATTAACACAGTGGCTGCAACAATCAGCCCAAGCAAATGAACAACTCTGAGGATGGCATTGGACTGGGCAGCATTTCATTATATTGTGCATAAAGTTGCTGTGACCAGAAACCCACTCGACGGCACTTAACAAAAATAACTACAGGAATTATGCTTCTAACAATATGGTGAAGTAGGTCTTAAGAGAAACTCCTCTTACTTTAGAGCAGCAGTTCTCAACCTTTGGAGGGTCAAGTGACCCTTTCACAGCAGTGGCCCGATTCATAACTGTAGTAAAGTTACAGTCACAAAATAGCAATGAAAATAATTTTATGGTTGGGGGTCTCCACTAAATCAGAATCAGTATGAAAGGGTATTGGCATTAGGAAGGTTAAGAACCACTTCTCTAGGGCAAGACACAAATTTGGTACAGAAGGGAAAGAAGAGAGCGGCAGTTCCCAAGATGGATTAGCATAGTGGCTGCAACAATGAGGCCAAGCAAAGAACCACTGTGAGGATGGCACAGGACAGGGCAGCATTTCATTATATTGTGCATAGAGTTGCTACGGGACAAAACCCACTCAATGGAACTTAACGACAATAACTACAGGACTTGTACTTCTAACAGTATGCTGAACTAGATCTTCAAGAGAAACTTCTCTAAATTTAGAGCAGGGGTTCTCAACGTGTGGGTCACGACCCCTTTGGGGGTTCAGATGACCTTTTCATAGGTGTTGCCAAATTCATAACAGTAGAAAATTTACAGTTATGAAGTAACCAAAAAATTTATAGTTGGAGGGTCGTCACTACATTAAGAATTGTATAAAGGGGGCATGCCATGAAGAAGGTTGAGAAACACTGACTGAGAGAAAGACACAAAACGTGGTACTGCAGAAGGGCAGCAAATGAGAGGCAGACCCTACAAAATTGAATAGTTCAGTGACTGCAACACTGAGTGCCATCAAAGAACCAGTGTGAGGACGGCACAGGACAGGGCAGCATTTCATTATATTGTGCGTAGGGTTGCTAAGAGTCAAAACCCACTCGATGGCAACTAACAGCAACACAAAAAGGACTTGCATTTCTAACAATATGCTGACGTAGATCTTAAGAGAAACTCCTCTTATTTTACAGCAGGGTTCTCAACTTGCGGATTATGAACCCTTTTGGGGAGTGAGTGGGTTGAATGATCCTTTTGCAAGGTTTGCTTGATTCATGAGATTAGCAAAATTATAGTTATGAAATAGCAGCAAAAAGTGTTTTAGGACTGGGGGTCCACCACTACATTGGGAACTGTATCAAAGGGTCATGGAATTAGAAAGGTTGAGAACCATTGTCCTAGTGGAAGACACAAATGTTGGTACAGAAGAAGGGCAGCAAAGGAGAGGCAGCCCCTACATGTTGGATTAGCACAGTGGCTGCAACAATGAGCACGAGCTAAGAATCACTGTGAGGATGGCACGGGATGGGACAGAGTTTCGTTATATTTTACATAGAGTTGTTATAAGCCAAAAAGCACTCGAAGGCAGCCAACAAAAACAACAGGACTTGTGCCTCTAACAAAATTCTAAAGTAGACCTTAAAAATAAACTCCTATTAGTGTAGAGTAGCAGTTCTCAAACTGTGGGTCACGATGCCTTTGGGCTGAAGAACGACCATTTCACATGGGTGGCCTGATTCATAACAGTAGCAAATTTATAGTTATGAAGTAACAAGGAAAATAATTTTATTATTGGGGGTCACCAGTACAGGAGAAATGGTGTGAAAGAGTCGTGGCATTAGGAAGGTTGCAAACCACTTCCCTAGAGGAAGACACAAGTCTGAATACAGTAGAAGGGCAGCAAAAAAGAGGCAACCCACAGCAAGACGGAATATGACAGTGGCTGCAACAATCCAAGCAAGCAAAAGAACCACTGTGCGGATGGCAGAGGACAGGGCACCATTTCGTTATATTGTGCTTAGAGTTGCTATATGTCGAAAGCCACTCGAGAAAATCTAACAACAATAACTACAGGACTTGTTCGTCTAACAATAGGGTGAATTAGATATTAAGAGAAACTCCTCTTAGTTTAGAGCAGTGGTTCTCAACCTGTGAGTCGTGACCACTTTGTTGGTCGAACAACCCTTTCACAGGGGTGGCTGGATTCAAAACATTTACAAAATTACAGTTATGAAGTAGAAATAGAAAAAAGGTTTTGATTTGGGGACCACCCCTAGACATTGGGAAGTGTATGGAAGGGTCGTGGAAATAGGAAGTTTGAGACCCACTCTCCTACAGGAAGAAACAAGTAAGTACAGTAGAAGGCCACCAAAAGAGAGGAAGCCCCTGCAAGATTGATTACCACAGTGGCTGCAAAAACTGAGCTCAAGCAAAGAACCACTGCGAGGATGGCATAAGCCAAGGCTGCGTTTCATTATATTGTGCACAGGGTTGCGATGAACTGAAACCCACTCTGGGCATCTAAAAATAATAAAAAACAGGACTTGTGCATCTGAAAATGTAACTAATTTGATCTTTTTTAAAAAACTCCAAAATAAAGGGGTTAAAAAAAAACTCCACTTAGTTTAGAGGAGCAGTTCTGAAACTGTGGTTCACGACCCCTTTGGGGTCATACATCCTTTCCACAGGGGTGGCCCAGTTCGAAACTGTAGCAAACTTACAGTTATGAAGTAGCAATGAAAATAATTTTATGACTGGGGGGTCATCAATACATGAGGAACATTCTGAAAAGGTCATGGCATTCAGAAGGTTGAGAACCATTGCTCTAGAGGAAAAAGAAATATTGGTAGAGTAGAAGGTTAGCAAACAAGAGGCAGTCCCAAAAAAGAAGGATTAGCACAGTGACTGCAATAATGAGCAAAAGCAAAAGAAAATTGTGAGGAATGAAGAGGATGGTACAGCATTCCATGATATTGTGCATAGAGTTGCTATGAGCCAAACCCACTCGGCAGTGCCTTACAACAATAAGAACAGGATTTGTGCATCTAACAATATGCTGAACTAGACCATAGAAGAAACTACTCTTAGTTTAGAGTTGTGGTTCTCGACCTGTGAGTCGTGACCACTTTGGTTGTTCGAACGACTCTTTCACAGGGGTGGCCAGATACATAAGAGTAGCAAAATTACGGTTACAAAATAGCAATAGAGAAAATTTTATGATTTGGGGACCCCCACTACACATTGGGAAGTGTATGGAAGGGTTGTAGAAATACGAAGGTTGAGAACCATGGTCCTAGAGGAAGACACAAGTACAGAAGAAGGGCAGCAAAAGAGAAGGAGCCGCTACAAGATGGATTAGCACAATTGTGGCAACAAGGAGCACAAACAAAGAACAACTTCAAGGATGGCACAAGCCTGGGCATAATTTCATTATATTGTGAACAGGTTTGCTATGAACCAAAACCCACTCCAGGGCACCTAACTATAATAACAAGAGAACTTGTGCATCTGACAATGTGCCTAACTTTATCTTAAGAAAAAGTCCACTTAGTTAGAGCAGCAGTTCTGAACCTGTGGGTGGTGACCCCTTTGGGGGGGACAAAAGACCTTTTCCCAGGGGTGGCACAGTTCAAAACTGTAGCAAAATTACATTTATGAAGTAGCAATGAAAATAATTTTATGACTAGGGGGTCACCAATACATAATGAAGAGTTGAAAAGACCATGGCAATCGAAAGGTTGAGAACCACTGCTCTAGAGGAAGAAAGAAATATTGGTAGAGTAGAAAGTCAGCAAATGAGAGGCAGTCCCCAACGAGATGGATTAGCACAGTGACTGCAACAATGAGCAAGAGAAAACCGAGGATGGAAGACAAATGGTCAGAGTTTCATGATATTGTGCAGAGAGTTGCTATGAGCCAGACCTACACAACAGCCCCTAATAGTAATAAGAGCAGGAGTAGTGCCTCTAACAATATGCTGAACTAGACTATAGGAGAAACTACTCTTAGTTTAGAGCAGCATTTCTCAACTTGTTAGTCATGACGACTTTCGTTGGTCGAACGACCCTTTCACAGGGGTGGCTGGCTTCATAACAATAGCAAAATTACTTTTATGAAATAACAACAGAAATATCTTCTGATTTGGGTGCCACCATTACACATTGGTAAGTGCATGGAAGGGTCTTGGAAACAGAAAGGTTGAGAGCCGCTGTCCTTAACGGAAGACAAAATACAGTAGAAGGGCAGCAAAAGAGAGGCAGCCCCTACACGATTGATTAGCACAGTGGCTGCAACAATGCACACAAGCAAGAAACCAATGGGAGGATGGCAAGGGCCCGGGAAGCATTTCATTATATTGTGCACAGGGTTGCGATGAACCGAAACCCACACCTTGGCACCTAAAATGAACAACAACAGGACTTGTGCATCTAACAATGTGCCTAAGTATATCTTAAGAAAAAATCCACTTAATATAGAGCAGCAGTTCTGAACCTGTGGGTCGCGACCCCTGTGGAGGGACTAACAACCTTTTCACAGGGGTGGCCTAGTTCAAAACTGTAGCAAATTTTTAGTTATGAAGTAGCAATGAAAGAAATTTTATGACTGGAGTGTCACCAATACATGAGGAACACTCTGCAAAGACCGTGGCATTCGGAAGGTTGAGAACCACTGCTCTAGAGGAAGAAAGAAATCTTGGTAGAGTAAAAGGTCAGCACATGAGGGGCAGCAAATGAGGGGCAAGCGGCAGCAAATGAGGGGCAAGCAAGGGGCAACAGCAAATAAGGGGCAAAAAGGTCAACAAACAAGGGGCAGCCCCCCAAAAGAGGATTAGCACGGTGACTGCAACAATGAGTGAAAACAAAAGAAAACTGTGAGGATGTCAGAGGGTGGGACAGCATTTCATGATATTGTGCATAGAGTTGCTATGAGCCAACCCCACTCAACAGCCCCTAACAACAATAAGAACAGGACATGTTCATCTAACAATATGCTCAACTAGACCATAGGAGAAACTGCTCTTATTTTAGCCTAACTATATCTTATTTTGTTGTTGTTCTTTTTTAAAAAAAAACAATTTATTAGGGGCTCATACAACTCTTATCACAATCCATACATACATCAATTGTGTAAAGCACATGTGTACATTCTTGGCCCTCATCATTTTCAAAGCATTTGCTCTCCCACTTAAGCCCTTTGCATCAGGTCCTATTTTTCCCCTCTCTCCCTACTCCCCCCTCCCTCATGAGCCCTGGATAATTTATAAATCATTATTTTGTCATATCTTGCCCTATCTGACATGTCCCTTCACCCTCTTTTCTGTTGTCTGTCCCCAGGGAGGAGGTCACTCGTAGATCCTTGTAATCAGTTCCCTCTTTCCAACCCCCTCTCCCTCTACCCTCCCAGTATCGCCACTCACACCCCTGGTCCTGAAGGTATCATCCGCCCTGGATTCCCAGTGCCTCCAGCTCCTATTTGCACCAGTGTACATCCTCTGCTCTATCCAGACGTATAAGGTAGAATTCAGATCATGATAGTTGGGGAAGGCGGGGGGAAGCATTTAGGAACTTGAAAAAAGCTGTATTCTTCATCGGTGCTACATCGCACCCTGACTGACTCATTTCCTCCCCTAGATCCCTTTGCAAGGGGATCTCCAGTGGCCGACAAATGGCTTTGGGTTTCCACTCTGCATTTCCCCCTTCATTCACTATGGTGAGTTTTTTTTTTTTTCTGATGATGCCTTATACCTGATCCCTTCGACACCTCGTGATCACACGGGTTGGTGTGCTTCTTCCATGTGGGCTTTGTTGCTTCTGAGCTAGATGGCAGCTTGTTTACCTTCAAGCTTTTAAGACCCCAGACACTATCTCTTTTGATAGGCAGACACCATCAGCTTTCTTCGCTACATTTGCTTATGCACCCATTTGTCTTCAGTGATCGTATCCTGGAGGTGTGCACCCAATGATATGATTTTTTATTCTTTGATGCCTGATACCTGATCCCTTCAGAACCACGTGATCACACAGGTTGGTGTATTCTTCCATGTGGGCTTTGTTGCTTCTGAGCTAGATGACCGCTTGTTTACCTTCAAGCCTTTAAGACCCCAGACGCTATATATTTTGATAGCCAGGCACCATCAGCTTTCTTCACCACATTTGCTTGTTCACTCGCTTTGTCTTCAACGGTTGTGTCGGGACAGTGAGCATCATGAATATCAATTTAATAGAAGAAAGTATTCTTGTGTTGAGGGAGTACTTGAGTGAGGACCCAATGTCCTTCTGCACCTAACTATATCTTACGAAAAACTCCACTTAGTTTAGAGCAGCAGTTGACCAGTTTGGGGGTACAAATCAGTTTGTGGGGGACAAAAAACTTATTCACAGGAGTGGCCCAGTTCCAAACTGTAGCAAAATAATAATGATGAAGTAGAAATGAAAATAATTTTATGACTGGGGGTTCAACAATACATGAGGAACAGTCTGAAAAGGTCGTGAAGGTTGAAAACCACTGATCGAGAGGAAGAAAGAAATCTTGGTAGAGTAGAAGGTCAGAAAACGAGAAGCAGTTCCCCCAAAAGATGTATTAGCACAGTGACTGCAACAATGAGCCAAAGCAACAGAAAACTGTCAGGATCGCAGAGGACGGGAAAGTGTTCCATGATATTGTGCATAGAGTTGCTATAAGCCAAATGCACTCACCAGCCTTTAACAACAATAATAAAAAGACTTGTGCATCTAACAATATGCTGAACTAGATAATAGCAGAAACTACTCAGTTTAGAGGACCGGTTCTCAACCTATTAGTCATGACCACTTTGGTTGTTTGAATGACCCTTTCACAGGCGTGGGCAGATTCATATCAGTAGCAAAATTATAGTTATGAAATAGAAATAGAGAAAAATTTATTATTTAGGAACCACCATTACACATTGGGAAATGTATGGAAGGGTCATAGAAAAAGGAAGGTTAAGAACCACGGTCCGAGAGGAAGACACAAGTACTGTAGAAGGGCAGCAAATGAGAGGCAGTTCCCCAAAAGATGGATTAGCACAGTGACTGCAACAATAAGTGAAAGCAAAAGAAAACTGTGAGGATGGCAGAGCACTGGCCAGTGTTTCATGATATTGTGCATAAAGTTGCTATGATCCAAAGCCACTCGACAGCCACTAACAACAATAAGAACAGGACTCATGCATCTAACAATATGCTGAGCTAAACCATAAGAAAAACTACTCTTAGTTTAGAGCAGGGGTTCTCAAAATGTGAGTCGTGACCACACTGTTGGCCGAGGACCCTTTCACAGGTGTGGCTGGATTCAAAACAATAACACAATTACAGTTATGAAGTAGAAATTGAAAAAAAATTATTATTTGGGGACGACCCCTACACACTGGGAAGTGTATGGAAGGGTCGTGGAAATAGGAAGGTTCAGAACCACTGTCCTAGAGGAAGACACAAGTGAGTCCAGTAGAAGGACAGCAATAGAGAGGAAACCCCTACAAGATTGATTAGCACAGTAGCTGCAACAATCAGCCCAAGCAAAGAACAACTGCGAGGATATCACAAGCCTGGGCAGCATTTCATTATATTGTGCACAGGGTTGCTATGAACTGAAACCCACTGCAGGGCACCTAAAAATAATAACAACAGGACTTGTGCATCTAACAATGTGCCTAACTATATCTTAAGAGAAAGTCCACTTAGTTTAGAGCAGCAGTTCTGAAACTTTTGGTCGTGACCCCTTGGGAGGACAAACGACCTTGTCACAGGTGTGGTCCAGTTGAAGACTGTAGAAAAATTACAGTTATTAAGTAGCAATGAAAATAATTTTATGACTGTGGGTCACCAAGTCTTGAGGTACAGTCTGAAAAAGTTGTGCAATTCAGAAAGTTGAGAATCACTACTCTAGAGGAAGAAAGAAATCTTAGTAGAGTAGAAGATCAGCAAATGAGATGCAGTCCCCTTAAGATAGATTAGCACAGTGACTGCAACAATGAGCAAAAGCAAAAGAAAACTGTGAACATGTGAGAGAACAGGACAGCATTTCATTATACTGTGCTATGAGCCATACCCACTCATCAGCCTTTAACAACAATAAAAACAGGACACGTGTGTCTAACAATATGCTGAACTAGACCATAGGAGAAACTATTCTTAGTTTAGAGCAGCGGTTCTCAACGTGTGAATAGTGACCACTTTGGTTGTTCTAATTATCCTGTCAAAGGGGTGGTCGGATTCATAACAGTAGCAAAATTACAGGTATGAAATAGCAATAGAGAAAAATTTATTTTGGCACCACCACTACACATTGGGAAGTGTATGGAAGGGTCGTGGATATAGAAGGGTTGAGAACCAAGGTCCTAGAGGAAGACACAAGTACGGTAGAAGGGTATCAAATGAGAGGTAGTCCCGTAAAAGATGGATTACCACAGTAGCTGCAACAATCAGCGCAAGAAAAGAATCACTGTGAGGATAGCACAAGCCTGGGCAGCGTTTCATTATATTGTGCACAGGGTTGCTAGGAACCGAAACCCACTCCAGGGCAACCAAAAAATAATAACAACAGGACTTGAGCATCTAACAATGTGCCTAACTATATCTTAAGAAAAGCTCCAATTAGAGGTCTTGGAGGCTGGCCCCAGCACCATAAATTAAGTGGATTCCTGCCCCTCCCCCGAAAAGAATTTGTTCCAAAGGACGACATTGACTCTGCAGCTCCGGGAGATGAACATATCTGATCAGAGCACACGGGAGCAGATGAAGGGGCAGGAGGAGAGAGTGGAACACAGCCTGGCCCACCAGGCCGTGAGGATGATGTTCCTGAGTAGAGCAGCCAGTCCACAGAGAGAACAACATGGCTGGCCCCACTATGAGAAATGATGCCAATCAGTGACTAAGGGCGATACAGGTGACTGCACCGGAGACACAGTGTGGGAATTGCACCTGATCTGATCCCACCACACCGAGGCAAATCACTGGGGGAGTGCAGCGGAACAGCAAGGGAATGGAATGGCAAGGTCCCCAGGGAATGCTGAAAGTGGACTTTGGGGCCAGGGCGTGGTGCCCCAACAGACTGGACTGGAAAACGCTCCTAAGGGCCAGCAAACGATCCCTGAACTAACTACAAGCTTTTCTCTTGTGAACTGTTTTGTTCTGTTCTTTCTCAGTGGTTTGTTTTTGTTGTTTTGTTGTCTGGTTGTATACTGTTGCTTTGTTTTCCTCTGTCTTGTTTTCGTGCAGGTTAGTGTCTCCACAGGTCTGCCTGAATAGGACAGGCTGGATGAACTATCTGGAGGAAAAACAATGGGACCGACAGTTCCAGGGGGACTTGGGGTGGGGGGGGTAGGGGGGATAAGGAAGTGGTGTTAACAAACACAGGGACAAGGGAAAAACATGGGACCCCAAATGGTAGAGAGGGGGGAGTGGCAGGCCTAGTGGGGAATGATCAAGGGTAAGGTTGCTTAGAGAAGAGGTATACTCTAGCCCAGGTGGCGACGAAGCATGGTAGTAGGGCAGGAGGAAAGTCAAGGGAGATGGAGGAAAGAGCTAGGAGTCAAAGGGCATTCATGGAGGTCTAGACAAAGGCATGTGCATGCAAATATATATAGGGGAATGGGGAAATAGATCTACGTGTCTATATTTATAGGTTAAGTATTAAGGTGGCGGAAGGACCTTGGGCCTCTACTCAAACACTCCCTCAATGCATGAATACCTTCTTTTACTAAATTGGAACTCTATGATGCTCACTCTCCCGACACAACGGCTGGAGCCAAAGTGGGTGAACAAGTAAATGTGGTGAAGAGAGCTGATGGTGCCCGGCTATCAAAAGTGATAGTGTCTGGGGTCTTAAAGGCTTGAAGGTGAACAAGCGGCCATCTAGCTCAGAAGCAAAAAAGCCCACATGGAAGAAGCACACCAGCCAGTGCGATCACGAGGTGCCAAGGGACCAGGTATAAGGCATCATGCAAAAAAAAAAAAAAAAGATATAAGTGTGTGTATGTATGTGTATATGTATATATGTGTATGTATATATGTAGCATATTAAATGAAGGGGGAAGTGCAGAGTGGAGACCCGAGGCCCAAGTGTCGGCCACTGGAGATCCCCTCATAGAGGGGTTTAGGAGAGGAGATGGGTCAGTCAGGGTGCGAGGTAGTACCGATGAAGAACACAGCTTTCCCCCAGATCCTGGATGCTTCCTCCCCCAACTACCATGATCCGAATTCTACCTTGCAGGGCTGGATAGGGCAGAGGTTGTACACTGGTACATATGAGGGCTGGAGGTACAGGGAATCCAGGGTGGATGACACCTTCAGGACCAAGGGTGTGAGGGACGATGCTGAGAGAGTGTAGGGTGAGTGGGTTGGAAACGAGGAACTGATTACAAGGATCCACATGTGACCTCTTCCCTGGGAGAGGGACAGCAGAGAAGGGGGGGGGGGGAAGGTAAATCCGGATACGGCAAGATATGACAAAATAACGATGTATAAATTACCAAGGGCACATGAGTGAGGGGGGAAAGGGGAGGGAGGGGGAAAAAAAGAGGACCTGATGCAAGGGGCTTAAGTGGAGAGCAAATGCTTTGAGAATGTATGGATGTGCTTTATACAATTGATGTATGTATATGTATGGATTGTGATAAGAGTTGCATGAGTCCCTAATAAAATGTAAAAAAAGAAAAGAGGAGAAAAAAATGATTAGGGCAAAGACTGTACAGATGTGCTTTATACAATTGATGTATGTATATGTATGAACTGTGATAAGAATTGTATGAGCCCCAATAAATTGTTAAAAAAAAAAACAAAAAAGAAAAGGAAAGCTACACTTAGTTGAGAGCAACAGTTCTGAACCTGTGGGTCATGACCCCTTTGGGGGGACAAAAACCCTTTTCACAGGGGTGGTCCAGTTCAAAACTGTAGAAAAATTACAGTTATGGAGTAGCAATGAAAATAATTTTATAACTGTCGGTCACCGATACTTAAGGAACAGTCTGAAAAGGCCATGCAATTCAGAATAAAGAGAACCACTGCTCTAGAGGAAGAAAGAAATCTTAGTAGAGCAGAAGGTCAGCAAATGAGACACAGTCCCCTTAAGATGGATTAGCATAGAGACTGAAACAATGAGTGAAAGCAAAAGAATACTGTGAAGTTGTGAGAGAATGGGACAGCATTTCATTATATTGTGCATAGAGTTGCTATGAGCCAAACGCACTCACCAGCCCTTAACAACAATAAAAAACAGGACACGTGTGTCTCACAATATGCTGAACTAGACCATAAAAGAAAGTACTTTTAGTTTAGAACAGCGGTTTTCAACGTGTGAGTAGTGACCACTTTGGTTGTTCAAATTACCCTGTCAAAGGGGTGGCCGGATTAATAACAGTAGCAAAATTACAGTTATGAAATAGCAATAGAAAAAAATTATGATTTGGGTACCACCACTACACACTGGGAAGTGTTTGGAAGGGTCATGAAAATATGAAGGTTGAGAACCACCGTCCTAGAGGAGGACACAAGTACAGTAAAAGGGCAGCAATAGAGAGGAAGCCTCTAAAATATTGATTAGCACAGTGGCTGCAAGAATGGGCGCAAGCAACAAACCACTGAGAGGATGGCACAGGACAGGGCAGCGTTTCATTATATTGCGCACAGGTTTGCTATGAACTGAATGCCACTCCAGGGCACCTAACAATATAACAATAAGACATTTGCACCTAACAATGTGTCTAAATATATATATAGAAAAACACGACTTAGTTTAGAGCAGCAGTTGAACCTGTGTGTTGTGACCCCTTTGGGGGTACAAATGACCTTCTCACAGTGGTGGCCCAGTTCAAAACTGTAGAATTAAAGTTAAGAAGTAGCAATAAAAATAATTTTATGCCTAGGTTTCACCAATACATGACGAACAGTTGAAAAGGTCGTGGTATTCAAAAGGTTGAGAATCACTACTCTAAAGGAAGAAAGAAATCTTGATAGAGTAGAAGGTCGGCAAACTAGAGGCAGTCCCCAAGAAGATGGATTAGCACAGTGACTGCAACAATAAGCGAGCTGTGAGGATGACAGTGGACTGGACAGCATTTCATGATATTGTGCATAGGGTTGCTATGAGCCAAACCCACTCGACAGCCCTAACAACAGTAAGAACAGTACTCATGCATCTATCAATATGCTGAACTAGATCATAAGAGAAACTACTCTTAGTTTAAAGCAGCAGTTCTCAACCTGTGAGTCATGACCACTTTGTTGGTCGAACAACCCTTTCACGGGGATGGCAGGATTCATAACATTTACAAAATTTCAGTAATGACACAGCAATAGAAAAAATTTTATGATTTGGGGACAACCACTAAACATTAGGGAAGTGTATGGAAGTGTCACGGAAATAAGAAGGTTGAGAACCACTGTCCTAGAGGAAGTCACAAGTACAGTAGAAGGGTAGCAAAAGTGAGGAAGATCCTAAAAGATTGATTAGCACAGTGGCTGCAAAAATGAGTGCAAGCAAAAAAAAACATTGAAAGGATGGTACAAGCCTGTGCAGAATTTCATTCTATTATGTACAGGGTAGCTATGAGCCAAAACGCACTCCAGGGCACCAAAATTAATAACAGTAGGAGCTGAGCGTCCAACAATGTGCCTAACTCTATGTTAAGAAAAACTCCACTTAGTTTAGAGCGGCAGTTCAGAATGTTTGTGTTGCGACCCCTTCGAAGGGACAAAAGACTTTTTCACAGGGGTAGCCTATTTCAAATAGTTATGAAGTTGCAATGAAAATAATTTTATGACTGGGGGGTCAGCAATACATGAGGAACAGTCAGAAAAGGCCATGGCATTCGGAAGGTTGAGAACCACTGTGTTAGAGGAAGAAAGAAATTTTAGTAGAGTAGAAAGTCAGCAAAGGAGGGGCAGTCCCCAAAAGATGGATAAGCACAGGGAGTGCAACAATGAATGAAAGCAAAAGAAAACTGTGAGGATAGCAGGAGACGGGACAGTGTTTCATGATATTGCGCATAGAATTACTGTGAGCCAACTATGAGCCAAACCCAATCGACAGCCCCGAACAACAGTAAGAACAGGACTCGTGTGTGTAATAATATACTGAGCTAGATCATAGGAGAAACTTTCTTAATTTAGAGCAGCGGTTCTCCACCTGTGATTCATGACCGCTTTGGTTGGTCAAACGACCCTTTCACAGGGGTGGCCAGCTTCATAAGACTAGCAAAATTATAGTTATGGAATAACAGTCGAAAAAACTTTATGTTTTGGGACCACCATTACACACTGGGAAATATATGGAAAATTCATATAAGTAGGAAGGTTGAGAAGCACTGTCCTAGAGGAAGACACAAGTACAGTAGAAGGGCAGTTAATGAAGTAGAAATTAACAAAATTTTATCATTGAGTGATCACCGCTACATAAGGAACTGTATAAAACGGTCGTGGCCTTAAGAAGGTTGAGAACCCCTGCCCTACAGGAAGACAGAAATCTTGGTACAGTAGAAAGGTAGCAAAAGGGAGGCAGCCCCAACAAGATGGAATTGCACAGTGGCTGCAGCAAGGAGCACAAGCAAATGAACCACTGTGAGGATGGCAGAGGAGAGGGTAGCCTTTCATTATATTGGTTATAGAGTTGGTATGAGTAACCCACCCACCCCCTGGCAGCACCCAACAACAACAACAAAAGGATTTGTTCTTGTAACAATATGCTGCAGAAGACCTTAAGAAAAACTCCTATTGTCTAGAGCAGCGATTCTCAACCTGTTGGTTGCGACCTCTTTAGGGTGTTGAACGACACTTTCAAAGGTGTGGTTTATTCCAAACAGTAGCAAAAATTACCGTTATGAAGTAGCAATGGAAAACATTTTATGATTGGGTGATTGTCACTACATGAGGGTTGGTATGAAATGGTCGTTGCTTTAGGAAGGTGGAGAACCCCTGCCCTAGAGGAAGACACACATCTTGGTGCTGTAGAAGGGCAGCAAAAGAGTGGCAGCCCCTAGAAGATGGGATAGATCAGTGGCTGCAACAATGAGCGCAAGCAAAGAACCAGTGTGAGGATGGCACAGGACGGGGCAGCGTTTCATTATATTGTGCACAGACTTGCTATGAGCTGAAATACACTGGGCAACACTTAACAGAAGTAACTACAGTACTTGTGCTTCTAACTATAAGCTCGAGTAGATATTAAAAGAATCTCATCTTAGTTTAGAGCAGCAGTTCTCAACCTGTGGGTCGTGACACTTTTGAGGGTGTCAAAAGACCTTTTCACAGTGGTGGCCAAAATCATAACTGTAGCAGAATTATAGTTAAGAAGTAGCATTGAAATGTTTTTATGATTGAGGATTCACCATTACATAAGGAACTGTATGAACGCGTTTTGGCATTAGGAAGGTTGAGGACTACTGCCCTAGGGGAAGACACAAAACATAGTAATGCAGAAGGGCGGTAAATGAGAGGCAGACCCTACAAGACGGAATAGCACAGTGGCTGTATCAATGAGTGACATCAAAGAACCACATTGGGGAAGGCACATGATGTGGCAGCATTTCATTTTATTGTGCATAGAGTTGCCTAGAGTCAAAACCCACTTGATGGCAACTAACAGCAACACAAAAATACTTGAGCTGCTAACAATATGTTGACGTAGAGCTCAAGAGAAACTCTTCTTAGTTTAGAGCAGGGTTCTCAGCCTGTGGATCGCGAACCCTTTTGGGGAGCGAGTGGGTCGAATGACCCTTTCACACGGGTTGCTTGATTCAAAAGAGTAGCAAAATTATAGTTATGAAACAGCAGTGAAAAAAGTTTTATGACTGGGGGTCCACGACTACATTGGGAACTGTATGAAAGGGTCATGGAATTAGGAAGGTTGAGAACCACTGACCAAGAGGAAAACAGAAGTGTTTGTATCGCAGGAGGGCAGCAAAGAGAGGCAGCCCCTATAAGTTGGATTAGCACAGTGGCAGCAACAATGAGAGCAAGCAAAGAACCACAGTGAGGAATGCACAGGACGGGGCAGCGTTTCATTATATTTTCATAGAGTTACTGTGAGCTGAATCCCACTCTATGGCACCTAAATACAATAACAACAGGACGTTTGCTTCTAACAATGTGCTTAAATATATCTAAAGAGAAATTCTTCATAGTTTAGAGCAGCGGTTCTCAACCTGTGGGCTGGGGCCCCGTTGAGGTGAGGAACGACCCTTTCACAGGGGTGGCCCAGTTCATAACAGTAGAAATATTACAGTTATGAAGTAGCAATGAAAATAAATTTATGATTAGGGGGTTCCCACCACATCAGGAATGGTATGAAAGGGTCGTGGAATTAGGAAGGTTGAGAACCACGGCCCTAGAGGAAGACAGAAATCTTGGTAGAGTAGAAATCCAGCAAATGAGAGGCAGACCCCCAAATGATGGATTAGCACAGTGGCTGCAACAATGAGCGCAAGCAAAGAATCACTGTGAGGATGGCACAGGATGGGAAAGGGTTTCATTACATTGTGCATAAAGATGTTGTGAGCCAAAACCCCCTCAATGGTACCTAACAACAACAACAACAGAACTTGTGCATCTACCAATATGCTGAATTATATCTTAAGAGAATCTCCTCTTAGTTTAGAGCAGAGGATCTTCACCTGTGTGTCGCGACCACTTTGGAGGGTGGAATGAAAATTTCACAGGGGTGTCGTGACTCATAACAGTAACAAAATTACAGTTATGAAGGTGCAGCGAAAATAATTTTATGGTTGGGGGTCACCACAAAATGAGAATTGGAATGAGAAGATCATGGCATTAGGAAAGTTGAGAACCACTGCTCTAGAGGAAGATCCAAACCTTGGTACAGAAGGGCAGCAAATGAGAGGCATCCCCAACAAGATGCATTAGCACAGTGGCTGCAACAATGAGCACAAGCAGAGAACCACTGTGAGGAAGGCACAGGACAGGTGGTGTTTCGTTATATTGTGCATAGAGCTGCTATGGGACATACCCACTCGACGGCACCTAACAACAACAACAAATGGACTTGAGCTTCTAACAGTATGGTGAAGTAGACATTAAGAGAAACTCTTCTAAATTTAGAGCAGCAGTTCTCAAAATGTGGGTCGTGACCCCTTTGGGGGTTAACTGAACCTTTTACAGGGTGGCACTATTCATAACAGTAGCAAAACTAGAGTTATGAAGTAGCAAAATACATAATTTTATGATTGAAGGTCTACCACTACATTGGAAACTGTATGAAAGTGTCATGGAATTAGGAAGTTTGAGAAGCACTGTCCAAGAGGAAGACACAAATATTGGTACAGTAGAAGGGCAGCAAAGGAGAGGCAGCCCCTACAACTTGGAATAGCTCAGTGGCAGCAACAATGAGCCCAAGCAAAGAACCACAGTGAGGAATACACAGGATGGGGCAGCGTTTCAGTACATTGTACATAGAGTTGCTGTGAGCCAAAATCCGCTCGACGGCACCTAACAACAGCAATAGCAGGACTGTATGTCTAACAATATACTGAACTACATCTTAAAGAAACACCTCTTAGTTTAGAGCAGAGGTTCTCAACCTGTGGATCAGGACCTCTTTGAGTTTTGAACTACCCATTCACAGTAGTGGGCCTCTCCTTATTAGTAGCAAAATTACAGTTATGAAGTAGCAACGAAAATAATTTTATGAATGGATGTTCACCACAACAGCAGGAACTTCATTATAGTGCCAAGGAATTAGGAAGGTTGAGAACCACTGGTTTAGAGCATAGTAAATTCTGATGAAATACTACGTATTTTAACACATATGAAGTTGGAAAACAAAGGAAATTGGGAGAGGACAGTAGTATAAAATTCCTATGAGTCAGAATTTCTCTACATCATAGAGTAGCAAAGACAATGAGAAGAAATGATGAAGTCAAAAAGCTGAAGAGAAAATTCCATAGGACACGTGGCAACAGCTTTATGCTCTCGTTAGCCCCTTGGGGCCTCCTTATCTTTTGTTGGTTTCCTTAACCCCATCCCCAACCACTGTGAATAGACTTCATTAAACTCTCTTTAATTAAAACTTCTGCATGGCTTGTGTTCTGCTGGACTCCTAACAGATCATTTAATTTTCTTGATTGCAATTCATCCCTAGCATACAGAAATTTTTCAAGAGTTTGTTTTTAGTTTGGTTTTCATCACAATAGCATTTCCTTCCAGATTTGTTTTCCCTTGAAACATGATCAATAGTTCTTTCCTCTCCAATGAAATCTAAGTGCTACACTGCCTTACTGCCTATGAAGTTCATGTGTGTCCTACATGGGTATCACAACCATTCCCTAGACCAGTGGTTGTCAACCTTCTTAATGCCATGACCCTTTCATACAGTTCCTCAGGTCGTGTTGACCCCTGATCATAAAATTATTTCATTGGTAATTCATCACTGCAATTTTGCTACTGTGATGAATCAGGCAACCCCTGTGAAAGTGTCATTCGATCCCCTAAGAAGTCGTGAGCCACAGGTTGAGATCCACCACCCTAGACCAACGTATGGCCCGAGGGCTGTATATGGCCCCACAAATCATCAATACTTGCCAGCACCACATATCTGATCAAAGAGAAACATTTGTAGCCATCACCTTAGGGGTGAGTTCATTAAATATTTGACTTGTATTTCCCCATGAATGATATTATAAATCACAACATGACCCTTGGCAGAAAAACAGATTTCCAGCTCCTGCTCTAGACCAAAGTTTCCCAAAGTTATTCTGCCTACTGCACTCTTTTCAGAAAAAGAAATTACTCAGCCCAGCCCACCCCCCCCTACCACCCCCGGCAATGAAAGAATTCTGTACCATAGCCCACCATCCAGGATAAAATGTAGATCTCTGCTTTGTAGATCCCTGGGTTTTTCTGTGCCCAGCAGGTGGGTGGTGTCACCCACTGTGGGAAATGAGACTCTAGGTAAATCAGGTGTGCTTTCACTCTCTCTGCAAGAATTTCAGTTGAGGAGCAAGATCTGTCTTGAAAGAAGTGCATCCAGAATGCTCCTTAGAGGCAAGAATGGCTAGACTTCGTCTCACATACTTGGACATCAGCAGTTATCAGGAGTGACATCATGGAAAAGGCCATCATGCTTGGTAAAGGGGCTCCAAAAAGAGGAAGGCCCTCACCAAGAAGGATGGACACAGTTTCTGCAACAATAATCTAAAACATTCTTGGCCTTGACACAACTCCTCAGCCCTGACACTGTGGAGCGTGCCAAAGCCACTCTCTTGGACACCCACTTGACTGCTACCTGGGAACTCTCCCTGGAGCATTTGGGGACAAAGGAGAGGAAACATGCCTGCAGTATAATTAACACTGTAACAACTTGTTTCCCCCTTGGATAATGACACCATTCGCTGCTTCAATTATGCATGAAATGTAAATTACATGACTCAGAGATGTCATGTCTGAGCAGCCATGATGCTAAGTTATGAGGCTCTCCATCAAGCAGCCTCTCCACAACGAACAGGTCCTAAGGAACCCAAGCCCCGAGGCTTACAGCTGAGACCGAGATCCTGTGATCTTTGAGTGTGCCTGCTTCACAGAGCCCCCAAGGGAGAATATTTCTGGGTGGCCCAGGATGCCAGGCAGGAATATTCCAGCCATCTGCTTTCATCACCCTGGACCTCCCATTTTCTTTAAAGGTAGTCAAACCCTGGACAGAACTCTTTCCTTCCCTATCCCTCAGAAAAGAAGGGAAAAAGGGGCAGTGGCCGTATTTGTGGTAATAACCTTCTTGCTGAGGAGCTTTGGTGATGCTGTGGGTTAAGCATCCCACTACTAATCACAAGGCAAGCAGTTCAAACCTACTAGCTGCTCTGAGAGGGAGAAAGATGAGGCCGTCTGACAATGGACAAATGTATAGTGTCAGAAACCCACATGGGCAGTTCTACTCTTTCCTCTAGCGTTGCTATGCATCTGAATTGGCTGGATTCACCAGAAGTAGGTTTTGCTTCTTGAGAGTGTATGTGTGTATGTGTGTGTACATGCGTGTGCACACCTGTATGTGTGTGTGTCTGCATTGTCATTTGTGTGGTTTGGAAGCCCAGAGAAGGCAGCTCGAGGCTGCATTGGAAACAGGTCGACAAATCCGGTTGAGAAGAGAGAATGGTGAGATCCTTGAAGAGGCAGATGCAAACTCGTTCCCCAGATTCCTTCCATATCCATCCTGCCACCCATTCATTACTCAGTCTGGCTCAAAGTACTCTGTATTCTCCCCTTGGCCAGCCCCACACAGCTTCCTACCCCTTCTCACCACTAGCTCTCTGGATACGACTCTAAATCAGCTAGAGATACCCACTGATTGATGAGCTACTGAAAGGTTGGATCAGCCACCCTTCTTTGTGGCCCATGAAAGAACTTTCCAAAACCTTGTGTAACAAGCAGGTACACGTGATTTTAGAGAATAGGCATAGGCTAATTTGTATGTTTCCACCTTGAGAAGGGCAAACATCACGATGTACAATTAATAGGTGACCACAAGCATGTCACTTTTGTGGTCATTACACATCTCCTTTGGGGGACCCATTTGTCCTTCTCCTAGCACCCTGATCCCTGGTCCCATGCCTAGACAAGAATGGGACATCCTTGTGCTCAATCAGGAACTGCCAGGTGGAATCAGAGTCATTTCCCACTCTGTGGAGCCTCTGTGAGGACAGGGAGTTTGGAAACACAGCCTAATCTGCAGGAGACATTTAGGAAAGTATCACATATTTACCCCCAAAGACAGCTGTACAAATCCCACAACCACCCTTCAAGTACCTTGCCACTGAGCAGAGCTAAAACCAGAAGGGCCAAAACCCACATATGGGTACAAGAAACCTCTGGAAGGTGTCCCTGTGGAGGGCCGGGGAAGGGGGAGCGTGGATTTGAGGAGGCTCAGGCAGGCAAAGAGCCAGAATTCCTGTCTATAAACCCTTCAGACCAGACACAACCCGAGGAAGTTGAACTCTCTCTTTGTCTCTCTGCCTAACCACCCACCTCCCACCCAGTCCAGGAGATTCTTTGAACAGGGTCCACAGGGCCACAGGTGACAGCTGTCAGCTCCTGTTACTACCCAGGCTTGGGAAACCTCCCCCATTCTGGAAATCCAAATATTTTCTTAGAATTTGATCAAGGCCCAGGTCGAGCCTTCCCTCCCCCTTTTCTCACAGAGGCACTTGGTCAGAATGGCAAATAGCGCTCAACTGTGCCATTCACTCCACCTCTTTATTCCCTGTTCCCTTCGAACCATCTGCTGCAAAAAATCACAAAACTGCCAGATGGAGGGCAGGGCGGTGTTTCCTTTTCAGTCTTCCCTCTCATCTTTCTCTGGTCGCATCATCATTCCAGGTACAGCAAACTCATTACTGTCCAGTCAATTCCAACTCATGGAGACCCTATGTAAGTTTTCCAAGGTTGTACTACATTACTGGAATAGACAGCCTCCTCATTTTCCCTTGAAGCAGCTGGTGGGTTTGAACTGTCAACCTTTCAGTTAGCAGTTCAACATTTACATGATGGTGCCTTCAGAGTGGTGTGTCATAGTCTCCAGACACCGTAGGAAAGAATCATTGTTCTGGCTTACTTTCATAAGGTGGGATTCTAGGTAGACAGGTATGAGGTAGGTGTAAGTAGAAATCTACTTGATGGCAACAATCAACAACATTGATGTTATTGTTTCGGGCTGGGGAACTGAGGCCTATGAGGCAAAGAGCTAAGTAACAGCTACATCAGGTTTGTTAGGCACTTCGTCGTTGAGCTCTGTTCTAGATACTGGTTATACAGGTAGAAGGAAGGAGGCATATCTGTTCCTGGAGTTGAGAGATGCGAGGGGTTAGAAACCTTCCTGTCCTGTTAGTAGTGGGTGTAGACATTTCTTCTGCTGTTAGATGTCATTGAGTCAGTTCCAACTCCTAGCCACCCTATGGACAATAGAATGAAACACCACCCAGTCCTGCACCATCCTCTCAATAGTTGTTATGTTTCAGCCCCTTGTTGCAGCCACTATGGCAATCCATTTACTGAAGGTCTTCCTCATTTTCGCTGATCTCTCTTCACCAAGCAGGACGTCCTTCCTCCTCCAAGGCCTGGTCTCTCCCTAACAGTATGTCCAAGGTATGTGAGGGGAAGTCTCAGCATCCTTGCTTCTAAGGAGTATTCTGGCTGTACTTCTAAGCTACAGTTGTTTGTTCTTTTGGTAGCTCATAGTACTTTCAATATTCTTCACCAGCCTCCCAATTCAAATGCATTGATTCTTCTTTGATCTTCCTTTTCAATGTCCAACTTTCACGTGCATAGGCCATTGAAAATATGACTATAAGATGGCTTTAGTCAGGTGCACCGTAATCTTCAATGTAACCTTCTTGCTCTTCAACACTTTGAAGAATACTTTTGAAAGAGTTATCTGGCAGAGTCGTGCGGCCCCTTTAAGGGTGAGGAGGCGGGGCACACAGGCAGAGGCATGTGGCCCCATAAAGGCTTGGCCTACTTGGAAGCAGCTGGATCCACAGGTGAGGAAAAGGCAGGTGACCAGCCAGCACTTTTTGTGGAGGCCAAGGGCTCAGGAGCTGAGCAGGCAAAACTCTGAGCATTGTGCAAGCCAGTCCCCTAGATGAGCCGCCACCATGGACCAGAACAACCTGATGGACAAGACCTAGGACTTCGTTGACCAGGTGAGGCCTGTGTGGCCTCCCCAACCCCACCCAGATTCCTGCCCATCTGGGCCTTGCCACCATGATCCCACCCCAGGTCTGAGGCCCACATCTGAGGCCCACCTAGTGCATGGCATGCCACAAAAAACCCGCCCTACCCTGCCCACTAACTGGGGACCTCAGTCTAGGCCTCTTGCCCCCAAATGGGGCCAGCTCACCACCAAAACCCTGTCCTGGGCCCACTGCCCACCAGGGACCCTGCATCAGGCTCCTTGCCAACCCGGGGCCTAGCCCAGGGTCACCATGAGTCAGAATCAACTCTCTTGTGCCTGTTTTGGTTTGGAGAGAGGAGCTATTAGAGGCTGTGGGGTATAATGTTGAATCCAAGACAAGGAAGGATTTCTACTGCTATAAAGATTTAGTGTCAGAAACCCACAAAGACAGTTCTACCCTGTCCTACATGGTCGCTGACTTGGCTTCAACTGGATGGCACTAAGATAGCAACTATCTGCTGAAAGGTTACCATGTGGCAGGGCTGGTGCCAAGTATGTTATGCTAATGATATTTACAGAAGACAGAGGCCCCACTTATGATTAATGTCTCTGCTGTTAGAACACTCCATTGTCCTGTCTTGGCTCTATCTCCTTCTAGCTCTAAGACCTTAGACAAATAATTGAGCCCCTCTTGTGCTGCTGTGTATAGAAGGGAAGTGAAAAATCGTTCTTAGATTGTGTGTTCGAGGTTGAAATTGAATGCATCAATAGATAGAGAGACCTTATTGCTGTTGTTAGTCGCCCACAAATCAAATTTGACTCCTTGTGACATTAGGTCTTACAGGACAAATTATTGCCAGATCCTACGCAATCTTCCTGCCCATTGACAGGTTTGGGGCCTTTGTTGCAGTTATTGTGCGAGTCCGTGTCATGAAGAGTTTCCCCCGATCCACTAATTTACCACACATGCTGTCCTCTTTTCGCAATTCGTCTCTCTTAACGACATGTCCAAAACCAGCATGACAAAATTTTGCCATCCTCTCTTCTAGGAACATTCTTGGAAGAATGGCAGTCCCCAAAAAGGTGGATTAGCACAGTGGCTGTAACAATGAGCGCTAGCAAAAGAACCACTGTGCATATGGTAGAGCACAGGACAGCATTTGATTATATTGTTCATAGAATTGCTATGAGCCAAACCCACTCAATGGCCCTAACAACAATAACAACAGGACTCATGCATCTAAAAATATGCTGCACTAGACCTTAAGAGAAACTCCTCTTAGTCTAGAGCAGTGGTTCTCAAACTGTGGGTCACAACCCATTTTGGGAGACAAACAACCCTTTCACAGTGGTGACCCGTTCATTACTGTAGAAAAATTAGAGTCATGATGTAGCAATAGAAATAATTTTATGATTTGGTAGTCTCCAATATATGAGGACCGGTATGAAAGGGTCATGGCATTAGCAAAGTGAGAACCACTGCCCTAGAGGAAGACAGAAACCTTGGTAGAGAAGAGGGCAGCAAATTTGAGGCAGTCCCCAAAAAGGTGGATTAGCGCAGTGGCTGCAACAATGAGCACTAGCAAAAGAACCACTGTGAGGATGGCAGAGGACAGGTCAGCATTTCATTATATTATGCACTGAGTTACTATGATCCAAACCCACTCGACGACCCCTAAGAAAAATAACATCAGCACTCGTGTATCCAACATAATGCTTAACTAGTCATTAAGAGAATCTCCTCTTATTTAGAGCAGCGGTTCTCAACCTGTGAGTCGTGATCACTTTGGGTGGTGTAACGACCCTTTCACAAGGATGGCCCGATTCATAACAGTAGCAAAATTACAGTTATGAAATAGCAATGGAAAAATTTCATAATTTGAGGACTATCACTACATTGGGAACTTATGAAAGGGATGTGGAAATAAGAATGTTCAGAACAACTCTCCTAGAGGAAGACACAAGTACAGTAGAAGGGCAACAAAAGAGAGGCAGCTCCTATAAAATTGATTAACACAGTGGCTGAAGCAATGAGTGCAAGCAAAGAACCACTGTGAAGATGGCACAGGATGGGACAGTATTTCATTACATTGTACATAGTATTCCGATGAGTCCAAAACCACTTGAAGGCACCTAACAACAAAAACAGGACTTCTGCTTCTCAAATGTGCATAACTATATTTTGAAAGAAACAAATCTCCGTTTAGAACAACGGTTCTCAACCTCTAGGTCATGAACCCTTTTGAGGGTTGAATGACACTTTCACAGGGATGGCCCATTCATAACTGTAGCAAAATTAGATTTATGAAGTAGTAATGAAAATAACGTAATGATCAGGTGATCACGACTACTTGAGGAATGCTATTAAAGGGTTGTGGCATTAGGAAGGTTGAGAACTACTGCCTTAGAGAAAAGTACAAATCTTGGTACGGAAGAAGGGCAACAAGGGAGAGGCAGCCCCCAGAAAGATGGATCAGCACAGTGGCTGCAGCAATGAGTGCAACACAGAACCACTGTGGGGATGGTACAGGACGGGGAAGCATTTCATTATATAGTGAATAGAGTTGCTATGAGACAAAACCCAAGATAGTACCTAATGACAATAACAATAGGATTTGTTTTTCTAACAATATGCTGAAGAAGATGTTAAGAGAAACTCCTCTTAGTTTAGAGCAAGGGTTCTCAACAGTGGGCTGCGAACCATTTTAAGGGAGAAAAATGACCCTTTTACAGGAGTGGCCCAATTCATAACAGTAGCTAAATTACCATTATGAACTAGCAACAAAAATAATTTTATAGTCGGACATTGACTACTACGTAAGGAATTGTGTGAAGGGGCATGGCATTAGGAAGGTTGAGAACCACTGCCCTAGTGGAAGGCAGAAATTTTGGAAGAGTAGAAAGTCAGCAAAAGAGAGGCAGCTCCGAACAAGGCGAAATAGGACAGTGGCTGCAACAGTGAGGGTGAGCCAAAGATCCACTGTCAGGATGTCACAGGCCTGTGCAGCATTTCATTACATTGTGCAGAGAGTTGCTCTGATAAGAAACCCACTCGAAGGCACCTAAAAAGAATAACAGGACTTGTGTGTCTAACAGTCTGTCTACCTATATCTTAAGAAAAATTCTGCTTAGTTTATTGAACCAGTTCTTAACCAGTGGGTCACAAACCTTTTGGGGGGACAAACAACCTTTTCACAGCGGGGGCCCAGTTCATAACAGTCGCAAAATTACAGTTATGAGGTACCGATGAAAATAGTTTTATGATTGGGGGGTCACCAATACATGAGGAACGGTATGACAAGGCTGTGGCATTAGGAAGGTTGAGAACCACTGCCCTAGAGGAAGACAGAAATCTTGGTACAGTAGAAGGGCAGTAACGAAAGGCAGTCCCCAAAAAGATGGATTAGCACAGTGTCTGCAACAAGAAGCCCTAACAAAGGAAGCACTGTGAGATTGGCAGAGGACGGGACAGCGTTTCATGATATTGTGCATAGAGTTGCTATGAGCCAGATCCTTACGACAGCCCCTAACAACAATAAGAACAGGACTAGTGCATCTAACAATATGCTGAACTAGAACTAAAGACAACTCCACTTAGTTGAGAGCAGTGGTTTTCAACCTGTGACTCGCGACCTTTTTGGTTGGTCGAAAGACACTTTCACAGGGATGGCAGGATTCATAGCAGTAGCAAAATTACAGTTACGAACTAGCAAGGGAAAAATATGATTGGGGTACCACCACTACACTTTGGGAAGTGTGTGAAAGGCTTGTGGAATTAAGAAGTTTGAGAATCACTGTCCTAGAGGAAGACACCAGTACAGTAGAAGGAGAGCAATAGAGAGGGAGCCTCTACAAGATTGATTGGCACGGTGGCTGGGACAATGAGGGCAAGCAAAGAACCACTGTGAGGATGGCTCAGGATGGGACAGTGTTTCATTATGTTGTGCATAGAGTTGCTAGGAGTCACAAACCAGTCGACGACACTTAACAAAAACAAAAACAGGATTTGTGCTTAGCAAAATGTGCTGAACTACATCTTGAAAGAAACAAATCTTACTTTAGAACAGCGATTTTCAAGCTCTGGGTCACAAACCCTTTTGAGGGAGAACGACACTCTTACAGGGGGGTGGGCATTCATAACAGCAGCAAAGTTAGATTTATTAGGTAGCAGTGAAAATAATTTTATGACTGGGCGGTCACCACTACATTCGGATCGGTATTAAATGGTTGAGACATTAGGAAGGTTGAGAATCACTGCCCTAGAGAAAGACATAAATCTTGGTACACTAGAAGGGCAGCAAAAGAGAGGCAGTCCCCTGAAATATGGCTTAGCACTGTGGCTGCAACAATGAGTGCAAGCAAAGAACCACTGTGAGGATGGCACAGGAAGGGGCAGGGGTTCATAATATTGTGCCTAGAGTTGATAAGGGCCAAAAACCACTCAACAGCTACTAACAACATTAACAAGAGGACTCGTGCATCTAACAATATACTGAACTAGACCTTAAGAAAAACTGCTCTTAATTTTTTTTATCAAAAGAGATAGTGTCTGGGGTCTTAAAAGCTTGAAGGTGAACAAGCGGCCATCTAGCTCAGAAGCAACAAAGCCCACATGGAAGAAGCACACCAGCCTGTGCGATCATGAGGTGACAAAGGGATCGGGTATAAGGCATCATCATCAAAAAAAAATCTTACCATAGTGAATGAAGGGGAAAGTGCAGAGTGGAGACCCAAAGCCCATTTGTTGGCCACTGGATATCCCCTCACAGAGGGGTCTAGGGGAGGAGATGAGTCAGTCAGGGTGCGACGTAGCACCGATGAGAATACAGCTTTCCTCCAGTTCCTAAAGGCGTCCTCTCCCTCCCCCTTCCCCCCTCCCACTACCATGATCCGAATTCTACCTTGCAAGTCTGGATAGAGCAGAGGTTGTACACTGGTGCATATAAGAGCTGGAGGCACAGGGAATCCAGGGTGGATGATGCCTTCAGGACCAGGGGTGTGAGTGGCGATACTGGGAGAGTAGAGGGTGAGTGGGTTGGAAAGGGGGGACTGATTACAAGGATCTACATGTGACCTCCTCCCTGGGACAACAGAAAAGGGGGTGAAGGGAGATGCTGGATAGGGCAAGATATGACAAAATAATAATTTATAAATTATCAAAGGCTCATGAGGGAGTGGGTAGCAAGGAGGGAGGGAAAAAAGAGGACCTGATGGAAAGGGATTAAGAAGAGAGCAAATGCTTCGAAAATGATTAGGGCAGGGAATGTACAGATGTGCTTTATACAATTGATGTATGTATATGTATGGCTTGTGATAAGAGTTGTATGAGCCCCTAATAAAATATTTTTTAAATCATTTTATTGGGCTTCATACAACTCTTATCACAATCCATACATACATCAATTGTTTAAAGCACACTTATACATTAGTTGCCCTCCTCATTCTCAACATCCGATTTCTGCTTGGGTTCCTAGAATCAGCTCCTCATTTCCCTTTTTCTCCTGCCCCTCCTTCCCTGCTTCCCCCTCCCACATGAGCACTTAATGATATATGTTATTATTTTATCTTATCTTACTCTGCCCAGAGTCTCCTTACACTCACTTGTCTGTTACCCATCCCCCAGAGAGGAGATTATATATAGATCCTTGTGATCGGTTCTCCCTTCCGATCCCCGCTTTTCTCCGGGTATCGCCACTCTCCCTGCTGGTCCGGAGGGGTTCATCTGTCCTGGATTCCCTCTGTTTCTAGTTCTCATCTGTACTGCTGTGCATCCTCTGGTATAACCAGGTTTGCGAGGTAGAACTGGGATGATGATAGGGGGTGGGGGGGTGCCGCGTTTAAGAGCAACAGGAAGGTTGTCAATTTCTCCACTTAATTTAGAACAGCGGTTCTCAAACTGTGAGTTGGTACATCTTTGGGGGGGGGGTCGAATGAATCTCTCATAGGGGTGGAACTGTTCATAACAGTAGCAAAATTACAGTTACAAAGTAGCAACGAAAAGTTTATGGGTGTGGGTCACAACTATATGAGGGACGGTATGAAGGGGCCGTGGCATTAGTAAGGATGAGCGCCATAGCCATAGAGGAAGACAGAAATCTTAGTACAGTAGGGCAGCAAAAGAGAGGCAGCCCCAATCAGATGGATTAACATAGTACCTGGAAAAATAAGCACCAGCAAATACCACTGTGAGGATGGCAGAGGAGGGGGCATCCTTTCATTATAGTGGGCATGTAGTTGCTATGAGTCAAAACCGACTCGACAGCACCGGAAAAAAAATCCATATTATTGTACTTCTAACAATATGCTGAGGAAGACATTAAGAAAAACTCCTGTTATTTTAGAGCAGCGGTTCTCAACCTGTGAGTCTTGACCACTTTGGTTGGTCTAATGACCTTTTCACAGGGATGGCCTGATTCATAACAGTAGCAAAATTAGAGTTATGAAACAGCAATAAAAATAATTTTATGATTGGGGTATCACCACTACATGGGGAACGGTATTAAATTGACGTGGCATTAGGAAGTTGAGAACCACTGCCCTAGAGGAAGGCAGAAATTTTGGTACTGTAGAAGGGCAGCAAAATAGAGGCATCCCCTACAAGATGAATTAGCAAAGTAGCTGCAACAATGAGCGCAAGCAAAGAACCACTGTGAGGATGGGACAAGCCTAGGCAGCGTTACATTACATTTTGCAGAGTGTTGCTCTGATCAGAAACCCACTCGAGGCACCTAAAAAGAATAACAACAGGACTTGTGCATCTAAAAATGTGCCTAATGATATCTTAAGAAAAACGCCTATTAATTTAGAGCAGCAGTTCTCAACCTGTGGGTCGCAAGCCTTTTGGTGGGACAAACAACCTTTTCACAGTGGGGGCCCAGTTCATAACAGTAGCAAAATTACAGTTATGAAGTAGCAATGAAAATAATTTTATGACTGGGGGTCACCTATACATGAGGAATGGTATGACAAGGGCGTGGCATTAGGAAGGTTGAGAACCACTGCCCTAGAGGAAGACAGAAATCTTGATAGAGTAGAAGAGCACCAAATGAAAGGCAGTCCCCAAAAAGATGGATTAGCACAGTGTCTGCAACAAGGAGCCCTAGCAAAAGAACCACTGTGAGGATGGCAGAGGACGGGACAGTGTTTCATGATATTGTGCATAGAGTTGCTATGAGCCAGACCCATTCGACAGCCCCTAAAAATAAGAAGATCAGGACTTGTGCGTCTAACATTATGCTGAACTAGACCTTAAGAGAAACTCTACTTAGTTGAGAATAGCTCTTCTCAACCTGTGATTCGTGACCACTTTGGTTGGTAGAAAGATGCTTTCAAAGGGGTGCCTGGATTGATAGCAGTATCAAAATTACAGTTATGAAATAGCAAGGGAAAAATTATGATTGGGGTACCATCACTATACATTGGGAAGTATATGAAAGTATTGTGGAATAAGGAAGGTTGAGAATCACTGTCCTAGAGGAAGACAAAATTACAGTAGAAGGAGAGCAAAACAGAGGAAGCCGCTACAAGGAAGGTTGAGAATCATTGCCCTACAAGAAGACAGAAATCTTGGTAGAGTAGAAGGGCAGAAACGAGAGGCTGTCCCCAAAAAGGCGGGTTAGCACAGTGGCTGCAACAATGAGCGCTAGCAAAAGAACCACTGTGAGGATGGCAGAGAACGGAGCAGTGTTTCATTATATTGTGCATAGATTTGCTCTGACCCAAACCCACTTGACGGCACCTAACAACAATAACAACAGGACTCGTGAATCTAACAATATAATTAACTAAATCTTAAGAGAAATTCCTCTTAGTTTAGAGCATCGACTCTCAACTTGTTAGTTGTGACCCCTTTGGGGGTGTGTGTCAAATGACCATTTCATAGAAGTGGCCTGATTCATAAGAGTAGAAAAATTATAGTTATGAAGGAGTAACAAAAATAATTTTATGATTGTGGGGTCACCACTACATAAGGAACTGTGTGTAGGGATCGTGGCATTAGGAAGGTAGAGAACCACAACCCTAGAGGAAGACAGAAATCTTGGTACAGCAGAGAGCAGCAAAAGAGGGGCAGCCCAATAAGACGGATTAGCATAGTGGCTGTAATAATAAGCACCACCAAATACCATTGTGAGGATGGCAGAGGACGGGGCAGCCTTTCATTATATTGCACATACAGTTGCTATATGTCAAAATCGACTCAACAGCATCTAACAAAAACAACAGGATTGTGCTTCTAACAATATTCTGAGGAAGACATTAAGAGAAATTTCTATTATTTTAGAGCAGCGGTTCCGAAACTTCTGGGTTGTGGCCTCTTTGGGGGAGGGTCTAACGACCCTTTCCCAAGTGTGGCGTGATTCATAATAGCAGCAACATTACAGTTATGCAACACCAATTAAAATAATTTTATGATTGCAGGATCACCACTACATGGGGGATGCTATAAAAGGGACATGGCATTAGAAGGTTGAGAACCGCAGCCCTGGAGGAAGGCAGAAATGTTGGTACAGTACAAGGGCAGCAAAAGAGAGGCAGCCCCTACAAGATGGATTAGCAAAATAGCTGCTACAATGAGCGCAAGCAAAGAACCACTGCGAGGATGGCACAGGCCTGGGCAGCATTACATTACATTTTGCAGAGAGTTGCTGTGAGCCAACCCCACTCATCAGCCCCTGACAATAATAAGAACAGGGCTCGTGTGCCTAACAATATGCTGAACTAAACTGTAAAAGAATCTACTCTTATTTTAGAGCAGCAGTTCTCAACCTGTGAGTCTTGACCACTTTGGTGGCCAGATTCATAACAGTAGCAAAATGACAGTTACGAAATAGCCAGGGGGAAAATTTATGATTGGGGTACCACCACTGCATAATGGGAAATATATGAAAGGGTTGTGGAAATATGAAGGTTGAAGAAACTCTTCTAGAGGAACACACAAGTACAGTAGAAGGGCAGCAAAACAGAGGCAGCCTAGAAGACTGATTAGCACAGTGGCTGCAACAATGAACGCAAGCAAAGAACCACTGTGAGGATGGCACAAGAGGGGGCAGCATTTCATGATATTGTGCACACAGTTGCTATGAATCAAAAACCATTCGATGGCACCTAACAACAACAAAAACAGGACTTGTGCTTCTGAAAATGTGCTAAAATACATCTTAAAAGAACAAATCTTCGTTTAGAACAGTAGTTTTCAAACTCTGGGTCATGAACCCATTTTGGGGTCTAACGACACTTTAACAGGTATGACCTGTTCATAACAATAGCAAAATTAGATTTATGAAGTACCAATGAAAATATATGTTATGATTGGGCGGTCACCACTACATGAGGAAAGGTATTAAAGGGTTGTGGCATTGGGATGTTTGAGAACCACTGCCCTAGAGGAAGACACAAAAATTGGTAAAGGAAAGTGGCAGCAAAATAGAGGCAGCCCTCAGAAAGATGGATTAGCACAGAGGCTGCAACAAGGAGGACAACAAAGAACCACTGTGAGGATGGCACAAGGGGGTGGGGGGGGAGTCTTTCATTATATTGTACGTAGAGTTACTATGAGCAAACACCCACTCTATGGCACCTAACAACAATAACAACAGGATTTCTGCTTTTAACAATATGTTGAAGAAGAGCTTAAGAGAAACTCCTCAAGTCAAGGGAGATGGAGGAAAGAGCTAGGAGTCAAAGGGCATTCATGGAGGTCTAGACAAAGACATGTACATGCAAATATATATAGGAGGATGGGGAAATAGATCTATGTGTCTATATTTATAGGTCAAGTATTAAGGTGGCGGAAGGACCTTGGGCCTCTACTCAAACACTCCCTCAATGCATGAATACCTTCTTTTACTAAATTGGAACTCTATGATGCTCACTCTCCCGACACAACGGCTGGAGCCAAAGTGGGTGAACAAGTAAATGTGGTGAAGAAAGCTGATGGTGCCTGGCTATCAAAAGAGATAGTGACTGGGGTCTTAAAGGCTTGAAGATAAACAAGCGGCCATCTAGCTCAGAAGCAACAAAGTCCACATGGAAGAACGGAAGAACACACCAGCCTGTGTGATCGAGTGGTCCCAAAGGGATCAATTACCAGGCACCAAAGAACAAAAAATCATACCATTGACTGCACACCTCCATGATAGGATCGCTGAAGACAAATGGGTGCATAATCAAATGTGGTGAAGAAAGCTGATGGTGCCCGGCTATCAAAAGAGATAGTGTGTGGGGTCTTAAAGGCTTGAAGGTGAACAAGCGGCCATCTAGCTCAGAAGCAAATAAGCCCACATGGAAGAAGCACACCGGTCAGTGCAATCACGAGGTGCCCAAGGGACCAGGTATAAGGCATCATGCAAAAAAAAAAAAAGATATAAGTGTGTGTATGTATGTGTATATATGTGTATATGTATATATGTATGTGTGTATGTGTATATATGTATATATCATATTAAATGAAGGGGGAAGTGCAGAGTGGAGACCCAAGGCCCAAGTGTCGACCAATGGAGATCCCCTCATAGAGGGGTTTAGGAGAGGAGATGGGTTAATTAGGGTGTGAGGTAGTATCGATGAAGAACACAGCTTTCCCCCAGATCCTGGATGCTTCCTCCCCCCAACTACCATGATCCGAATTCTACCTTGCAGGGCTGGATAGGACAGAGGCTGTACACTGGTGCATATGAGGGTTGGAGGTACAGGGAATCCAGGGTGGATGATACCTTCAGGACCAAGGGTGTGAGGGACGATGCTGGGAGAGTGGAGGATGAATGGGTTGGAAAGGGGGAACTGATTACAAGGATCCACATGTGACCTCTTCCCTGGGAGAGGGACAGCAGAGAAGGGGGGAAGGGAGACTCCAGATAGGGCAAGATATGACAAAATAACGATGTATAAATTACCAAGGGCATATGGGGGAGGGAGGAATGGGGAGGGAGGGGGAAAAAAAAGAGGACCTGATGCAAGGGGCTTGAGTGGAGAGCAAATGCCTTGAGAATGATTGGGGCAGGGAATGTATGGATGTGCTTTATACAATTGATGTATGTATATGTATGGATTGTGGTAAGAGTTGTATGAGTCCCTAATAAAATGTAAAAGAAGAAAAGAGAAAAAAATGATTAGGGCAAGGACTGTGCGTATGTGCTTTATACAATTGATGTATGTATATGTATGAACTGTGAAAAGAATTGTATGAGCCCCAAAAATTGTTAAAATAAACCAAAAAAAAGAGAAACTCCTCTTAGTTTAGAGCAGCAGTTCTCAACCAGTGGATTGCCACCCCTTTTTTGGGGGGTGGGGGGCGAATGACCCCTTCACAAGGGTGGCCTGATTCATACCAGTAGCAAAAATAATTATGAAATAGCAACAAAAATAATTTTCTACTTGGATATTCACGACTACATTAGGAATTGCATAGAAGAGACATGGCATTAGGAAGGTTGAGAACCACTGCCCTAGAGGAAGACACAAGTTTTGGTAGAGTAGAAGGGCAACAAATGAGAGGCACCTCCCAAAAAGAAGGAAATGCACAATGGCTGAAACAGTGAGGGTAAATCAAAGATCCACTGTCAAGATGGCACATGAAGGGGCAGTGTTTCATTATATTGTGCATAGTGTAGCTATGAGTCAAACCCACACAACACAAACCAACAAAAAAACAACAGGACTTGTGCTTCTAACAATGTGCTGAAGTAGACCTTAAGAAAAACTTCTCTTAATTTATAGCAGCGTTTCTCAACCTGTGGGTTGCGACCACTTTCAGGAGACAAACAACCCTCTCACAGTGGCGGTCCGTTCATTATAGTAGAAAAAATAGATTTATGAAGTAGCATTGAAAATAATTTTATGATTTGGCAGTCAGCATTATATGAGGAACATTATGAAATGGTCATGGCATTACCAAGGTTGAGAACCACTGCCTTAGAAGAAGACAGAAATCTTGTTAGAGTAGAAGGGCAGCAAATGAGAGGCAGACCCTCAAAACGGTGGATTAGCACAGTGGTGGCAACAATGAGTGCTAGCAAAAGAACCACTGAGAGGATGGCAGAGGACAAGACAGGATTTCATTATATTGTGCATAGAATTGCTATGAGCCAAACACACTCAACGGCCACTGACAACAATAATAAGAGGACTCGTGCATCTCTCTATATGCTGAACTAGACCTTAAGAGAAACTCCTTTTAGTTTAGAACAGCGGTTCTCAACGTGTGAGTCACAACCACTTTGGGTCGTTCAATGACCCTTTAACAGGAATGGGCCAATTCATAACAGTAGCAAAATTACAGTTATGAAATAGCAATGGAAATAATTTTAGATTCGGGGACGATAACTACATTGGGAATTGTATGAAAGGGACGTGGAAATAGGAAGGTTGAGAACCACTGTCCTAGAGGAAGACAAGTGTACAGTAGAAGGGTAGCAAAAGAAAGGCAGCCCCTACAAGATGGATTATCACAGTGGTTGTAACAATAAGGGCAAGCAAAGAACCACTGTGAGGATGGCACAGGATGGGGCAGCGTTTCATAATATTGTTCATAGAGTTGCTATGAGTCAAAACCCTTTCAACATCACCTAACAACAACAACAGGACTTGTGCTTTACAAAATATGCTGAACTACATCTTAATAGAAACAGCTCTTCATTTAGAGCAGTGGTTCTCACAGGTCATGAACCTTTTTGGAGGTCGAATGACACTTTTACAGAGGTGGCCCGTTCATAACAGTTGCAAAATTAGATTTATGAAGTAGCAACAAAAATAATTTTATGACTGGGCACTCACCTCTACATGAAGAATGGTATTAAAGAGTTGTAGCATTAGGAAGGTTGAGAACCACTGCCCTAGAGAAAGACACAAATCTTGGTACAGGAGAAGGGCAGCAAAAGAGAGGCAGCCGCCAGAAAGGTGGATTAGCACAGTGGCTGCAACAATGAGCGCAAGCAAAGAACCACTGTGAGGATGGCACTAGGGGGGCCAGTGTTTCATTATATTGTACGTAGAGTTGCTATGAGCCAACACCCGCTCTACGGCACCTAGCAACAATAACAAGGGATTTGTGATTCTAACAATATACTGAAGAAGTTCTTAAGAGAAACCTCTCTTAGTTTAGAGCAGCAGTTCTCAACCAGTGGGTCACAAACCCTTTTAGTGGGGTGGGGGGGGGGAAGAGGGGCAATGATCCTTTCACAAGGTTGGCCCGATTCATAACAGTAGCAAATTTACAGTTATGAAATAGCAATGAAAGTAAATTTATATTTGCTTGTGCACCCATTGTCATCAGTGATCGTGCCAGGCAAGTGAGCATCTCAGATTGCCAAATTGTTAGAATAAAGTGTTCTCGTGTTGAGGGAGTACTTAAGCGGGGGTCCACTGTCCATCTGTTTCCTTAGTACTAAACCTACAAATGTATGTACATAGATCTATTCCCCCCTTGTCTTATATACATATATTTATATTTATATGTCTATATTTAAAACTCTATGACTATCCTTTGCCTCCCAGTTCTTTCCTCTGTTTCTTTGTATTTTCCTCTTGTCCCACTATCATGTTCTGCCTTCATTTGGGAATTCCTCTCAGTTACATTGCCCATGATCCAGACCTCCCATGCCCCTCCTTGAGATTGATTTTGGATCACTTGTTATTCCCTTGTCCCTGTGTTTGATAACCCCCTCTTCCTTTCCCCTGCCTCGCCTACCCCCTTGTCCCCCCAGAACTGTCATCTTGTTGCTCTCTCTTCTGGCTTGTATATTCCACCTATCCATTCCAGGTAGACATTCTATGTACTATCACAAGACTGAGTACCACGAAGCAACAACAGAAAGTAAAACAATAGCTACAACAACAACACACACACGCATAGACACATAAAAGTATGAATAGTTCAGGGTCTGTTTGTTTTCCTTAACAGGTGCTTTCCAGTCAAGTCTGATGGAGTGCCATGCCCTGGCACCACCACTATCCCTGGGGACTTCATTGATTTGCTTCCCCTGCTGCTCTGCTGCATTGCCCCAGAGGCAGGATTTGGTGTGATGAGCTCATGGTGGACATGATTCCCGTTGTGTGTCTCCAGTGTTGTCCCCAATGGTGCTATGGGTCAATGAACAACGCTGTGTCCCATGGTGGGGCTGGCCCTGTGGTCATCTCTGTGTACTGCTTTTCGGAGCAGGAACATTGTCCTCAAGGATTGTTGAGCCAGGATGTGTGTCACTCTTTTCTTTGTTTTTCCCCTCGTTAGCTCCTGTGTGCTCTAACCAGACCAGTCCCTCTTCCCCTCTTCTTGAGCTGTAGCATCAGTGTTGTCCTCTGAAGTGAATTCTTTTGGGGAAGAGGGTGGTGCTGTACATTTAGCTGGTAATGGGGCCGGTCACTCATACTTCCTAACTCAATGAAAATAATTGTATGACTGGGCGGTCAGCACTATATGAGGAATAGTATTAAAGGGTTGTAGCATTAGGAAGGTTGAGAACCACTGCCCTACAGAAAGACACAAATATTGGTACACAAGAAAGGCAGCAAAAGAGAGGCAGGCCCCAGAATGATGGATTAGCACAGTGGCTGCAACAATGAGCTCAAGCCAAGAACCATTGTGAGGAGGGCACAGGATGGGCAGTGTTTCGTTATATTCTACATAGAGTTTCTATGAGCCAAAACTCACTCGATGGTACCTAACAAAAATAACAATAGGATTTGTGCTTCTAAAAAGGTGCTAGAGAAGATCTTAAGAGAAGCACCTCAATTTAGAGCAGCGACTCTCAATATATGGGTCGTGACCCATTTCGGGGACGGGAGGGTGAGAGGTGGCCCAATTCATACCAGTAGCAAAATTTCAGTTATGAAAGAGCAACAAAAATAATTTTATGGTTGGACATTCACGAGTGCATTCAGAATTGTGTGAAAGAGGCGTGGTATTAGGAAGGTTGAGAACCACTGCACTAGAGGAAGAGACAATTCTTGGTAGAGTAGAAGGGCAGCAAATGAGAGGCAGCTCCCAATAAGACGGAACAGCACAGTGGCTGCAACAGTGAGGGCAAGGCAATGATCCACTGTCAGGATGGCACAGGAAGGAGCAGGGTTCGTTATATTGTGCATAGAGTTGCTCTGAGGAAAAACCCACTCGTCGGCCCCTAACAACAATAACAGGACTCATGCATCTAACAATATGATGAACTAGACCTTAGGAGAAACTCCTCTTAGTTTTCAGCAGCGGATCTCAACCTGTGTGTCGTGACCTCTTTTGGGAGACAAACAACCCTTTCACAGTGGTGGCCTGGTTATTACAGTAGAAAAATTAGAGTTATAAAGTAGCAATGAAAATAATTTTATGATTTGGCAGTCAGCACTACACGAGGAATGCTATGAAAGGGTCATGGCATTAGGAAGGTTGAGAACCACTGTCCTAGAGGAAGACAGAAATCTCAGTAGAGTAGAAGGGCAGCACACTAGAGGCAGTCCCCTAAAAGGTGGAATAGCACAGTGGCTGCAACAATGAGGGCTAGCCAAAGAACCACTATGAGGATGGCAGAGGACAGGACAGTGTTTCATGATATTGTGCATAGAATTGCTATGAGCCCAAATCATACAACAGCCCCTAACAACAATAACAAGAGGACTCATGCATCCAACAATATACTGAACAAGACCTGAGGAGAAACTCCTCTTAGTTCAGAGCAGTGGTTCTCAACCTGTGATTCGTGACCTCTTTGGGGGTTTGAACGACTTTCATCGGGGTGGCCTGATTCATAACAGTAGCAAAATTACACTTATGAAGTAGAGTGAAAATCATTTTATGGTTGTAGGGTCACCACTACATGAGGGGTATGAAGGGGCCATGGCATTAGAAAGGTTGACAACCACTACCCTAGAAGAAGGCAGAATTCTTGGTACAGTATAAGGGCAGCAAAAGAGAGGCAGCCCCTATAAGATGGATTAGCACAGTAGCTGGAAAAATGAGCACTAGCCAACGAACAACTGTGAGGTTGGCAGAGGATGGGACATCGTTTCAGTATACTATGGTGCATAGAATTTCTATGAGCCAAACCTACTTGACGGCCCCTGACAACAGTAACAGCAGTACTCATGCATCTGAGAATATTCTGAACTACACCTTAAAAGAAACTTCTCTTAGTTTAGGGCAACGGTTCACAAACTGTGAGTCATGACCACTTTGGGTGGTCGAATGACCCTTTCTCATGGCTGGCCCGATTAATAACAGTAGCAAAATTACAGTTATAATAATGAACAAAAATAATTTTAGGGTTGGGAATTCACCACTACATAAGAAACTGTATGAAATGGTCCTGGCATTAGGAAGATTGAAAACCACTTCCCTAGAAGAAAAAACAAATATTGATACAGTTGAAGGGCAGCAAAAATTAGAGTCAGCCCCCAAAAAGATGTGAGGATGGCAGAAGAGGGCACAACCTTAGTGTATATTAGACATAGAGTTGCTAGGAGTCAAAATCGACATGATACCACCTAAGAAAAACAACAACAGGATTGTGCTTCTAACAATATTCTGAAGAAAACAATAAGAGAAATTCCTCTTAGTTTAGAGCAGCAGTTCTCAACCCGTGGGTCACAACCTCTTTTGGGGGTTGAACTACCTTACACAGAGGTGACCTGATTCATAACAGCAGCAAAATTACAGTTATGAAACAGCAATGAAAATAATTTTATGATTGGGGGATCACCACTACATGAGGAATTGTATTAAAGGGTTGTGGCATTAAGAAATTTGAGAACCACTGCACTAGAGGAAGGCAGAAATGTTGTTGGTCAGCAAAAGAGAGGCAGCCTCCAGAAAGATGGATTATCACAGTAGAAGCAACGATGAGCGCAAGCAAAGAACCACTGTGAGGATGACACAGGAAGGTGCAGCGTTTCATTATATCGTAAAAATAGTTTCTATGAGCCAAAACCCACTTGATGGCACCTAACAACAATAACATGATTTGTGTTTCTAACAATATGCTGAAAATGACCTTAAGAGAAACTTCTCTTAGTTTAGAGCAGCTGTTCTCAACTAGTGGGTCATGACTACTTTCACGGGGGGGCGGCGCAAATGACCCTTTCACAGGGGTGGTCTGATTCATAGCAGTAGCAAAATTACAGTTTTGAAATAGCAACAAAAATTATTTTATAGTTGGAAATTCACAACTACATTCGGAATTGGATGAAAGAGGCATGGTGATAGGAAATTTGGGAACCACTGCACTAGAGGAAGACACAAATCTTGGTAGAGTAGAAGCGCAGCAAATGAGAGGCACCTGCCAACAAGACTGATAGCACAGGTGAGGCAACAGTGAGGGCAAACTAAAGATGCACGTCAAGATGGCACATTAAGGGGCAGGGTTTCATGATATGGTGCATAGAATTGCTATGAGCCAAAACCCACTCGAAGGCTGTTAACAACAATAACAAGAGGACTGGTGCATTTAACAATATACTGAACTAGAACTTAAGAGAAAACTTCTTATTTTAGAGCAGCGGTTTTCAACCTGTGAGTCATGATCTCTGAGGGGGGTTGAACGACCCTTTCATAGAGGTGGCCTGATTCACAACAGTAGAAAAATTACAGTTATTAAGTAGAGTGAAAATAATTTTATGGTTGTGGGGTCACCACTACATGAGGAACTGTATGAAGGGGCCATGGCATTAGGAAGGTTGACAAACACTACCCTAGAGGAAGGCAGAAACCTTTGTGCAGTAGAAGGGCAGAAAGAGAGATGCGGCCCCTATAAGATGGATTAGCACAGTGGCTGAAACAATGAGCACTAACTGAAGATCCACTGTGAGCTTGGCAGAGGATGGGATATCGTTTGAGTATATTATTGTGCATGGCATTGCTATGAGCCAAACCCACTTGACGGCCCCTCAAACAATAACAACAGGACTCATGCACCTAAGAATATGCTGAACTACACCTTAGGAGAAACTCCTCTTTGTTTAGGGCAGCAGTTCTCAACCTGTGAGTCGTGACCACTTTGGGTGGTCGAATGACCCTTTCACAGGAATGGCCCAATTCAGAACAGTAGCAATATCACACTTATGAACTAGCAATGGAAATCATTTTGTGATTGTGGGACCATCACTACATTTGCAACTGTATGAAATGGATGTGGAATTTGGAAGGTTGAGAACCACTCACCTAGAGGAAGACAAAAGTACAGTAGAAGGGTAGCATAAGAGAGGCAGCCCCTACAAGACTAATGAGCACAGTGGTTGCAACAATGAGGGCAAGCCAAGAACCACTGTGACGATGGCACAGGATGGGTCAGCGTTTCATTTCATTGTGCATAGGTTTGCTAGGAATAAAAAACCACTTGACAGCCCCTAAAAACAACAACAGGACTTGTGCTTTACAAAATGTGCTGAACTATATCTTAGTAGAAACACCTCTTCGTTTAGAGCAGCGGTTCTAAAACTCTGGGTCACGAACCCAATTGGTGGTCGAAAGACACTTTCACAGGGGTGGCCCGTTCATAACTGTAGCAAAATTAGATTCATGAAGTAGCAAAGAAAATAATTTTATGACTGGGTTCTCACCACTACATGAAGAATGGTGTTAAAATTTGTTGCATTAGGAAGGTTGAGAACCAATGCCCTAGAGAAAGACACAAATCTTGATACAGGAGAAGGGCAGCAAAAGAGAGGCATCCTCCAGAAAGATGGATTAACACAGTGGCTGCAACAATGAGTGCAAGCAAAGTAGTACTGTGAGGATGGCACCAGGGGGTAGCATTTCCTTATTTTGAGCACAGAATTGCTATGAGCCTAACAACAATAACAAGGGATTTGTTAATTTAGGGCAGCGATTCTCAACCAATGGGTCACAAACCCTTTCAGTAGGGGGGTGAAGGGGGTGGGCAATGCCCCTTTCACAGGGTTGGCCCAATTCATAACAGTAGCAAAATTATAGTTATGAAATAGCAATGAAACAAATTTATAGTTGGACATTCATGACTACATTATGAATTGTATGAAAGTGATGTGATATTAGGAAGGTTGAGAACCACTGCCCCAGAGGAACAGAAATCTTGGTAGAGTAGAAGGGCAGCAAACGCGAGGCAGTCCCCAAAAAGTTGGATTAGCACAGTGGCTGCAACAGTGAGCGCAAGCAAAAGAACCAGTGTGAGGATGGCAGAATACAGGACAGCATTTCTTGATAATGTGCATAGAGTTCTTTTGAGCCAAACCCACTCGACAGCCCCTAACAACAATAAGAACAGGACTCGTGCATCTAACAATGTGCTGAACTACACCTTAAGAGATACTCCTCTTAGTTTACTGCAGCAGTTCTCAACGTGTACTAGTGACCACTTGGGTTGGTGGAACAAACCTTGCACAGGGGTGTCCAGATTCATAAGAGTAGCAAAATTATTGTTATGAAATAGCAAGGAAAAATTTTATGATTGGGAGACCGCCCACTACACAATGGAAATGTATGAAGGGGTCGTGGAAATAGGAAGGTTGAGGACCACTGTCCTAGAGGAAGACACAAGTACAGCAGAAGGGCAGCAAAAGAGAGGCAGCCTCCACAAGATTGATTAGCACAGTGGCTGCAACAATGAGCACCAGAAAGAACCACTGTGAGGATGGCACAGAATGGAGCAGCGTTTCATTGTTTTGTGCATGAACTTGATTTGAGTGAACAACCACTCGACAGCACCTAACCACAACACATACAGGACTTGTGCTTCTCAACATGTGCTGAACTACATCTTAAAAGGAACAAATCTTCATTTAGAACAGCGGTTCTCCAACTCTGGGTCATGAACCCATTTGTGGGTCAAACAGCACTCTCACAAGGGTGGGTCATTCCTAGCAAAATTAGATTTCTGAAGTAGCAACGAAAATAAATTTATGATTGGGCTGTCACCACTACATGAGGAACGGTATTAATGGGTTGTGGCATGAGGAAGGTTGAGAACCTCTTCCCTAGAGGAAGATACAAATCTTGGTAGAGTAGAAGGGCAGCAAAGAGAGGCAGCCCCCAGAAAGATAGATGAGCACAATGGCTGCAACAATGAGCGCAAGGGAAGAACCACTGTGAGGATGGCACAGGACATGACTACGTTTCATTATATTGTGTACAGAGTTGCTATGAGGCAAAAACCCACTCATCGACACCTAACAAAAATAACAACAGCATTTATTTTCTAAAAATGTGCTAGAGAAGACATTAAAAGAAAATCCTCTTAGTTTAGAGCAGCGGCTGTGAACATGGTCGGAACCCCTTTAGCAGATGACTGGGTTGACCCTTTCACAGGGGTGACCTGATTCATAGCAGCAGCAAAATTATAGTTATGAAATAGCAACAAAATAATTGTACAGTTGGACATTCACGACTACATTCAGAATTGTATGACAGTGTGGACTTAGGAAGTTTGAGAACCACTGCCCTAGAGGAAGGCAGAAATGTTGGTACAGTAGAAGGGCAGCAAAAGAGAGGCAGCCCCCCGAAATATGGATTATCACAGTGGGTGCAACAGTTAGCACAAGCCAAAAACCATTGAGAGGATGGTAGAGGACAGCACAGCTTTTCATTATATTGTGAATAGAGTTGCTATGAGCCAACACCCACTTGATGGCACCTAACAAAAATAACAACAGGATTTGTGCTTCTAACAATATGCTGAAGAAGACCTTAAGAGAAAATACTTAGTTTAGAGCAGCGGTTCTCCACCAGTGGGTCGTGATCGCTTTTGTGGTAGGGGCGAATGAACCTTTCACAGGTGTGGCCCTATTCATACCAGTAGCAATATTATAGCTATGAAATAGAAACAAAAATCATTTCATTGTTCTATATTCACGACTACATTACGAATTGCATGATAGAGGCATGGACTTAGGAAATTTGAGAACCACTCCACTAGAGGAAGACAGAAGTCTTGGTAGAGCAGAAGGGCAGCAAATGTGACGCAGCTCCCGACAAGACGGAATAGCACAGTGGCTGCAACAGTGAGAACAAGCCAATGATCCACTGTTAGGATGGCAGAGGAAGGGGCATATTTCATTATGTTTTGCCTAGAGTTGCTATGAGTCAAACCCACGCAACAGCACCTAACAAAAAAACAACAGGACTTGTGCTTCTGGCAATGTTCTTAAGTAGACCTTAAAACAACTCCTCTTAGTGTAGAACAGCACTTTTCAACCTGTGGATCGTCACCCCTTGGGAGACCAACGACCTTTTCACAGCGGTGGCCCGTTCATTACAGTAGAAAAATTAGAGTAATGAAGTAACAAAGAAATAATTTTATGATTTGGCAGTCAGCACTACATAAGGAAAGGTATGAAAGGGTCGTGGCATTAGCAAGGTTGAGAACCACAGTCCTAGAGGAAGACAGAAACCTGGGTAGAGTAGAAGGGCAGCAAACAAGAGGCAGCCCCAAAAAGTTGAATTAGCACAGTGTCTGGAAAAATGAGTGCTAGCAAAGGAACCACTGTGACGATGGCAGTGAATGGGACAACGTTTCATTATATTGTGCATAGAATTGCCGTGAGCTAAACATACTCGATGACCCCTAACAACAATAACAACAGGTCTCATGAATCTAACAATATGCTGACCTAGACCTTAAGAGAAACTCCTCTTTGTTTAGTGCAGCGGTTCTCAACGTGTGAGTCGTGACCACTTTGGGTGGTCGAATGACCCTTTCACAGGAATGGCCCAATTAAGAACAGTAGCAAATCACAGTGATGAAATAGCAATGGAAATAATTTGGTTATCGGGGGACCATGATTACGTTGGGAACTCTATGAATGGGACGTGGAAATAAGAAGGTTGAGAACCACTCACCTAGAGGAAGACACAAGTACAGTAGAAGGGTAGCATAAGAGAGGCAGCCCCAACAAGACTGATGAGCACAGTGGTTGCAACAATGAGGGCAAGCCAAGAACCACTGCGAGGATGGCACAGGATGGGGCAGCACTCCAATACATTGTGCATAGGCTTGCTGGGCGTAAAAACCCACTCCATGGCATCTAACAACAAGAGGGTGTGCTTTACAAAATGTGCGGAACTACATCTTACTAGAAACACCTCTTCGTTTAGAGCAGTGGTTCTCAAACTCTGAGTCATGAACCTTTTTGGACGTCGAACAACACTTTCACAGGGGTGGCCCGTTCATAACTGTACCAAAATTAGGTCTATGAAGTAGCAATGCAAATAATTTTATGACTGGGCACTCATGACTGCATGAAGAAAGGTACCAAAGGGTTATAACATTAGAAAGTTTGAGAATCACTGTCCTAGAGAAAGACATAAAACTTGATACAGGAAAAGAGCAGCAAAAGAGAGGCAGCCTCCAGAAAGGTGGATTAACACAGTGGCTGCAACAATGAGCGCAAGCAAAGAACCACTGTGAAGATGGCACCACGGGGTGCAACGTTTCCTTATATTGAGCATAGAGTTTCTATGAGCCTAAACCCACTCGAGGGCACTTAACAAAATAACAAGGGATTTGTGATTCTAACAATATACTGACAAAGACCTTAAGAGAAACACCTCTTGGTTTAGAGTAGTGGTTCTTAAACAATGGGCCGAAAACCCTTTGGGTGGGAGGCAGGAGGTGGGGCAAATGACCCTTTCACAGGCATGGCCCAAGGCATAACAGTAGCAAAATTAGTTATGAAATAGCAATGAAAAAATTTATAGTTCGACATTCATGACTACATTAGGAATTGTATGAAAGTGGTGTGGTATTAGGAAGGTTGAGAACAATTAATCTAGCGGAACAGAAATCTTGGTAGCGTAGAAGGGCAGCAAATGAGAGGCAATTCCCAAAAAGATGGATTAGCACAGTGGAGGTAACAATGAGGGCAAGCAAAGAAGCACAGTAAGGAAGGCAAAAGCCAGGGCAGCGCTTCAGTATATTGTGCACAGGGTTGCGATAAACAGAAAGTGCTCCAGGGCTTCAACCTGTGAGTCTAGATAACTTTGTTTGGTTGAACGACCCTTTCACAAGGGTGGCCGGATTCATAACAGTAGCAAACTTACAGTTATGAAATAGCAATAGGAAAAATTTATGCTTTGGGGACCACCACTACACATTGGGAAGTGTAGGGAAGGGTCGTGGAAATGGGAAGGTTGAGAACCACTGTCCTAGAGGAAGACACAAGTACAGCAGAAGGGCAGCAAAGGAGAGGCAGCCCCTACAAGACTGATTAGCACAGTGGCTGCAACGATGAGCACAAGCAAACCACCACTGGTAGCATGGCACAAACCAGTGCGACGTTTCATTATATTGTTCACAGGGTTACTATAGACCGAAACCCACTCCGGGGCACTTAAATATAGTACCAACAGGACTTGTGCATCTAACAGTGTGCCTAACTATATCTTACGGAAAACTCCATGTAGTTTAGAACAGAAGTTTTAAACCTGTGGGTCACGGACCCTTTGGGGAGACAAACAATCTTTTCACAGTGGAGGCCCAGTTCAAAACTGGAGCAAAATTACAGTTACGAAGTAGCAATGAAAATAACTGTATTACTTAGGGGTCACCAATACATGAGGAACCCTCTAAAAAGCTTGTGGCATTAAGAAGGTTGAGAATCACTGCTCTAGAGGAAAAAAGTAATCTCAGTAGGGTAGAAGGTCAGCAAACCAGAGGCAGTCCTCAAAAAGATGGATTAGCACAGTGACTGCAACAATGAGAAAAAGCAAAAGTAAAGGGTGAGGATGGAGCGGACGGGACAGCATTTCATGATACGGTGAATAGAGTTGCTCTGAGCCAAACCCACTTGACAGCCTCTAACAACAATAAGAACAGGACTCGAGGGTCTAACAATATACTGAACTAGATCACAGGAGAAACAACTCTTAGTTTAGAGCAGCGGTATTCAACCTGTGAGTCGTGACCACTTTGCTGGTCTAACAAACCTTCCACAGAGGTGGCTGGATGCATAATTTTTTTTAATTACAGTTATGAAGTAGCAATGAAAATAATTTTATTACTGGGGATCATCAATGCATGAGGAACACTTGAAAAGGTCGAGGCATTCGAAAGGTTGAAAACCACTGCTCTAGAGGAAGAAAGAAATCTACGTAGAGTACAAGGGCAGCAAACGAGAGGCATTCCCCAAAAAGATGGATTAATACAGTGACTGCAACAAAGAATGACAGCAAAAGAAATCTGTGAGGATGGCAGAGGATGGGACAGCGCTTCATGATATTGTGCATAAAGTCCCTATGAGCCAAACCCACTGGGCAGCCCCAAAGAACAATAAGAACAGGACTCATGCGTCCAATAATATGCTTAAATAGACCATAAGGAAAACTAATCTTAGTTTAGAGCAGAGGTTCTCAACCTTTGTGTCGTGACCACTTTGGCTGGTCGATCGACCCTTTCACAGGGGTGGACGGATTCATAACAGTAGCAAAATTTCAGTTATGAAGTAGCAATAGAAAAAATTATAATTTGGGGGTCACCAGTACACATTGAGAAGTTTATGGAAGAGCCGCAGCAATAAGAAGGTTGAGAAACACTATCCCAGAGGAAGACGCAAGTGCAGTAAAAGGGCAGCAAAAGAGAGGCAGCCCCAAGATTGATTAGCACAGTGGCTGAACCAATGGGCGCAAGCAAACAACCACTGGGAGGATGCCACGAGCCTGGGCAGCTTTCATTATATTGTCCACAGGGTTACTATGGACCAAAACCCACTCCAGGGCACCTAAAAATAATAACAGTAGGACTTGTGCATCTAACAATGTGCCTAACAATCTCGTAAGAAAAACTTCATGTAGTTTAGAGCAGAAGTCCTAAACCTGTGGGTCATGGACCCTTTGGGGGGATAAACGAACTTTTCACAGTGGTGATCCAGTTCAAAGCTGTAGCAAAATTGCCGTTATGAAGTAGCAATGACAATTTTATTACTGAGGGGACACCAATACATGAGGAACCCTCTGAAAAGGTCATGGCATTCAGAAGGTTGAGAACCACTGCTCTAGTGGAAGAAAGAAATCTCAGTAGGGTAGAAGGTCAGCTCACGAGAGGCAGTCCCCTGAAGATGGATTAGCACAGTGACTGCAACAATGAGCAAAAGAAAAACTGTGAGGATGTCAGAGGATGTTCATGATGTGTGCATAGAGTCCCTATGAGCTAAACCAACTGGACAGCCCCTAAGAACAATAAGAACAGGACTCGTTCATCCAATGATATGCTTAACTAGACCATAGAAGAAACTGACCTGAGTTTAGAGCAGCGTCTCTCAACCTGTGAGTCTAGACAACGTTGTTTGTTTGAACGACCCTTTCACTGGGGTGGCCGGATTCATAACCTTAGCAAAATTACAGTTATAAAGTGGCAATAGAAACAAATTTATGTTCTGGGGACCACCGCTACACATTGGGAAGTGTATGGAAGGGTTGTGGAAACAGGAAGGTTGAGAACCACAATATTAGAGGAAGACACAAGTACAGTAAAGGGGCAGCAAAAGAGAGCAAGGCCTCACAGGATTGATTAGCACAGTGGCTGCAACAATGAGCACAAGCAAAGAACCACTGCAAAGATGGCACAAGCTGGTGCAACATTTCATTATATTGTTCACAGAGTGGATATAGACTGAAACCCACCCCAGGGCACCTAAAAATAATAACAACAGACTTCTGCATCTAACAATGTGCCTAACTATATTTTAAGAAAAACTCCTCTTCGTTTAGAGCAGCAGTTCTGAACCTGAGGGTTGCGACCACTTTGGGGGCACAAAGGAGGTTTTCACAAGGGTGGGCGAGTTCTAAACTGTGGCAAAATTACAGCTATGATGTTGCAATGAAAATGATTTTATGATTTGGGGGGTCAGCAATACAGGAAGGACAGTGTGAAAAGATCGAGGAATTCAGGAGGTTGAGAACCACTGCTCTAGAGGAAGAAAGAAATCTTGGTACGGTAGAAGGTCAGCAAATGACAGGGAATCCCCAAAAAGATGGATTAGCACAATGAGTGCAACCATGAGTGAAAGCAAAAAGAAATGTGAGGATGGAGCCAATGGGACAGTGTTTCATGATAAGGTGAATAGAGTTGCTCTGAGCCAAACCCATTCGATTGCCTCTAACAATAAGAACAGGACCCGTGGGTCTAACAATATGCTGAACTAGATCACAGGAGAAACAACTCTTAGTTTAGAGCAGCGGTATTCAACCTGTGAGTTGTGACCACTTTGTTGGTCTAACGAACCTTTCCCAGGGGTGGCTGGATGCATAAAAATTTTAAAAATTACAGTTATGAAGTAGCAATAAAAATAATTTTGTTACTGGGGGATCATGAATACATGAGGAACACTTGAAAAGGTCGAGGCATTCGAAAGGTTGAGAACCACAGCTCTAGAGTAAGAAAGAAATCTTCGTAGAGTAGAATGTCAGCAAACAAGAGGCATTCCCCAATAAGATGGATTAGCACAGTGACTGCAACAATGAGCGAAAGCAAAAGAAAACTGTGAGGACGGCAGAGCACTGGCCAGTGTTTCATGATATTGTGCATAGAGTCTCTATGACCAAACGCACTGGACAGCCCCTAAGAACAATAAGAACAGGACTCGTTCATCCAATGATATGCTTAACTAGACCATAGAAGAAACTGACCTGAGTTTAGAGCAGCATTTCTCAACCTGTGAGTCTAGACAACATAGTTTGTTCGAACAACTCTTTCACAGGGGTGGCAGATTCATAACAGTAGCAAAATTACAATTAAAAAGTAGCAACAGAAAAAAAATTTATGTTCCGTGGACCACCACTAGTAATTGGGAAGTGTAGAGAAGGGTGGTGGAAATTGGAAGGTTGAGAACCACAATATTAGAGGAAGACACAAATACAGTAAAAGAGCAAGCCCCTACAGGATTGATTAGCACAATGGCTGCAACAATTAGCACAAGCAAAGAACCACTGTAAAGACAGCACAAACTGGTGCAATGTTTCATTATATTGTTCACAGAGTGGATATAGACCGAAACCCACTGCAGGCACCTAAAAATAATAACAACAGACTTCTGCATCTAACAATGAGCCTAACTATATCTTTAAAATCCCTCTTAGTTTACAGCAGCTGTTCTGAACTTGTGGGCCGCAACCACTTTGGGGGGCAACTGACCATTTTCCAAGGCTGGCCGGGTTCTAAACTGTAGCAAAATTATAGTTATGAAGTTTCAATGAAAATAATTTCAGACTGGGGGATCAGCAATGCATGAAGAACAGTCTGAAAAGGTTGTGGCCTTCAGGATGTTGAGAACCACTTCTCTAGAGGAAGAAATAAATCTTGGTACAGTAGATGGTCAGCAAACGACAGGGAGTCCCCAAAAGATGGATTAGCACAGTGAGCGCAGCAATGAGTGAAAGCAAAAGAAAACTGTGAGGATGGCAGAGGATGGGACAGGGTTTCATGATATTAGCATAGAGTAGCTTTGAGCCAAACCCACTCGACAGCCCCTAACAACATTAAAAACAGGACTGGTGCATATAACAATATGCTGAACTGGACCATGGGGAAACTACTCATAGTTTAAAGCAGCGGTTCTCAACCTGTGAGTCGTAACCACTTCATCGGCCAAACGACCCATTCACAGTGGTGCCCAGATTCATAACAATTACACAGTTACAGTTATGAAGTAGCAATAGAAAATATTTTTTATTTGGCCACCACCACAACACATTGGGAAGTATATGTGAGGGTGTTGGAAATAGGAAGGTTGAGAACAACTGTCCTAGTGGAAGAAACTAGTGCAGTAGAAAGGCAGGAAAAGAGAGGAACCCACTGCAAGAGTGATTAGCAGAGTTGCGGCAACAATGTCCGCAGGCAAAGAACCACTGCGAGGACTGAACTAGGCAGGGCCATGTTTCATTATATTGTGCAGAGGGTTGCTATGAACCCAAACCTACTCCAGGGCACCTAAAATTAATAACAACAGGACCTGTGTATCGAACAATGTGCCTGACTATATCTTAAGGAAAACGCCACTTGGTTTACAGCAGCAGTTCTGAACCTGTGGGTCGCAACCCCTTTGGGGGCACAAACGACCTTTACACAGAAGTGGCCCAGTTCAAAACTGTAGCAAGATTAACGTTAGAAGTAGCAATGAAAATAATTTTATGACTGAAAAGTCACCCATACATGAGGAATTGTTGAAAAGGTGGGCGCATTCAAAAGGTTAAGAACCACTGCTCTAGAAGATGCCAGAAATCTTGGTAAAGTAGAAAGTCAGCAAATGAGAGGCATTCCCCCAAAAGATGGATTAACACAATGACTACAACAAAGAATGACAGCAAAAGAAATCTGTGAGGATGACAGAGGATGAGACAGCATTTCCTGATATTGTTCATAGTGTCTCTATGAGCAAAACCCACTGGACAGCTCCTAAGAACAATAAGAACAGGACTTGTGCATCTAACAATATGTTTTCCTATATCTTAAGAAAAACTCCCCATAGGTTAGAGCAGCAGTTCTTAACCTGTGGGTCACCTACTGTTTGAGGGGACAAATGAACTTTCACAGTGGTGACCCAGTTCAAAACTGTAGTAAATTACAGTATGATGTAGCAGTGAAAATAATTTTATTACTTAGGGGTCACCAATATATGAGGAACCCTCTGAAAAGGTCCTGGCTTTCAGGAAGTTGAGACTCACTGCTCTTGAGGAAGGAAGAAATCTCAGCACGGTAGAAGGTCAGCAAAAGACAGGCAGTCCCCAAAAGATGGATTAGCACAGTGAGCGCAACAATGAGCTAAAGCAAAAGGAAACTAAGAGTGAGGATTGCAGATGACAGGGCGTTTCATGAGATTGTGCACAGAGTTGCTCTGAGCCAACCCCACTCGGCAACCCCTAACAACAATAAGAACAGGACTCGTGCGTCACACAATATGCTGAACTGGACCATAGGAGAAACTAATCTTAGTTTAGAGCAATGGTTCTCAATCTGTGAGTCTAGACCACTTTGTTTTTTCGAACAACCATTTCACAGGGGTGGCCAGATTCATAAAATTAGCAAACTTAAAGTTATAAAATTGCAATAGAAAAAAATTTTATTTTGGGGACCACCACCATACATTGGAAAGTGTATGGAAGGGTCATGGAACTAGCAAGATTGAGAACCAGTATCCTAGAGGACTACACAAGTACAGTAAATGGGCAGCAAAAGGGAGCAAGCCCCAACAAGACTGATTAGCACAGTGGCTGCAACAATGAGCACAAGCAAAGAACCACTGCAAGGATGGCACAAGCCAGAGCAATGTTTCATTACATTGTTCACAGGGTTGCTATGGACCAAAACTCACTCCAGGGCACCTAAAAATAATAACAACAGGACTTGTGAATCTAACAATGTTCCTAACTATATCTTAAGGAAAAACTCCTCTTAGTTTAGAGCAGCAGTTCTGAACCTGTGGGTCGCGACCACGTTGGGGGGCAAACAACCTTTCCACAGTGCTGGCCCAGTTCAAAACTGTAGCAAAATTACAATTATGAAGTAGCAATGAAAATAATTTTAAATTGGGGCGTCACCAATCCATGAAAACAGTCTGAAAAAGTTGTTGCTTTCCGAAGTTTGAGAACCACTGCTCTAGAGGAAGAAAGAAACCTTGGGAAATTAGAAGGTCAGCAAATGAGAGGCAGCCCCCAAGAAGATGGATTAGCACAATGACTTCAACAATGAGCGAAAGCAAAAGAAAACTATGAGGAAGGCAGAGGATGGGACAGCATGTCATGACATTGTGCATTGAGTTGCTCTGAGCCAACCCCACTTGACAGCCTCTAACAACAATAAGAACAGGACTCGTGCATCTAACAATGTGCTCTTAGTTTAGAGCTGCACTTCTCAACCTGTGAGTCCTCACCAATTTTGTTGGTCGAATGACCCTTTCACAGGGGTGGTCGGATTCATAACAGTAGCAAAATTATAGTTATAAAATAGCAATTGAAAACATTTTATGATTTGGAACCACCACTACCCATTGGGGAGTGTATGCAAGGGTCTTAGAAATAGAAAGGTTAAGAACCACTGATCTAGAGAAAGACACAAGTACAGTTGAAGGGCATGAAAAGAGAGGAAGCCCATACCCCAGATCCTAAATACTTCCTCCCCCGCAACTACCATGATCCGAATTCTACCCTGCAAGCCTGGAGAGAGCAGAGGATGTACACTGGTGCATAGAGGAGCTGGAGGCACAAGGAATCCAGGGTGGATGATACCTTCAGGACCAGGGGTATGAGGGGCGATACTAGGAGAGTAGAGGGTGAGTGGGTTGGAAAGGGGGAACCGATTACAAGGATACACATGTGACCTCCTCCCTGGGGACAGACAACAGAAAAGGGGGTGAAGGGAGACACCGGATAGGGCAAGATATGACAAAATAATAATCTATAAATTATCAAGAGCTCATGAGGGAAGGGGGAGTGGGGAGGGAGGGGGAAAAATAGAGGACCTGATGCAAAGGTCTTAAGTGAAGAGCAAATGCTTTGAAAATGATTAGGGCAAAGAATGCACAGATGTGCTTTATACAATTGATGTATGTATATGTATGGACTGTGATAAGAGTTGTATGAGCCCCTAATAAATTGTTTTTTTAAAAAAAAGAAGGATGGCCAGATTTTGTCAGCCTCTGGACCTGTTCTTTCAACGTGTTGTCAGGAGAGACCAGACCCAGGAAAAGGACATCGTGCTTGGTAAAGTGGAAGGGCAATGGAAAAGAGGAAGGCTCTCATGAGATGGATGGACATGGGGGCTGCAGTAATGGGCTCCAACATGAGAACAATTGTGATGATGATAGCAGGTGGCATTTTGTTCTGTTTGACATAGGGTTGTTATGAGTGGGAACCAACTGGGCCGAACCTAACAACAATAGTAAATCTCTGACTTGTTAAGAAGGAACAAGAATTTTTCATTTCCTCTATGAGGCAGGCACTGAGAAGACCCTGAAGGTCCAGATAGAAACAGCACTTGGCCCTTACCCATGATGGGTTCCCTGTCTAGGGATGAGGCAGCAGACCTCCACTTTTGGTTGAGACCTTTGCAGCTCCCTTGGGGTGCCAGTGCGTGCTGGAGAGACTCCAGTTAACTTTGCCTTTCTCTATACCCGCCTTTAGGGAACTGGAAGAACTTTACTCTAGAATAAACCATCCCCAGAGATTTCTGTTCCACGAGTAGACAAAAGGAAACCAATGGGGGCTAATGAGAGCAAGTAGAAAATACAGAGCTGTGTCAGTGTCCTTGGCCATGCAGCTATCAATCAGCACAACTGACTTCAGGAATCAGGAAGGGAAGATCCTCAATATCTGGGTCCCACCAGGTGTAGAAGGAGTAGCCTCAAAGCTAAAGAAGGATACACCCTCTTTCATTTTCAGGAGGAACTCACCTGAGGAGCACTCAGTCAGGTAGGATGCACTGAAGCCTTAGAACTGGGAGGGTCCATAGGAGCATGTTTACTGCCAGAATGGTGGCTTCCCGTTCAAGAGCTTCTAGCATATTCCAGCTCATGAATTATCTTTGCCGAATCCCTGGGTTCTTTTGCTGTGACTTCTGTGACATCACTCGAATGCTCCATCCCCTCCAGCCAGGAGCAGTGGCAGGAAAATCCTATTAGGGAGAAGTGGGAGAGTGAGGTAGGAGACATTCCGTACCCAGATTGCAGCACAGATCTGGGCTGTCTCCTTCAGCACAGGCCCTGAGGGGTGGGGGCTTGACTTTTCTGATTCTCTCCAGTTAGAAGTCATCACGGAGCGAAAGAAGTGTGAATGGAAGAAAGCAGGATGATGAGCTGACAGCTTTGCCATGAGGAAATAATAACCAGAAGGGATCCAAGTGGGGATGAGGAGATGCGGGTAGGGGCACACACATGCTGCTACCAAGGGGAGAGTGAGGAGCAAGAGACCAGCAGAGGTTAGTCTCAGAGCCATCTCCAATACCATTTGTCCAACCGGCTGTTTTCCTCTCTCCACTCTAAACACGTCAGTCTTCACCTCCACCAAGCACCGAACCCCCCAATGGGGCCTTTATCTGCCCATTCCTCCCACCATTGGTCGGGGTTGCTATGGAAACTATGAGTGGAGTAAGGTGATCCCTCTATTACTACCAACCTCCCTGATTTCAGCACAGATCAATCAACCTCTCCCCCCAACCCCATATCTAAGGGGAAGGTCCTAGGGGAGAGTAAGGAAAAGATAGATTCAACACAGGACAAGAACAATAGTGAAAAATGAACAAAGAGAGGGAGTGATGTAATTCCAGAGTGTTAGTCAATTCCTTTTGTCCTTGCAGCTACCATCTTCTCCCCCAGCTTAATCCCTGAAGGAGGAAGGAACTCTCAGCGGGTGTGTGCCAAGGTGAGGTTTCAGGCCACTTGGGGGCTTCTGAGGGTTCCATTCCAGATTTGCCTTCCCTCCTTTCAAAAGGAAGTCACTGGAACTCACCAGCCAGAGTGGGCAAGGTTATCATTGAGTTGCCCAGTTAAGGTATATGTCCTGGGGAAGACTGTAGCTCACAAAATGCCTTCAAGGGATTGCTTCTTCCCTACAAGCTCTTCCAGAATCTTGTCATTCTGCATCCCAAGTTGGAGTCTATGTTTCCTCCCTCGAACCCACGCCGGCCTTATGGCTCTCCAGGAGTCAAGTATGGCAGGTGACGTGCGATGTGACTTCTGAGGTAATACAGCCCCTACCTGGCTCTTTCTCTGCACAAGACCCTCGGAGTGCAGTCCCCTTGCTGTGAGGAAGTGTGATGAAGAGGCCACATGCAGATGCTGACAGTAGTCCCCCTTAAAGTCCCAGCGAACACCAGTGGCCATTGTCAGATACACCAGTGCGGAAGCTGTGTGAGATGTCTCCATCATAAGCCATTGCCAGACGGCAACCGCACAGAAGAATCTGCTAGCTTAGTACTGCCAATCCCCAGAACCATAGGAAATGATGACTGATGAGGAAGATAATCATTGACTCCAATTTTGTTTCAAACTGGAAGAAATGTGCTGCACAGCACCGGAGTTGTAGCTCTGGAGCCACAGTCCCGATGCAGATGTATTAAATAATTTATTATCTAGTGATTGTTCCTGGTCCTCACCCTTCCCAGCTTCCCTGTGCCCACCCTGTCCCCAAGCAGCTGCTTCATAACTTATTCTGTAAACGTATGTGCAGGTAAGTCAGAAAGAATTGCTCTAAAACCACGGACATATTGTTGCTCTAAACCACGGACACATTATTAAACAAAAATATCAAAATGTGACACATTATTGCTCTAAACCACGGACACATTATTAAACAAAAATATCAAAATGTGAAGCGACTGTTTCTAGACATAGCCTCCTTCTTGGTCTACATCCGGGGAGGCAAACTTTTGAGATAGAAGAGCCAACTTTTTCCCTCACAACAATTGAAAAATTATTTGAGAGAGATAAAAATATATATATATTTACAAATTCAATCACCATTATCTGAATAATAACTGTCCTTGAAAAGGTTTCCTTTTTACTTCAGAGCCTCATGCATGGACCGAGAGACCCGCAGTGTATCCCTGACCCCTGCTCTAAAGACTTCGGTAATTATTCTCTGAGGTATTCTCTGCTCATATACACTTCTAGTCACACGACATACCATGTCAAACAGGGTCGTTTTGGCATCACTTGGGACATGGATCACTTGCTTGGACACGTTCTTTGATTGTACTGTGTCCCTTGAGAAAATCTATGCAGATGATCCCTTTCAGATACCTAAACCAAAACAGTCACCATCACCTTCTGAGCTGCCCTCTCTGTTTCGAATTTCACTGGCCCAGCAGATCCCTTCAGAAGCCACAATTTTGATTAGAAGCTTTTTGTGGGGTCAGACAACCTAACAAGATTAAAACAAAACAAAAAACAACAACAACAAAATAACCCTCACTGCCATTGATGCCAATTCATAGCAAACCTATAGGACAGGGTAGAACTGCCTGCCCTTTGAGATTCTGATACTAACTTTACAGGAATAGACAGCCCTGTCTTTCTCCTGCAGATTGGTTGGTGATTTTGAACTGTTGACCTTGCAGATCAAAACCCAACATGTAGCCACTACCCCACTGGGGCTCACTCTAAGACAAGTGTATTATGGAGCGAACTTATACGCAGCCATCAACTGATGGCAGAGATGACCTGATGTTTCCATGTGTGTTATTGGAATCAACTGATGTTTCTATGTGTGTTGTTGGAATAAACCTGTGCATGACTAGGATCCCAGGGAGCAATATTCCCTTACTCTTGCACATACACAGCCCTGGCTGCCCTCCACAACCCCCAATCCTGGTTGTTCTGGGCTCCCTGCATCTTCCCAAGATGCCCTCCACAGTGCTGCCACGTGGGCTAACCAGGGCAACATTTGCACTTCAGCACCCACAGAATCTTTCCATCGCTCAAGTTGGGGTCTCAGAAGCTGATTTAATCATCACCACCCTTTGTGCCTGAGCTACGCACCTCAGCTTCTCCGTGTACGAGAGCTGCGTCCTCTTGACCAACCACATCTCCACCATGTGGCACTTGCAGCACCTGGTCTAGTGGTTCTGGAACCTGACCTTGAACTGACTCTTGGTCCTGCTCAGGAAGCAGGCAAGCCAGACACTCCTGGCTCACCAGGTGCTTGAGCTGCTCACAGGTCCCGTCCAGCCCAAAGAGCTACTTCTTGCCATCCGTCTCCAGGATCACCTCCCACTCCCCACCCCTTATATTTTATGCACTAGGTTTGGGTGGATGGTTTTACAACAAAAGTAATAATAACAAACTAGAGTGATGCTGGACATTAGGAATGAGAATTTGGGTTCTATTCCACCATTTGTGGCAACAAACTCATTGTAGCTTTTCAGCTTCTCTGTGAAAACACAGACAATTGTTTTTTGTGACCTAGTTGATGGTTGATTTCATGCAGGGTACACACAGCAATCCTCATTCACTATTTTATTATGAAATGCTGTGAAGGAGAGAGACAGTTGGCAATTTTAGCCCATGTGATGAGTCTGTTTTCCCAAAGAAAGAGATGTCACATATCCAGTGGCTACTCATCTTAGCCATTTGTGGGTGGATGTCAGTCTTATCTATGTCATCTGATAGTTTTGGTTGTCTATTCTTTGTTATTCATAACATTTTCAATAGCTAAGTCCTCAAAAGTGGACAGCTTATTTCTACTACGCAGTCTGCTCTTAGTCTGGAAGTTCTGTTGAAACCGTTCACTTTGAGTGACCCTGCTGGCATTTGAAATACCAATAATATAGATTCCAGCATCCCAGCAACACACAAGCCACTGCAGTATGACAAACTGACAGTTGATGAGTACCAGCTTCAGGCTCCCTTATAGATAGCTGTCATATTGCTTGTGCTCACCAATTTCTTGAAGGTTGTAGACATCAGTGGGCCTCAAACTTGAGCAGGCATCAGAATCACCTGGAGGATTTCTTAAGACAGATTTCTGGACTTTACCTTCAGACTTCTAAATTCAGTAGTTCTGGATTGAGGCTCAAGAATGCTGTGTTTGTGCTTCACAGGCTCCCAGATGACGCTGAGGCTGCAGGTCCACAGATCACACATTCACTTGCCACCTCTATTCTTCTTCCCCCTCCTATTCAACCTCTTACAATATGCTTTCCCCCTTCATCATGGATTCTGTGGGAGTCAATGCTTTTAGAATATAGTCTAGCCTAAGGACCTCTGTTCATCCTTTGACCTCAATTGACCTCTGTGTATCATTAAATGCCAAGGGACCATGCTTTTCTATTTGCTGCTTCTTTTACCTTGCCTCGTGCTACATGTCTCTTCTAGTGCTGTATGCTCCTTAGTGTTCACCTCATTCCTGGCTCCATGAGTGTCCTGGGGCTGTAGTAACAAATCAGCACCAGTTCACAAGAGACACTTAGTTCTCCTGTAGTTCTGGAGGCTAGAAGTCTGAAGTCAAGGTGTTAGCAGGGCCATGCTTACTAGAAAGGCTCTAGGGAATTTTTTGTTTCTTCTTGTAGCCTCAGGGGAATCTTAGCTGAGGACAGCACAGCTCTAATTGTTGCCTCTTTCTCTTCACTTGACAGTTTTCCATTTGAATCGGTCTGTTTCTCTTCTCTTCCCGAGGGCATCAGTCATATAGGATTTGGGTTCAGTCTAATGATCTCCTTGTATAACTAATTACGCATGCAAAATTCCCACTTCCAAATGACGTCATGTTCACAATGCCTAGCTGAGCTGCAAACCTCAAGGTCATTAGTTTGACATCACCAGCTGTACTCTGGAAGAAAAATGGGGCTTTTTAAATCTCGTAAGAATTACAGTCTTTGGACTAGAAAACACTCCTAAGGGCCAACAAACGATCCTTGAACTGACTACAAGCTTTTCTTTCTTGGAAAAAAAAAAGAATTGCAGTCTTCAAAACCCACCTGGGAAGTTCTACGCTATCCTATAGGGTCATTATGCATCGGCATCAACTTGATGACAATGAGTTTTAAGTGGGCTCGTACTTCAACATATTTTTTATGAGGGGAAGAATACAGTTCAATCCATAACACGTCCTCATCTCAAGAGCTGACACTCTTTGGTGTTCTCTTTTTTCTGGTTCCTACTGATGAAGAAGCTCTGCATAAGGTCAATAAAAAAATTCAACCCTCAAGTTGGAATCTTGAAAGATTCTGTAAACAAAATAATGAATAATGCAGGAGGCATCAAGGGAACATGGACAGACCACACAGAGTCACTGTACAAAGAGCATCGTCAACATCCCACCATTTCACGAAGTAGCATGTGAACAAGAACCAATGGTGCTGAAGCAAGAATTTCAAACTTCATAGAAAGCATTAGCCAAGCACAAAGCTCCAGGAATTGATGGAATATCCATTGAAATGTTTCAGCAAACTGTAAAAGCACTGGAAGCCCTCACTCATCAATGCTAGGGAATTTGGAAGAGAGTTACTCGGCCAACTGGTTGGAATAGATCAATATTTGTCCCCATTCCAAAGCAAGGTGATCCAACAAAATGCTCCAACTATAGAGCAATATCATTGATATTGCACACAAGTAAAATATTGCTAAAGATCATCCAACAATGGTTCTGGCACTATATTGACAGGGAACTACCAGGAGTTCAGGCTGGATTCATGAGTTCAGGTCCTCACAAGAGGATGTGGAACAAGGGATATTATTGGTGGTGTCAGATGGATCTTGGCTCAAAGCAGAGAATACCAGAAAGATGTTTACTTGTGATTCATTGACTATGCAAGGGCATTCAACTGTGTGACCCATAATAAACTGTGGATAACTTTACAGAGAATGGACTTCCAGAACACAATACAATGTTCAGAATTTGCACATGGATCAAGAGGTAGATCTGTTAACAGAATAAGGACAAACTGAATGGCTTAGAGTCAGGAAAAATGTTAGGGTTGAATCCTCTCACCATACTTTTTCAATCTGTATGCTGAGCAAATTATCAGACAAGCGAGATTACATGAAGAAGAATGTGTTATCAGGATTGAAAGGAAGGCTTATTAATAACCTGAAATATACAGATATGCAACAACCTTGCTTGCTGAAAGGGAGGAGGATTTGAAGCACTTGCTGATGAAGATCAAGGATTACAGCCTTCAGTATGGGTTACAAATCATTGTAAAGAAGACCCAAATCCTCACCACTGGACCAATAGGTAACACCATGATAAATGGAGAAAATATTTTAGTCGTCAGGACTGTGTCTTACTGGATGCACAATCAATGCTCATGGAAGCAGCAGTTGAGAGAACAAAAGAAGTATTGCTTTAGGTAAATCTGCTGCTCAAGCCTGATTTAGATTGAAGAGCAGGCTGTGACTTGGGTCAGGCACACCTTAGTCCTCAAGGTCACAGTCTTCTCCATTGCATCATATACATGGGAACATTGGACATTGAATAAGGAAGACCTTAGAAGAATAGAAGCATTTGAGTTGTGGTGCTGAGAAGGAATATAGAATGTTAAACGGATGGCTAAAAAGACAAAATGTTCTATGTTTGAAGAAGTAAGGTCAAGGTGCTTTACTTTGAGGCACTTACTTAGAGGCAAAAGATGGCAAGGCTTCAATTTGGACATATAGTCAGGAGAGGCCAGTCCCTAGAGGAGGACATGTTTGGTAAAGTGGAAGGGCAGTGAAAAAGAGGAAGTCTCCCCTAAGATGGACTGACACTGTAGCTACCACCATGGACTCAGTCATAGGAACAATTGTGAAGGCAGCACAGGACAGTGCAGAGTTTTGTTCTGCTGTGCATTGGGTCGCTTTGGGTCAGAGGTGACTTCACCTAAAAATAACTAATGAAGATCAAGGATAGCAACCTCAGTGTGGATTATAACTCAATGTAAAGCAAACCAAAATCCTTACCATGGGACCAAGAGATAACATCATGATAAATGGGGAAAAGATTTAATTTTTCAAGGATTTCATTTTTCTTGGCTCCACAATTAATGCTCATGGAAGCAGCAATCAAGAGATCCAATGAAGCATTACAATGGATATATTTGCTGCACAAAATCTCTTTAAAGTGTTGAAAATAAAGGATGTTACTTTGAGGACAAAAGTTCTCCTGGCCCAAGTCATAGTATTTTCAATCATCTCATATGCATGTGAAAGTTGGACATTGGTTAAGGAAGATGGAAGAATAAGTGATACATCCAAATTATGGAAAAAATTTTGAAAATACCATAGGCTGCTAGAAGAACAAACAGATCTATCTTGGGAAATGTACACTCAGAATGCTCTTTAGAGGCAAGGATGGCAAGACTTCATTTCATGTACTTTGGACATATTGTCAGGAGAGACAAGTCCCTGGAGGACAACATGTTTGGTAAAGTAGGGGGACAGTGAAAATGAGGAAGGCTCTCAACATGGATTGAGACAGCGACTGCAACAATGGGCTTAGAGATAAGAACAATTGTAAGCATTGTGCAGGACTGGGTTGGGTTTTGTTATGTTGTCCATAGGGTCACAGTGTGTCAGAAGTGACTCAACTGCACCTAACAAGAACAACAACTGGCATCTACCTGTCGATGCCTTCCAAATGTATGGCTCTAGCTGTAGCCACTCTCCTGATGTCCAGGCCCACATTTCCACCAGTCTACTTGGTGTTTCTAGCTGAGTGTCCTCCAGGTATCCAACATGCTCAACATCATTCTCCCATCTTTCTTGGCAAATGTACTTTGTGTCCCTTAGTCCTTGAAGGCTACACAAGTTAGCTACCTCGTTCTGAAATTCAAATGATCATCAGGTCCTAGCCATAAATGCTTCTCCAATTCGCTTCCTCCTCTCTAGTTCATCCTCACCTGTAACCTTTGTTTGTACCTGCAGTAGCTCTTGCCTGGACCATGACCATGGCTGTCTGAGTGATTTTCTCACCCTTAGATGCATCTCCACTTTTGTGTGCCATTACCAGTTAGATTTCTGACATAGAGATTAGGCTGTATCATTCTCTGGTTTTAAAATGTCAATGACTCTTCATAACTCTGCAGATGCTCTTCTGAGACCCTCTGATGACCCCAGGCTGCCTGAATAACTCTGTGCCATAGAGTGCCAAGGGGAGCCCAGAAACAGTGACTGGTGGGTGAGTAGCTACAAGCCTCTGACTCTCTTACTTCCATGAAGACCATGCTTGAGGAGTCTCTTATCCTGTCTCCAGAGTGACCCTGAAGGATTGTATCTCATAGAACTTGATAGCACACTTTGACTTATTTTGTTTGTTTGCCTTATACCTTTTTCTCTCTCCCTTTCTAGCTTTTCCTGGTAACATCTAATAAATCACTTTCATAAGAATCATGCTCATAGTTGGCTTCTGGGGACCTTGATCTAAGGCAAGATTTTATAGGGTACAATTAAAACTTATTAACTTGGAATTCAAGGCATTTCAAAATAGGTTCTGAGCAATGATTCTGGTCTATTATTCCTGTGTCTCATCTGCCATGACAGTCACATGTAGAACTTTGAATTCCCACAACACTTTGTGTGCTTCCACACTCCCGTGGCTCTGATGAGGTGTTGTGCCTATGGGGAGTACCAGTCCAGCCCCTGCTTGGAGACCCAGCACAAATGCCATTTCTTCTGTAAAGCCTTTGGAAGTCTGTCCTCTGGCTCCACTGTCCATGTTCCCTTTGCCTTCATGTTTTGTGCACTTCCCTGATTCAGTATTCATTTGGATGAATGGCTCATAAGCCTGCTTCCCACATTCCAATGTGAACTCCCTAAAGGGTGACCACATTTCCATAATTTTTGTACTCTCACTGCCTGGCTGAGTATTTGACCCATAATAAGCGCTCAATAAATGTTGAATGAATGAATTTTATATAAGGAAGTAGAATTTAGCGCTTACTATTTGCTGGGCATTGTTGTAGGTCCTACACATTTTTTGAGGGAGGAGAGCAACAGAGGATTATCAGCGCATAGGCCTTCAGGGGTACCATGCAGGCTCTGCCCCAAGATCCCCGTACTCTGGGATCTCACCCCTTTCAACCTGAGCACCGAGAACTCTTAGTGCTGCACTCTGACCTCTGAAAGTGGGTCAAGGGAGTGAGAGAGGCATCCTGGGAGCAGTGGGGTAAAGGCTCTGGGCCTGGAAGAATGAAACCTGCCTGGGTGTGGGATTGGAGGTGGTCCTAAGGAGGGGTGCAGTAACTCTGGTCACCCAACAAGAGGAGCGTGATTCATCGGCTTTGCAGAGAGCAGACAGGCTTGGAAATAGAATAGTGAGGCTGATTGGGGGGCAGATGTACCACTAAAATCGTAGGCTTGGGTTGGGAGGCGGGGTGCCTGAACCAGTCATCACAGGAGCAGAGCAGCAGCAGTGGGCCCACCTTGAGTCACCCCCTCTACCCCATGACTGCGCAGGCCCAGAGTGAGTCTGCCCCAAAGTGTGTGGCCTGCGGAGCTGCGTGGTGGCGTACTTCGGTCCCAGGGACCCCACAGCACTAGTCGCTGCCTCTTCTGAGGGCTTAGTGTTCACGCAGCAGGGCTCCGACTGCTGCATCTGGGACTGGCAGCCCATGGGCCTCTGTCTCAAGCACTGCAGCAATGAGCCCAGCTTTACCCGCCCCTCAGAAGGCCCCACTTACTAAAACCACTGCTACTTAGAAGCAGAGGCATGCTTGTGTGGCCTGCGCCTGTGCGTCATGCCCTGTAAGGCAGTACTGGGCTGGCTCCCCAGCAGCCCCAGGTCACCAGACCCCACAGTGCACCAGACCCAGGGACCACTCAGGAGCCGCCTGAGACCACAGCTTGCACCACACAAAGGACACCTGATGTGCCAGAGCCGCTGTGCTCTATAGCAACCCATCACAGCAGGCTGTGGCTGTTGGGGGCATGGCCAACCTGCACTTTGATGTCAGTGGGAACCCCCTGCCCACCATCACCTGGGAGCAGCGGAGTGAGCAGCCTGAGAACCTGATCCTGCGCCCGGACCAGATGTAAGGCAATGTGGTGGTCACCAGCATCCGGCGGCTAGTCCTGTACAACGCGCAGCCCGAGGATGCTGGGCTCTACACTTGCACTGCCCTCAACGCAGCAGGCCTGCTGTGCGCAGACTTCCTGCGCTCAGTGGTGCAACAGGGCTTGCCAGACCAGGGCTCCCTGCGCAAGCTCCGGATCCCTTGCCTGCCCCATGCGCTCCCAGGCCTGCTGCGCAGCCCTGCATGGGTCCTGCCACCCTGCGGCTGCTGTGACTTTTTGACCCACAGCACAGCAGCTGCGTCACCTTTGGGGTCTGTGGCTGCGACCAGGGTCAGATCTGCACAATTATTAACTCTTCCAATTCACCAAATGCAAGCATGAGGCAGGTACTATTGTTATTTGACAGAGGAGGAGGTCAGGGCATGGAGAGGTCAAATGACCAGGCCAAGGTTACAGAGTGAGTTAATAGAAGAGTTAGATTTAGAAGAGTAATCTGATGTCGGAGATCTTCACTCACCACTGTTCTATTCTGGACTAATAATACACTTCGAATAGCAACTGTTGCAAAGTAGGTTCACAGCCTCTTAGGTACTTCTAGGTAGGGGAGAAAACTGAGACAAAGACGGGGAATGGCCGAGTTTCACATGCGTGTAAACAGCCAAGGTGGCAATTGAACCCTTTTTGCTGACTCCTAATCTAATCCCTTCTCTACAAACCAGAAGAGATGGGCCTCGAGAGCATCTCATGATAAATCCTCTTGTTTGAGAGTCAATGCCACTAGGTTGGGAACGAACCAGTAAAAAAAGGGCAGATAGTTGTTGCCAGGGAAACCTGGTTCCTCGGTAGAATATTCTCTGTGGCTGGGTATGGGCTAAGAGTGGTCGTGTACATTTTCATTCTCTGTGAGTGTAACTTCCATGACTGATGATCATAGGTAGAATTGCTTCAACTTTAGATTTGTGAACCTGATGCCCATAAACCACATTTTCCTATAGAATACATGTCTGAGGAGCAGGCATGTTTTAATCTCATGAGTCATTGCCTTACATTCCTCTAAAACCTGAGCCAGCCTCCAATGAGTGAAGAGCTTGCTGTGGCAAGGGAAAAACCCACCCAGTGCTTCACAGCCTCCCATTTTGGGTTCCTCATCAGAGACCTGCATTTATTTACTCTTTAGGGGGAGGATGTTCTAATGGGTATTTAAGGGTCCTTGCTGCCTCAGAGTGGCAAGAAGAGACGCGATGTTCACATGCAGTTTGGGTCTCTCAGTCATGATTCCCTATAACTGCTGACAGCTCAGTAGTTCAGCAATGGCTCTAGTTACAAAGGATGGTGGTGGTGGTGGTGGCTGTGTGTGTGTGTGTGTGTGTGTGTGTGTGTGTGTGTGTGTTCTGTTAAATTCAAATCAGTTCTGCAGATCAAGTCTTTGTAATACTGGATTACTTTGGGGTTTGCCAAGTGCCAGGAAAGAAAGTATGCTCCCTGGAAAGTTCCAGAGACTTGAACTAGCCTGTTGGCTAATCCAGGTCACAAATAACAAGCAAGCCTATTGCCAGGAAGTGGTGCTATTTTATAGGGGGTGGTGATAGAACATTAGAGGTTGGCCCAGGTATATCTGAGATATTGAATTTACAGTGGACTATCAAAAGAATGAACAATCCATCTTCGAATAAATACAACCAGAACCCTACTAGGAAATGAAGATGGCAAGACTGTGGCTTGCATACTATGGACAGGTCATCACAAAGAGCCTGTGGCTAGAAAACGACACTATGCTTGCCAAATTAGGTAAACAAACCAGGGGAGCTCATCCATGAAACCAATGGACGCAGTAGCCCCCACCAAGGACTCGAGCACACCAGTGCTCTGAAGATGGTACAGGCATGGTCAATGTTTGGTTCTTTTGTACATACGGTCACCATGAGATGGAACCTACTTCAGGGCCATTAACCACCTAACTCCAAAACCAACATCACTGCCAGGAAGTCCATTCTGACTCATAGCCACCCTTTAGGGCAGAGTAGGCCTACTCCCTGGGATTTCTGCGACTGTGAATTTTTTCAGGAGCAGCCAGGCACATTGTTCTCCAGCAGATGAGCTGATGAGTGTGAACCGCTGGCCTTACAGTTGGCAGCCCAATGCTTACCCCACTGTCTCACCAGGACTGTGTGCAATAGCAGCAGCAGCTGCAGGTGCACACCCTGGCCACTGCTGATTTGAAGGGGACAGATGATGGGTCTGGAACTAGGTATGATCTAAATAGAGCTAGGACAGACACATGTAGTCTGGGGCTCACAGTGCTTCGAAGATTGGGCTAGATGCTAGGGGATGTGATACCACAAGGCAGAGGAGGCTCAGGGCAGGGTAGAGGCCAGGCATGGATGGACATGGTGGACAGTTCAAACAGCTGGCCTTAAAAGGCACAAGAAGTGGACAACTGGGGCCCTGGGGGCAGCTTTATCTAAACGGGAGGAAGGCAAGCACTGTGTCAAGTAGAGAACCCATTGGAATATGCTCTCCCTAGGAGAACTTTTGTTTTCATTTTGAAAGAACCTTTGTACTTGTATCACCCGGATAAGTACACAGAGCCCCACTTCTACAGTGATTTCATGCTTCACTTGGCTTCCAGGGTTTTCTTCATTTCTCTGGTCACTCCTTTTGAGTCTTCTTTGCTGGATCTCTCTGGCCTCCTTGACCTCTTATTCTTGTGCTACCCAAGGACTCACTCTGAATTTCTTCTTTTCTCTGCCTACACCCTTCCACATAGATGTTGTTATCCCATTTTGTGACTTGAAATAATCTCTTACACCGAGGATTGCCAGATTCATAACTACCACACAGACTCAGCCCATTGCTATTGAGTAGTTCTACTTGGACCTTGACAGCCTCTCAAACTTAGCCATGTTCTCCGTCACCCCCTTACTCAAGATTGTTCCTCCCCTAGACTTCTGTAGCTCAGTGTTAGCAGCTCCTTACCTCCAGTTGCTCAGGTCAAGTGCTGTAGATGCATCCATAACTTGCCTCTTTCTTTCCATCCATTATTATGGTAGATTCAGAATCCTGTTCTTTCCCACCCTTTCCACTCCTACCGCCCTTGCCCTACCACCATCTGTTCATGCCTGCACTGCTTTCCTAACCTCCCAATTCACTGACTGCTTTCCATCTTTGTTCCCTTAAAGCCTGCTGTTAACACAGAAGCTAATGCCCTTTTAAAATGCACGGTGGGCCATGTCATGCCCACGCACTACCTTCTAACGGCTCATCTACCCCCAAGGAAGACAAATTCTTCACAATGCCCTGTAGAGCTCTGTATATTCTGTATACATCTCCCTCAGTATCCCTTCAGCCCACGGGTCTTCTAGTCCTTCCTTCCTCCCTCCTTCCCTCCCTCCCCATTGCTCTCTGTGATATGGCCAAGCTGGTGGCATTGCCACTCCTGCCACAGACCAGGCACCTATCCATCTGAGGACCTTTGCCCACAGGATCTCATTGTTTGGAACCCTCTCCTCCAGAGATCTGTGTCACTTTCCCTCTCATCTCCTTCAGGTTTTGATCTCAAAGTCACCTTTGTGACACCTCCCCTGGCTGACCATCCCATTCAAAACAGAAACCCTATCATTCTCCCCAAACACCCCCTCTCAACTCCCACCCCAGCTCCTTTGTCTGGTTTCTTTTAATAGTACTTTTCTAATTTGTTATCCATTTTACTTTCCCCCTGAAATGTAAGCTCTGTGAGGGCAGGCATTTGGATTGTTTGATTCACTATGTATTCCTTATTACCTATTTACATTACCGGGTAAAAAATAAGGCACTCAATAAAAATGTTTTACCAAATAATTTTGTTACTTGGACGTTATTTTTATGAGGCTATTTCCTTCTTCTCTCCCCCACTTTTCTTCTGCCCTTCCCTCTTTCCCTCTTTTCTCTCCCTTTCATTCTTAACTGAATAATGCGTAATATACGTTCCATTTTGGTAGTGCTTTTCAATTTTTAACATCATGTTCCACATATTATCTGATTTTATCTTCATAACAACTCTTTCTTTCATCCTACTAAGATTGAGAGGTCAATTTTGGGCAAATCAAGCTGAGACTCTAGACATCCGCCTTACTCTCTGCTCGGGTGTAGCACTGCAACTCAGCAGCTGTGGGAGACAGTTTCCAGTACACTGAAGGCTTTCCACCTCAAGTGCCTGAGGTTCTCTGCTTCTCTGCCATGGGCATGCTCTGTCAAGCACAAGTGCCACCCGGAAGTGCAGAGGCATGAACGCCCCAAGGGAAATGGTCAGCCCCAGCTCCTCACTCCTCCTGTGGCCTGAGGCTAAGACAAGTTCCTTGGTTGCTGGGAATCCCCCTAGGGGATTGAATCCTAGTGGCACCCTCTTATTGGTTTCCCTCCTTCCTGGTCTCACCATGCTGCTCTTGCACTATTTTCCAGGGCCACCTCTCAATCAAACCACCTGTGCTCAAGTTTTTCCTCATATTGGCTTTGGGAGATGCCTATACTGCTACAGAATGGGGACTTGGTTTCTTCAATGATACTAAAATAGCCCTCTGTGGTCCTGCCTGCCAAGTTCTTTACATGAAAATATAGAATTCCTGGTTAATTTGAATTTCAGGTAAACAATAGGTAGGCTTTTAGCATATGTCATATTTAGTATAACTATGGAGGATGTGTGTACTAAGAAAATTTCATTGTTTATTTTGGATTCAGTTTTAACTGGGCAGCCTGTGTTTTACCTGGCAGCCTTACACCTGAACCCTAATTTCAAACAAGTCTGAATTAATTGGGAACCTGGGAATAGTGACAGATGCCTGGGAGACTGGTAACTCTGGGCTAGATAGGCAGATCTGTGAACTTTGAAGCTGTAACATACTTCATCTGGGAAGTGTTTGCATCCCATGGTCTCCTTGGGCAACATGTCCAGATAACTATGTAAGGATGAACCATCAAAACCACACTTACTGCCTTAGAGTCGACTCTGATTCATAGTGACCCTGCAGGACAGAGTAGGAAACCCCACAGGGGTTTCCAAGGCTGTGGATCTTTATGGGAAAAGACAGCTTCAACTTTTTCTTGGGGAGTGGGCTGGTGGGTTTCTAGCACCAAACTTGAAGTTAGCATCCAGATGCTTAAACCCCTGCACCACTAGGGATTCTGTTTGACTTTTAAAGCCATCCACTGCTACTGAATCTATTCTGCTATATAGTGATCAAGTGGACAGAGCAGAACTGATCCCTAGGGTTCCCTAGGCTGTAAATCTTTACAGGAGTGGAAAGTCTCATCTTGATCCTGATGGTTTCAAACTGCGGACCATGCAGTTAGCAGCCTAAAGCACAGCACACTATGCCCCCAGTGCTCCTCAGTGTGAAGTCTCAACTAAAAAATCACTGCTCTCGATTCAGTTCCGATGTTAGTGTCCATATGGGACACAGGAGAGCTGCCCCTGTGGGTTTCTGAGATTGCAGATCTTTATGGAAATAGAAAGCCTCCTCTTTCTTCTGAGAAGCAGCTGGTTGTTTCGAACTGTTGACCTTACAGTTAGCAGCCCGGCGTGTTATCCACTTACACAGGGCTGCTGTGTGAGGACTCAAAACCAAACCAAACTCACTATCATCAAGTCCATGTCAACTCCTAGTAACCCTAGTAACCCTCTTGGATAGAGTAGAACTGCTCCTGTGGAGTGCTGAGGTTGTAACTCCATGAGTGTAGACATCCTCCTCCCAGGTGAGGACTGGTGGAGGAGAAATATTACCTAAGGAGGCTAATGGAAGGGTGACTAGAGTCTGTCCCCTGAGGAGCAAGCCCTACTGGCCATCAAGGCAATGCTCATAAAATTCTTTCCTAGGTGGCAGCAGCAGCAGGAATCCGGTTGGTGGAAACCATCTATCTAGTCTAGTGGCTGCATAGTGTCACAGAACTAACAGCTGAACGTGGAAAGCTTGAGTCACATTCCTTTCCCTTGACTTCCATCCACATGGGAAAAGTGAATCATGCTGCAGGAGTGAGCAAAGACCTATGGGTGAGGTGAGATGTAGCTGCCTGGCCACTGGTCATGTCTCCAGGCAGACAACGGTGGCCCTGTTGGTTCAAGCCTAGCAGTTGCCTGAATGTTATCCAGACGGCAGGGTGGATCCAGGCTGCATGTAGACTTGCTGCCTAACCCAGACAGAAGTGCATCTCCAAAACATTAACTGCCATCGAGTTGAGGGTGACCCATAGTAACACTATTGGACTGGGTAGAACTGCCACTGTGCATGTTTTGGTGACTGGAACACTTTTCTGGGAGTAGCAGCCCTCTTCTTTCTCCTGAGAGAGGGGCTAATGGTTATGAACTTTTGACCATTTGATTAGCAGCCCCATGTTACACCCATTCCACCACTGAGCCTCCTGAGAGTGCTACAAGTAGGGAAAAATGAAAGTAGCAATCTAGCTGACACCCACTCATGGCAGCCCCATGTCCGTCATAGAACTCTGCTCCATAGGTTTCCCAGGGCTGAGAGTTTGGAAGTAGAACACCAGGCCTTTCTTCTAAGGCACCCCTGGGTGGATTCAAATAGCCAGCCTTTTGCTTAGCAGCCAAGCCCCTTAACCTTAAATAAACTATAGGTGTGATTAGTTATTTAATTGACTAACCACAAAGTGGATGAGGTGGGGAGAACTATCAACCCCATTTTTCAGACAAGGAAATTGAGGCACACTAAGACACCCCTTGAGGTGGAAGAGCCATCATGTAGACCCAGGAATGTGCCATCTAGGCAGTGAGCCCTCCTACTCAGTCACAATCACTGACTCCTCAGAACTTTTTCTGGAATCAGGAGACGGTGTATGTAAAGACCCCACAAAGGATCAGTGCCCAGGCTGGAGTCTGACAGGATCTATGTATTAAAGATACTTGCTTGTGTTTGCATCACTTTTATCCCTATCTTTCTTTTCCTCCACCCAAAACTCTGTCTCAGGGGGGTTGGCAACTACAGTGACCAGACTGTTTTGTCTGACTTCTCCAGTAGGACACATGGACCATCTGAATAGACCCTTAGATCCGGATGGCCCTCTCACTCCCATAGACACAACTGCAGCCAGCCCCAGACTCCAAACCTGCAGACTAAGAGTTTTTCACAAGTCTAGAAAGAGCTGTCAATCCTTTGAAAAACTAGCTTGCAGAATAGGAGACATAGAGTCAAAAGCTCCAGGTGAGAGTAAATCAGACAACCGAGACAAGGAGTAAACACTAGAGCTTCTCAAAGTGGTTCACCCTGGTTTAGTCGTGGCCAGGATTAAGTCACATTGGCCCGAATCAATGTCTCTACCCAAATCCCTAGGTTTCTGAAGTTCCCAGTACCCTGTGTCCTGGAGTCCCTGTCTTTTACCCAGCAACCCTGTTGATTCTACTTTACAGCCACCTTTTCCTTTGTTCAGTTTTTAAAAATTTCTTTGTTATTAAATTATGTGGTCTATGGAAATTAAAATTTTAAGCCATTAGAAACTTATTTCACTTAAAAAAATAATGCCAGTTTGCAAGTCAATGTCTGGATAGGCTGAGTAGAAAATAATAGAGCCGGCTCAAAGATGGCAGCCAAGCTCTTGCTGCATTGAATGTGTGTTGCTCTCCACAGTGTTGGAAGCAAATTGGTGTCATGAAACAGGTTCCTGAAAGGTTCCCAAATCTCTATTCCAAGGATTTAAACCATATTTGCCCCCATTCCATTTAGCCTTCGAGATCGTTAAAGCTTTTAAAAACAGGTCTACTTCACTTCTTTTCATCAGCCCACAACTGAATTGGCTCATATCAGTTCAAAGACCCAGAAAACACAATCTCTGATTTGTGGTGTCTTCAAGTTATGATTAACTGCATTTTGACGATCTGCTTTTCTTTTTTATAGAGTTTACCATAAGTAGCATGCACTACATATAATGCTATAGCACATATCACTGATGTCGTTCTAGCTGTATGTTTATATCCAATGTTTTCAACCCCCATGGACTAATAAAGGTCAGATGTGTAAAGATGAAAATAAAAAGCAAGAATAATGAGGTATTTGATTTTTGTCAGGACTGACTCATGACAGAATCATCAGAATGGGGTCGGTCATAACTCGGGGACTGAGTACCTGTCTTCCAAACCAGTTGCTGTGTGGTTGATTCCAAGTCACAGAACTACCATGTGTGCAGAGCCAAACTGAACCGTGTTAGGTAGGGGCTTCAATGCTGTGTGAGCATTCAGAAGCAGGCCACCAGGTCTGTGTTCTAAGGCACCACCATATGAGTTCAGAAGTACATTTTAGTTAGGAATTGGACTCTTAATTGTCTGTGCCACTCAGGGATGCCATGGGGGGAAATAGCTTTTCTGTACTTAGTGTCCTTCCCAAACTGACAAGGGTGCTAACTTGTGTCCTGGCTTTTCTTATAATAGTTGTGTTAGTCTGAGTACATTAGAAAAAATGAATCCACAGAAACTCATATGTATAAAAGAGAGTTTTAGGTAAAGGGTAAGGGCACATCAAGAAAACATCCCAACCCAGTGCTGCCCAAACCCACAAGTCCAACATTAGCCCATATGTCCCACACCAATACACAAAGTCCTCCTCCATCTTACCAAACACACGCAGTGATGCCGGCTGCAGGAGGAAAGCCGAATCAGGGAGCGCATAAGCATATCAGCACTAGCAGGGGTCTCCATTCGGCTTCCCCAGCACCCAGTACAGCATTGGGTAGGTCCATGTGGCTTCTCCTCAGGGAGGTCTTGCAGGAAGTCAGCCTTGCCACCTGAAGCAGAGAACTGGCTAAGGCAGCTGCAACCGAATCTGACCATCAGAAAGCAAGAGACCCAAGAACAAGAAAGGCGAGGCTCACCAAGCCATTGATCTCTCCATTAACCCCACCTGTGTTTGTTGGCCAGGTTAAAGCTGAATCAGTGTTAACCTGAATTCAGGTTAAAGCCGAATCAGTGAGCGCATGAGCATATCAGCACTGGCAGGGGTCTCCAGTCGGCTTCTCCAGCACCCAGGGCTGCATCAGGGTAGGTTCATGTGGCTTCTCCTCAGGGATGTCTCACAGAAAGTGAGCCTTACCAGTTGAGGTAAAGAACTACTAAGGCTTTACTGCCAAGGCTCACTGGTCTGACCATCAGAGAACATGAGACCAGAGAACGAGAAAGGCAAGGCTTACTGAGGCAGTTATCTCCCTGCCCTTAAATTAATACCACATGTGTTTATTGGCCAGGATCATTAATAAACCTTAACTATAACAGCAGGTAAAGTAGGACCCACCTCACAATGCCTCACAACGCCACTTTTGCGTGCCAGTGGAATGCTTTTGTTCGGCTACAAAGCACCCAGGCGCAGCCTTTTATGTCCTGAATCATTTCCAAGTGGCCCAGGGTCTCCTTCGACTTGAGTGCTATTATCCCCCTGTCTGTTAGACCGTGCAGCTCTATCTTCAGGCTTGCTCCTTGGTTGTTTATGGATTTCTCAATCTGCCTGCTCAGGTTGAAAAAGGCTTGCTTGCCCATAAAATTCCCACAGTTCTAAATCATCTCTCTCTCTCTCTCTCTCTCTCTTTCTCTCTCTCTTTCTCTCTCTCTCTCTTTCTCTCTCTGCTCCTGCTCTCCTCCCTTTTTCCATCCCGCCCACCCCCTTACTCTCAACTCAGTCCTTAGGACTCTAAGAGCCTACAATGAAAACCATTTTTAAATCTCATTTTGTTCTTCCCCTTATAGCACCTGAATCACCTTGGATTATTTGGAGGGTCTAAGGGAGACCTGGTGGCATAGGGGTTATGAGGTGAGCTATTAACTGGCAAGATCAGCAGTTCGAAATCACCAACCACTCTTAGGGAGAAAGACTGGGCTTCCTACTCTCATGAAGAGTTACCGGCTCAGAAACCCACAGGGGCAGTTCTACCCTGCCCTATAGGGTTGTTGTGCATCGGTATCGACTCGCTGGCAGAGGGTTGGGTGAGTTTTTATGCAGCCAATTAAAGGAGCCCTGACATTGCGATGATTTGAGCCCACTCAGGAGGAAGATTTGCTCCGATAGAGATAACAGCCTAACCCCACTCTCCACAATGAGAAAGTCCTCTCTGTCACATGTGGGTAGCATGCATAGAAAATCAACTGGAGGGCACCTAAACACAACATGCCTTGACATGTTCCCTCAGGACCTGCCCTGCTTCAGGGGCTCTGCCAGGGAAAAATCTCCGGAAGCAATTTTTAAAGCTCTACCCAGAGCCTAGTTCTGGACTGTCTGAGGTCAGCAGGCTCTTGGGAACATGGTCAGTGCTGGGGTTGGGGGTTGGAGTCCATTTAGAAATCAGCCCCTGAGTGTTGGCTGAGTTCAGCACCATGCCAAGGATGGTGGTCGGGGCGAGGAGTATAGCGCATTGGTTTTAGTCAGGCTCAGGGAAAATTACTCGCGATAAATCAGAGCTCCTGAGAGGCTGGGTCAAAAGTCGGGGTGGGCCAGACTCCAGAGCGGGTGGGCTGGGTTCCCATCCTGGCTTTGCCAGTCATTCACTGTATATCCTTGGCAAGGAATCTCACCTCTCTGGGTTCCACTTTCCTCAGCCATGAAACAAATCAACCAACGAATCTAACAAACAAACAACCTCACTGCTGTCGAATCCCTATCGACTCACAGTGACCCTATAGGACAGGGTAGCACTTCCCCTGTGGGTTTTAGAGACTGGAACTCTTTATGGGACTAAAAAGTCTCACCTTTGTCCCATAGAGTGTCTGGTAGTTTTAAACTGCTGACCTTGTGGTTAGCAGCCCAACATGTGACCCATCATGCCACCAGGACTCCTTTGGGTGCTACTTATAAAGCGTCCTAAGATTTTGATATGAAGGAGCCTTGTGGCACAGTAGTGAAGTAATTGACTACTAACCAAAAGGTTGGTGGTTCAAATCTACCAGCTTCTCTACAGGAGGCAGGTGCAGCAGGCTGCTTCTGTAAAGATGGATGTCTTTGGAAGCCCTATGGGGCAGTTCTAGCCTGTCCTATAGGATCACTCTGAGTAAGGCTTGACTCATTGACAATGTGCTAGCACAGTGGTTCTCAATCTTCCTAATGCCACGACCCTTTCATACAGTTCCTCATGTGGTGACCCCCAGCCATAAAATTATCGTTGTTGCTACTTCATAAATGTAATTTTGCTATTGTTATGAATTGGGTGACCCCTGTGAAAGGGTCGTTGGACCCCCAAAGGGGTTGTGAGCCACAGGTTGATAACTGGTAGGTGAGCATGGTCACTCTGCCTCATAATATTAACTATTACCACCTCAAACCACAACCACTATTCTACTCTGTGATGTTAAATAGAAATGATGGAGATAAAATTGGGGATAAGGTGGACGGGGGTAATCAGAGAATGCTTCCTGGAGATAGGGGTTTTAGGAGGAGGACTGAGGAGGCATCAGCCATTGAAGGGTAGGTAGGAAGATATAAATTGTTGTACCAGAGGCCGGACTGGGTGAGATAGAATTTTCCAAGATGGTGGCCAGCCATCTCTCTCAATCAATAGACCCTTTGCCACCTAATCTAGACACTCCTCCCACCATAAGGCGGGATCTGGGTCTTTTCTATTTGTAGATGAGTTAGCTGGTGTCAGCTTCAAACAATAGAATACAATGTAATTAAGTGATGCTGATGACCAGGCCATGCAGTTGCTGCGTTATTCACTTGGACTTGAGCCTTCAGCTGCCTTGTAAGACATCCAATGATCCTGTGTTCACTATGCTGCTGCTGCGAAGAAGCTTGAGCTACATAGAGAGACCACCTATAGATACGCAGCTGAGAGTCCTCCTAGCCTAGGCGGGCAGAGGGGAGGCAGATATGTGAATGAAGGAACCCTCATGATGCAACCATCAAGTCACTATCACATACGATAATCTGTTCTTCCCACAGTTCTTCAACAAATCCACCCAGATATCAAGCCACATCAGTCTCTGTGTTTTCCCAGCTGAGACTCTACACTGGACCCTGTCTGAATTGCTGACCCACAGAATCTGTCAGCATGAGAAAATAACTGGTGTTTTAAGTCACTGCGTTGGGGGACTTTGTTACTCGGCAGTAGTACCCGGCGCCTCAGGTAAAAGTGCAGAGCTGCAGGAAGAAGCAGTGCAAGACAAGTCACTGTTGAGTGCAAAAGCTGGGGGACACAAGATAGAGGGCTCTGAGGTCTGTGGCCTACTCTTACCCATCTTAGAGTTGATAACACGATGGTAGAAAACCAAATCAAACCAAACCATAACAAACAAACTCACTGCCATCTAATTGATTCCAACTCATAGTGAGCCTGTAGAGCACAGTAAAACTGCCTCCGTGGGTTTCTGGAGCTGTGAATCTTTAGCGGAGCAAAAAGCCTCATCTTTCTCCTGTCGAGAGGCTGGTGGGTTTGAACTACTTGCCTGGTGGTAGCAGTATCCCATTATATCACTAAAGCTAATTAATAGTGATGAAACATTTATAGCTCCTCAGAGACTGGCAAAGGGAAATGGGGTGATAATGGAGGGATATGCAGAAGTTCTTCTGCAAAAGAGAAGTAGAGACAAGTTTTCCCTCTCTACCTCCTTAGCACAAAGGAAGTGGAAGGGCAGACTAAGACACAGTTCCTTACCAATGGATGAGAGCCAAGATAAAGGAGAGAATGAAATGGCTGGGGGAAGAATGTTCACATTATGCTCACAATTACCTAATAGACTCAAGTTTGGGGTCTGAGACAAGAGCACAGCATGAAATCTGGGGCACTGGGACGTGGTTGATAAAAGTGCCAGAATGTGCATCCCTGAAAGGAGGAGGGCCACAACAGATGACCAGCCAATAGCAGAAGACCCCACAAGAAAGCCAGCCTTTGTTCAGCCATTTGCAGTATATAACATCTGGCTCTACATTTTGCCAGACCTTTTATATTGACTAAGGGCCCTTGTGGCATAGTGGTTACAATTTGCGGTGACATCCCAAAGGCCAGTAGTTTGATACTACCATCAGGTCTGTGGGAGAAAGATGTTGCTTTCTGCTTCCATAGAGTTAGTCTTGGATACTCGCAGGGACAGAGCTACCCTGTACCATAGGATCCTGTTCTACATGGTCCCTCAATATGAGCTAGTATTGACTTGATGGCCGTGAGTTTAAGGGCCATTTGGGCTTCCTTTTCCAAGGAACCTCATTCAGTGAACTGACTCTTTCTGATCAATCCTTTCCTCTGACTCTGGTCTGAATGTAGAACCTCACCTGGGGAGGTCTGAAGCTTGGAGCTGCCTCCCCATGAAAGAAAGTAAACCATGATAGTTCATAAAGGTACTTGTGCAAATTGTAAAACACCAACCGTGGTTTAATTCAATTTTTAATTGGATAGAAAGTACTCTAATTATGTTGATGAAAAATAAACCAAACATATACACGTGGATACAGACACACACAAACACGCACACACACGAGATGGATGTTTGGGGGCTTCTACCCAGCTCTGTCAGAGAGTTAGATTTGTCCCAGGTCTGGGCATAGGAGTCAGTTTTCTTGCATTTCATTGTCTGGCTCTGTTACTGACCTTGAGCCACGTGACCTAGAGCAGATTGCTTAACATCTCTGAGCCATTTTGGCAACACCGTGTATCAGGGCTGAGAAGGGGGCGCTGGGTGATCCCTGACACATGATGGGGGAGGGACTCAGCCAAAATAAAGCATACAAGGGTAATGACCATGACATTCTCTCCAGTCTGGGCCTCAGAGCAGCTCTGGTTCTAGAAAATCCCACAGAAATAATTTTACCAACATGGGCCTTCAGCCCTCACCCAAAACTTAACTCGTTTCTAATCCACACAATGTTTACAGCTTTGGGTTCTCATCCCTCTACTTTTTCCAAGAGACCTAGGAGAATGGAGTGTTTGAGCAATATCCAGGTCACATGACCATCTTTCTCAGTTCTTTTTTTTTCATGTATTAAGTTTATTTACAAACATAGCCAGTATGCTATTAAGTTCAACAGAGCTTGATCAATTTTTAGAGGTTGGACTTCATACAATGCTCTTCTCATCTGTTTCACATATCATTTAAGCATCCTTATTTCTTAAACAGTTGGTGTCTTACTATAAAGAAAGGTGCAGCAAATCCAGACCCAAAGTACATGGTCATCATAACCAGTAACGGCCACTTGTTTTCCACCGAAAATGGCAAATTCTTCCCAGGGCCCTCCTCATAGTGGCTCCTCTGGACCACAGAGGTGGTGAACCTCCGCACGCTCTGCCCCAACATGGCGCTGTTGGAGGCTCCAGGAAACTCCTCTCAGAGAGGGACCACAGGAGAAATAGCAGTAGCAGTTCCTGCTCGTGACCTTGTTCCCCGGTGCGCAGGGTCCAAAAGGGCTTTCTCGGTTCTTAACCTGCCTTTTCCTCTCCCAAGCACAACTTTAATGTTTCCATGAGCGTCCGTGGCTATGATAAAGAATATGTGTTTATGGGAAGTAATCAGGGCCTGGGTCTTCCATATACCAGCTGCCAAAGACTCTTTACAGATAGGTACTGTTAGGCCCTTATGTTTTACTTACCTATTGCTGCTTAGTGACTTTCAATCCCACTCAGTGTATTATTTGCTCACAATTCTGTAATTTGAGGAAGGCTTGGCCAAGGCAGCTCATCTCTACTCCACATGGCATTGGCCAAAGCTGCTCAAGCAGTGAGACGGGCAAGATGGGTTTGCTTTGGTTCCTAGGTCTAGGGCCTGGGTTCTTGCTGTTGCATTGGCTCCCCAATTTTCCTCCATGTGATCGTATCATGTGCTTACCTTTAGCTTCCTCACAGCAGGGTGATTTTCAAGATAGATTTTTTTGTCAGGATAGTTGGGATGACGGCCCATTGACAAAATCCCTTAAAGGGATTAAATTGAATACACAATTTTCTATGTGACTGCCGAATATCCCCCAGAGCACACAAGTTGAAGCCACAGGACTTTCTCCCTGAGAGAGGTTCCTTATAGCTTTTGATTGTCTTCTAAGTCCCTTTTCCTTTTCCACATAATGTCTGGGTTGCTTTATCAATCGTCTTCCTTCTTTTTATGTGGCACTATCTCTGGCTGTTTAGTCCAAGCCAATGAAGCTCCTTCCCAAACTTACTGGGTTTCCCTTGCATTGGATTACATGATGCACTCCATTTTATGAAAGCCATGTCCCCACATCTCTTTGAAATGGATCCCTGTCTGTTTTAGGCTGCAATTCAGCCTATTTAGGCTGTAGCACAGCCCCCTGAAGACTCTTAGAAAACCTTTTGCGTACAAGGCACTGCATTACATTCTTTTGTGATCTTAGTACAGGGCATTATAGCTATCTCCTTGATCTGATCCAACACAGAAGCCATGCTTTCTTGGCAGTCCAGAGGCCGTTCCTATTATGGGACATTATTTTTTGGCAAGAAAGACTTGGGGTTGAAATATAGGCTTATATTTAAGTTCAGCAAGTCCCTGCTCCTTCATATTTCATATTTTCTGCTAAAAAACACACAACTAAACCCCAAACAGAAGTAGCTTCTTTAGCTTTTCTTTATCCTTCTGTAGTTTATTATTATTTTTCTGTTGTCTAAATTGTTAATGACGCTGAGAGTTCAGATTCTAGATAAAGCAGAAGAATGGCACTGCCGCCCAAAATAGTTGTTCTTGGTGTTAGTTGGTGTCCAATCAATTCCAGCCCATCCACTCACTTACTGCCATTGAGTCAATTCTGACTCATGGCAATGGAGTATAATTGCCCTGGTAGGTTTCTGAGACTGTATATCTGTACAGTAGAAAGCCTCAGCTTTCTCTCTCAGAGCAGCTGGTAGTTTTGAACTACTGACCTTATGGCTAGCAGGACAATATGTCACCAGGGATCCTTTTCAGGACTGTGCCCTTCAGAAACAGATTGCCAGGCCTGCTTTCCTAGGAACCTGTGGGTAGGTTTGAAGCATCAACCTTTTGGTTAATATGCAAGTGCTTAACAAATGGGCTTTGTCCTGGTTTGGAAAACCTAAGTCACTGGTCTTTTGCCTAAAGAGTCACTTTCAATGGCCCTGGCTTGTTTCATGGAAAGGACCAGTTCAAGGGGGTCTCGGACAGATGGTGGGGTAGGATCCTTATTTAGTAGGACCATCTTGGGTAGGGCAGAGGGGCAGTGTGTGGTGTGTGTTTGTGTGTGTGTGTGTGTATTCTGCATATTTAAAAATTGGCCCCCCAGAGACTCAGATGAAAAACACTGGCCCCAATTGTCCTCTGCCTCTCTTGTTGCTGCCTTTTTGGGACTTTTCTGGCTTTTAGCAGCCCTAGAGGCCCCTCCTATCTAGGCAGGAAAAGGCTAGAGAGTGATAACAGCTAATCACTTCCAAGGGCAATTGCTCTCAGAAAGAAAAAAGAGAGAGAGAGAGAGAGATCATAAGAAAAATAAAAGTGATTTAACTCCAACGAATAGTGTCTCCTGGAAGAGTACTACACTTTGTCACTGCAATGGAAGTCATATATGAACGTGCGTGTGTGCGTGTCTGAAACCCCTCACATCAGCCTCTTCTCCTGCTTTTGTGTAAATTGGACTTTAAACACATTCCCTAGGAGGGGTTTGAATGTCTCTGTGTATGGAAGCTTCTTGAGGGAAGGGGGATTTTTATCTCTTTTGTTCAGTGAGAGAGTCCCAAGGTCTGGCACTTTATAAGTAAGCAGCAAGCTGGTTGAATGAATGAGTGAGTGAGTAAGTGAGTGAGTGAGTGAGTGAGGTAAAGAAGCCTTCTGCAGCCTTCCAGGTCAAGACTGCCCCCTCAGAAGCCTGGCTCTTGTCTAAAGTGAGGTACACCTCTCCCCATCCCCATTTCATGCTTCCCCGTGGTCTGCCTGGAATTGAGCTAAAAAATTATTTTTCATACACGCCGTCCTCATTATAACATTATCCCTCAGAGCAAAACTCTCTGACCACCCTGAAGACCTGTATTTAATGAGAGTAAAGGTGATTTAATAGAGTGGAGAGTGAAGCATAAAGCAGACAACCCTGCTAGAACAGCAGAGTAGGCTGTCCCTCCAAGGGGAAAGGGGCAAAAAGGGAAAAGAAAAGAAAAATGGGGCGGGGGGACCCAACCTCTCAGTCTCTTAATAGGCTGAAATAAGAAGTCCTTTTGGTCAGCTCCATCAGAAGACAAACCTGAAAGGGGCTCAGCCCAGCCCCTTCCCCTCTCCGCCAGCGCGTAACTGACTTGCCATGCATTTACCTTGGAGCTGATTATGTGATGAATTGAGGCAGACAGGGGGAGTTTATTGACATTTGGTCTCCCTTTACACATTTTGTTACAGCCAGACATCAGGGACTGAGCTGCGGGATATTTAAGAATTTGGAAGAGTTCTCAAGGAATGGGACACATTTATCAAAACCAGGGTGATATTAGAAAGCAGGGTTGCTGTTACACTTGCGTCAGTTACTTGATTTAAAAAGTAATGATAATGCATCCCCTTGATGGATTTTGCACTTGGGCAAATAGTGAGCAGGTCTGCTGGACCACCGTGGGCCGAGAATTCACACCTAACAACCCCTTTAGTCTCTGAAGAAAACTGTGGCTGCTAGGTCACACTTGGGACCCAGGTAAGGTATTGGTTAAGCACTTCACTGTCAACCAGAAGAGCAGTGTGTGGAATCCACCAGCTATCCCGATTGAGAAAGATGTGACCATGTGCTGCCACAAAGATTACAGCCTTGGAAACCTTCCAGGAGGTTCTTCCCTGGCCTATAGGGTTGCTCTATTCAGAATTGACTTGACTTCCATGGCATTGAGCAGTTTTGAGTTTTGAATGGCTGAATTGGAAACTTCAGGATTGGAGGAAGACTTGAGAACAGCCTGAGATATGCAGGCGACTCACCTTGCTTGCTGCAAGGGAAGAGGATTTGAAGCACTTACTGATGAAGTTCAAAGATGATAGTCTTCTATGAGGCACATAGCAGCATGGGAAGACCTGGAGAAAATCATGCTAAGCGAAGTAAGTCAGGCACAAAAGGACAAGTACAATATGAGCCCACTGAGGTAAGTATTAAAAAAAAATCAAAAGTGGCATAGGGGAAAAAGCTACTGTATACAAACATTTTTGGGGTGAAGACTGTGTAGTATGGCAGAGACCAGACCAAAACCAGGGATGCACATGGTAGACAATGGTGGAGGAGGTGGGGAAAGGAAAACAAAAGGATGAATATAAGGAAGAAAAGGGAAGTGGGGGCATGGGGCACTAACCCACCCAAGGGGAGGGTATTGTTTATATCTCCACAGGGAAAGTGGGACCAGACTTCAACCCAGTGCCGCAAGGTGTGAATGCAACATCCCGGCGTGGAGTGAGGAACCAGTGGAGAGTTCTGGGAGGCTGGCCCCAGCGCCAAAAATTAAGTGGATTCCTGCCCCTCCCCCGAGAAGAATTTGTTTCAAAGGACGACATTGATTCTGCAGCTCCAGGAGATGGACATATCTGATCAGAGCACCCGGGAGCAGATGAAGGGGGAGGAGGAGAGAGTGGAGCACAGCCTGGCCCACCAGGCCGTGAGGATGATATTCCTGAGTAGAGCAGCCAATCTACAGAGAGAACAACATGGCTGGCCCCACTATGAGACATGATGCCCCTCAGTGTCCAAGGACGATACAGGGGACAGCACCGGAGACACAGTGTGGGAATTGCACCTGACCTGATCCCACCATACCGAGGCAAAGCACTGGGGGAGTGCAGCGGAACAGCAAGGGAATGGGAGTGGCAAGGTCCCCAGGGAATGCTGAAAGTCGACTTTGGGGCCAGGGCGTGGTGCCCCAACAGACTGGACTGGAAAACACTCCTAAGGGCCAACAAACGATCCTTGAACTAACTACAAGCTTTCCTTTCTTGATGTGTTTTGTTCTGTTCTTTCTCAGTGGTTTGTTTTTGTTGTTTTGTTGTCTGGTTGTATACTGTTGCTTTGTTTTCCTCTGTCTTGTTTTCATGCATATTATTGTCTCCACAGGTCGGTCTAAATAAGACAGACTGGATGAACTATCTGGAGGAAAAACATGGGACCGACAGTTCCGGGGTGGACTTGGGATAGGTAGAAATGGGGGGGGGGGAGTAAGGAGATGGTGTTAACAAACACAGGGACAAGGGAACAACATGGGACCCAAAATGGTAGTGAGGGGGGAGTGACAGGCCTGGTAGGGAATGATCAAAGGTAAGGTTATGTAAAGAAGAGGTATAGCTGTAACCTAGGAGGGGACGGAGCATGATAGTAGGGCAGGAGGAAAGTCAAGGGAGATGGAAGAAAGACCTAGGGGTCAAAGGGCATTTATAGAGGTCTAGACAAAGACATGTACATACAAATATATATATGAGGATGGGGAAATAGATCTATGTGTCTATATTTATAGGTTTAGTATTAAGATGGTGGAAGGACTTTGGACCTCTACTCAAGCACTCCCTCACTGCAAGAATATTTTCTTTTATTAAATTGGAACTCTACCAGGCTCATCCTCCCGACACAACTGCTGAAGCCAAAGCGGGTGAACAAGTAAATGTGGTAAAGAAAGCTGATGGTGCCCGGCTGTCAAAAGAGATAGTGTCTAGGGTCTTAAAGGCTTGAAGATAAACAAGTGGCCATCTAGCTCAGAAACAACAAAGCCAACATGGAAGAACACACCAGCCTGTGTAATCACGTGGTCCCAAAGGGATCCGTTATCAGGCATCAAATAAAAAAAATCATATCATTGGCTGCACACCTCCATGATACAATCGCCGAAGACAAACGGGTGCATAAGCAAATGTGGTGAAGAAAGCCGATGGTGCCTGGCTATCAAAAGTGATAGTGTCTGGGGTCTTAAAGGCTTGAAAGTGAACAAGCAGCCATCTAGCTCAGAAGCAATAAAGCCCACATGGAAGAAGCACACCAACCTGTGCGATCACGAGGTGCCACAGAGACCAGGTATAAGGCATCATGCAAAAATAATTTATATATATATATATATATATATATATATATATATATATATATATATATATATATATATATATATATATACACCATAGTGAATGAAGGGGGAAGTGCAGAGTTGAGACCCAAAGCCCATTTGTCGGCCACTGGAGATCCCCTCATAGAGGGGTTTAGGAGAGGAGATGGGTCAGTCAGGGTGCGATGTAGTACCGATGAAGAACACAGCTTTCCTCCAGATCCTGGATGCTTCCTCCCCCCAACTACCATGATCCGAATTCTACCTTGCGGGACTGGATGGGGCAGAGGTTGTGCACTGGTGCATGTGGGAGCTGGAGGCAAGGGGAGTCCGGGGTGAATGATGTCTTCAGGACCAGGGGTGTGAGGGGCGATACTGGGAGAGTAGCGGGTGAGTGGGTTAGAAAGGGGGAACTGATTACAAGGATACACATGTGACCTCCTCCCTGGGAGACGGACAGCAGGGAAGGCGGGGAAGGGAGACTCCGGATAGGGCAAGATATGACAAAATAACAATCTATAAATTATCAAGGGCTCATGAGGGAGGGGGAGGAGGGAGGGAGGGGGAAATAAAGAAGACCTGATGCAAAGGGCTTAAGTGGAGAGCAAATGCTTTGAAAATGATTAGGACAAAGAATGTACGGATGTGCTTTATACAACTGATGTATGTAAATGTATGGATAGTGATAAGAGTTGTATGAGCCCCTAATAACATGTAAAAAAAAGAAAGAAAGAAAAGATGATAATCTTCAGTAAGGATTACAACTCGAGATTAAGAGAACAAGAGTCCTCACCACTGGACCAATAAGCAACATGATAAACAGAGAAAAGATTGAAATGGTGAAGCATTTCATGTTACTTGGACCCATCCACAACCAAGGCTCATAGAAACATCTGTCAAGAAATCACTGGATAAATTGCATTGGGTGAATTTGCTGCAAAAGGCCTATTAAATTTTTTTTTCAAAAAACAATGTGACTTTGTCACCTTAAGAACTCAGGAGCATCTTGACCCAAGGCATGATTATTTTCATGTGGAAGCTGGAAAATGCATAAGGAAGTCCCACGAGAAGAACTGATGCATTTGAAATATGGTCCTGGTGAGGAATATTGAATACACCAAGGAACTTCTAGGAGAACAAACAAATCTATGTTGGAAGAACTACAGTCAGATTGATTCTTAGAAGCGAGGATGGTGACACTTGATTTCATGTACTTTGGGTGTTATCCGGAGGGACCAGTCCCTGGAGAAGGGCAGCATGCTTGGTCAAGGCAAAAGGAGGACAAACCTCCAAAAGATGGGTTGACACAGTGGCTCAAATATAGGAATGGCTGTGAGAAATGCGCAGGGCAGCGTGATGTTTTCTTCTGCTGTACATAGAGTGGCATTAAGTTGGAATCAATTTGATGGCACCTGGTTATGCAATGGACTAATGGCAAGATCAACCATTCAAAATCACCAGCCACTCCTCAAGAGAAAGATGAGGCTTTTTTTTTACTCCCGTAAAGAGTCACAGTGTGAGAAACTCACAGGGGGAATTCTACCCTGTCATATAGGGTCACTGTGAATCGGCATCGACTCTACGGACGTGAACGGCAACAACAACAACAAAAAAAAACGCACTAATGGTGGCTGGGTACATGCGCAGACACCCATCGACTCGCACTGGAGCTAAGTTAGTGGTTTCAGCAGGAAGCTTACCTCGGTGGTTTCCAGAACTCCCCTGGGCTTAACCAATTTACACCAGGTCCTTCAAATATCCCTGGTACCCCGGGCATCTTTCATTTCCCAGAGTTGGTTGCATGACTTAAGGCTTGATGATCATGGGGCCACATGAAGGACGCCTATGTGCTCCAACCACTGCGTTCCTAGAGTGCTGTGGACCATTGCCTTCAAGTCAGCCAGCTCCTGACTCATGCAGCTCCATGCGCTACAGAACTCAATGCCCACTGGTCCTGCCCCATTCCTTTGGTGGGTTGTAGATTTGACCCCTTGTCAGCTGGGGGGGGGAGTTCAGTGGCTGATGTCTGGAAGGAGGTCACCATGCCTTTCCTCCTTGTCTGTCTGTAGGCTGAAAATATTGCTGAAATCTGTTCAGCATCATAGCAATATGCCAGCCTCCACTAGCAGATAGGTGGTAGCTGTAACAGGAGGCGCACTGGCCAAGAATCAAACCCAAATTTCCTACATGACTAGTGAGAATTCTGCCATGGAGCCACCATTTCCTCTCTTCTGGTTTCTAGTGTTTATATAATACAAGATCTCAGTGCCTTCTAACAAGCAGTAAGTAAGACTGCACCACGAGTCACCTCTACTTAGCTCTCCCCCAAATTTTTCCACATGAATTATTCAGTGTATGACAGCTTCAATATGTCTCTCTTTTTAAAAATTGCTGGGTGAACTTAAAACAGCACAAGGAAGTGCCAGCAAAGCAAAATGATACCCACCTGGTTATTTATCTTAAGAGAACAAAAGTCGTGAATGCATTCACTCAGGTGAAAATATCATTCATGGAAAGAAGTGCCTAATGGTCACCAGGACCCATGGTTAATACAGGCTTGGCCATCGGATTCCAATCCATCAGACCCAGCTATAAATCACTTATAGGTCTGGGTAATAAAAAGCAAATATAAATTTTCAAAAAGTTTAACGTTGCATGGGATATAAAGAGAATGCATAACAACCTCAGGCATAAATATATCTCAAGACAAACTCATTGTGTACATCCAGATTACATATGGCTCTTGCTGAAACACATTTCCCACTAGACCCTACCCCAAGCCAGTAAAAGCCAGAAATTCTACAGTAAACTGTGGTGGATTCTACTACTCTGAAATGGGAGCTGTGTCTCTAGTCCTAATTTGGAGCTGTTCATACTGAGAACTCACCAATACCCTTTTGCAGTGACAACAGTCCAGATAAGAATAAGGAAATCTGGATGACAGTCAGGATATAGGAGCACTGGAACCTCAAAATGCTTCTAGGGGAGCATGGCCAAATGGGCTTCCATTTCTACACCCCTGGCAGGAGGAGGCTGATCAGGAAAGTAATGGTTTCTAAGGCAGTATTTCTTAAACTTTCACATGCATGCACATACCCAGGTTCCTGGAAATTGGGGTGTGGGGCAGATTCTGATTTTGTGGGTTCAGGGTGGGGCCTGAGATCCTGCAGTTCTAGAGGCCCTGGTACTCTTGGGCTGTTAGCCACAAGGTCGGTAGTCCTAAACCACCAGCCACTCCTTGGGAGAAATATGAGACTGTCGACTCCTGTCAAGAGTGACAGTCTGGGAAACCCACAGAGGCAGTTCTAGCCTGTCCTATAGGGTCACTGTGAGTCAGCATCAACTCGATGGCATTAGCATGGAACAAGCTGGTTCCTTGACCTATTGAACTTTGAGTGGCAAAGTTCCAAGGGGCTTCCCGGGTGTGATGGCCAAAGGCAGTGGTGTTCATCCTTGGTCATACTTTGGAATCCCTTAGGAGCTTTCAAGCCTCCCATTGGCCTGGCCCCATCCCAGACCAATGAAGCAAGGCTCAGTGGGAGCAGGACTCAGGTCACGGTCAGTGCGACAGCCCCCTGGGCAATGCCAAGGTGCAGCCAGTGCAGAGTCGAACTAGTGCACGACTCCGCATGACTCCATACGCTTTGGTGAAGCCAGCTGTTTGGGCGAGGTTTTCAGAGTTACCACCCATGTAGACTTGCTGGTGATAGTGCATTAAATAGAGCAGATGCAGGGCATTGCATGAATGGCCTGTGTCATGCAAACACATCATGGGGATGTTGAGCCTGCTTGTCTGGGGGACCAAGGGTGTTGGCTCCAGCCTGAACGTTGGCAGGGTAATGGACTGACACAGAGGATACTCATTCTCTTTGTGGCAGTGCTCTAATGGGTTCTTCACAGAAGGCCAGGTCCATGGCTGCAGATGCAGATGCCCAGGGGGGCTGAGGGAGCAGGGGAAGTCCTAAATTCGAGTTGGGTGTCTGTTTATTTATATGCCCTCACTGCCATCAAGTCCATTGCAACTCACAGGCCTCATCGGACAGAATAAAATGGCACTTGTGGGTTTCTGAGACTATAATTCTTTTTTGTAATAAACATTTTCCTAGGGGCTCATACAACTCTCATCACAATCTATACATATACATATATCAATTGTATAAAGCACATCCGCACATTCTTTGCCCTAATCATTGTCAAAGCATTTGCTCTCCACTTAAGCCCTTTGCATCAGGTCCTCTTTTTTTTTAGGGGAGTAGAAAATCTCCTCTTTCTTCAGAGGAGCAGTTGGTCATTCAAACTGCTGACTTTGAGATTAACAGCCCAACTCCTGACAACTCTTGCCACCAGAACTCCATGTATATACACAAGTATGTATTTCCTTACCCCAAGGAACTCCACATTTTCAAATCATTCTTGACACTCGTGGCCTTCTTTTCCTTTATAGCCCTGCCTTTGGTTGAAACACAGATATAAGAGAAATGTTTATCTACTTATAGGGCTACAAAAGGAGCCTTGGTGACATAGTGTTTACACGTTGGGCTGCTAACAGCAAAGTCAGCAGTTTGAAACCACCATCCGCTCCGAGGGAGAAAGAAGAGTCTGTCCACTCCTATAAAGAGTTACAGTCTCAGAAACTCACAGGGACAGATCTACTCTGCCTGATAGGGTCACTATGAGTCAGCATCGCCTACCTGGCAGTGAGGTAGATTTTGGTTTCATAGAGATACAAGTCAGTCCTGAGCTGCTAAAGACAAGGTTAGCAGTTTGAACCCACCAGCTGCAGGGAAAGAGGAGGCTTTCTATTCCCATAAGGAGATACAGTTTCAGAAAAACCCACAGGGGGAGAATGGAGACTCCGGATAGAGCAAGATATGACAAAATAATGATGTATAAATTACCAAGAGCACATGAGGAAGGGGGGAGCGGGGAGGGAGGGGGAAAAAAAGAGGACCTGATGCAAAGGGCTTAAGTGGAGAGCAAATGCTTTGAGAATAATTGGGGCAGGGAATGTATGGATGTGCTTTATACAATTGATGTATGTATATGTATGGATTGTGATAAGAGTTGCATGAGTCCCTAATAAAATGTAAAAAAAAAGAAAAGAGGAGAAAAAAAAAGAAAATGATTAGGGCAAAGAATGTACAGATGTGCTTTATACAATTGATGTATGTATATGTATGGATTGTGATAAGAGTTGTATGAGCCCCTAATAAATTGTTTTTAAAAAACAACAACAAAAAAAACCCCACAGGGGAAATTTTAACCTCTTCTATAGGATCAATATGAGTCAGAATCAACTCAACAGTGGTGAATTAGTATAGAGGTACATTTGAGCAAGTGGAGGGGACCCTAAGCAGGTTCCGGTGGACCTTAAGAGTTCTAATTGTGGATGCTCTGTAAAATATAAACCAAGATTCTACTTTTGAAAACATTATTTTTCTAAACACGTCTAACTGAAACTATACTAGCATGCGGGTCTTTGAACCTAGTCAGTGGTCTGGGGAAGTGAAGGGCCCTGACATCCATTGTTGTTGTTAGTGCTGTCCAGTCATTCTGACCTCACAGGGACCTTCTTTGCAACACAAGGCAGCACTGCCCGGTCCTTTGCCAGCCTCAGAGGCGGTATGTTGGAGCCCATGGTTTCAGCTACTGTGTCCCCCAACTCACCAAGGAGTTTCCTCTTTGTGCTGCTTACTAAACCAATTGCCTAGGAGTCCATTCCAACTCACAGTGACCCTATGTGGATCAGCACCTCAGGACCCCACAGAGCTTTCAACGACTGGTCGTTCAGAAGTCAATCAGCAGGCCTTTCTTCTGAGGGACCTTGGATTTGAACCACAAACCTTTTCATCAGCAGTGGTTGAGCGTGCTAACTGTTCACATTACCCGGGGACACCCAACCCTTCTTACCCTCATCGCTTCATAGGTGATCCATCTCCAATCCAAGAGGGCAGAGAAGATAGATAATACAGCCTGAGCTGCATATGTCAGGTCCAAACTTTTCAGTGCCATGGAACAAATAGACAAAAACCTTGATGAAATGGCTGGGGAAGCTCAGTCCAAATCATTCCAGGGAAATGAGTAGCGCTGCTCTCTTGGGACCTTGAGCTGTGACAGCAGCCACCAGGAAGACCCAGGTAGTCCAGAGCCTTGCCACTCCAAACATGGTCACGGACTAGCAACATCAGGATCTTGTTAGAAGTGCAAATTCTCAAGCCCTACACAAGGTCCACTGAACCAGCGTGTGCAATTTACCAAGACCCCCAATGGATCGGTGTACCTGTGAAAACCAAACCAAACCCATACTCACTGCTGTCCAGTCGAGTCAGACTCAGAGAAGCCCTATGGGCCAGGGTAGAACTGCCACTGTGCTTTCCCAAGACTGTAATTTTTTAAAGGAGCATACAGCTTGTTCTCCTTCAAAATGCCTGCTAATTTAGAACTGCTGATTTGGTGGTTAGCAGCCCACTGCATAACCGCTAGGCCACCAGGGCTCCTTTTGTGCTGTGAGAGGTCGAGCAAATACCATTAGCAACTAGAGAGGAACCTGGAAGAAGAAGAGCAGGGTTGGAACTGTGAGTCCATTTGGTCATGAGGTCATTTCTTTGTTCACTTATTCTGTTCCTTCCCTTGTGCATTTAGTCAACAATTCTTCTTTGAGCATCACCTCTTAGCCAGGATCTGTGATATGCTAATTAAGTTGGACTAGGAAAGGGGTTTGCCTAAGTGTCTCCTGCTGCCTGGCTTTTCTTGCTTCCAAATCCCCTCTCTTTACTTCCTTCCACCTTAGAAGCACATCCTTACATGTGCAGCTGATCCCTAGTTGAGGACCAGAAGTTACTTGTTGGCGTGCGTGCTCATAGCTCGCTCAGTGGCAGTGCAAAAAGTCAATTCCTTAAAGAGCCTAGCACAGGTTGGGATGGAGGTAAAAGTGGTGGGGTTGGTGTTAGTTGCCATTGAGTCCATTCTGACATAGGATGACATCATGTGACAGAGTAGAAATGCCCCCACTGGGTTTCCTAGCCTGTAATCGTTACCAAAGGAGACCTGGGGGGTATTTTAAGGGAAGCGTTGGACTGTCAACTGCAAAGTCAGGGGTTCACACCTACCAGCTGCTCGGCAGGAGACAGATGAGGCCCTCTGCTCCCATGAAGATTTACAGCCTCAGAAACCCATGATTGGGTCACTACGAGCCAGCATTGGGTCCATGACAGACCCAAAACCCACTGCTATAGAGTTGATTCCAACTCATGGTGATCTTGTATACTTGTTGTTGTTGCTGTCCGGTGCCATCGAGTGGGTTCCGACCCATAGTGACCCTGTGCACAACAGAACAAAGTACTGCAAGGTCCTGCACCATCATCACAATTGTTCTCTGCCTGAGTCCATTGATGCAGCCATGGTGTCAATCCACCTCATTGAGGGCCTTCCTCTTTTGAGCTGCCCCTCCACTTTACCAAGCAGGATGTCCTTCTCCAGGCAATATGTCCAACAAATTTGTGAGGCAAAGTCTTGCCATATATGCTGTTAAGGAGCACTCTGGCCTGACTTCTTCCAAGGCAGATTAGGTTGTTCTTTTAGTAGCCCATGACAGCGTAGAATTTTCCCTGTAGGTTTCTGAGATATGTCTCTACAGGACTAGATAGCTTCATCTTTCTCCCGCAGAGCAGCTGGTGGGTTCGAACTGCTGACTTTGCGATTAGTAGCTCTGTGAGTAGCCCACCATGTCACCAGAGGTCCTTTGGGTTTGATGGCAGTGGAGTGGAATGTTTACAATGGCAAGACCTTTTCTCCTGTATTGCCACTGACTGCAGTCCAAACCCAAGTGCTTAGCCATTGGGCCGCCAGGATTCTTCATGGTAAGGATGTGTTCCTGCCCAAGTTCGTGAATGCTACACAGCAGTGGGGTTTTGGAACTATTAGGTAGTTTAGCTTAGGGACTGAGGCATCCATTACACATGGTCAGCAGTCTGAGTCTTTTTTCCATGAACGAGTGGTACACTGAGCATGCTCAAAGGCTCATGTTCCCAGCCAGGAAGGGGAGGTACACCTGGGTGGGTGCTGCACCTGAATTGGCCTACCTAGGCCAGGTGAATTCAACCTATGAGTTCAACCAGGGTCATCCACCACGCCCCCCTCGTGGAGTAATTGAAAAGGCAGATCACTAAGCAGACCTCATGACTTTCAGAGCAGCTTCTAGGGAGGCAACACACTTCTCAGGAGCCCTGCAGGTGCCTGTATAAACCTGAAACTTCTTCTAATTCTCATAAAACTCACTTGGATCACAAACTAGGCTTGGGCCTGAATGCTTTCTCGTGTGTAGCCAAGGACCGAGGTATATCTCTATCCTGAGAGATCTCACAGAACCATTGATTGCCCTGGCATGTTTTGGAGTCCTGATGGTGTTATGGTTATGCTTTGTGCAACAGTTTAAAACCACTAGCCACTGCACAAGGGAAAGATGGGGCTTTCTATTCCTATAAAGAGATACATCCTCAGTAACTCACAGGGGAATTCTACCCTGTCCTATAGGGTTGTTATGAGTCAGCATTGACTCAATGGCAGTGAGTGAGTAACCAGGCATGTAAGCCTTGGGTATCTACCTTGGCTCTCAGTCTCTGGTTAGCTTCCCACCACTCCACCCCATGGACTTGAACAGCAGTCGATGAGGGTTAGGAGCTCTGGCTCTGGGGCTGCTTGCTTGAATTTTCACATCATTGTCCTGCCTGTGATGGGACCTTTGACAGCTGGGCAAATGAGCTCAAACCTGAGTTTCCTTTTCTGAAGCATAGGCTGAGGAAGGAGATGTCTCCTCTCTTGTGTGCTAACTGGCTCTTAACAGTTAGTATGAATTAGATCTTTCCACGAGGAAGATCAGGGAGAAGGGGGAAGGATGAAGCAAATTGGATAGAGGTGAAGGCAGCGTGAGGGGTCAGAGAGAGATGAAAGGACCACCATGTCACCTTTGACTACTCTTAGTGAGGCTGGCTTGGAGTGCAGGAGACGGGGAGAGTGAGGACACGGGCTAAAGGCAGTGCTCATTCATTACTTCCGGGCAGAGTTCAGCCTTTGGCATGCTTGTTGGATGCTGGCGCTGTGTTCATCCAATGAAACTTCAAAATTCTGTCCTGTCATTAACCCTTTGTCTCTCCTTTGTTCACGATTTAGAACTTCTATTCTCGGGTTCTCTTTAGAGCCCCAGGAAATCAAAAGTCACAAGTCACTTCTGTTTACAGAGAGGCCCCCAGCATGCAAAGGCAGGAGGGTGTGTTAACAGCACACCGGTCCAGTGGCTGGTCACGTCCATGCAGTACATTCTCCATCCCTTAGCTCAACAAAAGGAAAATCACCAAAGAGAAAAATTTTTCTTTTTCATGGATATTTACTTTTTCAGTTCCCTCCCCCACCCATAATCTGTGTGAATTACAATAGAACACGCACACACACACACATACACACAATTTTCTGCCAGAATGTGTTACTCCAGTACATTCTACCCTCCTCCCTCACTGCCTCCTACCCTTTTTTCTCCTATCTACTTTCTTCCCATGACACCCAATGGACAGGTAGGGGAATTCACAATAGACCCCAGTCTCAAATGTAGTTTAAAGCTCAATCACGAACTGCTATTGTGCCAGTTCTGACCCATAGTTACAGGATACAACTGTCCTTGTGGATTTCTGAAACAACAATTCTTTGTGGGAGTTGAAAGCTGCCCTTTCTACAGGAATGCAGCAGGTGCGTTTGAACTGCCAACCCTGCAGTTAACAGGCCAATGTGAAGGGATTTTGCCACTTTGCCACCAAGGATCCTAAAGGTAGCATGAGGAGAACATTTATTAAATCTTCCATGGTACACAGGCAAGGGGGAGACCTGAACTACAGCTCTCGGGATTCTTGGTGCCTCGCAGTGGACAGTTCCAGCCGCATCGGATCCAGGCTTCCCAAGATTTGCAGAGCCACCAGCATAGTCTTTGCTCCTCTCCAGGATTCACAATTGCTTCCTGGTTGCTCAGGTATATAGGAGTTTAGTGGTTCTCTAATGCAATCATCCCATTTTGCAAAGAAGATGCTGATGCCCAGACCGGGGAGAAGATTATCTGAGGCCACTGAGAAGGACACCATCACCTCAAGTCCTTCTGACCCCCCACAAGTTTCTGCCAACAGCAATGAGCTCTGGGTTACCTACTCAGTCTTTTGAAGCCTTAGCCAGCTGATGCAGCTGCCAGTTGGATTGATCAGGGTATGTGACCCAGAGCTCCTTAGAACGCGCCCCCTCCCAAATGCAAATTTACTGCCATAGAGTTGATACTGACTCATAATGACCCTATAAGACAGGGTAGAACTTCCCCTGTAGGTTTCTGAGACTAACTTTCAGCCTTTCTCCTGAGAAGTGGCTGGTTGTGTGGTGGTTTAGATTTTGCAGTTAGCAGCCTTTCAGCATGAGAGGTAGGGTCACATTTCTGTTCTGATTATGCTCCATTTTCTGAGATGCCAGTGCCGAGGCTCCCCCCTGGCAGGTAGCAGTGAGATTTTTCTCACTAAACTGCGCTGGATGGGAAACTTGGGGCAAGTAGTGCATCGCAGCCAAGGAAGATCTCATTGACAGTGCAGTACTTGAATAAGGCAGGAAGACACAGGAGTGGCCATCTGGTGGTGGGCAAAGTGTTCCAGGTAGGAGACAGTCAGTGCAAAAGACCTTGTGATTGGGTTCTCCAAGCTTCTTCCTGGAACAGCAAGGAGACCAATGTGAGTGGGGCATGACACTCTGTGTAGTGAGGAAAGATGATCACTGTGTGGGCCTCCTGTATGATTGAGAAGCCAAGGGGAATTTTTAAACCCTAAGCCAGATCAATGCTCAAGGAAGCATCAGTCAAGACATCAAACGACACGTTGCATTGGCTAAATGTGCTACAACAGATCTCTTAAAAAGACTGAAGATCAAGGATGTTACTTTGAGGACACTGCGTGATCTTGTGCCAAATCTCGCCATGGTTGTTAGGTTGGAGTCCATTGTTGCAGCCATGGTGTCAGCCCATCTCCTTGAAGATCAGTCTCTTTTCTTGTGGACCTTCAGTTTTACCGAGCATGATGTCCCTTTCCATGGACTGGTCTTTCCTGATAAAATGTAGTAGCTACCAGATTGGATGTCATGCCTTTAGAACAGTGGTTCTCAACCTTCCTAATGTTGTGACACTTTCATATAGTTCCTCATGTGTGGTGCTCCTCCCAACTATAAAATTATTTTTGTTGCTACTTCATAACTATAATATTGCTACTGTGATGAATCGGATGACCCCTGTGAAAGCATTGTTCGACCCCCCCCCCCCAACGGGGTCGCGACCCACAGGTTGAGAATCACTGCTCTGGAACATTTTCATCATAGAAGAGAGTTCGGTTGCACAGCTCTGAGTTAGAGGGTGAGACGGGTTATTTGACATTCATTTGCTGATGTGTTTGCGAACCCAGTGGAAACACTCGGGAATGAGCATGTTCTTTAGCCATTTTCCTGGATCATTCAAATGCCATCTCCCCTGTGAATGCCTCACTCCATCCTTGGCTTTCCATATTTGCCATATGAAAATGGGATAATATTTCAATACTTAGCATTATATATAACCCAGTATTTGGTATTCTGCCTCAAACAGATGCGAGTCTCTCTCTTTTTCTACTAGTATTTAATTTTGATATGTGAAAACATACAAAGCAAAATCTGTTCCATTTCAACCCTTTCTGGACACAATGTTCAGTGACATTGGTCACACGCTTCATATGAATTAGCATTCTTGTTCTTTCTATTCTAGGTGTTTCCTTTCTTTTTACTTAATCTCTCTGCCACAACCCTCTCACATATATTTTGACTTATCTGTAGCCCATTTAGATTTGTGCTGATTTTTTAAAGACTGCAATACTCAAGGATGCAATCCTTTAAGAGCTAAATTGTTATTTAGTTTAAAGATGACTTCAGGGGACAGTTTCAATTAAAGGTTTGAAGAGTAACTCAGGGTCATAGTCTCTGGGACTCTTCCAGTTAAGTAAGTCTAGATAATTAAAGAATTTTAAATTATGTTCCACAAGGTTCTCCCTTTCTATCAGCATCCTTAGGAATCATGGTGCTATGGTGCCTGCTAACCTCAAAGTCAATAGTTGAAACCACCAGCCACTCTGCAGGGGAAAGAAAAGTTTTTCTGTTTCCTTAAAGAATAGCAAGCGAGGAAACCACAGGGGGTGTTCTATACTGAGTCAAAATTGACTCCATGGCAGTGAGTTTATGTTGTTATCGAAAAAAGAACACATTTTAATGGGGGCTCTGACAGATAATATAACAATCCATAAATCAATTAGATCAAGCGAGTTTGTACATATGCTGCCACCATCATTTTCTAAACACTATCATTCTACTTGACCCCTTTGATATCAGCTCCTGTTTTTTCCCTCTTTCCTCAACCCTCACACCCTTACTAAATTATATATAAATTAATATCTTTATACACACCGTCTTCTGTGTCCCTCTACCCATATTTCTGTTATTCGGCCCCTAAGTTGTGTGTGTGTGTGTGTTCCATTGTTATCAGTTCCCTTTTCCTCCCCTTCCCTACACAGCCACCCTGTGCCCTCATGGTATCTGAGTCAGTTCGAGTTGACTAGAGAAGCACATTCATAAACACTCATGTGTCTTAAAAAAGCTTTATATAGAAGAATAATTGTATATTAAGAAAACATGCCAGCCCAGTCCAGACCACGTCCATAAGTACGAAATTAACCCATATAGCCAATAACAGTGTGTAAATTTTTTTCAGACTTATGCAACACATGCAATGACACCAAGTGCTGGAAGATCACAGGGCAGTCGGTGGAATGTCTTATGGACCCAGTGGAGGTGGAAAGTGGCATGGGTCTCCACATGACTCCTCCCCGTTCAAGGCTCTGGCTGCCGTCAATGTAGATCCATGTATCTTGTCAGCAGGAATATCAAGTCATGGGTGTCTCTCACCCCCAGGAAAGAATACAGGAGTTGCCAGAATCCTCAAGAGAAGGCCATGCCCACATTGAGACCTCACTGGCTATGGCCTGAGTGACAGACTGGACTCCACCCCTATGCAAGATGATGGGAGATTAAAAAGCTACCACAGTATCGCTACTCCCATTACTGTTCCTGAGGATTTTATCTGTCCTGGATTCCGTGCGTGGTTGCTATTTCTTTTTATGATTTTTCTTTCAGCATCTATCTGTGGTGTCCCTGATCTGAAGGCCCTGATGCAGTATCTGTGAGTCTCCTGTGAGCAGGGACTGTGTTCTCTACATCTGGGTCTTCTTAAAGCTTTGCAAAATGTTGTCATTTGAATAACACTCAACAAATATTTATTGAAGGAATGGCATTGCAGGTGACAGTCAGTACCTATTCTCCCATCAGTTATATGGTTGGCGGTCTTTTTACCTCTCAGACATATAGCTGAATCATTACAATGTGAGGGTCTGAGCCTGGTTATATTATAGGGACATGTAGTCAAAAGACAAAATATGTTTGCCTAAAGCACCTTTTGAGTATGATGTTTCAATAAAATAAATCGGACAGATCCTGGCAGCAGACATGTTTCAGCCGCTCACAAGCTATGTGGCTTTGGGTAGTGTACCCTAAGCTCTGAATTCAAGGTAAGTAGTTTCAATGGTCAATTGCATGTGAGAGCTGGACAGTGAGTAAGGAAAACTGAAGAAGAATCAATGCATGTGAATGATGTGCAAACAATACCGAAAGTCATCTGGGCTGTCAGAAGAACAAGCAAATCCCTCTTGGAGGAAGCACAGCCAGAATGCCCCTTAGAAGTGAGGATGGCAAGTCTTCATCTCACATCCAGTGGACATGCTATCAGGAGAGACTGGTTCTTAAGAAGGGACATAATGCTTGTTAAAGTACAGGGGCAGCAAGAGGGAAGAAGACCCTTGATAAGATGGATGTCCACAGTGGCTACAGCAATGGGCTCAACATGGACCAACGACTGTGGTGATGACACAAGAACAGGCAGGGTTTCATTCCGTTGTACAGTTCCGGGCTCTGGTACAAAGGAAAATAAGTTGCCCTATCCTGTGGGGTCGAGGCTATTGTGCCTGCTGTGTATTTTGTCCTAAGGACTTGCAGTGTTGTTCTTTATACAGTGTTGTTGTTATTAGCTGCTTTTCGGTCCATTTTGACTCATAGCGACCCCCATGCATTTCAGAGTAGAACTGTTCCATAGGGTTTTTAAGGCTGTGACCTTTTGGAAGCAGATATTCAGGCCTACCTTCCTTAGGCACCTCTTGGATTCTGGGTGGGATTTAACTGCCGACCTCCTGGGTGCTAGTCAAACACTACCCAGGGAGTCCTCCCACTGAATAGTGTGAGTGTATTCCCACCTAGGGTGCTCCTCTTCCAGTACTTGTTTGGACGGTATTCTCTTTTGATCCATAGGGTTCAATGGACTCATTTTCAGTAGTACATCATCAGGTCTTTCTTCCCAGTGTGTCCTAGCTTGGATGCTCTTGTGAAGCGTGTCCAGAGTGGCTTGCTCTGGTTATAATCGTAGCTGGTGACACCGCTTACAGCAATCACAGCTATAGACAAATGACAACATGATGACAAACTGACAGATGGGTGGCAGCCTAGGGAAGGAATGATCAACACAACACAACCTGAGTGGAAATCGAGCTATGGAGTCTCTGAGAGTCCAGGCTCTTCGTCCTGGCACAGCCTGGGGCAGGGCCTGGAGCCAGGAACTGTGGCTGCTGGGGTGAGGACCCCCAGCTTCCCCACTTGTCATTCCCTCCCCAAAAACAGCTGGCAGCCTGTGGGAATTGTCTTTCCCCTTGCACATGACGGCACTGACGAGCATAACGCAACCCTGCTGGTGGTTAATGACTGGTGACATTATGAGGCCACTGCCCACCTTTGGTTGAGGGAATTTGCCAATGCTCGGAAGTTGTTGGGCTCTAACGAAATGCAACCCCTGCAAGCAAGCACTGAGTCAAGTGCACGAGGTGTGGGGCACTCTGACATCCCCGCGTGACCGTGAAAAGCAGGCTGCGGAGCAGTGGTGGCTGCTGAGGCTCCTTTCTCCTGGCAATACTGGCATGCTGAAATGGCGGGCTGATTTGCCATGGAAAGCAGGGTTTCATGGGAACTTGAGGATTAAGAATCCACATGCCTGCAATCAATATTGTACGTTCATCGTATAATTTACTTTGAAAGGGAGACGACACAGTTCTCCAAATTTTGGGGTGAAGTAAACCACTTTTTCAAAGGAGTAAGTGGATTTCTGTGTTTATAAATCATGCCCACCACTTGGGGGTGCAGAGGAGGATATGGGAGGATGGTAAAGAAGAGCAGCAGGAGAGGACCTGAAGACCTCATGCTTCCTCAGGGTCAGGGGCCAGGCAAAACCAATGTCCCTGGAACACCACTGTCTCTCTGGAATGGTATTAGCACAGCTTGTTACTTGCATACTGTACTGAGTTCATTCTGACTCGCAGCGCCCCTATAGGGAAGAATAAACATGCCTCAATGAGTCTCTGAGACTATAATTCTTTACTCAAATAGAAAGCCTCATCTTTTTACCATGGAGGAAATGGTGGATTCACAACTGCTGACCTGGTGGTTAGCAGGCCAACACTTAACTTACTATACCACCAGGACATTTCTGTTTAGCCTAGAGACTTTCAAATGGATAGAACAAGACCCATACCAACCCTGTTCACGGCTATCAACCCCCCTTTCTGTGAAGTCCCCACTACGTTCTGTGAAGTTCACCACTTTCTCCGTATGTGTGTGTGTGTGTGTGTGTGTTACGTAACCTTACCCTTGATCATTCCCTACCAGGCCTGCCACTTCCCCCTCACTACCATATTGAGTCCCCTGTTGTTCCCTTGTCCCTGTGTTTGTTAACACCACTTCCTTACCCCCGCACCTCCCCCTATCCCAAGTGCCCCCGGAACTCTCAGTCCTGTTGTTTTTCCTCCAGATAGTTCATCCAGCCTCTCTTATTTAGACAGACCTGTGGAGACACTAACATGCACGAAAACAAGACAGAGGAAAACAAAGCAACAGTTTACAACCAGACAACAAAACAACAAAAACAAACCACTGACAAAGAACAAAACAAAACACATCAAGAAAGAAGACCTTGTAGTTAGTTCAAGGATCATTTGTTGGACCTTAGGAGTGTTTTCCAATCCCGTCTGTTGAGGCACCACAACCTGGCCCCAAAGTCCACTTTCAGCATTCCCTGGGGACCTTGCCACTCCATTCCCTTGCTGTTCCACTGCACTCCACCACACTTTGCCTCGGTGTGGTGGAATCAGGTTAGGTGCAATTCACACACTGTGTCTCCAGTGCTGTCCCCTGTATCACCCTTGGTCACTGAGGGGCATCATGTCTCATAGTGGGGCCAGCCATGTTGTTCTCTTTGTGGACTGGCTTCTCTGAGACTGGAACTCTTTAGGGGAGTAGAAAGCCTCATCTTTCTCCCTTGGAGTGGCTGGGGATTTCAAATTTGCCATTTCAGACATTGCGTTTAGCAGCCCAACACATAACCCCTATACCCCACCATAGCTACAGAAAACAATAAAGAAACAAAATCCAACAACATTCATTGCCATTGGGTGCATAACAATCCTATCGAGAGAAAATACTGCGGCCTCCTGGGTTTCCAAGGCTATAACTCTTTGTAAAAATAAAATTGTGTTATGTTTTCAGTGAAAGTTTACATAACCGATTAGATTTTCATTTAACAAATTCTCTACTTGTTTAGTGACATTAGTTAATTTTTCAATAAAAAGGAAAGCAGAAAATTAAAAAAAGAACAAATGAAAAACGTTTTAAGAGTAAAGACAAATGATAAGATGTTAATTTTTAACCTAATCATATCTGCAACAATACACTTTCTGATGTACTGACGGTGAGCAGGGTTTAATCCCATCCCTGGTGAATGGTCCCAGGGGATTTAATGGAGGCTTATTCTCTGTGGAATCTCTGCCAATGCATTTTGAGTTTTTATACTCATCTAAGGCTATAACTCTTTATGGGAGAAGAAAGCCTCATCTTCTCCAAAGGAGCGACTGGTGAATTCCAACTGCTGACCTTGCAGTTAATAGCCCAACACATAACCCATTATGCCACCAGAAGAGAGATTTGTATCTGGGTGCCTTCCAAATCAAGCACTACAATTATGCAAGGAGGATATTTTTTTCTGTACTGGAGCCAGGTCAAGTCAGAACCAGTGTGTCCATGGTTTGCAGCGAAGTCGGAGGAAGAAGAGGGTAGACTGTCTATAACTTCTCATAGCCCAGGGAAATGCTAGGCCTGGAAGGGGGCATGTGGCTCAACCATATTCAGAAAATCTGCACACTAACCTCCCTGGCTCAAATAATTACCAGCACCATGTCTCTGAATATCACCTGAAAGCAAAATAGTGAAAGCACCATTTCCATTTCATAATACTTTTATTAAAAGTAAAGTTCAATTCAGTGATGTGAAGAAGCTGGGAAAATTATCTTTTCATTTCTTTCTTTTTCTTTCCCTCCCTTTCCCCTTCTTCTCCACAGAACTGAGAGGCAGAAGGAATAAAGGCAGCATGGCACCAGCTGGAGGACACCGTGGGGTCAGGGTCACCATTTAACTCATGCTTCTCCAGTTTGGAGGGGCAACTGGATGTCCTCATTTGTGAATTTGCTTATTAATCTTTTTGAGTTAACAAGGTCATGGTAAAAAATGATTGTTGGCGTTTTTGTTAGGAACCTTCTAGTCCAGTCCAACTCATAGTGACTCAATGCATCAGTGCCGAGCTCTCTAGACCAATGGTTCTCAACCTGTGGGACCCTTGCACAGGGTGACTGTAACAAAATTACAGTTATGAAGCAGCAATGAGAATATTTTTATGGTTGTGGAGGTCACCACAACATGAGGAACTGTATGAAAGTGTTGTGGCATTAGGAAGTTTGAGAACCACTGCTCTAGGCTTTTCTATGCTGTAATCTTTACAAGAATGAGTTGCCTGGTTTTTCTTCCAAGAACAGAGCCACTGGTGGGTTCAAACCTTCAACCTTTTGGATAGCAGATGAGCACTTAACCATTGTGCCTCCAGGGCTCTTTGATAAACTCTATTAGAGGGTCTTAACCATTGCAACCCCATGGATCCTTTTGGCATTTAGGATTGGCTATGGAACACCTGCCCACTCCCCAGAATAATATTTCCAAATACCTCCAATGAAATACAGAATCACAAAGGCACAAATTGTATTGAAATGCAGTGATAAAAATAAAAGACATTGGATTTGTGGCTAATATACATGTTAATAAATCCATTAAATATGATCTGATGGTGGGTCTAATAAACCAAACCCACACCATTGAGTTGATCCTGACTCACTGTGACCCTATATAAAATTCCTCAGGCTAAATCTTGACAGGAGCAGATCATCTCACCTTCCTCTCAGAGAACAACTGGTGCCTTTGAACTGCCAACCTTGAGGTTACCTGCCCAATGGCTCACCCACAGCGTCACCATGAGTTCTAGATAGTGATGAGCATGAACTGTACTCAACGATGGCTGCAACGACTAGCATGGGGTGTGAAAGCATGTAGAATTTCTCTCGGTGGTAATCGCATGGCTATTCTGAACACAGCTGTGGACATGCTAAACTGCCCTACGAGCTTAGGGGAACTAACTCAACCAGGATTGTCCCTCATCCAATTTGACATTGCTCCCCAGCCTGCTGGGGCTCAGTGGTTCAGTGTTAGGGTCCCTTGTCTAGATACCAGGGCTGGCATGGAGAAAGTCATTCCTCTGCAGCCTTCTAGGGTGTGGGGGAAGATATTAGTGTTAAGCCTTGGCAGGAAATTGGTGGATTTTCCTGGCAGCCACATTCTTAATAACCATTTACTGGATACTTATTATATTCTCAGGGTAAATTGTGGTTCAGTTGTAGAATTCTCCTTTTCCATGTGGGAGATCTGGGTTTGAGTCCAAGACAATGCAACTCATGTGCATCCAACACTTATTTGTCAGGGGGATGCTTGGTTATTGCTGTGGTACTGAACTGATTTCTGTGTTGCTATGATACTGAAATGGGGAAGCTTGGTTGGGTGCGGCTATGAGACTGAACCTGTTTCTGTGATGTGTCCAGACTAAGATGAGCGATGAAGAAGAGCCTGGTATTCTACTTCTGAAAACCAATTAACGAAAACCCCTGTGAATCACAATCTGATGCACAACCAAAGAGATGGTGCAGGACCAGGGAGAATATTGCCCATGGAGTCACTGGGAGCTGGTTGTCACAGTGAGTTGGACTGGAGGCTGACTCAACAGCAGCTAACAACCATTGTGTTCCAGGCACTCGATTTGCTTTAAAAATCTAGCTCAGCCTTCTGGTACAGGGAAGTGATTAATCATGCCTACTTTATAGCACACCGTGAACCCTGATAAATGTCAGGCCCTGCTTGTGTTTTGTCCCTCCTTTTCCACATTCACATCACTTCCATTCCCCTCTTCAGACTAGTACCCCCTGCTGGGTGCTTGGTGTGTGTGTGTGTCCTTATAGGCATACAGCCATGTGCACTAGACCATGCTGCCATGTGCACTAGACCATGCTGCTTGGTGAATGGGCTTTCAGCTTCCATGAATGGTACTGCAATATAAATCTCATTCAGTTTCTGACCTTTTCAACTCCTTGCAATGTCATTAAGAGTTATTGCCATGCTGCATATCAATTGCATGTGCTGCTGCGTGCCACTTGGTCATGAGCAATCATCATCTTTCTTTTGTTTCCTTCTTCAGTTGTCTGTTGATTGGCATCCAATTCGGCTCCAACTCTTCTCTACTGCAGGTATCAGCGTGGTGACCATTCTTGTAAAAATGCCCCAAGGGCCCTGTGAATTGGATAAATAGCTTGGCCTATATACCCAGGAATTATGCGTTGGGCTGCTAACCCCAAGGTGAGCAGTTCCAACCCACCAGCTATTCCATGGAGCAAAGAGAGGCTGTCTGCTGTCATAAGAATTTAGTTTTGTAAACCTATAGCAGCAATTCTACTGTGCCTTGTAGGGTTGCTAATGAGGAAGAATCAACTGGGGTTCTGTTTGTTTTTATACATCCAGGAGAGAGCTTTGATGGGGGAGATATTAAGTGCTTGGCTGCTAACCCAAAGGTCAGTAGTTTGAAGCCGTCTTCCACACACTGTGGGATAAAGGCATGGCTGTCTACTTCCCAATAGAAGCCTTGAAAGCATCATGGGACCATTCAGCTTTGTTTGATAGGGTCATGAGGAATGAAAGTCAACTCAGTGATTGCGCTTCTTTGGTTGTATGCCCAGGAGGGGCTCACTAGGTCCCAGGGTCCATTCAATGGGCTTTCACTAAGCTCTGCCAGATTGCTGTGCAGCAAACCTGCATCATTAGCAGTGTTTCTCTGCTTTCCCCGGATCTCCAATGACACTTGGTATGTTTGTCTTTCTAACTGTTGCCCGTTTGATGATTTTAAAAGGTCAAGCACAATAAACTCATCTATCCCAGGCACTTTATGGTTCTGTAGCAGATTCTTAGGGTTGCCATGCCACATTTCTTTGACCCATCTCTGACACCATCTCACTGCCTTCCAGTCAATACCGACTCATAGCGATCCTGTGGGGCAGTGTACAATTGCCCCCTGCGAGTTTCAAACACTACAACTCTTTATTGGAGTAGAAAACCCCATCTTTCTTCCTTGGAGCTAGTAGTTTTGAACTGCTGACCTTGAAGTTAGCAAACCAACTTGTAACCACTGCACTTCCAGGGCTCCTCCTGATATCCATCATAGCAGTGGCGAACGGCTCTATGTAAGTGCAGGCTCCTGCTGAAATGGTGTCTTATCACAACTGTGCAGCACGCAGCTCTCCATGTCCTTCTGCCTCGAAGCCTTTTCAAAGGCATGGAAAGCCAAACCCAGGAAGGTAGGAGAGGTCACCTTACTAAGAGGAATGCTCAACACCACTACAGGCGAAGAAGAGCCCAGCCTCCTGTTTCTGGTAGACAATTCTAGGACAGAACCCATGTTGCTCAGAAGTCCTGGGGGAATCAAGCTCCTGTATCCTACATTAAAAGCCTCAACACCCCGTTCCCATTGTGATTGCTTCTCCCCCTAACTCAGTCTTGCGTCTGCTTTCCTATTCCCACTCCCTGCCATCAGATCTCAAATAGACTCCCTGCACCCAGGCCTGAGGAATAAGCTCGGCATGCAAGGGCACTCAATCCAAGACACACACATTACTCTGAATCTCCAAAACAACCCTGTGGGCTACGTGTGTAATCCCCAGTTCACAGATGAGAAATGGATTGAAAAACAGTGACACACCCAAGATCACACAGGCCAGGGTTCAAGTCTGTGTCTATCAGTTATTCTTTTATTCAAGTATGCCAGAGAAGACTGGGTCTTAACACTTGAGCAATCTTCTTGGAAGAATAAGGCAAACTACAGAAAACACAAAATGAATATCGCATTTGTTCGTTTATCCATTTGCAAAAGACATAATACCTATAGTGCTAAGAATAGTATTCAAAGTACCTATTACTACCCCCTCAAAGCTTACATACTAGTCACCAAACTCAAACAAATACAATGCTATCAAGTTGATTACAACTTATAGCAACCCCATATAGGGCTTCCAAGACTATAAATCTTTACAGAAGCAGAGAGCTTCACTTTTCTCCCCCTGAGTGACTGGTGCATTTGAACTACTGACCTTGTGGTTAGCAGCCCATTGCTAAATGATTAGTTCCATAATCATTACGCTTACTTAACTCTACATTCTTTTAATTATTTTTCTATCAGTCCAAATTGCATCTGGCTACATGGGAAAAAACAAACCGACTCTAGTGGTCTAATCACAAAAGCTTAATTTTTCTTATATTAACACCAAAAATACCAAACCAGTTGCCACTGAATTGATTCTGATTTACAGTTACCCCATATGATTCAGGGTAGAACTGTGCCCCATGAGGTTTTCAAGGGCTGAATTTTTAAATGTAGATTGCCAGGTTTTTCTTCCAAGGCATCTTTGTCTTAGCAGTGAATTGTGTTAACCCTTTGCACCACACAGGGGTTTGTCTTATACAACAGTAAGTCTTGAAATAGGTAGCCTAGGTCTGGCGTATTTGCTCAGGGACTCATCTTGGATATAGGAGAATGCATGCTTTTTGGTCTGCCAAACTCATGTAACCTATGTGACTCTCTCATCTTTCAATATTCTGACTAGGGAGCATGACAGCAGAAGAGCCAAGGACAAAAATGAAATGGGTTATGCCAGACAAGTGTTTTGCCTTAAACAACAACAAAAACTTTCTTGGGAGTCCTACTCAGTATCTTTCACCTACACATATTTGGCCCAAACTGGGTCAAATGCTTATGCATAGCTGCAAGGGAGCCTAGGAGTGAGCGATTTAAGTAGGTACATTATCACCCTAAACAAAATTGAGCTTCTATTAGTAGTAAGAATGAGAAAAATGGATACTGTTTAGGCATATAGCAGGGTTGGATAGAATTCTATTTTGTGTCTTAATTTACATTTTGAATGAACTCAGAAAAAGTCATAGAGAGTAGAACAAAGGGATGGATGTGCATCCAACCACCTCAACTACTCATTTCTTTTCATGCTCTCCCTCTAGCTTCCCTGAATAGTTCTTGGTTACACATTGGGCTGCTAATTGCACGGTCGGTAATTTGAAATCACCGGCTGCTCTTCGGGAGAAAGATGGGACTCTACTCTGTAAAGAGGTACAGTCTCAGAACTTCACAGGTACAATTTTACCCATGTCCTGTAGGGTCGATATGAGTTAGCATTGATTCAATGGCAGTGAGCTTGGTTTGGATAGATCTGTGGAATCTTAGGATGGAATAGTTTGAATACACAGAAAAAAATTCAGTGGAATCATAACCCTCTAAATAATTACCCTCTAAAGCCACAAAGATCAACTGTGTCCAGCATGGTGACAGTTTAGCATATGCCATGGGGACATTGCTCATATCCCAGTGTTGTTAATCAACAAAAACTCACGCACTGCCACTTATAGTGACCCTATGCACAATAGAATAAAAGCCTTTCTAGTCCTGTGACATCCTCACAATGGTCATATTTTAGCCTATTGTTACAGCCACTGTGTTGATCCATCTCATTCAGGGCTTACCTGTTTTTTGACGATGCTCTACCAAGTATTTTGTCCTTTTCTAGGGACTAATTTCTCCTGATACCATGTTCAAAGTATATGAAATGGAGTTTTACCATCCTCACTTCTAAAATACATTCTGGCTGTACTTCTTCCGGGATAGACCTCTTTGTTCTGCTGGGTATTCATGGTATATTCAATATTATTTGCAACATCATATTTTAAAGGCATCATCATATTTTCTTCAGTCTTCCTTATTTATGTTCCATCTTTCACATGCATATGTCAAACATTACCATCAAGTCTATTCTTATTCATAGTGACCATCTAGGGTTTCCAAGGCTGTAAATCTTTACAGGGTCAAATAGCTTCCTCTTTCTTCTGTGGAGCAGCAAGTGGGTTGAACCACCAACCTTGATGTTAGTCATTCAACCCATACCAGACACTGAAATTAAGACTCCTTTCACATGCATCTAAGGTGATTAAAAATATCAAGGCTAAAAGCAGGCATAATTTGCTAATCCCCAGAGTAAAACATTTGCTCTTTCACATTTTAAAGAGGTCTTTTACAACAGATTTTTCCAATGAAATACGTTGATTTATTGACTGCTGCTTCTGTGAGTATTGATTGTGGGTCCAAGTAAAATAGGGTTTAGCTACATTTCTCTATTTGTAATGATGTTGTGTGTTTATATTTGTCAAGTTGAGAAGACATTTGTATTCTTAGTGTTGAAGACTAATTCATACTGAAGGTGTACTATATGAGCTTTATCAGTAAGTACTTCAAGGCCTATTGACTTTCAGCCAGCAAGATTGGGTCATCTGCATAATACAGGTTGTTAATGATTCTTCCTCCAATCCAGATGCCTCAACTTCTTCATACAGAGCAGCTTCTCAGATTATTTGAATAAGTATAGTGTGATAGATAGGTAGGTTTATAGTGCCAACCTGGCCAATAAGAACATGTGGGATTAATAAGTTCGCAGTTTGATTCGTGGGCAAAGAGATAAATGGCTCAGCAAGCCACACCTATCTCTCAGTTGCTCTCTGGTGATCAGACCAGTGTGTGGCTGCCTTACCTAGTTCTGCAGTTTGCTGCCTGGCTGTACTGCCATATTTACTGTTGCATGGAAGTGAGTTAAACTGAGTCCTCTGTACTGCTATGTGGACTAATTAGCTGTTATATTCCTTCGTGTTCTATCTATCTATCAAATCATAAATGTCCTGGTTTTGTTTCTCTAGAGAACCCTGTCTAACACATATGGTGAAAGGATATAACCACAACACACACTCTCCTGATTTTAAACCACGCACTATCCACTTGTTCTATTCGAACCACTTCCTGTTGGTTTGTGTACAGGTACCACAGGAGCACAATTAAATGTACGGGAATTCCCATTGTTCTCATATGTATTCATATGCTACCCAAAGTTTGTTATGATACACAGTAAAATCCTCTGCATAGTCAATAGTACATAAGTAAGCATTTTCCTTGTATCCTCTGTTTTCAGCCAAGGTCCATCTGAAACCAGCATTGATATACCTTGCCTCATGCCCTCTTTTAATACAGCCTGGATTTCTGGCAGCTTCCTGTTGACATATTGCTATAACTACTTTTAAAGGTATCGTCAATAAAATTGTACTTGCATGTCATATTAATGTTATTTTAAATTAATTTGCAAATTTTGTTGCGTCATATTTCTTTAGAATGGACACAAATATTAATCACTTCCAGTTGGTTGGCCAGATAGCTATCTTCCAAATTTCTTGACATGGACTATCACTGCATGAGCGTGTTGAAATATTTCCATTCCTATCCCTTCCTTGCTTTTCACTAATGCTTACATTGCAGCTTCAACTTCCTCTTGGCCTTTTGAACTAGTAGAACCTCAACTAATTCTTGGGAACAGAGACTCTGTACACTCCGTCCATATTCTTTGGATTCTCCCTACATCATTCAATAGTTTGATAAATAATCCTTGAACATTGTAATCTGAGGCTTGGATTTTTTCTTCTGTTCTTTCAATTTATGATATGCTGACCGTACTCATTCCTTTTGCTTTCCTAATTCCAGGTCTTTACATGTTACAATATAATTCTTTACTTTATCTTCTCAAGCTGGCCTTTCAAATTTTTCTGTTCAACTCTTTTATTTCATCATTTCTTCCATTTGCTTTAACTGCTTTAGGTTCAAGAGCAAGTTTCACAGTCTCCTCTGATATCCACTGTAGTATTTTCTTTCTTTCCTGTATTATTAATGATCTTTTTGAGGAGCCCCCAATAAAATGATTTATGATAAATAAATAAATAGCCACAGGTGACATGACAAAAAAAAAAAGATTGATGACCTTGATGCTATTTCACAAGTCTTCTGGTAGCTGATCATTAATGTTCAATATGTCCGAACCATTCTTGAGATAGGCTCTAAATTCAGGTGAGATATTGTGATAGTAAGGTTTGATGTCAATTTAGCTTGACCAGGATCTTCAGAAGGTGCAGGTCACACTCTCCTTGGAGGTATGACCTATTTCATAGCTATAAGTAGACTGTGGAGAATGGGCTCACTCTTTTTCTTCCTGATGAAATGACCCTGGACCCTACGTCTGGCTTCTTGGGATGGCAATCACCATGAGACCTGCTGACCCTAAGAGCTGTCTGTGGCCTGCCAACTGCCTGTTGACTTTGGATTCTCCCAACTCTGCCTCCACCAACCTGTGGTTTTCCTGTTTCTTGGGCTATTCCTCCAACAGCTTCAGGAGTCTGGAAGGGCCTCTAGTTTGCATCTGATTTATGGGCTGGAGTTGGACTGGGGTTTCTTGTTGTGTGGACTTCTTAATGTAAAATTCTTTATTGATATAAATTTCCTTCTTCTACATGTATCAGTATCACTGGTTTGTTTCTCTAGAAACCCCAGCCGACCACAGATATAATATAGGCTGTATTTGGGCTCTTTTGCGTTCTTATTTTAATTTTCTTCAGGTTTGACTTGAACTTGCATATTAGTAATTGATAGTCTTTTACATAGTTGGCCCCCGGTCTTGTTTTGTCTCAATGATATTGAGCTTCTCTATCATGTCTTCCCACAGATTTAATCAATTCCATTCCTGTGTTTTCCACATGTATATATGCCGCTCCTGTTGTTGAATAAAGGTGTTTGCAATGAGGAAGTTATTGCTCTTGCAGAATTCTTTCATGCAGTCTTCAGCTTCTTTTCGATCCCCAAAGCCATAGTTTCTAATTATTCTTCCTTCCTTTTTGTTTCCATGTGTGCATTCCAATTGTCAGCAATTATTAATGCATTTTCAGTACATGTGTGGTCAATTTCAGACTAAAGAAGTTGGTACAATTCTTCATTGGCTTTAGTGGTTTGTGAGAAAATTTGAATAATGGTTCTATTAACTGGCCTTCCTTGTGTATGAAGATAGATATTATTCTGTCACAGGCAGCATTGCACTTCAAGATAGATCTAAAAATGCTCTTTTTGAGGATGAAAGAGACATTCTTTTGAATTTGTCATTGTCAGCATAGTCATTCTTATCATTTTAAGATTCAAAGGGACTATTTCAACTCACCAATGCCTAGGATATTGATCTTTATAGGTCAGATTCCGTTTTTTTATGATTTCCAATTTTCCTAGATTCTTATTTTGCACGTTTGATGTTCTGATTATTAATGAATGGTTGCAATGATTTTTCTCATTTTGAATTATAATCCATTAGCAAATGAAGGTGCCAGAAGCTTTAGTACACTTTGTTGCTAGATGCCTTCAAGTCAGTTCTGTCTCATAATAATGCCTACACAACAGAATGAAACATTGCCTGGTCCTACCCCATACTCAAAAATTTTGTTATGTTTGAGTCCATTGTTGTAGGAATTGTCTAGATCCATTTGATCGGGTGTCTTCCTCTTTTTGCAACCCCTCCACTGTAATGTGTATGATGTCCTCCAGGGACTGGTCTGTCCTGATAACATCTGCAAAGTACATGAGATGAAGTCTCGCCATCCTATCTGCCAAGGAACATTTAGCTGCACTTCTTCTCAGACAGATTTGTTTGTTCTTCTCTCCACCCATGGTACTTTCAGTATTTTTTGTCAGTACCTTAATTCAAATGCACCAGTTCTCCTTCAGTCGTTCTCATTCAATGTTCAAATTTCACATGCATAAGGTGTGGCGGAAAATGCCATGCCTTGGGCCAGGCGCAACGTAATCCTAAGTGAAATTCTTGATCTTCAGTACTTTAAAGTGGTTATGTGCAGTAGATTTGCCTAATGCAATATGTTATTTGGTTTTTTGATTGTTGTTTCCATGAGCATTAGTTGTGAATCTAAGCAAGACGAAATCCTTGATAACTTCCATATTTTCTCCATTTATTATGATGTTATCTACAGCTCCTGTTGTGAGGTTTTGAGTTATCATTAAGGTGGACTCTACTTTGAGGAAGCTCTCCTTCTCGGTGATATTTTGATTGTTTTGCAATCTGAGGGGCTCATTTTCTGGCATTATATCAGACAATATTTTACTGCTATGCATAAAGTTTTCAATGGTGAATCCCTCAGAAGTGGACTGATTGTTTTGTCGTCCTGTCAGTTCTTAGTCTGGAAGCTGTGTTGAAATCTGTTCACCGTGGGTGATCCTGCCTGGTATTTGAAGTACTAGTGGACTAACTCCCAGCATCACAGCAAAGCACAAGCTACCACAGTGCAGCAAATTGACAGATGGGGCACGGGAGGGGAGTTGTCATTGTTAGACACTGTTAATTTGGCTCTAACTCATAGCACCCACAGCCTGTTTCCTCACAGTGAATGTTGGAGACCATTTTTGCAGCCAGTATGCCAATTCATCCCATTGAGGACCTTCTTCTTTTTTTCACCACTCCACTTTACCAAGTATGATATCCTTCTCTAGGGACTATGCTCAGCTGTTAACATGTCCAAAGTATGTGATATGAAGTCTTGCCATTCTCACGTCTAGGAAGCATTCTGGCTCTACTTCCGCCAAGAAAGATTTGTTCCTTCTTCTGAAAGTCCATGGAATATTCAATATTCTTCACCAGCATCATAATTCAAAGACATCAACTTTTATTTTATCTTTCATAATTATTGTCCATTTTCAAGTACATATGAGGTGATTGAAAATGCCATAGTATGATAGTTATATAATTTTATGTCAGTTTGAAGATATGTAAAAGTGTAAGGTTGGTATCCAATCTGTCAATCACACCATAGTCTGATGGTGCCTCTTTGTGGCCATGGCCTTCTCATAAGGAGGGCCCTGGGAACCTCCCCTTCTTTTTGCATTCACCTGACTGCTTCCTGCCCACGTTGAGAGCTGCCAGAGTCTTGCCATGCTTCCATCGACCTTGGGTCCACACGACATTGCAATCACTGGCCTTTGACATCCCTGCATTCTGCATCATTGCATGTAACTGCGTAAGTTGGAAAGGAACTTATGGGCTAGTGTTGGACATATGGACTTGAGTTGGACTGGCCTGGGATATTTCCTTGAAATAGAAATACTATAATGACTTCTTGATTAAAAACTATTTATTGCACATATATGAGTGTCACTTGATTTGTGTCTCTAGTCAGCCTGGATTACATCCAGTTCTCTGCCATCAAGTTGATTCCAACCCTTAGCAACTCTATAGGACAGGGGAGAGATATCCCTGTGGGTTTCCAATACTGGAACTTTGTATGGGAGCAGAACTGCTGATCTTGTGTTGAGCAACCCAACCGGGTTGGTTCTGATGCATTATGTTTGTAACCACTATACCACTAGGGCTCAGCTGTGCCTTATTCCTCAAAGTGACATCTTTTAACACTGGAAATTGGTCTTCAGCAAGATCTACCAGTGTACTCGTTCATATGACTTATTTTCTTTTTACACTGTTTTGATTGTGATGTGAGGGAAAATCTACAGAGTATATTGATTTTCTTTACAATTCATGCAATGTTTTATGATATTGATTGCAATACCTACAATGCAATACTACTTTTCCTATTCCCTCCCTTTGTTTGCCGTTTCCATTGGTCTTTCGTTCCCATGCCTTCCTGCCTTCTGAGTAACTCCCTGACAAATGCTGGGCTCTGAATTGTACATCGTTGACAGTATAGGTCTCCTATTTGGGGGCTGAAAGTTGAGCCATGGAGGTGAGGTCAGGTGTCAAATGGGAATTCCACTAGTGCCTATCATATCCTAAGGTTAGTCTTCTTATTTTGAGTTCTACATTTTCCCCAGTTGATCCAGGGCCTACTACTGTGAGCACTTTCAGAGCAATCTGCAGTGAGAACCCTATGCTACCTTGGTCTTCTGGACTCAGCGCTGTGGAGCCTGGGCTTCATGTGGTCAGTGAATCCCTTTCATCTTCTTTTGATGCTATCTGTGTAATTCTGTATTTTGAATTTCTCTTCAATTTTTTCAGCTAGTGAAATGCACATGCTTTTCATTTTTGCTGTCCTAATTCCAGGTCTTTGCACCTTTTAATATAATTCTTTATTCCATCTTTTTGAATTCCCCTTTGAAATTTTATGTTCAGCTTCTTTATTCAGCGTCTTTACTTCATCAATTATTTCTATATTTCTCTCTCTCTTTTTCGTACTTCATCATTTCTTTCATTGGCTTCAGCTACTCCACATTCAAGGTGACATCCGTTTTGTCTTTTCTTTAGTTTCTATCTTTTTAATTATCTTTGAATTTCTTTATTTATGATGTTCTTGATATTATTGCAGAACTCGTATCATCTCAGGTGATTTGTGTTCAATGTGTCAACTTTCTTCTTGAAGTAGCCTCTAATTTAGATGAGATATACTCAAATTCATACTTTGACTCTTGGGGACTTGTTTTAATTTTGTTGGAATTCGAGTTGAATTTGCCATTGATGGTTTGTTCCACAGTTCGTCTCCAGTCTCGTGACTGATGATATTGAACTTCTTTATACCGTAAATACTTGAGTATAAGCCGAGATTTTTCAGCACATTTTTTATGCTGAAAAAGCACCCCAGCTTTGGGGGGTAAAATTAGTTGCCTTGGGTTATACTCGAGTATGTATAGTAGATTATTTCAACAGATATAGTTGATTTAATTCCTGTGTATTTCTATCCAATATACATAATCCATGTCTATGGTTACTGTTTACATCCCTGAAAAATAAATGTTCAATCAATAAGCCATCCTTATTGGAAAATTCTATCATGAGATCTCCCATGTGGCTTCCATCCCCATGGCCATATTTTCTAACTAGTGATCCTCCTCCTTAGTTTCCAATTTTTGCATTCAAGTCATCAGTAATCTTGATTGCATGTTTCATCAATTTCAGACTGAAAAGGTTGGTAAAAATCCTCAATGGCTTTATTGTTAGCATTAGTGGTTGGTGTGTAAATTTGAATAATAACTTTATTAATTATTCATCCTTGTAGGTGTAATATATCCTACACCTAACAATGGTGAACATTGGAATCGATGTTGAAACATTCTCTTTTTTAACATGAAAGTCATCCATTCCTTTCAAATTTGTTACTCTGGTATGTAAACCATATTATTGTGACATTCAAAATGGCCAATACCAGTCTATTTCAGTTCAATAACACCTAGAGTGTTTGATCTTTATGTGTTCCATTTTTTCATGGCTTCCAATTTTTCTAGATCCATATTTCATGCATCCCATCTTCTTGTTAGTGGTTATTGCAGTACTGCTGTTTCTTCTCATTTTGAGTCATTGCCACATCAACAAATATAGGTCCTGAAAACTTTATATCACTAAGGTCAACTCTACTTTGAGGAGACAGCTCTTCCCCAATTATATTTTGAGTGTCTTCCAACTTGAGGGGTTCATCATCCTGCACTATATGAAACAATATTCCACTGCTATCAATGTGCTCCACAAACACCACTATTTTTTTCAGATGTAGATTGGCAGGTTATTCTTTCTAGTCTATTTAGCTTGTAAGCTTTTCTGAAAATTTTCCACCACGGGTAACTATGCTTGTGTTTGAAATACCAGTGGTATATCTCACAGGATCATGATGACTTTCAAGTTATGATAGTTCAAGAACCTGACATGTCTGACAACTTGGCATGCTAGCCTAATTCCGAATGGCCAGCACATCTCTCTTCTTGCTTTCTCTAGTTTCTGTAGACCACTGTACCTGAGCATGCATGGCTTAGGAGGTTGTGGAGTTAATTCTTGCTTCCTGGAGTAACCCTTAACCAATGACCCATAGGAGTTGTTGGACAAATAGCCACACTCCCTCACATTCTGGGCAGAATAACTAGTGGATTTTCTACAGTGTCTCCAGTAAGATTAACCTTCAGTTGCTCACAATTTTAAATTGTTTGATAATGTACTTTTCATTGGCTGCCTTCTTTCCCTTTTCTATTTCCCATTTCCTTATTGATATCTCCCCAGAAAATGGCTTAATTAAAACCTTTGTCTCAGGATCTAATCCTATGGGGAACCCAAACTCAATCACACAAGACATTTGTCAAATCATGGACTTAGTGGTTATATCTATTATATGTGTAGGTCATGGAAGAGGAGAATTCATACCATCCCTTTGAATAGTCACTCGGAGTGCCAACTGGGTCCCCAGCATAGATCCTGGACATCAAAACTCACTGTTTCCTGTATCATAACACTTCCTTTTAGACTTCAGTCATTCAAAAAACTCAACAAATAGCTTGCTGTCTCACTTCAAATTTTGTAGTGTGCAAATATGGCTATGTTTTCATTGTGTGTTTAGCCCTGGACAAATCAGCTTTGACCAGGAAGGTGAAGTCATGTGGAAAAACAAACCAAAAACACTAGCAGCTGTGTGTTGTGGAAGAAAACCCTGTGGATGAAGTGCAATTTTTAGGGAACAGAGACCAGTAAGATAAACCAATAAGTGTCCACTGTTCTGATGTTAAGGAGAACCCTGGTGAGGCAGTAATTAAGCACTTAAGGGCTAATCAATCAGCAGTTCAAACCCACCATCTTCCCCAAGGAAGAGTTACGATGTGGCAGTCTGACCCCCTTAAGATTTACATTTATTACCACTACCAACTGATCTGAGAGGGATAGCATTAGGGGATCCTGGATCGCATTCTTAACGAGCTCTAATGGCAGAGTGGACTCCTCATTGATCTCCTAACCGCAAAGAAAGTGGTTCTAACCTATCAGTTGGTCCATGTGAGAAATATGAGTTTGTCTGCTCTGGTAAAGATTTAAGCCTTGGAAAAATCAAAGGGTGAAGTTCTATTCTATCTTGTAGGGTCTCTATGAGTCAGCTTCAACACAATGATAATGAGTTTGCTTTGGAATTTTGGGATAGAATAGGAGAAATATGTGCAACAAAGTTTAAACTTATTTTAAATGTTCAGTGGTATTGCTCAGAGAGAGATTCTTGGAACCCACAAGACTGTTGTCCTTAGGCACCTTCAGATCTGGAACTGAACTCACTCCCTTGGCTCAATCTTCAGCCAAACAATAGGTAGATCTATAAGGTAAAAAGTAACACTAATCAACTATTTGAATCAAAAGGATATAATTTATTCAAAGATAAAGTTCAGAAGGGTCAGGAAAGAAGGGGGAATGGAAACAGGAAATACAAGGAGGAAGTGCGATAAGTGATATTACGTTGAGCAGATTGCAGTCAATATCATGAAGCAAAATATGTGTGAACTGTCAAATGGAAAACGGATGTATTCTGTAAACCTTCACCCAACTCACAATAAAGAGATTTTTTGTCAGCCTTGGAAACCTATGAGGCAATACTATTCAGTCCTATAGGGTACCCATGAGTTGAAATCAACTCAGTGGCAATGGGATATTGATACTGATGCTTTCTGCCGATTCTAAAAAATAGGGTTATTAGCAATTATTGTGGAAATAGCATGAATGAGACTATGTAAATGGGGTTGGTTACAGATAAATTCTTGCAAATGTTAAAGGATAAGTGATTGAGGATGGACTTACCCAAAAAGAGAAAATTATTGCAAGACTTTGTTCCAGGGATAAAATAAAAATAGGTTTCCTGTGGGTAAGACTTAAGCCTATAGATATGGAATTTAAGGAACTGGTATTCCATGATGGTCACCTTCCCGACACAATCACTCAAGACAAAAAGTGGGTGTATAAACAAATGAGGTGAAGAAAGCTTATGGAGCCTAGCTATCAAAAGATAAAGAGTCTAGGGTTTTAAAAACTAGAAGGTTCACAAGTGGCCATCTAGCTTAGAAGCAATAAAGCGCACATGAAAGAAGCACACCAGCCTGTGTGATCACAAGATGTAGAAGGGATCAGGTATCAGGCATCAAAGAACAAAAAAATCATATCATTGTGAATGAGGGGGGGTACAGTTAGGGGATCCAAGATCTATCTGTAGGCAACTGGACAACCCCTTACAGAAGGGTCGCTGGGAGGAGATGAGCCAGTCAGGATGCAGTGTAGCAACGATGAAACATATAACTTTCCTCTCATTCCTAAATGCTACCGCGCCCACTATCATGATCCCAATTCTACCTTACAAACCTGGCTAGACCAGAGAATATACACTGGTCCATATAGGAACTGGAAACACAGGGAAACCAGGACAGATGAACCCTTCAGGACCAGTGCTGAGAGTAGCAATAACAGGAGGATGGAGGAAAGGTGGGGTAGAAAGAGGGATCTGATTACAAGGATCTACATATAACCTCCTCCATGAGGGAGGGACAACAAAAAAGTGGGTGAAGGTAGATGTCGGACAGTGTAAGATAGGACAGAATAATAATTTATAAATTATCAAGGGTCCATGAGGGAGGGGAAGGGGGAAGGAGGGGAAATGAGGAGCTACTACCAAGGGCTCAAGTAGAAAGCAAATGTTTTGAGAATGATGATGGCAACAAATGTACGCAGTGGATGTATGTATAGATTGTGATAAGAGTTGTAGGAGCCCCCAATAAAATGATTCTTTTTAAAAACCTCAAAGAGCAAAACACACTATGGTTTATTATACATCAATGATACTTCAATAAAATTACATAAAAAAGGGGAAAAAGAAATGGAATTTAAGGTAAAGAAAGTATTCCCTTTGAGGACCATATTGCAAATATATATTTAGGCAGGCAATTAGATAAAGACATTTTAAGTCTGGGCTTCTATACCTGCCATCTGTCTGTTATGAATAGTATAATTAGCAACTAGAATCTCTCACACAAAATCAACTCAATATGGTATTTCTGGTCTGACCTCCGTGGTATTCTACTCTGCTTTGATGGAGCTCATCATATCATGACTCTATAACAAGATTGAGGAGTTATTTGCATTCTTATGTGGAAGGTAAATCTGTTTGGCCATTCTGTTAGACTAGTTCATTTTCTTTCCTACCATCCCATCTGCCATTTTAATTCAAAACAAGGAGAAAAGCATGTATGTGCCTTTTGAGGAAGGAGAAGATTTTGGTGTGGAAGAAATTCTCTTCTAGACTACAAGGTAAGTATTTACCCCCTCTAGCCCTGTTGGAGGAGGGGAAAAGGAAGAGAGACAAGGCAAAGAGAACAACATAGTTAGTTTCATGCCTCCTTACTTGACCTGGGGATTGAGGGTAATATCAGTGACTATGGACCTGTTGTGCTCCCCATTTGGAAGCATGAAGAATAGAGGCTGCCAGGCAGAGCAGCCCTCTGGGAAGTCACTGAAGACAAACATATAGAGAGTGCCATCAAGTCTACTGTGATCCATGGAGACCTTATATGAAATGGAATGGAGTGCTGTCTGACCTTGCACCATCGTCACACATTCCTGAATGTTGAAGTCCATTGTTGCAGCGATTAGGTCAATGTGCCTCAATAAGGATCTCCCATGTCCCTCTATTTCATCAAATATGATGTCTTCCTCTAGCAATTGTCCCCTGATAGTGTGTCCAAAACACATTAGTCAGTCAGTGTTCTCTTGTGATCCATAAGGTTTTCTTTCAGTAATTTTTGGAAGTGGACTAGCAGGCCCCTCTTCCTTGTCTGTCTTAGTCTAGAAGCTTCACTGAAACCTGTCCACCATGGGCAATCCTGCTAGTATTTGAAATTCTGGGAACAGAGCTTCCAGCACCATAACAATACACAAACCATTATAGTACAACCAACTGACAGATGAGTGGAGGATATCTATATCTATATATGGAGAGAGAGAGAGTAAAACTGGCAATGCAGTCTGATTAGGCAGTATTCTGATAATCTGCTGCTAACAGAAATTATCCCCACAAATAACATCTTAAAGTAATGATAATATCAATTTTGCTCACAAATCTGCAATCTGGGCAGAGCTCAGCGAGGACACTAGTTTTGGCTTCATCAAGCATTAGCTGGGGTAGCTCAAAGGACAGAGGCTGCAGCTCTCTTAAGACTCACTCCCTCACACGACTGATACTTCTATTGGTTGGAGCTCAAGAAGAACCCTCTATGTGACATTTTCATTTGGCTTGGTCTTCCTTGCAACATCCTGACAGGGTCCCAATGGTGAACAACCCAATACGACCAGGTGGAAGTCACAGAGCAACACTTCTGCCATAGTCAAAGGCCTGCCAAGATGCAAGGAAGAGGGAAAGCAGGCCCTGTTTCTGGAAAAATGAACACAAATTCATCTTGTAACAAGAGAATGTGCGATGTGCAACATTAGGACAGTCATCTTTGAAGGACACAACCTGCCATGAGCCAAGATACAGAGACAGATTTCTACGAAAACGAAAGGGCAGGACTTAGACTTAAAGATAAAGCCACAGACTTCATAGGACAAGAGCAATAGGGAGACAAGCAAAGGAAAGCTCTAGGACGCAAGCCTAACATGGCTAAAGATAGGGACAATGTCAGGACTGAACTGGAAGCAAGCAGACACCTGTGCAAGGCAGAACCCGTGAAGTTGTGAGTGCCTTCAAAGCTAAGTCAAAGTACCTTGGGGCGTGAGAAGGGAAGGAGCAGGAGAAGGAATTAATGGGTAGGTTTATGGAATTTGTAAGTCTGGAGACAGAGCATCAGGAATAGCTGGGTTCTGGCACTCAGTTGAGACCATCAGAGTTTGAACCTTTTCCTTTCAGAGCTGTTTCCTTTTGAGTTTCACGCAGGCTTCCTGATGACAGCTGTAGTTTTATCTAGAAGCTCAGGAATTCTATTAGAGAGAGGCTCTTTTCCTTTCTAATCATTGGTGGTACTATCAGGTAAGCATTGGATTGCTAACTGCAAGGTTGGCAGTGCTACCCTACCAGCTACCTCATAGGGAAAAAGATGGAACTTTCTGCTCACATAAATATTTACAGTCTGAGAAACCCCACAGGGACCTTCTATGATTCAAAATGGACTCATTGGCAATGGGGCAATTGTTTCTGGGGCATTTTTTGGGGTTAGATATCATTAACCTAGCATGAGTCTCATACTGAGTCTGACCCAGTCCCTTTGGACAGAGGAAAGTCATGCCCTGACTAGCCAGGCCTGGAGCTGGCAGATTGGGTCAATGCCAGCAGAAGCATGGAGATGGAGCATGGTGGAAGAGTGATCCCAAAGATACAAGCCATGTGCTGTGAGTGGAAGAAGGGCAAATGAATGCTGCATTAATTAACCAGTCATTGACAAAATGAGGTTGCATGACAAATGGCTCCAAAACCCAGCAGTTCAACAAACAGCCCAACCCCTTCCCTCCCACACACACAGTTCTTAAAATTCAGGATCAGGGAGATTAACTGGAACTTTGAACTTGGCACTTCAGGGCTTGGAAGAGGTGACAGTGCATGTAAAGGCCTTGGGGCAGGAGAGATCTTGGTGTGACTGAAAGCCCAGAAGAAGACTAATTTGGGGGAGGTGAGATAATAGGAATGGAGTTTTCAGTGAGCATTTCCTTGAGAGCCTTCAAGCGAAAGCGATTATTCTATATTCATGTTTTAGAAGTAGATCTCCACCCATTGGGTAAAGCTTTGGGTATTGGATTGGTGTCGGTATGCAGGAAAAAAATAAATGGGCTTGTTATGGATTAGGAACCTGTGGTAGTCACCTAATCTTGTGTCAAGTTAAGGATTAGGAGTGTAGGCGTGGAGTTTAGGCTGCCAATCTGGAGAAAGTCAGTGAGACTTTTATGTGGGCATAGCCTCCTTCTGAGAACTCTGAGAAATCTGGTACTTCCTCCTTGGAGGTGGAAGACACCTCTCGCTCTCTCTCTCTCTCTGCTACTCCTTGGGAGACATTGCAGAAGGCAAGCCAAATGGATGCGACCAGACCTCTGAAGCCAAAGAAGCCTTCGAGAGATCGCTGCCAGCACTGAGATGCTTACAATGCCACTGGATCCACAAGACTTTCCACCCATTGGCCTGTGAGTATCCTGCATTCAGCATCACTGCACATGTTTTATGGGTCTGAAAAGGAATTTATAGATTGGTATCAGACATATGGGCTAATATCAGACTTATGGATTTGATGTGCACTGGGCTGGGACGTTTGCTTAATGTACAATTACTGTTTGATATAAAACTCTCTCTCTGGATTTATAAGGTAGAATTAGACCAGAACATGTACTCTGGTACAGAGAGGAGCTGGAAACACAGGGAATCCACGACAGATGATCCCTTCAGGACCAGTGGTGAGAGTGGCAATACCAGGAGGGTGGAGGGAAGGTGGGGTAGAAAGGGTGAATCGATTACAAGGATCTACATAAAATCTCTGCCCTGGGGGACAGACAACAGAAAAGTGGGGGAAGTGAGATGTTTGACCTGTAAGATATGACAAAATAATTTATATATTACCAAGGATTTATGAGGGAGGGGGAGGAGGATGGTAGTGGGGAAATGAGGAGCTGATACGAAGGGCTCAAGTAGAAAGCAAATATTTTGAGAAGGATGAGGGCAACACATGTACAAATGTACTTGACACACAATGGGTGGATGGATGATGGATGGATGGATGGATGGATGGATGGATGGATGGATGGATGGATGGATGGATGGAATGACTGTGATAAGAGTTGTATGAGCCCCCAATAAAATTATCAAGGGTTCCTAAGGAGGGGGGAGTAGGAAGGGAGGAGAAAAATGAGGAGCAGGTGCCAGGGGCTTATGTGGAGAGCAAATGTTTTGACAATGATGAGGGCAATGAATGTATAAATGTGCCTTATAATGGATGGATGGATGGATGGATTGTGATAAGAGTTGTATGAATCCCTAATATAATGATTAAATAATAGGGAAATGATTTTTAAAAACCACCAACTCTCTCTCATACACATGCGTCTCCCTCGATTTTCCTCTAGCATACCCAGACTAATACACAGTTCGCCCCTGTCCTATAGGGCCGCTATGAGTTGGCATGGACTTGAGGGCAGTGGGTTTGTTAGGGCTTTGGAGTTCAGCAGGCCTTTGTTGGTGTGTTTGAGTCTATTTTTGTAGCTGTTGTGTGCAGGTCAGTGGCTCATCTTCCAGCACTCTATAGGACCATATTTTGTTGTGACCCATAAGGCTTTCATTTGTTAATATTTGGAAGTAGATCACCAGGTCTTTCTTCCTAGTCTGCCTTAGGCTAGAGCAGTGGTTCTCAATCTGTGGGTTGTGACCCCTTTTGGGGTCCAGCGACCTTTTAACACGAGTCACCTGATTCATGGCAGTAGCAACATTACAGTTATGAAGTAGCAAGGAAAATGATTTTATGGTTGGGGGTCACCACAACATGAGGAATTGTATTAAAGGAAGGTTGAGCACCACAGGGCTCGAGGTTCCACTGAAGCCTGCCCATCATTGCTGACCCTTCTGGGGTTTGTCATATCGGTGGCACAGCTTCCAATTTCACAGCAGCACTCTAGCTACCACTGCACCACGAACTGATAGACAGGTGGTGGACTGTTCTTAAAAGCCACCTGATTTACGATGCTTTGTTTTGACAGCCCTGGAAAATGGATACAGAATCTAGTTTCATAGTCAATGCAAGACACACCTTGGGGCAGTAGGGATGGCATGAAGTGAATAGATTCAAAGTATATTTTAGGGAGAGGAAGGATGACAGTTAATGCCTGGGGGGTGTGCAAGAAGGAAGGAAGCAGAGACACCATTGATATTAAGTGCCTGAGTTAAGACAGGAATTTCCAGGGAAGCTGGTGGGTCATGATGGGAGAATTTCACACTCCCCGGGGACAGGGGGAGCATTGATTAGTTCATATGTCTGCGCATCTTCTCAGACAATAGAGGCTTTGTCATCCTCAAATGAAGCATGCAGTTGGAGCTCAGAGAGGGCATGCAGTGCAAATGAAGACTGGCTTGGTTGAGATGGGTGGACCAGGGCCACTAGTCAATTCTGAGGAGCTTCAGAAAACCTGCCCAGTGTCTCTTGGAGAGTGGGCATGTCTCATGGCCACAGAGGGCCTTTTAATGTTTCACCTCCCACTGCAGCAGCGAGAGGCTCTATCAGCTCATCCTGGAAAGGAAACATACTACCTGCCATCAGGTTCATTTCTTCAAAAAGGATGGAAGAATACAAATGAAAGACTACAGTTTGAAGGGGTCTTAGGCAGACTATCAGGCTCATTAAAGCTTCATTTATTAAAACTTCATTATTCAGAGACATTCTCCAAGTAGGATGTATGCTGGGGTGGGGGTGGGCATGAGGAGGAACGCTTGGAGCAGGGTAGGGGAACAACCCCACACCCCCAAAAAATACCTTCCCAAGAAGCAATTCCAGTGGGCACAGATTAGATAGAAGTTTCATCCTCTGGTCACTTGATGTTTGTCCCTCTCTTTTATCTGAATGCTCTTTCCACATTGCTCAGATGAAGCATCAAATTTATATTAAAATGCAAGTTAGGAAGCATCATCCCCAACCAACCTTGTTCATCAAAAAGGTAGTGCTCTCTCCGGGTACCCTGAGTTCAGTTTGTCAACAAGCTGAAGCAGTTGAGCTGGGGCTCTGTGAGGCCCAGGAGCATGAGTTCATTAATATCTGACCCATAATGCCTTGCTGGGTTTATGCCAACAAAGCCCTGTCACTCCTTACCTTAGGATTTACTCACTCTTTGAAACAGGCATTTATTTACACACAGTTTGACCTCATGATGGTGTTCAGCAGATGTGGATCTTACTTATTTGCATTGTTCTGTGACAGTTGCAAAATTCGTTAGTGGCTCAGGGATCAATCCTCTGTGGACTGCCCCGAAGCTAGATGAAGCAAGCGGGTTCTCCCTGATTCATCCTCCCTCCTTAGCAATGCTTGCTAGTCAGGATAACATAGTGCCCATTAAAGAAACTGCCTGTGTCACTTTAAATTTGTGACCTGGGCGGGAGGGAGGGTCATGATCACAAGTGACAGAAACTGACGCTTGACTAACTTAGGGAAAAAGGCCTAATGGTGGATAAATGTTGGGAAGACAAGAAAATGTGGCAAATGCCTGGGCAATCTCAGGGCTGTGAAGCAGGTAATGGCGAAACACTCCTCCTGAGGCCAAAGCGTGCCCTCTGTAGTACATTAAATCACATTCACACACACCCATTCATGTTCACATGGGACCTGAGGCTATGGCCTTACTTGGAGAGGAGGTCTTGGCAGATGTGCTTAGATAAGTATTTCAAGAGCTCCATCTTTCTGGGTTTAGATTTCAGATGGATACTACATGCACTGATTGGTGTGTTCTTATAAGAAGAGGAGTGGGCACACAGAGACCCCGTGTGAAGACACTGGCAGAGATTGGATCAGTGCATCTATAAGCCAAGAAATATCAAGGATTAGCAGCAGTGACCGGAAGCAGAGAGAGGCTACTTTGATTCTCCTTCAGAGTTCTCAGAAGGAATGAATCTTGCCCACACCTTAATTTTAACCCATTGTCCTTCAGAAAAGTGAGAGAACAAATGCCTGCTGTTTAAGTCACTCGATTGGTAGCCATTTGTTACAGCTACCCAAAAGAACCATTATGGATTGATCTGTAGCCCCCTCAAAATATGTGAGAAATTTGAACCTTGGTGGACATGATCCTGTTTGAAAAGAAGGGAGTTCTTTTGTAATATAAATGAGGCCGTATGGCCACTGGAGATCCCTTCATAGAGGGGTTTAGAAGAGGAGATGGGTCAGTCAGGGTGCGAGGTAGTACCGATGAAGAACACAGCTTTCCCCCAGATCCTGTATGCTTCCTCCCCCCAACTACCATGATCCAAATTCTACCTTGCAGGGCTGGATAGGGCAGAGGTTGTACACTGGTGCATATGGGGGCTGGAGGCACAGGGAATCCAGGGTGGATGATACCTTCAGGACCAAAGGTGTGAGGGGCGATGCTGGGAGAGTGGAGGGTGAGTGGGTTGGAAAGGGGGAACTGATTACGAGGATCCACATGTGACCGCCTCCCTGGGAGATGGACAGCAGAGAAGGGGGGGAAGGGAGACTCGGGATAGAGCAAGATATGACAAAATAACAATGTATAAATTACCAAGGGTACATGAGGGAGGGGGGAGCGGGGAGAGAGGGGAAAAAAAAAAGAGGACCTGATGCAAAGTGCATAAGTGGAGAGCAAATGCTTTGAGAATGATTGGGGCAGGGAATGTGCGGATGTGCTTTATATAATTGATGTATGTATATGTATGGATTGTGATAAGAGTTGTATGAGCCCCTAATAAAATGTAAAAAAAAGAAAATGATTAGGGCAAAGAATGTACAGATGTGCTTTATACAATTGATATATGTATATGTATGGATTGTGATAAGAGTTGTATGAGTCCTAATAAAATGTTAAAAAAAATGAGGCCATATGAGAATAGGCTTGAGCCTAAACCTAAACACTTCTGAGTTAAAGGCCAGGATAGACCCAGTAACACACAGTACGGGGAGAAAGATAGAGAGGAATGCCAAGGAACTTTCTGGTATCCACAAAGAAGGACCCTGACCTAGAGTCGCACCCCAAATTTGAACCTGTAAGCTCCAAAGCAGGGGGAAAAGTGTTTTAAGGCTACTGACTTGTTGGATAATTTTTGGTTAAGGAGATTAAGACAGGAACTTAAGACATCCTCCAATCCTTCCTCTGGCTTCATTCCATTTTTCTCACATTCAAGAGTCCTCCTAGAGGATTCAGTCAGGTTGTTGTTGTTGTTGTTGTTGTTGTTGTTGTTCAGTGTCATAGGGAGGGTTTGGATTCATTGTGACCATACATACAACATAATCATACACTGCCCGGTCCTGTACCATTCTCACCGTTGTTCTTAAGTTTGAGCCCATTGTTGCAGCCACTGTGTCAATCCCATTTGTTGAGGGCCTTCCTCTTTTCATTGCCCCTCTACTTTCCAGAACACGATGTCCTGCTCCAGGGACTGATCTCTCCGGACAACATGTCAAAGTTAAGGCGAAGTCTCATTATCCTTGCCCTGAGGAACATTCTGGCTGTACTTCATCCAAGTTAGATGGGTTTGTTCTTTTGGCAGTCCATGGTACATTCATTACTCTTTTACATCACTACTAATCAAATATATCTATTCTTCTTTGGTCTTCCTTATTCAGGTTTCAACTTTCACATGAATATGAGACAGTTGAAAATACCATGGCCTGGGTCAACCCGCCCCAGTCCTCAAAGTAATCTCTTGCTTTTCAACACTTTAAAGAGGTCTCGTGTAGCAGATTTGACTAGTGAAATGTGTCATTTGTTCTCTTCTCTGCTGCTTCCATGAGAATTGATTGTGGATTCAAGCAAGACAAAATCCTTGACAATTTCGATCTTTCCTCCATTTATCATGATGTTATCAATAGGTCCAGTTGTAAGGGTCTGGGCTTTCTTTACATTGAGTCATAATCCAAACTGAAGGCTTTAATCCTTCATCTTCATCAGCACGTGAATCAAGTCCTTCTCATTTTCAGCAAAATTGTGTCATCTGTATAATGCAGGTTGTTAATAGGCCTTCCTCCAACCTGATGCTCCATCAGGCACTACCCCTTAATGAGTTTAGGTCATGAAGGATAGTCCTCCATAGGCACATTGATTATTACACTACCACCCTCACATAATAAATTCAGAGAGAGAAAATTTCCCCAAAGCAATGGAAAGCTTACTAGAGAAGTGGAGGGTGCTAAAAGCCAAAGGTGACACAAACTGGAAATCAATACTAGTTTTCAATACCTGCAGTCATCTAATAGTTCACTGCACTATCTAAGGAAAGGTGAGGAGAACTGGGGCAATTCCATTAAAAAAAAGACAATGCAGGGTATATAAGTCCGTCATTCCTCTGGAGAAGAAAAACACATAGTTGGGTTGTAGTGCTTTGTTTGCTAATCAACCGAATGTTGTTGTAAGGCAGGGGTGTGTGTGTGCGCGTGTGTGTGTGTGTTGAAGGGAGGGGCTTGCCATTCTATTTCATAGCCAGGAGAAAGAAGAGCCTCTTCCCATATCTTTTGCTCTGTGGCAAGTTACTGATCTACAAGGAACTTTTATTTGACAAGGACATTGCCGAGCAAAAAACGGGAAGCTTGTGTTCATCTCTGCTGAGAGGTGGAGTCAAAGAGATGGGCTTTATGACAGACACCCTGATCGTGCAACCAAACTATGAAATGGCCTCATACATTCAACACACATTTGCTGCACCTTCCCAGTGTGCTGCCCAGATATTACCAGGCAGAGTGTTTTATGGGCAGCATTTTAGAGTTAGGCAGGCAGAGGGAGTGTCTTTGTGGGTGTTGCCTTTACCAGTCCTTGGATTGTTCTGGGACAGGCATGTCTTTTTCCTCTAAAGTAACTGATTGCGTGTAAAGAAGGAGTCTCCTCAGTAAGACGGGTTGAACCAAACCCAACCTATGACAATCATCTCAATTGGAACACATAGCGACCCTATACAAATACCTGTAGGGTTTCCAAGTTTGTAACTCTTTTGGGGGGGTCAACTACCATATCCTTCTCTTGCAGAACCACTACAGAGTTGAGTGTTGTGTTAGCAGCTGAATGCTTAATCACTGTGCCCATTTTGTTTGCTGAGCCGCCCTCAAAACACTGAACAGGTTTTCTGGGTACCAAGCATGTCCACTTCTATATCATGCCTAGGGTGTTTTCTCCAAGTTGATAGGAGGTGCAAATCAGTTACTAGGGGTTTGGCAGAGTCAGTATGGAAACTGGGAGGGTGTGTGAAATTTGAACCAGAGTAGAACAATTCCAAGACACTTCCTAGGGATTCCTGGCATATAATATGCAAATGATAGTCAAGATATATAACTGTGTCTCTGTTCTTGGTTCTGTCAGTACCTGGTGTGGCCACAAAGGAGAAACCTGGTCTCCTGCTATTTTGAGCATCTAGTGTGAATGACAGGAGATAAGTCACATGCTAATGAACCCTGGTGGTGTAGTAGTTAAGCACCATGGTGCCCGGCTATCAAAGCATATAGCGTCTGGGGTCTTAAAGGCTGGAAGATAAACAGGGGGCCATGTAGATAAGAAACAACAAAGTCCACATGGAAAAAGCACACCAGCCTACACCAACATGATCGCTGAAGACAAAGCGGGTGCATAAGCACATGTGAGCATGTTTTCTTGATGTGCACTCACCCTTTACATACAACTCTCTTATACATACGTGTTTCTGTGGATTTGTTTCTCGAATGCACCCAGACTAACATAAGCAGCATGGAACGCATTTTAGAAGCCTAGACAAGGGCAGGGCAGGATATTCAGAGGGACTGGATCCAGAATTAGAGAGGTAGGAGCCCTGGTGGCAAAACGGGCTGCTAGCTCCCTGTCCCAAGGGGGACAATGAGACTGCTGGCTCCCATGAACATTTACAGTCTTGAAAACTCCATACAGGGTCACTGTGGTTGGAATCCACTGGACGGCAGTGACCTTTTGGGATTGAAGGTGGAAGCCACCAATGACTTCCTGCAATTGAGCCAAGGAGCCTCCGGAGAGTGTGTGAACTTCTGGAATGCAGTGAACAACCTCTGCACATCTGCTTTTCGTGCTGCCCAAGTCATGCCCTTGGCCTTTGCTTAAACATATTCATCCAGAAGTGAACCATCACAGCTGCTCCCTCGGGAAGCTGGGGGCTGAGCTCTCTGGTTCCACTCTGTCAGCATTTCTGGTCCGGGTACCTCCCCTCTGCCCCGGCACAGGCAATGTGCTTTTAGAAGCAGTGCTCCCTGGGTAGTGGGTGTGATTTGCCTCCTCTGGCCTAACATGATGAATGCTGAGAGGGGGTGGATACTAGGGGGTTAAACTCCCTGAACTTTACCTAGCCCAGGGGAAAACTTATTATTTAAAGTAAGCTTTAGACAGAATCTTTAGAAAGAGAAATGGTTAACTTTATGTACACAATTACTCCCCAACACATAGGCTCAACCTCATAGGCTGTGGATGACCTTGAGCAGGTGCTCAGTCACAATGGGTTTCTATCAGGATTGAGAGTTCAGCTCTCTCAACTCTCCAACTGGTTATTGGCACCATAGTCTCGTTTCTATTTTTGTATTTACTTTGTTTTGAGGGGGAAAAGACTCCCAATCCAACTATATTTTATTAGGAACTCCTTTGCTAAGTTTTACACAAGAAAAAGGCACAAACTGCTGTTCTGGATGAAGGAGAGGATCCGCATGAGGCCACAATGGTGTCGGAAGGACCCACAGCCACAGTGACTTAAATAAAATGACACCCATTCTGTCCTGCTGACTCTGACTCATAGTGACTCTGTGTAGGGATCCTGAAGTTGCTACCTTTACAGGAAGCAATAACCTCATCTTTCTCCTGTGGAATGACTAGTGGCTTTGAACCAGCGACCTTGCTCTTAATAGTCCAACACTATCCAGCATTACCACCTGGGCTCCTGAAAACTTAAATAAGACATAGAAAACAAACAACTTTGTCACAAAATTGTGACTGAAGACAGATCAATTCATGGAGTTTCAGGAGGGCCTGTGAGAGCATGAGCGGGACCTTCATTGGGATGTGCACACTACCGTATATCGTTGAGTGTGGCCCGGGGAGTGGATGCAAGCACACTGCCTGAGGGACAAGCTTTCCACTGCCAGTCAGCAGTAAGAAAGAACTCAATGGTGGCTGAATCTGTGGCCCCTCAAAATGGATGTAGGGTCTCCACATAGACTCTCACTGTGAGCCACAGCCTATTGCTCAAAATTTAAGCTCAAATACGACTTAAACGCCAAACATTCTGTTTCCTTAAAATAGGGTACTGCCAGAAACAGCTAGAAGTCTGCATGACCTATCAGATCTCAACGCCGATCTCAAATCACTTCACATGATCCATTCTACCAGGCATGTCAAGGACAACTAGAGGTCTGCATGAGCGAGCCCAAATCGCCTCCTCACTTACCCATTCCAGAGGCTGTGCCTGTATAACCTATCGACTAACACATTCCCATATGCCGTGGTTATGAAACCAACCATCATGCTGGAATAAGGACCAATCACGATGCAAGGGTCAGGGTCAATGGGAAAGCAAAATAGGGGCTGAGGGGAGCCAAGAGGGGTCGCTTCACTCAATCCCTAAACCTGATCTAATGTCACTAGACTGGGGTCTTCCTCACATCTCAAGGGCACCTGATTCATGATTGAAGTGAATTGTGCTTATTCAATCTTTGTTCTGCTTGCTGTCCTGCTGTGCTGCATCCTCTTCTTGCTTTTTTGTGCATGGCTCCCTCTGTTGTGGTGACAAATGGCTTGAGAGGGATTTGACATAGGGAGAAAGCCCACCCACATCAACTGTCACCAGAAGCAGACACTAAGTCCATTTCTCTCACCTCACAGAACTATGCACACCAGACACTGGTAGGGCTGTCTGGGAGGGGAACACTTAGTGCAGTGGTTCTCAACCTGTGGGTTGCGACACCTTTGGGAGTCATATGACCCTTTCACAGGGCTCACCCAATTCATAACTGTAGCAAAATTACAGTGATGAAGTAGCAAGAAAATCATTTAATGGTTGGGGGAGGGGGGCATCACCACAACAAGAGGACCTGTATTAGGAAGGTTGAGAACCACTGCCCGAGTGTGTTTAGGACATTGCTGCCCTCAAGGTCATCAGACATTCCTGATGGCAGAGCCACTGCAGGAAGCCCTTCTGGGAAATGCCCTGAAGACAGGTCTCAACCAACTCCACCCTCACCCTCTGAGATCCTAATCATAGGATGCATGGAAATGCTCCCTGCCTCTTCGAAGGCTGTAAGTCCATGGGAGCAGAAAGCCTCCTCTTTCTCCCTTGGAGTGGTGGCTGGTGAGTTCAAACTGCTCACTTTCTGGCTAACATAACCCACAGACCAGCTCCCCCTGAGCTCAGTTTGGTTTGCCGCACAGCACACATTGTTTGGAACCTTCTGAAATAGCTATGCACATGTGCAGGTTGGGGGGATTTCGCACAAGATGCAGTTTTCCACCCTCTCTTGGCAAAAATAATTTTTGCAAAAGGCTTGTATTCTCTTCTGGATCTGAGTAGCAGCTACTCTCATGAAGTCATAGCACATACATTCATGCTACAGTCCTCCCAACTCCCTAATGTCTTACGCCGAGTCTGCTCCATGCTTTTCTGTGTCCTACATGGCAGCTGTAGGCACCCAAGGCATGGGCTCTGCAGCCTGGGTCCAAATCTCTCCTTCCCACTTCCTCACTGTGTGGTCCTAGGGTCATGACTTTAGAGTTGTATGAGCCCCTAATAAATTGTTAAAAAAAATGATCCTCAATTCTATCTGAATCCTTGCCATAGCTCCAAGTTGCCTTAATAAACACGAGCAAGAAAAGTACCTCTGGCAGCAGACCGCTCAGGTTCAAATCCAGGCTCTCTAACTTATTGACTATGCGACCTTGGGCAAACCTGGACCTCTCTGTGCTTCCAAAGATTCACTTTCCAAAAGGGAAGTCATAAGCCAACTTTTCTTATTCCTCACTGGGTTGCTTTGAAGATGAAATGAGACATCTGTCTAAAAATGCTTCTGACCATCCCTTGGTTCTCACAGCTCCACAAATGCTATGGATTATTGTTATAAGATTATGAATGATTTTTTTCCAAGGGTAGTGCAAAGATTAACATCAGTGCTACTTCTCTCTTGCAAAATATCAATCCAAATTTCTAAAGAGCAGGGTCTGAACGGATGCGCTGTTAACAGCATCTTGCTTTTCTCCCATCACTTGTCACAGTAAATCTGATAAGAAATGCTGGGCTAGGGCTGGCAGCCAAGCCCCTCACTGGCAGCATGCAGGACCTCAGGTTGTTGACAGGCCAAGGGGCATCACAATGGCAAGAGGAGACTCCACAAAGAGCCCCTGATTCCTCCCCCACGCCCTCCTTCCTCACGTTCAGGGTTAAACGTCAAAATACTATTTTTTTGTCACCTGGTGAAATAATGAGCCCCCATTCCCGTTGCCTTGGTATCATCAGAGCGCAACAGCCACGTGGGGTAATCGCTGTCTCCGTGTTAATGCTGCTCACTTCAAACATTTTCACAGGCCCTGGCGAAATGAAACCTGTGCTTTCTACCTAGGTGGAGTTTGAGGCGATTCAGCCCATTTGCTTCTGCTGAAGAGGCTACCTCAGAAAAACAGGAAATAAAAACATAGAGGGTGCCATTGACATTAGGTTTCTCATTCTCTTCCTTTCTTCCCTACCTTCCTTTCTTCTTCTTGCCCTTCTCTTTCTCTTTTCTTCCTTCCCTCCCTTTGCTCACGTGTTCCTGCCTGCCTTCACCTTCCATCTTCCCTCCCACACTCCTCCATTTCTTCTTCGCTCCTCTCTCCCCACCGCCACCTTTCTCCTTTCCTTCACTTCCTTTTCCCTTCAGCCTCCCAGTCTCCCTCCTTCACTCTCTCCCTTTGCTCCTTCCTTTCCCCACCTTGTTTTGATCCAGTGATTTGTACTCCTTTCTTCCTCTCATCCCACCCCTCCCCATTGCTGGAAAAACATCAGTTCCTTGTGGCGCTGGTTTCTTGGCGCCAGACCCTGTTCTTTGGGTGTTCACAAGTTTGCGTCCTGTGTGCAAACATAAGACAGACATATGATCAGGGTTGGACAGAAGATGGGATTTGACAGGTGTACTGCATCCCAAATCTCCAGGAGGCAAAGGTAAAGTCAGGCTCCTGCCTTTAAGGTTATGTCTCCCATTGTAACTGCATCCCACAGAGGCTCCTGCCTCCTGGCAACCTGAGGCCTGCTGCCTGCCTTCCTCTAGCTCCTGGGGAATTGGGGCAGCAGTGGCAAGAACAACAAAAATCCCCAGGAGTTGACAAGAAGGGAGGCTGCCTTGCTCGAGAGATGGCCCCCTCACCCACCTGCATGTTGTTGAGATGCAGGTTCTCATCCCTGTGGCTGGGCAAGAAACGCCCCCTCCCCAAACGCAGTGGCTTCAAACAAGGACCATCATCGTGTGGTTGCTGGGAGGCCACTGGGTGGTGCTTGGAGTCTCCCATGAGTTGGCAGTCACATGGGAGCTGGGGCAGGGGCCTCTGGTGAGTCCACTGCCTACATGTGCACTCAGAGGGCTGGAAGCTGAAGCTGGGTGCTTAGCTGGGTTGTTGGTTGGAGTGTCTCCACGTGGCCTTTCCAGGCGGCTCAGGCTTCTTTCAGCATAGTGTCCGGGTGCTGAGAAGTGTCCTGAGAGGTAGCACGTGGAGGCTGGACATTCTAAGGGTGAGCACTCAAGAAGAAGTCTTTGAAGGGATTTTTCAGAAGCTGTGAAGCACTTTGTGGGAGGGAAGGGGGTTGCCCAAACTAGATGTCACAGTGTCATCTTCTCCATAATCTATTGGTCACAGAGGTCATGGAACATCCCAATTTAAGGGGAAAGGGCATAGACTCTACCTTCCTATAGGTAACCTGTCAAGGAATTTGGCGGTCACATACAAAGACTGGGAGACCCTGGGTGGCACAAATGGTTAAGGACTCAACGTATCAAGAGGTGGGCAGCTGCACCCCTCAGAAGAAATAACTAATGGCCTGCTTCTAGAAGCCCACAGGCTTGAGAATCCTGTGATGTGTAGTTTCTCCCTGGCACCCAGGGGGTCCTCGGGAACCAGAACCAACATAAGAGCAATGGGTTGGGTTTTTGTTGGTTTTGTTTGGGCTAATATTAAAATGACTAGTATGAAATTATATATGTATTGTGTTTAACTCTCAGGACTCTGATTATGCTGAAGTTGAACAAAACCATCTGCCTCTTCTATGAACACCAGCCGATGGAGGCAAAGGGTGAGGGTCTAGAGGAAGAATGAATGTCCGATTCCCGTCCTTATGTTTCAGTTGTCCTTAAAGGGCACAGGGGACAAACCAGACGTCTTTGATATGATTTTAGCCTAATGATGTGCTAGTATGATGATGAGCAGCCTGAAAAGTGGTTTTAACTAATGTGATCCAATATTTGAAAAGTTGACGATTTCACATCGAATTTTATATTCTCAGCATCTCAGTTACAAACAGAAAATCAGGCCTTAAAATCCTTGCATTTCCCCAAGGCAACAACAGTCTGGAGCTAGAATTTGAATGTCCCCTGTGGATGAGCTGACACGTGCCTGTTAACCACAGTCCCCAACCATCCCTATTGCCCCCAAAACAGAGGTTGGCTACAAGTATCCTTTATCTATATGGCTAAATAGGTTAGTTAGTTTGGATTGGGTTGCTAGTTTTTCCTGTTTTGTTTTGCTTACTTTTGATTTTTTGGGGGCTAGGAAATGGTGTGTATTTTGGTACCATGTCTTCCAAAGCGAGAAAACCAAACCCAGTAAGCCAAGAAGGTCAAACAGTCTAGATTAATGATGAAAGGAGGAGCCCTGTTGGTGAGGTAGATTATGAGTTGGACTTCTAACTGCAACATCAGAAGTTCGAAACTCCCCCCACCCCCACTCCACAGGAGAAAGATGAGATTTTCTACTCCTGTAAAGATTTACAGCCTTGGAAACCCACAGGGGCAGTTCTATACTCTGTCCAAAGGGTTGCTATATGTCAGAATTGATTCCAGGGTAGTGAGGTTGTCTTGATTGATATAAATAATTTTTGGTGAGTATTGAATAATCCAGTCAATATTATTTTTAATACACATCAAAGAAGGTCCACATTAATTGTTCCCACAACCCTGCCACATTCTTTCTTTATTCCCTTGCCTCCCACTCTCCTTTCTTCCTCCCTATGGTCTTTTATCTCATTCATTTTCTTTCAAGGGTTAGCCTAGGAGTGGGAAAATCTGACTAATTCTTAACCAAAAGACTAAATTGGTTTTATTGTTGGTGTTATTACTTGGGTTAAATTTTTTTCTTTTCTCTTCTATTGGTTTGCGTCATGTAACCCAGAAAATGGGGAAACATTTGGAACATCAAAACACTATCCTTTCTCAGTAGACTACAAGCATTAAAGGCAACAGAGATAAATACTCCAATAATAACAATAACATACAAGGATAGCTAGAGAGATAAATAGATAGATAGAAAAACCACAAAATCTGAGCAGTTGTGGGAAGGGGAATGGGAATAGCCCCATGAATAAATATAGGTTTGCCAGAGAATAGTTCTATATACATATTAGCATATACTACAAATATGACCATGAATATAATAGTGCATCCAGGAGGCATAGTTAGGAAATGTCTTAGCTAGAACAAAACCCCTTGAGGGAGCGTGTCCTAAATATCGGGGATCAGGAACATAGCTCTGAGAGACCTCAAGATCAATTGGTACAAACTAGCTCACAAAGACAATGTTCTATATCCATCAGGGAAGTGACTGGGGTCTTCAAAAGCTAGTGAGTAGCAAACTAAAAGTCGGTTCTTGGTCTCACCCTATGTGTTGGACAGGGTTCTCTAGAGAGACAAATCCATATTGCTAGTAATTATATATAAATATATTTTTAAAGCTAGATATGCAATACAAGAAATGAACCACTAAATTAATTACAGATAGATAACACAAGAAACTAACAGTTAAATTATAAAACAGTGAGACACTAGCAGTCCTTTAAGGCTTGAGAGCCGCCAGTTGCCAGTCCCTTTCTGTAGAGAGAGCTGGGCTATATATACCCAGGCAGCAAACAGCAAGGCAAGTCACCAACTGTCACCAACTGTCGGTCCCCAGCTCCAGAGACGAACATTCCAATCCTGTGGGATTAAATGGACCTCAACTTACAGCGACAGAGTCCACAAGCTAGGCATCCCACAGGTAGTGTACCCCTTTAAATTGAGGCATAGAACAAGCAAGGCGAGGCTCACGAAGCCATTTATCCCTCTGTCCTTTGATTAATCCTACTTGTGTTTATCGGCCAGGCTGGCACAATAAACTATTGCACCCTGTCTGGAGCGAATAACATTGAAGAAGCTCAAGATGCCTGGCAACAATTAGTCCAAATCAGTAATGGACTATGCGTACCTCAGCCTCTATGATGCTAAGGTCAGAAGAACTAAATGGTGCCTGCCTATGACAAACAGCTGCTCTGAAAGGGATCATGGTACATGGTCCTAGATAGAGTGGGGAGTAATGTGTAAGAAAACTGAAAGTCATACTACTACTACCAATAGTAATAATAATAATGGTAAAAGATGAGGTTTATTGGTTAGATAGACTAGTGAGCTCCCCACTACTATGGTCCTTCATCACCCTTCAGGTCTGGAACTGAATTCAACCCCCTGAAAAATAGACAGGTTTATAAAGTGAATCTTATGAGAAAAGATTGCAGCCCTCAGTATGGATTACAACTCAATGTCAAGAAGACACACATCCTCACAACTTGATCAATAGGTACCATGATAAATGGAGAAGTTTGTTGTTTTTTTTACTTGGTGTTATTTGTTGAAGTTGTCACGGATTTTTTGTCTTGATGAGGTCTATAATCAATGCTCTTGGAAGCTGCAATCATGAGATCAAATGACGCATTCCATATGGATACATTTGGTGCACAATACGTCTGTAGAGTGCTAAAAAGCAAGGATGTTACTTTGAGGACTAAGGTGCACCTTACCCAAGCCATAGTAATTTAAATTGCCTCATAAGTATGTGAAAGTCAGACATTGAATAAGGAAGGCTGAAGAAGAATTGATATGTCTGAATTGTGGTGCTGGTGAAGAATATTGAAAGTAACATGGACTGCCAAGGGAACAAACAGATCTGTCTTAGAAGAAGTATGGTCAGAGGGCTCCTTAAAGGCAAGGATGGTGAGACTTCCTCTCACATACTTTGGTCATGTTCTTAAGAGAGACTAGTCCCTGGAGAAGGACATCATGCCAGGTGAAGTAGAGGGACAGTGAAAGAGAGGAAGCCCCTTAAGGAGATGGATTGACAGTGACTGAAACAAGGGGCTCAAGCTTGGGAACAATTAGGAGAATTATTCAGGGCTAGGTAGTGTTTCTGTCTGTTTGGCATAGGGTCAATGTGGGTTGCAACTGGCTCAATGGCACCTGATAAGAACAACTACACCAAAATGAATCATAGCACTGAGGAGCACACATTCCTCAGAACCATCAACCATTCAAAAGCAAATAGGCAGTATTTTCCCAAGGCCAAATTAAAAAGGCAGGCAAGGTTAGGGGAGAAGGGTGAATGAAAACAGGAAGCAGAGTTTCAATGGCATGAGTGATATTACATTGCAGGAGATTGTCATCAATGTCACATAACAAAACGTGTATAAATTGTTACGTGCAAAGCTGATTTTCTCTGTAAACCTTAACCCACCTTACAATAAAAACTTTCTTTTTTTAAAACAAAGACACCATCGTTCATATTATAGACACAGCCAAAGAAAGATCTCCTGGACAATCCTAAAAGGATCTCCCAAATGATTTGGGTAGTTAGCCCTCCCCAGGGAGTTCTACCCATTGAAACGCTGGGCGGTTATGGCTGCAATTATATTTCAGGCCAGAAGAGGCAGCAGAGGCCTGGTTGTTCAAATGCTACAAAACTACCAGACAATGGGCAAACAGTTTCTTTCCACGGACGACTAGCGGCTCTGTCATATCCATGTCTGGTGTTCAACACTTGGCGACAGAATCCAGCCCGCTGGGTTTGGGTGGGGTCTGTTTCTCACCCATGCTTGGCTTGGGATTGTTCTATGGCATCCACAAAGTGGAGTCCTTTCCTTTCTGATGTCCCGAGAAAGCTGTTTTCTCCTTTTTCTCTCTCTGGCCCTCTTCCCAAGAACCCTGGGGTTCACTCTGCTTTCCTCTGGTTGATGTTTCTCAGGCAGTTACTTGACCTCGGTTCATCTACTGCAGGTGACCATTAGCAAGTAACTGTACCGTCCTTGGATGGTATTGTTCATGAGCTAGGCTGCGAACTACGGGTTAAAGGTTTGAGTTCACCCAGAGGTGCCTTCCAAGAAGGGCCTGGTGCTATGCCTCTGGAAAAAAACCCACCCCAGCCATGGAAAATTCTAGGGACCGGACTTCTCTAACACACTTGGGCTCTCCATGAGTCCGAGTTGACTCAATGGCAATTGGTTGCTGGTATTCCTGTAAGTAGAAGACAACAATCTTTAAGCAGTCCCTCTTGGATTCATGGGAGGAGGATGGCTTCCTCTGAGAGAACTTCTCAGGGCTCCAAGGGCTCAATGATCTTACAAAAAATGAGAGAAATGATGAGCCTGATGACAGATGATATTGCTATGCAGGCCTCGTTTCAGGATGCTCAAGTTTCCAGGTCTTTCCCTGACTCACAGTGTAGCCCTGTGAGGTTCCAAATAGAAGGGCACCCTTGCTCCCAGGACCTGGAGCCTTGTAGCTGAGCAGAGCAGTCATGATGAGAAAGAGGACCCAAGGGGGAAGTCAGGGGGCTGCTTCACTTGTCTCAGTGTCAAGCAAACAAATGTTTTGGCAGGAAATTTCTCTTCAAGAGTGTTCTGATTTCTTGAAGGAAATATTTTTCTGAACCATTTCCTCAGGGGAAAACCACTCAACTACCTCGGGAAGGAAGATTTTTCTCCTTCCAAGCTTACCAGGCTGTGCTAACTCACAGAGGAGGTGTGACTAGCAGGCAATGAAACTGATTTCCAGACTCCTATGAAAATCAGCAAGTGCTCGGCTGCTAAGTGAAAGGTCGGCAGTTGGAAAACCCCAGCTGCTCTGCAGGAGAAAGTGGTGGCTGACTGTGTCTGACAAGATGACAGCTTTGGAAACCCAATGGGGCAGTTCTCCTCTGTGTTCTACAGTTGCTTTGAGTTGGAGTGGACTTGACAGTGATAGATCTGATCTTTTTCCCCATGAAAATCAACTTTCACGAATACATGTGCATTCATGGATGTCTGTGTCTGCTTTGGCATGCATGTGCACATATGTGCCTATTTGCACGTGGATGAATACGTCTGTGAATGTGGGCGTCTCTATTTACTTTGCCATGTGTGTGCACATGTCTGCCTTTGTCAGTATGCATGCGGGCTCAGGCAGCATAAAGAGATCACAGAGAAACTTGGAGAGAAAGAGAAAAGTAACCTATTTTCTCATGGGTCTCCCATACCTGACGGTCTACTGGCATCCACCGCCACGAAGACCAGAGGTCACTTCATGCCATGTGTCCAGCTGCACATTGCTGGTTGAGGTCAGTCACCAGGGAGGCAAGTGAGACTGGCCTCGCCAACCTACCACCCACCTGCAGGAGTGATTCCCACCATCTGTCCTGGAGCCCCTCCCACCTTACTCAGCCTCCCTAGACCTTGAGTGAAAGGCGTTTCCAACGTTTTTACATAAAGATTTCTGAGATTGACTGAAGAAATAATTTCATTTGACAAAACAAGAAGCTTTGAATTTAAAGATTTGAGGCAAGTGCCCTTCAGAGAGGGGCCACAGGACGGGGCCATGCTCCCTTCCGGTATGCACAGTGGTTGCTATGAGTTGGAACCAACTTGATGAGCACCTGCCAGCAACAACAACAACCAGAAGTTGTCCAAACTTCTGTGGCCTCAACTCGGAAATGAGAATATTATTATTGCCTCCTAGAAAGAACTCAAGGTATGTACAATTGGTTAATAGGCGTTTGGAAAGTGAGTACATTAAGTGGACTGATGACATTGATAAGGCAATAAGAAACTGAGAAGGCTTCACTAACAGGTGCTTTCACATCTGTAACCAGTAGATTCCTTCCTTCTTCATCTCTTGCCATCTTAATCAGCTCCCACACTTTCCAGGCAGCTTGAGGGATTAAATGTTCAGTCTGATCCTATTATAAGCCTCAGCCTCAGAATCAGAGGCTTTACCTGAGGTTTGAGGAGCTATGCTGGGAATGAGGGAGAGTAACCTGTCTTTTCTATTGCTCTCCTATCGCTCCCTCTTCCCTAGCCCTTCCCTGTCTCTGGGCCTGCCTTTCCTCCCTAGAGCATTGGCTTCCGGGAGAAGGGGATGGAAACAATGAGCACAATGAGCACATTCCTGACCAGGCCTCTTACCATGCTATGTTCCAACCCTCTCTTGGAAGGGCCTCCACGAAGTCCTATTATGTCATCTCACAATAACTTGTTAGATACCATTGAGTGAGCTCCTGACTCATAGCAAAAGTACACACAAGAGATTGAAGCACCACCTGGTCCTGCACCGTCCTCACAATGGTCCTTGTGTGTGAGCCCATGGTTGCAGCAGTGTGGAGGAGATCCTGTCCAAGAAGGCTGCCAGTGGGTGGGAGGGGCTGCAGCTTTCAGAGACTTTGGAGGATGCCAAGGTGGATAGTTCACGGCGTATCATATGAGGTCAGCCAGCGGGCCTTGGGGGCCCTTCCCATTATCCATAGATATATGAAATAAATGGAGGCCCTCAGCAAGATGGGCTGCAGACACCTCCAGGACTCACTTGATCCTTGGCAAGCTCCCTTAGCCTTAGGACACCACCTGCTGGAACTGTGGCTTTGCTGCCTCTCCTGGCTCTCAACTTCCCTCCTAGAGGACTCCAGCCACCCTTCTCCTTCCAGATCCTTCCAGCAGGAGGCAGATATTGGTCTCTATGCTTTTGCATGTGGCCAGTTTTCTAGGGACAGATCAGCCTCTCCCAAGAATTTGGGTTCACCAGAGTGAGCGTGCCCACAAGTCTGCAGAGCGTACGGCCAGGCCTCTGAAGAGAGAACTGCTGGAAGATTTGCCCCTTTTCAAAAGCGCTAATTCCACAGTTGAGAGCTCGTCTCCTGGGGACTCAGCTTGAGTCTCAAGGAGCACATCCCCTTTGACACTGCTGGCAACTCGAGGTGCTGTGGGTCATTTTCTTGCCTTTGAGGAGTGCAAGGGAAATGCTACAATATGTCCCTTCACATGAACCACCAATCCTTATCTGGAGAACTCTCTGAGATGACAGGGATGAGAGGGAGATGTTCCTGGGGCACGCTTTCACCTGCACATCTCTCAGGTGAGTCAAACATTTGACCCCCAAAAGTTGAGTATGATGGTGAGAGTTCAGGCTGGGAGATAGAGTGTCTGGGTTCAAATCAAGAGACTGCACATCTCAACTCCCATGGTTCTCCTGCATAAAACCCAAGCCAAGCAGTTTATCACTTCCCGGCTGAGTATCCTACTGAGGCCAGCTAAACTCATTCTTTGCTGATGACAATGTTGCTTGTACCAAATGGCTTTGCCATGTAGCCCTTAGCAATGGCCAGAAGGGCTGCTCATCAAACCGCAGAGCAGGGCTTCTGGCGCACACGTTAAGAAGGGGGCTAGTCACAACAAGGTCAGTAGTTCAGAACCCACTAGCTGTTTCTCTGGAGAAAAACTGTGGCTGTGTGCTTCCATAAAGATGCCCAGCCATGGAACCCCCCTGGAGAGGGCCATGATGAGCTGGAGTGAGCTCTACAGGAGTGGGATTTTTTACTGTGGATGTAATCCCACCTGGGCAGAGATTTTCTTTGTGACTTAAAGAGGCTGTACCTTACACCAATGACTTGGCTGATACAAAAGGATTCAATTCAACACTGAAGCAAACCAACTCCAAGGGAAGAAGGCAGCTGCCATGCAGAGAGCTCCAAGGACCACCAACCATGGAGGTCATTGAAGCCAAAACAAGAATACCGCCCACCAGCCCTCAGCCCCCAGGGATGGACAAAGAGAGCGTGCCCATCAAGCTGGTTCACTGGCATGATGCTGTCAGCCTCCGGTGCTGTGAGAACATTGACTTTGGTGTGTTAAAGGCACCCACTTGCGGTATGTTTGTGATGTCAGCGTGTGGAAACTATGGCAAGCCCCCCTCCCTGCCTCACAGCAGCAAAGCCTCGGCATTAAAACCCTGTGCCTTCTGTGGCGCTTGCCAGCTGTGAGAGGGCAGGAAATGCCCTTGGCTTTTCTGCTCCTTGTTGCGACCTCCCTCTGAGGCAGGGAGCAGAGGATTTGAGGTTGGAATCTGTTTTGTTTCATCACTACCCTTTGTCATCTCTCTGAACACTGTCATGTGCTCCTCACCAGTGCTTCGCCGTCTCTATCACCACGCCATGTGCTCTTTAAAACATGCACACACACACACACACACACACACACACACACACACACACCTAATGTTCACATTTTGAGGCACATTTGTCTTTAATTCACTAATAATAACAATAATTATTCAAAGCCACTTTACCATCTGAAAAGAAATCTCTATGCATACACTTAGATCATGGATGCCAACTGCCTTCTTAACAACATTTCCCAATGAAATATTCAGCAGCGATTATATTAAGCCTGAAGCTGTTCATCCAGTTTGTGTTAATCAAAACAAAAACAAGAGACGAAGGGATCCAAAAGGACATGTAAGATCATAGACTGAAAGTAGCCCCATCGAGCACCAAAGGCTTGTCCAGAAGGGCAGAGCCACAGGGTAAAGCTACATCTCTCTGGAGTTGCTGGCATTTAACTAGATGCAAAATGTCAGCGCAGGAAATGGCTTGCCCAATGCAAATACTAACAAGGGAGGCATGTGTTCCTGTGTAAATGGAGCTTTAGCCAATCCGGGCCTTCAGGATCCAGCTCCCATCGCAGCATCCACGGGAAGCACCAGGGGAATGTTCCGTTTGCTTATTTTCCCTCTCTTTGCTAAGAAGAAAAAGAGCCTTTGTGGCCTAGTGGCTACAAGTTGGGCTGCTAATTGCTATATCAGCAGTTTGAAACTACGAGCTGCTTTGTGGGAGAAAGATAAGGCATTCTGCTCCCATAAAGAGTTCGAGTCTCAGACACTCACAGGGGCAGTTCTACGCTGCCCTATAAGTTGGCTGTGAGTCAGCATGGATTCGATGGCAGTGAGTTTTCTAAGAGTAAGAAGTATCTAGGGGTGTAAACAGTTAATGAGCTCTGCTATTAAGGGAAAAGTTGTCATTCCCAACCCACTTAGAGGAGCAGTGAAAGAGAAGCCTGGCAATCTTCTTCAGAATCCTCGGCCATTGAAAAGTTTATAGAATGTATTGACCTAGGTTGTTAAATAGATCCAGGTATATGGTGGAGCATACAGGGACCAATGTCATAAAACGGGGTGGGGGTGGAAAAAAATCTCTGAGACATGCAAAAACTGTGAGGGAATGAGTTGTTGAGGCTGGGGGATCAGGACCATCGTCTCTGGGATTTTCAAAGTTCCTGAGCAATCAGGAAAGGGGCAAGAGTTTGGTCTCTCCCCATCCAGAGGACAGCAGAAGAGGAGAACTGATTGGGCACAATGAATCAATGACTAGTGACTCAAGCAATGATCACCCTCCACCACTGGAGACCAGAAGAACTAGATGGTGCCTAGCTCTCACTATCGACTGCTATGAAAGAGATCACATTAGAAGGGCTTGATTAGAGTAGAAGGGAAATGTGGGGCAAAACTCAAAATCATGATTGTCGCGCGCCAGGTCTCGCCAGCAAGAAAAGACGCACCACAACAGGATTCTTCCACAAGCATTTAATTTTTCATAATGCGGTAAAAGACCCCGAAACCCCAAACTACTGCTGCTTATATATGCTCTATGGGGACGTGCTGTGCCCTGATTGGTGCATTTGCCAAAACCTCATGCATTGATTGGTGAGTTCGCCAGAACCTTCGTTTGCATACTCCAGGGTGGAGTTATGACTACGTCATCTCAGCATCGCGCATGCGCTAAGTGGTTGTTTATCACTTAGTTGGACCACCGCCCTGACTGCCCGGCGCCATCTAGTAATGGCGGCGAGAGCTGCGGCTACCCACATCACGAGAGCTGTGGCTTCCCACATCTCGCGAGAGCTATGGCTTCCCACATCTCCTCCTTTCTTTTTTATTTTAAGCCTAATCCATCGATCAATTCCAGAGCCTCCAGCAGCTCCAAAAGATCAAGATGGATATAAAGTCCATCGATCCATCCCGGAGCCTCCAGCAGCCCCAGGAGATCAAGATGGATATAAAAACCCAAATCTGGTCACCCTAATGTGTGCAATGAGCAAAGCTCCACATGGTGCAAGGGCTGACCAAGATCCAATTTCTGTCACTCTTCCCAGTGCAATGGGACAATTCCCTTGGGGTGCAGGAGCTGACAACTTATGGGGGTTAGTTTTCTCTTAACAAAGAAAGCCAAAGATCATGGGAACCACCGCGCTCAATCGCTAAGAGCGCCTGCGTGATGATGACTTTGTCACGTTTTTGCTGGGCTTTAAGCTTGCAGAGCAACCATAGCAACAACACTCCTCCACAGCACATTATTGCAGCAAATGTAAACACCCCCACCCACTCTTTAAAGTAGGAAAAGGCAGTAGAAAGCCAAGAAGTAAAATCTCCAACAGTTATGGGTTTCATTCTTGTGCCATTAAGAGTCGTAATCTGCATCCGGAGTTGTTCTTGAAGTTCTTCCAGCTCAGCTGTCCATTGTCCTGTAAGATACTGGGATATATTCTTGCTGCTAAAAGAAGACTCATTCAAGAATTTTAAAGGTGTTATGCACAAATTAGGTGTTGAAGAAACACAACTTAATTGCACCATGCTCGTAAGAGTATCCACTTGGTGTTGTAATAAATCAACTCTCTGGTTCACTAACAGTAAACCAGACATTAATCGAGCATCCAACATATGGACTGTAGATAAAGCTTCTGATGTAGATTGCGTAATATTGCTAATGACATTTGCTGTCATTACTTGAATAGACATAGCCAATCCTGCTGTAACCGCTGCTGCAGCTGAGATAGTAATAGCTGTAATAATCGCTGCGGTAATGCCAAAATCTATTTTATATCTATAAAGTGTAGCAATAGGAAAAGTATTGGGATCTGCTTCAACCGGTACAGGTATCATAGTGGGAATCTTTACTATCAAGGCAAATGCCTCAGAGCCATTCCAACATTCAGCAAGCCAACACTGACTGCTAAAGCTATTACATGAAGCTTCCCAAAATGTATCATTTGCATGACTAAAGTTGAATGTTAACAGAAAGAAAAATGGGGGCTGGACACAAACAGGTGATGGCTGAAATTGCACTCTTGATATATTAACCATAGTATTTACTTTCAGCCTCTTTGTAGTGGTATTGTATACACCAGTGACATTGTATAAAGTATCATTAATTCCAAACATTTTTGCAAAAGGAGTTACTATCGTAGATGCTCCACGTTGATTATATACCATCCATTCATACCATGGCCAGGTATTATCAGGACCAGTGGTATTAGTATTACTATTCCATTTTGCTTTACCTAAAGTCGGAGTCATATCAAAACCTGGTATAATAGGGTTGCTCCGATAATTTGGAGACTGACATTGAGTAAAAGTAGGCGGAAAACTTTTTTCAGGTGAGCAACTAGGTAATATGACACGTCTGGTCACATTAGGTGGCACTACTGATCCATTAATGGGCCCAGAGGGCCTGGATCCTTCACGAATCACCATAAGTGTTGTTGTATTTACACGTTTTCCTTTCTCAGAGGTGCCACTTCCACCTGTAGCACCTTGTGCAACTTTCATAAGGGTGGATATAATATTATTAAATGTAGAGTCTCCAGAAGGATCCACCCAATTGACTAAAGATCCATTTCTTACAGATATACAAGGTGCACTAGTATTGATGGTGGTAAAACACAAACTATATGCCAATGTAAAATTGCTTGCATTATATACTTTAGGAGGCTCCCCTCTAGGCGTAATACATGGTATTCCCAAATCACATTGCGTTGATAAGAATAAGGGTAATATTGACGCATTCGAGTGTATGGGAATAGGTACAGGCCAAGTTTTAGCTATGGCCCATAAAAAAACTCCTTTAACTATTGGGGTCCATATTACCATCAGTATCAGCAACATTATTAGGTTGATCATCGTCTTCTTCATTCTTCCTGCTCGCACGATCTTCATCCTCCTTAATTAATCTCACCAGTCTCTCTGGCACCCAGATGGGGTTTTCTTCTTTCTGTGGAAAAACACAAATTGCTCCCCTGGACCTGATTAATATGGGGTCCGGGCCATACCATTTGTTGTCTAGGACATTTTTCCATCGGGCCATTTCCTTTGGTGGCTTTGGCCATTGTCCATGTCTGTCTGCAGCTGATTGGCCTTTCTCATCCAGATTTAAAAAAATTTCAGTTTCTCCCTATTGAGTAAGATGCTGGCAGTTGGTTTTTCATATATGTCCCTGATTTCATTGAGAATTTCCCTTCGATTCCTATTTTTTAGTATTTGTATCTAGAATGGCTGTTAGATATTATCAAATACCTTTTGTGAATCAATTGAAATGCTCATGTGGTTGTTTTTCTTTTTTATATGGTAGATCACATTCATTATTTTTCTCATTTCAAACCATCTTTGCATCCCTGGAACCAATCTCACCTGCTGTGGTTCTTTTGCTTAGCTTTTTGATAGATTGTTGGATTCTGTTGGCCAGGATTTTGAGATTTTGCCCCTATATTCATAAGGGATATTGGTTTACAGTTTTGTTTTGTTTGAAATATTTATTTCTGTTGACAAATAAATGAAATTTTGTCTTAAAGCATGGTGCAGCATGGGTAACAATGTTCACTCACGGTACTCACATGTGGGTGTATCTGCATGTGGGCGGACCCACCTAGAGACAGATAGAGGAGCGGTGTCTTGGTTCCTAAGAACATTGGTAACACAGAAAAATATGAGAAAAAAGACAAAAAGGATGGTAATAGAAATAAATTAATAAAAATATCTATTAAAGGCAACAAAAGAGAGACAATGGGAAGAAAACATAAAATTTAAATTTACAAGACATATTTTTGTTTTAAATTCTATACCATTGGCTAAATTAACTACACTATCAATAAAATTGCCTTATGCCCAAGGGGATGATTGATAATGTTCTCTAACAGAAAATAACAATTATATCTCTGAGGTGAACCAGAGCCAGATGAACCATAAATATGTGAATGGATTTTGCGCTTGCACTTAATTCTAGCCTCAATCTAAGTACAATTAGTTCTTATGAAATGGCCCTATTTGATGCTCGTCCTCATGAAGAAATCACTCAAGACATGAATGCTATAGGAAAGTGTAATGAAGAAACTAGATGGTGCCCACCTATCAGAAAAAAATAGCCTCTGGGGTCTTAAAAGCTGGTCTTAAACAGCCATCTAAGTGAGGGATCAACTAAGTCCATGTGGAAGAAGCACACCAGCCTGTAAGATCCTAGGATTTTAACTCATGAAATTCAAATCTGAAGGAGGGAATGATATCAGCTTCAATTATGAACACCTGGTTTTAAGGTTGTGGATAACATTTGCAAGCTCTGGGGAATCCTCTCTGACCAGAGCCATGGGATGTGAACAGCCCTGTTATCAGACAGATAGCATTGTAAAATTGGTTATTGCAGATGTATTTAAGTTAAAATTTATACATCTCCCTTTTGACTCATTTTAAATATATTCCAGTTCTTTTAACCTCTGCTTTCTTTTCTAGAGCTTTTTTAAATCTGTTTTCTTTGTTATTGTTGTTAGGCTTTTAAAAATACATTTTTCTGTATATGAAATCCAGGATAACTAAATCTATATAGACAATGGTTTGGGGGCTATGGCAGGGGAGGTTGGGGGAAATAACATGAATACAATAAAGAAAAAATGTTCTAAAATTGATTGTGGTGATAATGATTATTACAATTTATCTTAATATAATTGAGCTATTGTATGGCATGTGAGTCATATGCCAATAAAAGTGTTTTTGTAAATGAATTAAAACAATTTTTCCAAGCTGTTCTCAGCCTGCTAATTGTTTCTGTCTTGGAAATTTCAACGACAATATGTTCCAGTGTTTTCTTTTGGGATCTGTGGTGTTTTGGGTTCTCTCTGCTTCCTGGAGAATTATTTTCTCCTCCTCTGTTCTGTTAAGGAAGTATTATTCCGGAATTTCTTATATGGATAGAATCCCACTTCATTCTTATGTTTTCTTCAGATTCTTTTGTTCTTTTAGCTGATTGTATCACTCATAAATTGGAGTTAAGAGATATGCCTTCAAACTCACCAATTCAGCTTTCCATTTCTTCAATTCTCTTACTCTGTTCTTCTAAATTGTTGCCTAATTCTCTTATCTTAATATTTTCTGCATTTCTTTTTAGAGGTTTTTGTTGAAGATATCTAGCTTTTCTATTCTGACCATTGTTCTCGCAAACTCTTTGTTGAAAGTACATGACAACATTTTTCTGAATTCAATTTATGATAGTTTCAGAGCCTGTTCTTTTTAGGAAAATTCCTTGAGATCTGAGTGTTGTTCATTTGTTAATCCTTCTTCTGATGAATCAGGAGTGACTGCTGCCACTGCAGCATCGTGGCCGGGTATTACGGTTGGGAGGGCTGCTAGATTTTGTGGGAGTCGATGACTTTGTTGAGTAGTGCCAGAAATGAATAATAGAAGAGGGACGGGAGAGGGAAAAAAGGCTTTGGGCAGTAAAAGGCTGTACTAAGAAAAGTTGGGAGGGGGAGGAACACTGTACTTGAGTGTATTCTTCCCTAAGGCCAAGAGCTTCTTAACATAGTCCGTCAAAGCACAGGCAATCTTCAGGAAAACCATCATGGTGCCAAGTTTGTCCTTGGGATAGCCTAGGCTGGTCCTTTGGGACCTATGCTCCGGGAACTGTGCAGGCCAGCTTGCTTGGAGAGCTGGAAGCCACATGGGACCTGCGTGCTTATTACACGTGAAGCTTTGGACCCTGCTCACAATGATAGTCTTTGAGGAGTGGAGCTGGGTTGCTGTAGCCAGCAGTGCAGAATGGAGCTACAGATGGGTAGCAGGAGACCACTGGGCGCCTCTTCAGTGGACCTGCTCTTTCCTTCCCTTCTCTGCTTGCTCCCACAGTCTCTGATATATGGAAGCCTCCTTTTACTTCACTTTCAAGCCATTGTCTGAGATCACAGGCCACCTGTCTTTTCTTAGGGCCTAGTCTATCCTGGTTGTTACATAAGGATCTACCTGTGTGTATGTGTTCAGTTGGACATGTTCTAGTCCCCTTTCTTTAATGTTTTTAAAAGTTTCTATAGAACTGGTGTCAGCACTTCTGAATTTTTTATGAAATATCCCAGTGAAGCCATCTTGCCATTGACTTTTCTTTTTATATATATTTTTGGTCTTTTTTGAAGGGGTGGAGCAGGGGGTTAATCACATTCTGAATTGCTTATTTCATAATTACTCTGCTTAAACCTATTTCTATTCATATTAGTTTAGGTATGTCGTATATTTTCAGGAATTTGTCCCATTCATCTGCACTTTCAAATCTGTTGCAGTTCTTTTTCATAGTGTTATGATTCTTTATTCAATGAATATGTTGTGTTGTCTCCAGATTCATTTCTTTTGATTATTTGCCCTCCCCCCCCCCCCCAGTATATCCAGTAGTTTGTTTCAGTGATTCTTTTCAAAGAACCAACTTCTGGTTTGATTGATTTTTTTCTGTTGTTTAACTGTATTCTATTTCATTTCTTTCTCACTGGTATTTATTATTCATTTCAGCTAGTATCTTTGGCCTCTTGCTCTTCCTTTCCTTTTTGTTCAAGTTTTCATTTAAACAATTGATTTTCATCCATCTTTTTAAATATGGGCATGTATTGCTATGAATTTCCCTCTGAGAATGGTTTGCGCTGTGTCACAAAGGATTTGGTATGTTGTGCTTTCCTTTATATTTGATACCAAGTATATTTTTATTTCACTTTTAATTTCTTACATAGAGAAATTGTTTTCTAGTCGTACAATATTTAATTTTGGTATAATAATAATTATTCATTTTTATTCTTCCTGTGATTGATTTCTTACTTCATACCATTATGGTCAGAAAGTATGCTTTGTATGATTTTAATGTTTTAAAACTTGAGATTTGTGGCATAATCTGTAGTTGGTTCTGGAAAAATTATCCTGTGAAAATGTCTGCTGATGATGGATGGAGTGTTCTAAGTTAAATTGGCTTATGATTTTCTTTATGTTCTTAATGTCCTTATTGATTCACTTTTTAAATGTTCTGTCGAGAACTGAAATTGAAGGTTTCAAAACTACAAATATTAATAGCGGCACTGTAATTTTTTTCTTTGATATTAGTGTTTGTGTCATGTTTTTGGACAGGTTAGGTGAATATATGCTAATAATTGTTGAATCTTCTTGAAGTATTAGCCCTTTTATTATGTAATAGCCTTTATCAGTATGACCACACTCCTTTTTTGGGGTGCTGGTTGCACGGAACATTTTTTCCATCCTTTATTTTCAGTCAGTTTGTGTCCTAATGTGAATGTGTGTTTTGTGTAGGTAACAAAAGATGAATCATGTTTTTTATCCAGTCTATCACTCTGCCTTTTGTGTAAATATTTTGGCTATTTACATTTTCTTCATTCTTTTAGCTAATTGGATTTTGAGTTTCTTTTATCTGGTTTCTCTTTTTATCAATTTTCCTGTTATTTTTGTATTTAGCATCTTTTGTTATGAGCTTTAATTCCTCTTTACATATTCTCTTAGTGGTTACTACAAATATTATACTATACAACATGCAATTACAGTAACATTTAGCATGCAATCAACAATGAATGTGAAATATTAAGTATTCCTGGTTTACTGTTCCCTCTCCTTTTTCTGTTGGTGAACCTCCAGTGACAGTAATGTACACCCTACATCCAGTAGTCGTAATATGTACTTATTTTCTGAGATCTCTGTCTGACTCCTTCCTCCCCCTTTGTGTACATTTGAGTGTTTGATTAATGTTCTTTCCTTTCCATTTAGAAAACTTCCTTAAGTACATGTAGGGCTGGTCTGGTATTGCCAAATTCCCAAGGCTTCTGGTTATTTGGGACTCTTCTTCCCTGTTTCAAAGAAATGCCTTGACTTAGTGCTTTTCTGTTGTTTCCTTTTTAATTAAAGTAGGGCGATGCCATCTATCGGTTGGCGTGTGTCACATATTGGTATAAGGAGCCCTGGTGGTGCAGATTGGTGTGATACTGCTAACCACAAGTCAGCAATTCACATCCATCTTTCTCTGTAGGGGAAAGATCAAGCTATTGCTCCCATAAACATGTACGCTCTCAGAACTCTAGGGTAAAAAAAGAAACCAAGAAACCATGGGGAGCAGTTTTACTCTTCCCATAGGGACACGAACAGTCAGAATCAACTTGAAGGCAGTGGGTTTTTACCTGTTGTTATGGAATTAAAGAATTTCCGATTTATTACCAAAGGTTTATAATTCATTACTGTGCTTAGATTTCTGGTGTTCAAATTGTGCCAGACAGGTCAACCTATCTGCTAAGTTTTTGCACTGCACCATCATTGTTTTGGTTGTTTTATTACGTGGTTCCTGAGATACTCCAGATTTACCTTGTACATTGCTGCCATTTACCCCAGAATCAGCCATTTCTCCAATGACTGCCGGTTCATTTGACAAGAGAATGATTCTTGAGGTCGATTAGGTTACCAGATGGGCTCATTGCTACAGGGATATCCTTGCTTGTTGGCTGAACTCAGTGTCTTACACTCATTCTACAGAAGGAGAAATAGCATGACCTTTCCCCCTGCGTAGCGCCCATTCTTTTCCAAATTTTAGCGTAAAGTTTCACTGTAATTTACAATGCATATTGCAAAGCACAACAACCATGCTTCTTCCCTTTGTCGCTGAATTTTCCTCCAATTTAGCTATCATTTTAACTTTCTTTCTCTTTCTCTCAGCTGGTAATCTTTGTTTTCTCGATGAGGCTGCCCTTGGCAAATATAAGATTTTAGTCAGATCGCTTTCAGTGGCAGTTTTTACTGCTATTGTGGACACTACAATGGATTTATCAAATGTTCTTTCTCTTTAAGCATCATTTCAGCTTTTTCTTTTTTTTTTCCCAACTGTCCATCTTGATTTTCCTGGTGAGGCTGCCTTTGATAAAAGGAAATATAAGATGGTAACCCGCTATCTTTGGTTTGATACTTTTTTCTGCTGTGTATTTTGCTGGACACCATAATGGCTTTCTGTGGCCTCTGTAAGAAACCCAGAGTCCTTTGTTCTTAATGCTGTGATAGACCTGAGTGGACTTGCTACTTCACAAGACTTTCCCCAGATTCCTTATCACCTTCAACATCCACAGCCACCCACTTAAGCAAGTGATAACTTAAAAACAGTAGTCTGACTTCCATCCTTCCAGAGAGCCACCAAGTAGACGTGCTAAGGCCCTGCTGCTCCAGCTCAGGCTCCACACATCTCTACCAGTTGTAATGGACTATGCTCCTAGGTTTTGTGTTACTAAATCTCAAGACAGAGAGACTTCGACTCGTTGTATATCAGGCATCAGCTTTCTCACACTGCTGAGTGGTGTGGATGTGTCTAAAGGAGTCCTAGTGGTACTTAGTGGCTATGTTTGGGTGCTGTTAAAATCTAGGTCAGTCGTTCAAACCCATCAGCCAGTCTGTGGGAGCGAGATGAAGCCGTCTGTTCCTGTAAAGATTTTCCACCTCAAAAACCGAAAGAAGTAGTTCTCTGCCCTATATGGTCGTTGTGAGTCAGAATCAACTTGTTATCAGCAGTGGACATTTTCAGAATACCTATTTGGAATATAAGAAGAACCACACAAGAAGCAGGCCACCAGATAAATATGACTGTGGATGTTGCTTCCAAGATCCGTGCTGCCCAGTGGAAAGGGAAATGAGCTGCAAGTGCACACAGTTGACGCATCCCACTGCCGACTGCGAGGCTGGCAGTTTGAGTCCACCCACATTGAAAGGGATATTGAAAGAAAGACCTGGTGATCTACTTCTGAAAAATCACCATCGAAAACCCTGTGAAGCACAGTTCTACCCTGACACCCATGGGATTGGCAGTACTACTCAACCGGGTGCCTAGCAAGACACCATTCTTTGTGGGATTTTTCCTATTTTAATTACCATCCATTGCTTTTTATTTTTTTAATCATTTTACTGAGGGCTCGTACAACATTTATCACAATCCATACGTACATCCATTGTGTCAAGCACATTTGTACATTTCTTGCCATCATCATTCTCAAAATATTTCTTTCTGCTTGAGCCCTTGGTATCAGCTCCTCATTTTTCCCCTCCCTCCTAACCCTTCTCCCTCATGAATCCTTGATAAATTTATAAATTATTATTATTTTGCCATGTCTTACACTGTCCAGCATCTTCCTTCACCCACATTTCTGTTGTCTGTCCCCCAGGGGGTGGTTATATTTAGATCCTTGTGATCAGTTCCTGCTTTCGACCCCTCCGTCCCTCCACCCTCCCTGTTTCGCCGCTCTCACCACTGGTCCTGAGAGGGTCATCTGTCCTGGATTGCCTCTGTTTCCAGTTCCTGTGTGTACCAGTATACATCCTTTGGTCTAGCTGGATTTGTAAGGTAGAATTGGGATGATGATAGTGGGGAGGAGGAAGCATTGAAACTAGAGTAAAGTTGTATGTTTCATCATTGCTACACAGCACCTTGACTTGCTCATCTCCTCCCTGCGACCCTTCTGTGAGGGGATCTCCACTTGCCTACAGATGGGCTTTGGATCCCCACTCTGCACTGCCCCTCATTCACAGTGATAATAATATTTTTGTTCTTTGATGCCTGATACCTGAACCCATCAACATCTCATGATCACACAGGGTAGTGTGCTTCTTCCATGTGGGATTTATTGCTTCTCAGCTAAATGGCCTCTTTATTTTTAAGCCATTAAGACACTAGGTGCTATATCTTTTGATAGCCAGGCACTACCAGCTTTCTTCACCACATTTGCTTACGCACCTGTGTTGTCTTCAGCGATCGTGTTGGGAAGGTGAGCCTTATGGAATGCCAGTTTAATAGAACAAGTGTTCTTGCATTGAGGGAGTACTTGAGTAGAGGCCCAATGTTCATCTGCTACGTTAATACTATAAATATATGCACATAGATCGATTATTTCCCCATTGTCATATATAAATATGTTTGCATATGTACATGCCTGTATTTAGACCTCTATAAATGTCCTTTGCCTTCTACTTCTTTCCTCTATTTCCTTTTACTTTTATCTTGTCCCACTATCATGCTCAGCCTTCATTTGGGTTTCAGTAATTCCTCTCAGTTACATTACCCTTGAACAAGCCCTACCAGGCCTTTTACACCCTCCTCATCACTGATTTTGGATCACTTGTTATTCCATTGTCCCTGGGATTTATTAACACCACTTCCTTTCCCCCACCTCTCCCTCTACTATGTCCCCTGGAACCTTCGGTCCTGTTGTTTTCTCCTCCAGATTGTTTATCCAGACTCTTTTATCTAGACAGACCTGCAGAGATAATACTATGCACAAACCAAGACAGAGCAAAACAAAGCAACAAAAAAGAAAATAGCTCAAGGTCTATTGACATTTAGGAGTGTTTTCTGGTGGAGTCTGATGGAGTGCCACACCATGGCCCCAAAGTCTATTTTTGGTATTCCCTCGAGACGTCCTTGCTCTGCTCCCCTTGCTGTTCTGTTGCACGCCTTTAGTGTTTTGCCTCGGTGTGGTGGGGTCTGATCAGGCATTATTCCCTCACTGTGTATCCAGTGTTGTCCCCTATAGGGCTATGGGCCAGTGAGGGATGTCATGTCCCATAGTGGGGTTGACCATATGGCCCTCTCTAGCTATTGGCTGCTCTGAGCAGGGATATCATCTTCAAGTCTTGGTGGGCCAGGATGTGCTCCACTCTCTCTTCCTCCCCCCTCATTTGCTCCTGTGTGCTCTGATCAGACATGTCCCTCTCCCTGAGCTGTAGCTTCAGTGCTGCCCCTAAGGTAAATTCTTCAGGGGGCAGGGGTGGTTGTCCACATAGTTGGGATTGGGGCCTGTCTCTCAGACCCCTCTACTGGTTCCCTGCTTCATGCCAGTATGTTGCCTTCACATCTTAGAGCACCGCTTTGTAGTCTGGTCCCTCTTTCACTGAGAAGATATGAATAATACACTCCCCTTGGGGAAGTTAGTGCCCTGTTCCCCAACTACTCATTTGTTTTTGTTTTTTCTCTCTTTCCCCTTCCTTTTTAGTTGTCTACCATATGTATTCCTGGATTTGGTCTGGTCCCTGCCATACTCCCTGAACCTGAACCCAGGAATGTTTATATACAATAGTTTTTTCCCTAAGCCCGTTTTGCACTTTTTTTTTTTAAGCTTTCCTCATCAGACTCATATAGTACTTCTCATTTTCTGCTTGGCTTACTTCGCTTAGTATAATTTCCTCCAATTCTTTCCAATGTGCTTCATGCATTCATCACTACTTTTTTTCTTATTTTTTTAATCATTTTATTGGGGGCTCATAGAATTCTTATCACAATATGTTCTTGATCCATTGTGTCAAGAACATATGTACATTTGTTGCCATCATCATCCTCAAAACATTTGCCTTCTATTTGAGCCCTTAATATCTGCTGCTTATTTTCCCCCTCCCTCCCCACTGTCCCCTACCTCATGAACCCTTCATCATTAATAAATTATGATTATTTTGTCATATACTACACTGTCCGATGTCTCCCACCGCCTTCTTCTCAACTGTCCCTCCCCCAGGGAGGAGACTATATGTAGATTCTTGTAATCAGTTCCCCCTATCCACCCCACATTCTCTCCACCCTCCAGGCATCGCCACTCTCACCACTGGTCCTGAATGAGTCATCTGGCCGGGGATTCCCTGTGTTTCCAGTTGCTATCTGTACCAATGTACATCCTCTGGTCTAGCCAGATTTGTAAGGTAGAATTGGGATCATGATAGTGGAGGAGAGGAAGTATTTAAGAACTAGAGGAAAGTTATATGTTTCATCGCTGCTACCCTGCACTCTGACTGGTTCATCTCTTCCCCACAACCCTTCACTAAGGGGTGTCCGATTGGCTACCAATGGGCTTTGAGTCTCCACTCTGCACTCACCCACATTTTCAATGATATGATCTTTTGTTCCTTGATGCTTGAAACCTGATCCCTTCGACAGCTCGTGGTCACACAGGCTGGTGTGTTTCTTCCATGTGGGTTTTATTGCTTTTGAGCTAGATGGCCACTTGTTTATCTTAGAACCTTTAAGAACACAGACGCTATATCTTTTGATAGCTGGGCACCATCACTTTTCTTCACTACATTTGCTTACACACACGTTTGTCTTCATTGATCGTATCAGGGAGGTGGGCACCCATTGATATGATTTTTAGTTCTTTCATGTCTGATAACCAGTCCCTTCTGCACCTTGTGGTCAGACAGGCTGTGTGCTTCTTCCATGTTGGCTTTGATGCTTCTCAGCTAGATGGCCGCTTGTTTATCTTCAACGCTTTAAGATCCCAGACGCTTTGATAGCCACGTACCATCAGCCTTCTTCACCACATTTGCTTATGCACACATTTTTCTTCAGCAATCATGTCGGGAATGTATGCATCCTGGAATGCCAATTTAATAGAACAAAGTGTTCTTGCATTGAGTAAGTGGAGGCCTAATTGTTTTATTAGGAGTTCACACAACTCTTATCACAATTCATACATACATCAGTTGTGTAGAGCACATTTGTACATTCATTGCCCTCATCATTCTCAAAACATTTCCTCTCCACTTAAGCGCTTGGCATCAGGTCCTCATTTTGTCCCCTCCATCCCCGCTTCCCCCTCCCTCATGAACCCTGGATAATTTATAAATTATTATTTTGTCATATCTTGCCTTGTCCGACATCTCCCTTCACCCACTTTTCTGTTGTCCACCCCCTAGTAACAAGGTCAAATGCAGATCCTTGAAATCGATTCCTCCTTTCCAACCTACTCTCCCTCTACGCGTCTAGTAGTGCCACTCTCACCACTGGTCCTGAAGAGCTCATCCACCCTGGTTTCCCTATGTTTCTGGTTCCTATCTGCACCAGTGTACATCCTCTGGTCTAGCCAGACTTGCAAGGTAGAAATCAGATCATGATAGTGCAGGAGGATGAAGCATTTAGGAACTAGAGGAAAGTTGTATTTTTCATTGTTGCTACATCACACCTTGACTGGCTCGCCTCCTCCCCTACATCCCTCTGCAAGGGGATTCCGGTGACTGACAAATGGGCTTTGGATCTCCAATCTGCACCCCGCCCCCCTACCTCATTCACTATGGTAAGATTTTTTGTTCTGATGATGCCTGATACCTGATCCCTTCAACACCTTGTGATCGCACGGGATGGTGTGGTTCTTCCATGTGGGCTTTGTTGCTTCTGAGCTAAGTGGCTGCTTGTTTGCCTTTAAGACACCAGACGCTATACCTTTTGATATCCGGGCACCATCAGCTTTCTTTGCCACATTTGCTTATGCACCCATTTGTCTTCAGCGATCATATCATGGAGGCAAGCACAAAATGTTATGATTTTTTGTTCTTTGATGCCTGATAACTGATCCCTTTGGCACCTTGTGATCACACAAGCTGGTGTGCGTCTTCCATGTGGGCTTTGTTGCTTCAGAGCTAGATGACCACTTGTTTATCTTCAATCCTTTAAGACCCCAGACGTTATATCTTTTGATAGCCGGGCACCATCAGCTTTATTCACCACATTTGCTTATGCACCCGCTTTGTCTTCAGCAGTTGCGTTGAAAAGGTCAGCATCACAGAATGTCAATTTAATAGAAGAAAGTATTCTTGCATTAAGGGAGTACTTGAGTGGAGGCCCAATGTCCTTCTGCTACCTTAATACTAAACGTATAAATATATGCACATAGATCTATTTACCCATCCTCATATATAAATATATTTGCATATATACATGTCTTTATCTAAACCTCTATAAATGCCCTTTGTCTCCTAGCTCTTTCCTCTATTTCCCTTGACTTTCCTTCTGTCCCACTATCATGCTCAGTCCCGACCAGGGTTTCAGCAAATCCTCTTTGTTACATTACCCTTGATCATGCCCTACCAGGCCTCCCAGCCCCTCCTCACCACTGATTTAGATCACTTGTTCCCTTGTCCCTGGGTTTGTTAACACCACTACCTTTTCCCCCACCTCTCCTATGTCCCTCCTGAACTGTCGGTCCTGTTGTTTTATCCTCCAGATTGTTCATCCAGCCTATCTTATTTAGAAAGACCAGCGGAGATAATAACATGCACAAAAACAAGACATAAAAATACCAAGGAACAATATACAACCAACCAACAACAATAAATCAATGACAAAAAAAACACAAGAAAGAAAAGTTTGTAGTTAGTTCAAGGATTGTGTGTTGGCCTTTAGGAGTGTTTTCCAGTTCAATCAATTGGGGTACCACACCCTAGCCCCAAAGTCCACCTTCATCATTCCCTGAGGACCTCGCCGTTCCATTCCCTTGCTATTCTGTTGCACCCCCTTAGTGTTTTGCCTCGGTGTTGCGGGATCAGATCAGGCGTAGTTCCCACACTGTGTCTCCAGTGTTGTCCCCGGTAGAGCTATGGGTCAGTGAGGGGCGTCATGTCTCATAGTGGGGCTGGCCATGTGGTCCTCTCTGTGGACTGGCTGCTCTAATCGGGATAATCGTCCTCAAGACCTGGTGGGCCAGGATGTGCTCCACTTTCTCCTCCTCCCCCTTCATCATCACCCATGTGCTCCCATCAGATATGTCCCTCTCCTGGAGCTGCAGATTCAATGCCGTCTTTTGAAATAAGTTCTTCTGGTGGGAGGGCCAGGCGTCCTCTTAGTATTTGTCATCACTGCTTTTTAGTGATGTGTAGTACTCCATTGTATGTATATACCACTGTTTTTTAATCCAATCATTTGTTGGTGGAAATTTGGGTTGTTTCCAACTCCTTGCATTCGGATTTGTACCCTTGTGGAACTGCTGTTCAGGTCCTTTGCCCACCTCCTCGGTGGGCAATTAGTTTTTTTTTCTCTTTGGAAACTAGCAGAGTATTGTAGATTTTAGTAATAAGGCCTTTGTCTGATGTGTCAGGCTAAAGATGTTTTCCCAGTCCGTGGGCTCTCTTATTACTCTCTTGGTGAATTATTTTGATGTACACAGATGTTTTATCTTCAGTGTATCCCACATGTCAATTTGTGACTCATGTGCATTTGTGTCCTTCCCTGTTTCTGCTATCCCATGTATTCCCAGTGCCAAAATTCTCAGATTGGTCCCAGTTCCCTTATTGATGGACCTAATAGTTTGGAGTTTTACCTCAAGGTCTGTGATTTACCTTGAGTTTATTCTTGTGCATGGAGTCAGATAAGGGTCATGCTTCATTTTTCTGCAGGTAGATATCCATTTTTTCCAACACCGCTTGTTAAAGAGGGTACCTGCTTTTGATATTTTGGGGGCTTTATCAAAAGTGAGTTGTCTGTATCCTGATGATTTTATTTCTGGGTTTTCAGTTCTTTTCCAGTAGTCTAAGTATCTGTCATTATACCAATACCTCCCAGTTTTGACCATGATGGCATTATAATATGTGCTAAAGTCAGGTAAAGCAAGCCCTCCCACTGTGTCCTTCTTAGGGAGTCTCTGCTAAATCTGGGCTTCTTCCCTCTCCATATGAATTTGGTAATCAGTTTTTCCATTTCTTTCAAGAAAGATGAGGGTAATTCTCTCAGGATTGCATTAAAGTTATATAGTGCCTAGGAGAGAACTGACATCTTTACTATATTGAGTCTTCTGATCGACAAAAATGGGATATTCTCCCATTTGTTGAATCACTCTTGGTTTCTTGTAATAGTGTTCCATAGTTTTCCTCATATAAATCTTTTGTTCTTTTAGTCTGCTATTTCCCTAGATATTTTAATTTGTGCTTGGCTATTGTGATGGGTACCACCTTTTTGACCTCCTCTTCTGTTATTTTAGCTGATATGTATAGCAGTCCAGTGGACTTCTGTTTGTTGATCTTGTATCCTGCCACTCTGCCCCTTTTGGATCTTTTGGGATTTTCCATTTATAAAATCATGTCATCTACATATAACGATAGTTTTACCTCTTCCTTCCCCAGACGAATACCTTTGATGTCTCTCCTTTGCCTTATGCTGCGAGCTAAAACCTCCAGTACGATGTTAAATAAGAGTGGGGACAAGGGGCATCCTTGTCTGGACCCTTTTTCTGTGGAATTGTGTTCCTCTTTTCTGCATTGACTACCATGTTGGCTGTTGGTTCTTCATATATAGCTTGTATTGTCTTGAGGAATTGTCCTTCCATTCCTATCTCCTGACGTGTCTTAAAAAGGAATTGGTGTTGGATGTTGTCGAATGCTTTTTCCACATCTATCAATATTATCATGTGGTTCTTAGAGTTTTTCATGTCAATGTGGCACATGATACTAATGGTCTTTCGTATGTTGAACTATCCCTGGTATGAATCTTGCTTGGTCATGGTGAATTACCATATATACTCGTGTATAAGCTGAATTTTTCAGCACAAAAAATGTGCTGAAAAACTGGGGTTTAACTTATACGAGGTGTAATATCTCACAGGTGATTGTCGTTCCTCCGCTGTTCATTCAAAGCCCCACTGATACTGCAGGGCTTTGAATGTTTGTTACTCACATCTAACCAATCAGAGCCATCCTATGACATGGAAGGCTCCAATTTGCAGAAGCACCCATAGTGATTCACTTACGCTGGCAGCTGAACTGGTCAGGATGTGTCCGTGGCTGCGCTCCGTCTCTCCCCTCTGGTCTCTGTGTTAATTCACATCCTGCATTTCCCACCCTAGGCTTATACTCAAGTCATCAGTTTTTCTAGTTTCCCAGGTAATAACTAGGTACCTAGGCTTATACTCAGGTCGGCTTATATTCAAGTATATATGGTATTCGTTTTATATACATTTGTATTCTATTGGCAAGTATTTTGTTAACAATTTTTGCATCTGTGTTCATTAAGAATATTGGTCTGTAGTTCTCAATTCTTGTAGGATTCCTGCCCTGTTTGGGTATCATATTTATACTTGCTTCAAGAGGTTGCCGTCTTTTCTAGGTTCTGGAAGATTTTGTGTAGGATTGGTGTCATTTCTTCCCTAAATGCTTGGTAGAATTGTCCTGTGAAGCCATCTGGTCCAGGGAATTTGGGGTTGGTAATCCCTTGATATCCTTGTCTATTTCTTCTATTGCTATGGGTCTATTGACATTCTTGATGTTCCTCTGGGAAATTCGAGGGAGGGATTGTTTTTCAAAATTTGACCATGCCTTCCAAGTTGTTGAATTCATTGGAGTACAGTCCTTCGTAATACTCTTTAATTATCATTTTGAATTCATTAGAGTCTGTTGTAATGCCCCCTCTTTCATCCCTCATTCTTGCTATTGAAATTTGTTCCCGTCTTTCTTTGGTTAGGTTTACCCACGATATGTTGATTCTGTTTATCTTTTCAAAGAACCAACTTTTAGCAGCATTAATTTTTTCCATAGTTTTCTTATTTTCCCTCTCCTAAATCTCAGCCCTGATTTTTATTATTTCTTTTCTTTTGCTATTAGCACGATGGTGCTGTTGACTCAGCCCTAGTTGCTGTAAATTTTGTGCCAGCATATCAATCATATGGCTTTCTTCCTTTCTCAGGTGTGCATGTATTGCTATGAAACTTCCTCTGATAACTGCCTTTGCTGTGTCCCATAAGTTTTGGTACGTCTTATTCTCATTCTCATTGGTTTCTAGAAATTTCCTAATTTCATCTATGATCTGAGCCAGTACACACTCCTTTTTCAGTAGAGAGTTATTCATCCTCCAATTGTTTGCCTTGTTTTATTCATCTTCATTTTGCTGATTTCCAGCCTTATGGCACAGTGGTCAGTGAGAGAAGTCTATATGATATCAATGTGCTTAAATTTATGCAGATTTGACTTATGCCCCAGCATGTGGTCTATCTTCGAATATGTGCTATGTGGGCTTGAAAAGAATGTGAAATATTTTGTATTTTCATGAAAAGCTCTGTAAATATATATCAGGTCAAACTGACTAATTGTAGTGTTTAGATCTCTGGCCTCCTTGTTGAGTTTCTTTCCCTGTGATATTTCTTTCTCAGAGAGTGGTGTATTGAAGTCACCTACTATAATTGTTGAGGCTGTGACTTCCTTTTTCATATTTTGAAGCATTTGTTTGACGTATTCAGCAGGTCTGTCATTTGGGGAATATGTTTACAATGCTTAGTGGTTCTTTGCCTACTGCTCCCTTGAGCATTATATAGTGTTCCTCATCTCTTTTTATGGTTTGCACTTTGAGGTCAGTTTTATCCAAGATTACGATTGCAACCCTTGGTTTTTTTTTAATTGCTGTTTCTTTGGTATGTTTTTCTCCAGCATTTGATTCTCAGCCTAGTTTTGTTTGTAGTCTTGACATGTGTCTCCTGTTGGCAGCAGATTGATTAGTTGTATTTCTAAACTAGTCTAAACTAGTCTGCTAGCCTCAGTCTTTTAATGCCTGAGTTTAGTTCATAGATATTCAGGGGTATTATTTCCATCCGTGGACTCTGTGATGTCATCTTACACCTTTTGTGTTGGGTGTTTTCCCACCTCCCTTTCTTTTTAATGTAGTGTGTGTGTGTGTGTGTGTGTGTGTGTGTTTCATTCTTGACTTCTTTTCACCCTTAATCCAATGCTATCTTGGGGGTTGTTTTCTCTTTGTTTCCCTCTGGGTGAGGTTGTTCTCTGTGGCAGTCTCTTACTTATGCTTGGTGAGTGCTGTTCTTCTGCCTATACTGGATCGACAAGGATCCAGGCTGGGTTTCTTCTAATGTATTCTTTGAGTTTTTCCTTCTCTAACAAGACAATTACTTCTTCATCTATCTTGATCAGTAATTTGGCTGTGTAGAGTATTCTTGGGTTTGCATTATTTTCCTTCAATTTTTGCAATGTTACTCAACAACTCTCTCCTCTTCTTCATAGTGCTCTCTGATACCCTGTTTCCCCGAAAATAAGACAGTGTCTTATATTAATTTTTGCTCCCAAAGATGCACTAGGTCTTATTTTCAGGGGATATCTTATTTTTCCATGGAGAAGAATGTGGTACACGTTTATTGTTTATTGTTTTATTAAAAGAGACCTCGTACTACCTGTCTGCTCTGACTGCGCTGCAGCCAATAGTGAGCTGCGTGGTGGTGCCCACCACTATGATCCAGAGTCCAGAGTTACGGTAGCTTCGGGGGTGCTGATTTTTGGGGAGGTCTTATTTTTGGGAGATGCCTTATATTTCAGCCCGAGGCAAAACTGTAAGTAGGTCTTATTTTGGGGGGATGTCTGACTTTTGGGGAAACATGATAGGTCTGAGCATATTCTTATTTGGGAAACTATGTGATTGCTTGTTTTTCCCTAGCTCTTCTCATGATTTTCTCCTTTTCCTCAAAGTTGGATAGTAAGTATGATGTGCCTTGATTTCTTCTTGGGTTTCAATCTGACTGGTGTTCTTTCAGCTTCCTGAATGGTTGCCAGGTTTTCATTCATTAAGCTCGGGAAGTTTTCCTCCAAGAATTTCCTCTCTGTTGCAGTTGACTTCTTTGTGGTGTCTTCCTCTGGTAATCCAATAATTCTAATGTTGTTCCACTTCATAGCATCAGACCTAGCTTTTAGGTTCTCTTCATCTTCACTAATGATCTTATTAGATTTTTGTTCGCATTTAAAGTCTCCTTGGCTGTCCTCTAGGTCACTGGTGCAATTATCTGCCTCCTCCAGTCGATTCTCGTGGTCTGTGTGTCTGCTACTAGTTTTTGTTATCTCTTCCCTGATCTCTTGTATTTCCCTTTGGTGTATGGACTTAATCTCCTCTTTCATTTCATCTTTTTTCTGTATTGTTTTTCTCATATCCTGTATTACAGCAAGAAGTATTCTGAAAAATTCATTATGTGGCAGATAAATATCTGCTTCTTCTATGCATGTCGTTCGGTTCAGGACATCTCTGCCATTGAAGTTTGTTTCTCATGTTTTTTTTGTTGAGGTCATTGGGCCTGATTGCTGTTTGTTTTAGAGGAGCCAGGTGCCATTTTTCAGGGAGTCAAAGAGCACTGGCTCTCTCTGGGAGACTCGTAGGAAAGCTTCTTCGAACTGCTACAGCTAATTTCACTATGGAATTAGCCAACCACTTTATCCTCCTGTGGCTTCACTCTTTCCCTAGTCAACAAGTTGGATGGGCCTCTCCGGAGATGCTGGTTGGGTTGTTGTGGATCCACGAGGATGGTACTTTACTGGGTGATCTCACAAGAATCCATGATGGTGTGGCCCATGACGGCTTGGGTTGCCACAGGTGGCATGCAAAGGTGCCCGCTGCAACAGGAGTGTCACAGAAATCTGGTTGGTTGCCTGCTTTGGTATAGAGCACCGTGAATGTTGGGCGGAATTTCCCTGATCAGGTAGATCACTGCGTAGGTTAGGCAGAGGTTCCCACTGCTCCGTGGAAAGCTGGTGAGTGTTTGATAAGCTTTCTTAGTCTGTGAGGCACTACAGCAGGCGGGAGGAAGCTCCCTCAGTAACGTGGGACCACAGAGGATGGATAGGAGCTCCCCAAGGCACACAGGCAGGATTTCCCCCAAAGAAGGGGTGCCGAATTTCTCCAGCCATGTCTTAAGCACTACAGAGGACTGGCAGGTGGGCTTTTCCAGGGAAGAATTTGGGCAGGATATCCCCTGTTGGTGTGTGGGTGGGCTTTCCCAGCTTCCGGTTATGCTGCAGAGGGAGGAGCTCGCCCAGCAGGGTTGAGTGCAGGCATTAATGCCCTAGGCTAAGGGTAGTGGTCAGGATGTTGGCAGTGCTGTGTGAGAGAAAGGGGAAGAGAAAAAGAGATGGAAAAAAACAGCCCACTGAGACAGGGGGATAGGGGGGAATAGAGAGAAGAGAGGGAAACTGAAGCATCAATATAAATGAACCTGATCCTTGACCATGGGGCTGCAGGGGTTTAATCCCTGCCCTGAGATGGTGTCAAACTGTGGCTGTGTTGAGATAAAGCCCCTGTGTTGGCTACAAATGATCCTGGCTCCAGCCAAGACAGTGGCCGGGCCAAGGTAAGGTGACCAGATTTTAACATTGGTATAGCGGGACACCATTGATAAAACTCATATCCTGGTGAAATTGCCACATGGCAGCCGAAAACCGTACATACCCTCACTTGTTGTCCATTCTTTCCAAAAATTGGGACTTTTTAAAAACACCATAGACACGAGAAAAAATGTTTAAAAAGCGGTACGTCTGGTCACCTTAGGCTAAGGTCAAACCCTAGCTGGCCTCCATTGTGGTAAGCCAAAAGACCCAGCTCCTTAAAACCTATTGGATCTCTGCCTACTTATCTTTCTGATGCTCCTTCTGCGACCTGGCGGTGTGGAATTTCCCTCTTAGTGACTCTCCTGCACAGATTTCTGTGGAGTTCCTCTGCTATGTGTTACTCAGTCGCCATCTTCCTGGAAGTCTCTACCATCCATTTCTTAACAGATTTTTGTGAGAACTTTTTTTTCTCTCCCACTTAAAATTAATATACTTTTCCCCTCAAGAGACTGTAATTTACCTTTGTAAATTACAGAAAAAGGGCTTCAAAAATTCATGGAAAATTCCTTTACCTTTTAATCCTATTTCCATGAGCTATTTGTGACTCACTCATACATGTTATTCCAGTTACTATGGCTCCATAAGAAATTATCGCCAACACTTAATGGCCTAAAATAGCAATTAAATATGCTCATAGATTTTATATTTTGTGGGAAGGAACTCAGACATAGCATAACAAACATGTTTCTTCTCTGCCCTATGATGCCGGGGCCTCAGCTACACACCTTACTGGCTAGACCAGAAATGTCTGAAAGCTCGCTTACCATGTGGCTGCCTGATGGGCCAGTTTGGGCTTCTTCACAGTTCAATGTCTAGTGTCCCTCCAGAGTACGTTTCCTAAAGGAGAAACCAGGTAGAATCATACTCCTATAGTCCCTGGGAGCACTGCTGCCGTATTCATTAGGTCTGAAGAGTCCCAAGTCCCCCATCCCCAGGTGCACAAAAGGGAAAGTGACCACACACCTCACATTCCTTCACGAAGGGATCTAGGGTCCCTGAGTAAACCGCATGGAGTGCATAGCTGACCTCTGGCTACATCAAGGAGAAGAATCCTACGTAGCTCCATCAATCAAGGCCGATTGCCACAAAATAGAGATCAGGCATGCCTCCACCCTCCATCATTCTTTACCCTTTTCTGATAGTAACTGTTTCTTCCACAGCATTCTACTTTTGTGCTGTGTTCTATAATCCATTGCACTGGTCTCACAGAGCTCACAGGCAATACTCACAATTAAGGGAGCTTTTTAGAGAACTTAATGGGTTACTACAAGCCAAGATCAGAAAACACTAAGGATACACTCATTGGTCCACAGTATCATCTTGCCTCAATCAAGTCTTTCTCTAGTCCTTAGTCTCTGTGTTGCTCTTCAATTCTGTCTCGTGTCTCCTTGCCTCAGCCTCTGACTTTGCCTTGTTCTTTCAGTCTGTCCAGTAATTTCTGTTTCACAGCCTCTGGTTCCTCTTGTCTTTAGACAGAGATCTCATTTGTTCTCCACTGGTAGTTCTTTATCCCTTAAGTTCATGGGATTCCTCTCTGTTCCTGTTCTAAGATAACACATCCCTATGGCCAGGGAAGTGGCAACGAAAATGAACCAGTCCACTCTGTTTTGTGTTAGACATGCCCTATTTGCAAAGTCCCACCTAATCATCAATGGGAATCACAAAGACCTAGACAGAAGAGCCATGCCAAGAGACTTCACACCACGATAGTCCCACAGACAGGTGCTTCTTGCCTTCTTACCCTTAAATCTACAAGTGAGAGCTGTGTCTTGGGAGATTCGCCTCTAAACCCTGGCAACCAAGTGTGCTTTTTACAGTGCATTTCCTCAACTCCTGTGCAGACAGACCACTGCAGCCAGGTGCTGATTCAGGGCAGCCTCCCAGCATTGCCTGTCTGTCCTGCAGCCCCCTCTCTATGTGCTTCATTGGGCCTCAGCCATCCATGTGGCCTTTCTGCTCTGCTGGGTGGCATTTTGTTTTAAGATGATGGCAACGCCTTGACAGTCAAAGCTGCAGAACCCTCTGGAGAAAGGACACCAGTGAGTTGCTTTTCTTGCCCACACCCCATCACTGTGGTGGACTTGCACACATTCCTGTTGAGTCAGATGTTGGTGATCTGCATTTCTCCTCCACATTCACTTCACTTAAAAAAAAATTTAGCCCCTGCTATGATTCTAGTGATAGAAGGCGATGTAGGATTTAAGAAAGCTGAATTATCCCTGTCATGTTTAACTCACTGCATAGTTGGAAACTTATAGTTTGAATGTTACATGTTTGCTGTCAGGAATTGAATTTCCTTTCCACTGGGCATCCTGCAGACCCTGCGGTGCTGCATTGCTCCTTGGACCTTGCTGTGTAGCATGGGGATTGCAGGGCCATCTCTACTCTGCTTATGGGACCTGCAGGACCGCAATGATGAGTTGCAGGCTGCGCTGGAAGGCCTACAGACATGGATGCACAAGACACAGAGTAGCCCATCTAGTTTCCGGCCAGATGGATGCCTGCCCCCAGCAGATTGCTCCGAAGGTAGAGGATCTTCTTGGGGAAAGGGTGGAGTCCTTGTTCCAGCAAACTGGGCTATCTCTCAGACCTACCCGTAGTTTGTGTCATGGGCCACTTCCAAGCATCATAGGGTATATTGAGGCACAAACACCTGCCCCAGACACACTGGCACCACCCGGCTGAGTTCCTTGTAGCTGGGAATTTATGGAAGGGGATGGGGGCTTTATCAACTGTAATGAAATGGCAGCAGTTATGTGATCTCACAATGACCTCATGAGAGGCATGTCCATCACTCGTAGATGTTCCAAAGCCACCTCCAGAGTTGTGATTAAGATGAAGGGACTTGGTGGTGAGGTTTCAGCATAGGCTAGAGACAGAGAGAGTGAGGGTATGTGACAGTAAATAAAGGAGCTATATTTCCTTTGCCCAGGTCACAGACCAGTCTCTATACAGATTGTCCTCTGAGCTGTAAGCTGGTTGATGTGAAAACTCTTTTAATAAAAGAGATAAATTATATCTAAAACATATTAATGACTCCCTGATGTTCAGAGAGAGCTTGAGATTTGTCCCCTTGAGTGTCAGAATTCGTCAGAATAGACCTGTGCCAGCGGCGCCTGCGCAGGACACAGGTCAAGCACTGGAAGCAGTTGGGACCTGTGTGCATAGGCGTGCATATCTGCTTAAAAGTAGATATCTCTGGCTTCAGGATCCTCTTAGTGCTGAGGTTTATGACAAATTCCACCTACAGTGTAGACTGTGTTTGATTAATCTCAGCTCCTTCAAAAGACAAGAACAAGGAGGTAACACAGCTGCCCTAGAGTTTTGTCATAGTCCTGTATAGCCAAGGGTTGGTTCTTGGATCAGTGCCCCCAACTGTGCATCAGCAGACACCGTGGCAAGTCTCTCAGCCCTGCTGCCAAAGCTCTGATACACAGTGGTTTTGTGTGCTAAGTTTTGGCCACTCCCTCACCCCAGGGAGATCTGTTGACACTGACAGGCCACTCCCTCACCCCAGGGAGATCTGTGGACACTGACAGGCCACTCCCTCACCCCAGGGAGATCTGTGGACACTGACCTGTGGATCTTTGGCAGTCGAGCATTTTGCATCCTCCTCCATCCCAGTTTTGTAGTGCTCTAAAGCTATTTATTTAATAAAATGTAAATGAATTATAGCTAAAAGAGCCAACCTGGGAACCTTAAGTTTTCTCTGAATGTGGGTACAGCGTCTTTGGACCCCAACATAACCTGCTCACCTGCAAATGGCAGATTGGTGTCTTGAAATCCTGTGAGTCAACAGCCAAAGGCCATTAGACTCATTTGGGAAATGTGGGATGGAGCCTGACACAGCCAGCTGCACCACATCCAGAGATGCCAAGGGTGCTGTGACATCCATTTAAGGCATCCTACGTATTCTTCCACACAACAGACAGGTCAGCCATCCCCAGGGAAATGGACACTGTGTCCCCTCAACTACACAGAATTTATGGCCCTCAGCACGAACCACTGACCCAAAACCTGGGAGACAAGGCCCTGAAGTCTTGGGTCTGCTCGAGACTGGGGACTGCGGCACCAGATCACAGACCTAGGCTTCATGCCATTGCTAATGAAACCTAGCAGTTTCACAATGTGGCCTTTTTATGTACTGTCCTCCCATCCCTCTGATGGAAACCATTTTAGAAGCAGCACCAAGGCTCAGTTGACCCTTCCGATGTTTTGTCTGCTGCTGAGAGAATAGTAAGAAGCTGGGTTGCAGTAAGCCTAGTGATGTGGACTGTCCAGCCTCACGGACCTCCTGTCAGCCCAGGTGACTGCGGAAGTTGACAGTTCTCAGTTTCCAAGGCAAAGTAATTCTTTCCAGAGGTTCTCATTCAGGTTTTTGTCTTGTCCCTTATGTCAAAGTTTGTCACCATTTTCAGGGTGACAATGAGAGTAGAGGATGACTTTGCCACGTCCCATCCTTGACACTGCAAAATGAAGACTGAGTCATGGCATAAATGCAATTCTGAGTCTCAGACCAGCTCTCTTCCAAGCCCTAGCAACACACGTAGTTCAAAGATGTGCCTTGTGTGCCTGGTGTGCGGAGTGGTGATTCAGGTCGGAAAGCGAGTCCTTGCAGTGCTCTCAAGCACCATTCCTCATTCCACACGTATGGAATGTGCCTGACTGCTTTATTTATTATTATTATTATTATTATTGTATTTTAAAATCATTTTGTTGGGAGATCTTACAAGTATAACATTCCATAGTTAAATCACATCAAACAGTGTTGTACAGTTGCTGCCACAATCCGTTTCAAAACATTTTCTTTTTCTTGAACTCCTTGATATCTGCTCCCCATTTATTCCCTCCTTTGCCCACCATACCCCGCCCCAGGAAACCTTACTTTATTTTTTTCCATATCTTGCACATCCAATATATCCACTCACATACAATTCTGTTGTTCAATCCCATTGAGTGGGGTTATTCAGTCATCAGTGCTCTCAGCTCCCTGTTATCTCCTCCCCCCTTCCCGTACCCTCAGGGAACCGTTACTCCATTTATTGTTTCTGAAGGGTTATCTATCTTAGCTTTCATGTATCAAATGATATTAAATATACGATGAACCTACATCAAATCTGATATGATTAAAGAGGCAAAACAAATAAAAACCATAATCATAAGGGGAGGGAATATTAAGGAACTAGAGGATAATTATGTAGTTCATCAGTGCTATACCACACCCTGGATTTATCATCCCTTCCTGTGTCCCTTCTGAGCGTGACTGTCCAATTACCAGAGGGGCTGTGATTTCTGGGTCTCTACTACATCCATGCCCCTTCACATCAATTTGGTTGCTTATCTTTTGAACTTCTGATACCATTTCTCCTCAACACCTCATGATCACACAGGCTGGTGTGCTTCCTTGTGGGCTGTTTCTTACCTGCTAGTTGGGCACTTATTTAACTGCAAAGCATCTAAGACCCCATATGCTATTAATAACCAGGCACCATCAGCTTTTTTCAACCACATTTGCTTATGCACCCATTTTGGCTTCAGCAATCATCTGACCAGTTTATCGAGCAACACACAGACTTACTGCCATCAAGTTGATGCCAACTCATAATGACCCTATAGGACATGGGAGACCTGCCCCTGTGGGTTTCTGAGACTGTAACTCTTGATGGTGGTTTCAAACTGCTGACATTTCAGATCACAGTCCAATGCATAAACACCATGCCACCAGAGCTCCTACATATCCTGAAACCCAGCATTATTTGTGTGATATAATAATGTGGAGGAGGAGGAGGCCAATTTGAAGTCTTTAGCTAATAAATAGGCCATGAGGTGTGTCTGGCCACCTTCACACACAGTGAGGCTCATTCCCAGGCATCACACTGCCCAGAGGCATGGGTCACCAGGTCACCCCACTTCTTCCATCTCCCCACCTCCTCTATGATCCTGGCATCACCAGGGAATAAACTTGAAGTGAAGTAAAAGGGGGCCTTACATTCATGGACAATTCCATTATCTTTTTCTTCCGTGTTCTGGAGGTTTTTTGAAGTCCCTTCACACGATATCACTGCCACTTTGTAGGAACTTGAAGGGTGTGATGGGCTGCAGGAGCCTCCTGAGCAATCTGTTCTGGTGAAAGTGTGAAATGGTTCTAAATGAGTGTTTCCTAACGTGGGCAATGCTGCCCCCTGGGGGGCACTGGAATAATCCGTGGGAGCTGCCAAAGCAAATAACCTACACCCTATCCTGGATTAGGGATGGGCTATTGTATAAAAGTTAATTGCCAGAGGGTTGCTGGGTAACTATTTTTCTGAAAATTGGACAGCTGACCAAATAAGTTTGAGATCCTTTATTCTACATGGATACAACATAGCAGATCACCAGTGATGCGTGCTGTTGTACGCCAGTGCGGCAGGACTCCACCATCACTGCCTTTCCCTTGAAAAAGCACATGTAGAATCTGTGCTTTGTTGTCCCTTGGGAATAGGAAAGCTGTAAGAAACCTGTAATGTCCTCACTGAGCTAAGCTGAGATTTCCTCTTCTTCGCAGGCTTTTTCACATGCGTTACAGCTCCTACTCCAGTGAGCCTCGAAACGGAACTCATGATGGAGCAGGTGAAAGAACATTACCAAGACGTCAAGAGCCAGCTGGAGACGAAGGTAGGTGTGAGGGGTGCCCGAGGGGGCGCCTGGGGCTTCCTTTTGTGCACAGAGAGCCGTGCTTAGTGCTGACCCTTCTCCAGGCAGCTGCCTTGGATTTCTCTGGTTGGTGAGCGGGCACTAAGAAGACAGTTTGAGGGAAATACAAGCAGAAATGACTGTCAGTGCCTGGCCCAAAGTCGCTGGGGGCTGGCATGCTGAGTGCAGCCCTGCCAACTGCTGTGCGGGAATTCACACCACCTACCTCATTCTTAGCATAACTTATCCTTGGCTTTGCCTCTCTTGGGATGCTGCATAGTTTCTCAGCCAGGATTACCCTGGCTCACAAGGTCTTCTCAGATGAAGTTAGCTCCTGCCTCTCCTTAGATGGTGACTAAGAGAATGTCCGCACACAGTTGCCATGTGCCGCGTTCCTTCTACTTTCAGGACTCAGAGAGCCAGCCACCCTGTTTCCACCGGAACCTCTGAGCTCCTGGGTGCAAGTTACTTACCTAAACGGAGCTTGCCAGCCAACGGCCAGACAATATCTTCTCCCACGGGAGGTTATCCAACTGGTCCAGACAAGGCTGTGCCTACATCTTGAGCACTGAGTCTTGGGGATGTCACCGCTGCCTTTTCATCCCTGACTTCTGCAGGCCTCAGCTCCTTGGCATGCCCGACAACCTTGCTGTTTCCATGTCATATTGTCAGGGGCTAATGTTTCTCTTTCCAGGTAAACTACAAGCAGGAAATTGAACCAATGAAGAAAAACTTTGAGAAGGAGAAAAGGGAAATGGAGCTTATGTTCAAAAGTGAAGTCAGCATGCTAGAGAGCCAGAGAGCAGACCTGGAGGCGCTCCATGCACAGTCTCAGGATGCCCTTTGCAGCCTGCATGGCAGCTGTGGGAGATAAGGAGTGGGGGCCCACATTGCCCCAAGGAGTTGGCCACCTTAGCTCAGTGGCCAGACGAGAAGCTACGCCTGCGACACCAGCACGGACTACCACAAATCAGGTCTGCTGCCCTGTTTTCTTCTGGGTCCTCCTTCAGTCTGAAGTTCTTCCCCAAAACCCACATTAGATATTTAATTCAGGAAATGACTCAACTGCAGTGCATGCTAAGTGGGTAGTTTTTCTCTGGCCACAGAGAGGAAGGTAGGAAAAAATAGGGCTTTGTATGAGTTGTTTTAACTTAAATTAGAAATATATATATATTAAAACTTAAGTTATGAAGTAATTTAGTTTGTAGACTACTTTTAACACATTCATATTTATTTTCTGCCTCAGACTTCTCTGTAGTAAAGGAACAAAGTAGCAAAGCATCTTCCTTATTTAATGTCATGTTCTAATTTTCCAGTGCACGCGGTAGCATGTGGGCAAATGGAGAAAAAGGCTAAAAGCTCCTTTGCAATAGGGAGGCCAGTTATCTGCGAAGGTAGCTTTTCAAAGCTGTCCTAAGCGAAAGGAGCCCTGCTGGGGCTTTGGGTTAGCATCAGGCTGCTAACTACAAGATTGGTGATTCCAACCTCCCAACTGCTTTGTGAGAGAAAAACAGACTTGCTCCTCCAAGAAGAGGGACCATCTGAGAGCCTCGGCAGCAGTTTGCTCCATCCTGCAGAGCATAGGAGTTAGAATCGGTTTCATGGCAGCGAGTTGCTGTGTCATCACAAAGAAAAGCAATGCAAGATTTCTTTGGAAAACTGAGCGTATCAAGTAGGTTTCACTTAGTGGAATGATAACTGGTTGCTGCCAGCCCATGCCTATTTATCATGACCTCACTCTCCCACAGAGAATCTTGGCCCTCGCCAACTTGGACACCAAGCGGGCTAGAGCCCTGCTGACCAGACCTGCAAAGCCTCCTTGGGAAGCATTCTTAGCTGGGAACATGGCTCGGGTTAGAAGTGGCACTACGATGACCACAGTGGACCAAGCCATCTCCCGTGTCCTGTGACCTGGGGAGGTTGATGATCCCAGAGCCAGTCTGCCTTTCTGTCATGGTGCAAGGAAATTGAGGCAGCTTGAGTATGGGCGGTAAAGAAAATCCTGGACTACTGAATTGTACCCTCTTCTGTACCCTGCCTTTCTGTTCCCCAAAAGATGACCACACAGTGGCCTCAGACCTGGGCGTTGCAATAACACATACTGCCCGCTAGGATGATCCAGAGCTTCCTCCTGAGAATTTTGCTTCATAGTATCTGAACCTGTGAACTGTCTGGTAAAGGGCGGGCTACTGTCCAGAACACCTTATAGACCATTGCCACTATTCCCAAGCCCTCTCAGGCTCTAAGAAGCAGCAAAGGGACATGTCTGGTCCCAGGAGTTTCCTTAACTGGCTGGAAGGCTGCTCCCACCCCCATTCCCACCCCATGTCATGATTGTGAGTCGAGCCATATTGCATGACTCTGATGAGCTGAGTTACTCTTGTTCTCCCAGGCTGACTGCTCTCAGCTGGGCCTCACTCCACCGCAGTGTTATTTTCCTGGGGCTTCTAAAGGCCTCTTTCCTAGATGTTTAAAATACTTTTTAGAGTAATTTCGACTAAAGGTACTTTTTTTTTTTCACTAAACTTTAGGCCAGTACTGCCCAATACAGCTTTCTGTAGTGATAGACATATCTTGTGTTTGCCTGCCCATTACAGGAGCCACTGGCCACATGGGGTCACTGAAAGTGACTGATGTGACCAAGAATCTGAGCTTTGATTTTATTCCATTTTAATCCGTCTAAATGTAAATTTAGTCCCATTTGACAAGTCGTGTCTGCTGCATTATCAACTAGATCCTGTGCATGCACTCTCTGAGCGCAGCTGGCACGAGTAGCGAGGAGTTGTGCACTTAGAACGTGCGCTTGGGCAGGCCTTTCTAACCCTGTGATACATGTGACATTCGTGTTTCTGAGCCAGGTCCATGTGAAAGTTTCTGTAGAAAGGGGGCAAAGGCTGAACTGAGCCAGAAACTCCTGTGGATGGAAGCAGCGCACTTGTTACAGCAATGGGACTGTAAAAAGAAAAAGATGCTTCAGAGGCAACTGCAGCTAGTGACAGACATGGGAGCCCAGCTGGACTTGGACAAGGGATAGAGAAGAGAGGCAGAAGGAGATGCTAGCCCAGTGCAAGAAGCAGCAACGCAAGTTGGGTGGGGGGTGGAGGGTGGAGGGTGGCAGGGAGGGCTGATGAGTAAAGAGCAAGCTAAAATTTGCAAAGTGTTTGCACTTGACAAGTTAGAAACCACATATAGGAAGCAATTAAAAGGGCTTTCCCTGGAGGCAGAGGGGCTGAAAGCCTTCTTGAAGGAGGGAAAGGCAACTGCCTCCAGGCCTGCTGAGGTCCACAGAAGTCAGAAAGGAGACGGGACCAGCAGGGTCAGAACGTGGAGAGGCTGAGTTCCTGTGTATGCCAGGGAGGCATCTCACTGCAGATCCTGTCCAGAGCCCGGTCCCGAGAGCAGCCCCACAGCCCAGAGGACCCTCTGCATAGCTCACTATCAGGGCCATCCCATCTTGGTGAATGATATAGAGGTGGCTCCTGCTCCTTTAGAGACATGGGTGATCTATGCTATCCCCTAGAGGGGCAAGGCCCATGTTCCTGGAGAAACCCGTACCTTTGGCTAGCAGCCTTGCTGGTCAGAAGCAAAGATCATCTGAGCAGCAGGAGTCCAAAGCCACAGAGCAGCCCTTACTGGACATGGCTGGACACAAGCTGCCCCTCTAGGAGCCTCTGTGTCTTGGAAGGTGAGCATGGGGTAGGGACCACTAGGACAGGACAGCAGAAATTAGAAGCTGCTGTACCGATAACAGAAGGTAGAAACTGTGCTGGAGAGAGAAAAGAATGACATGAAAACCAGGCTCCTACAGCTGGAAGATAAGCTTCTGGCTAGGGAGAAAGAAGCAGACTCGAGAGAGAATAACAGGTTTGCCCTCTATCCATTCTTAAACAAGTGGAACTGAGTCATCTCAGTCCCTGATGACTTGATTGCATAACCCCCTTTCCTCCTAGCAGGCTGGTAGACTCGGCACCAGGAGAATACCACGTAGCCCAGGTGTGCCCAAGCTTACAAGCCCAGTCTGGCCTGTACTCGGGCCGTGGTGTTGCTAGGTGCTGTGTAAGTGCGAAAAGAGAAATTTTCCATACAGAAACCCCCAGAACTTCACCAAGAGGACTGCTGTGGCTTAGACTCAGGTTTTCACTATCTCTGTCGGCAGGAAATCTGTGCTTGTCTCACGGGGCCCACGAAAGACTGCCCTGAACCCCATTTCATTCCTTTGGGGTCTCTGAAGGTCTCTGCCTGCCAGCTCCAAGCACCTTCCTTTAGTCCCACTGTGTGTATTTATTGAAAGTGTCCTTGGCGCAGATCTACTGCTTCGTGAATTCTGTGAGAGCCCCAAGAACTGACTGGGACACTCGGATGTTGGCCGCAGAAGCCAATGCCTTCTAGAGAAAGCTGAGCTGAGAGGGAGTTCTTAATTCCACCAGCTGGGCAGGCTGCTTGAAAGGCCACAGGTGGAACTGGCCTTCTCGCTTGAGGACTTTGGCTGGCAAATGCTCTATCTCAAAAGCCTGGGATATAGGAAGGCCTTTCCCAATATTTTCCATAGATGGGCCCATGTCCCTGAGTGGCTTAAAACAACACAGATTTAATATCTTACAGTTCTAGACGCTACAGGTCAGAAATAGGTTAAAATTTAGCTAATTTCTTGACAGCTTAGTTGCATGTTAGCTAGAACTGAGAGCTAAATTGTACTCTAATCGAGGTGTCATCACGGTTGTGCCCCTTCCAAGGGGTTCTAAGGAGAACCCATGTACTTACTTTTTCCACCTTCTAGAGGCCACTCACATTTCTTGACTCGTGGCCTCTTCCACTTTTCAAAGCGTCCAATGGCTGGCTGAATCTAAGGCTGTGCCTCTTCTGCCTCTTTCATTTAAAAGGACCCTAGTCTGTACAATAGGCCCACTAGAATAGTCCAGAATAATCTCATTATCTCACAGTCAGCTGATCAGCAGACTTAATTTCATCTTCAACTGTAATTCCCCTTAGCCATGTAACATAATATTCACAATCGGGAATTAGAACATGAATAATGTTTTACCAACTGCCATCGAGTTAATTCTGACTCATATCCACCCCAAAGGGCAGAGTAAAACTGATCCCTAGGGTTTGTGAGGCTATAAATCTTGATAGAAGCAGAAAGCCCCATCGTTCTCCTTTAGAGCAGTGAGTGGGTGGGTCTTTTAGCTGCTGGCTTTCCAGTTAGCAACCTAGAGTGAAATGCAGATGAATACAATACCAACTGCACCACCATGGCTTCCCAGAACAGTCTTTAGGAGGTCATTAATCTGCCAACCACAGCAGTGATCTGGATGTTTTTTATCTCTGATACATTCATGATCACATATCTTTGGTGTATTTAGGTGTGTATTTTTTTAAAATATTCTAATGTTATATGCAATAAAAAAGTGTACTGCTATGATTTTATAAGAAATTGATCAGATCGTTTTACCAGCACCCAAAACAAGAAATAGAACCCTCCTGGATTCCCCACACATAGCCAGTATCCTGACTTCTAACTCCTTAATTTTGCCTGTTTTTGCACTTTATATAAAAGAAGCATACCATCCGTCCTTTCTTACCATATGTTGTTTGTGAGATTCTTCCATATTGTTGCTTAGAGCTATAGTTATTTCATTTGCACTTTATTTTTCATTCTCTTGCCTGCATTTTTCTACTGCTATGAAAGTTCTGGGTCAATGCAATATGTTTGTATGGAATGGAATTTTTTAGATTTTAAGATATAATAATGTTTACCTTTTTATTGACATAAGAAACAATGTGTCTTGTGCAAAACTCAACTACAACTCTTTTTTTAATGAAGTTTTTATTGTGAATTAAGGTTTACAGAGCAGATCATACTTTAACACTCTGCAATTCATACATATTTTGATGCCATTCATTCATTCCAGTCCCCTTAATATGCCCTCCCTTAGTCCACGACTTCCCTGTTTTCTATGTCCTTTTCTCCTCCTTTCCTAGCCTTCTGTCTTTGGGTGAATGCTCCCCATCTCATTTTAACGGTTGACTTTTCTAACACAGTAGTGAGTTGAAGTCCAGACCCAAGGGAGCACGGACTTAGGGGCCCTACCAGACGCTGTCTGACCAGTAAGCCTGGTTTCTTTTAGGATTTTGATTGACAGGTTCTTCTTCTCTTTCCAGGACTCTCTAGTGTGATTTTATGCAGAGCTGGTGGTGGTGGCGCCAGGTATCACCCCGTTCTTCTGGGCCCAGGATTGTGGAGACCGGTGTTCTCACTGTCCCTTCGACTAAGTGTTTTCCCTGTGTCTGTTTAACTGCCACCCCGCTGCTCTGCTCTGGACAGGGAGAGATCAGTCCTTGCACCCTAGACGGCTGCTCAGAGACCTTTAAGACCGCTGCTACTTACCAGATTAGAATGTAGAGCACTGTCTTTGTGAACTATGATATGCTAATGGATCATTTTGTCCCCTGCAACTATTGTGATACCACTCCCCCAAAGCCCAGTACCTTATTCCTTCAGAGTATCTGCTTATATTTAAGAAGTTGTCATAATTTTGTCCTCTGTTCGCCCCACCACATTCATGGATATATTTGCAGTAAAAGTAAATATACAAATACTCTCTTTTAAACACACACACACACACACACATATATATGTGTATATATATATATATATATATATGTTTGTAAAAGTCTCCTATCTGTTCAGCCTGTGTGTATGTCCAAGTACTCACTTGTAGATTCCCCAATCCCCCACTGTTGTAGGACTTTGAATCTAACAGTGTTTGCGTCTGTAGTTTCTCACTCTTGCAAACTACCGGTGTACTCGCCTGCCTGCCTCCATCGTTTCTCCTGTGTGTTGCATTCCCCTCCGCCCAGGCTATCACTTGCCTGTGTTCTAGCCGCACCTCCCCCCCCCCCCTCCTTTCCATCCTCTGCAACCATCAAAGAATGTTTTTATTTCCATAAGAAAACTTACTGTTGATTTTTATAGTGGTGGTCTCATACGATATCTGTCCTTTTTGTTTTTGACTAATTCCACTCGGCGTACTGTCCTCCGTGTCCATCCCTCTGTGAGGGCTTTGCAGGTGCATCGTTATTCTTCGACGTTGCATAGCATTTCATTGTGTGTTTATTGCACCCAAGTTTGTTCATCCATTCTTCCACTGCAGGGCATTTAGATTGTTCCTGTTTTTTGCTATTGTGAATAATGCTATGATGAACATGGGTCTGTATCTATTTATTTGTGTCATAGTTTTTATTTCTCGAAGACACATACCAAGTAGAGGGATTGATGTGTCATGGTATTTCTCTTCCCAACTTTCTCAGGGTGCACCATACTGCCTGCCACAGTGGCTGCACCATTTCCCAGTTCCTCCGGCAGTGTATGAAAGTGCCAGTCTTTCCACACCCTCACCATCATTTGTTGTTATCTGTTGTTGTTTTTTTAACCTTCCAGTTAATTTGGGGGGTGAGGTCGTATCTCATTTTGATGTGTATTTCTCTAATGGCTAATGATTAAGAGCATTTCTTCATATATTTTTGCCCCCCTGAATGTCTTCTTTGGTGAAGGATCTGTTCACATCCTTTGACCATTTTTTAAATTAGATTGCCTATCTCTTTCTGTTGAGATACTCAATTTTCTGTAAATTTTAGAGATGAGTCTCTTGTCCAGTATGTCATTGTCCAATATGAAATTCCACAGCCTTTGGCTGCTCTTTTGACTCTTGGTGGAATCTCTTGACACACACAATTGTCTACGTTTTCGGAGCCCCTAGTCATCCATTGTCTTCTGCTCTGAGTGTGTTCTCCATTACTTCTGTGAGGGCAGTTACATACTTGGTTTCACATAGTCTCTTAATTGTTCAGCAGATAGGATGAGCAATCTTCAGTGTATCTGCGCTCCAAGCAGCCAAAAGTAGAATTCCACCTCCACCTAACACAGTGTACACACCTAGAATCAGTCTGTTTCCCATACTAGAGCCAGAGTGACCATTTCAAATTTCATGTCCCATTTATTTGACAGCCCTACTCTAAACCCTTTGCTGCTTTTAAAGTTCCCATGACTTCTTTTTCTCTATTTTTCCCTTAGTGCCCCATGAGATCAAATGAAGTCAGATGAGACATACTTGTGCTTGATACTAGAACATAATGCATAAGATAAGCATGGCAAGGTTATATAGTACCTGGATTACTTAGATTGGGAAAATTAGAATCTAACAAGATGCCAGACAAAGACGTAGTTGGGGGGATAAATATCGACATGTGTTCAGGACAGAAAGTATGGGTTCAAAGCTCATTAGGGATTTTTTTGTTGGTAAAAATACTTGCCTGTCATAAATCACTTGTGTTGTCTTGGCAGAGATTCTTTAAGAATTGTTTGTCAGGAAATAATGTGGCCCAGGGTAGCCTTGGTCATGGAGTAGATAGTGACACCTGCCTTTCTCTGCTGAGGTATTCACTGTGCATCAGGCCGCTCCATAAATCAATATGTGTTTCTTCCTCAGTTTTTCCTTCCAGTGATGACCTTGGAGTATAGCAGGTGACAGTCTCACTAAAGAGGAAAATGTGTGCATATATTTTAAGCTCTGGTCATTCTTGTTTCTTAGATCCCTGCCGGGATTCACTAGCAGGGAATAGCTTTTGGAATGCCCCAAGGTCTCACATTCAGTATTACGCATTGATACCAACCATGGGCACATGGTTCCCAACTTACTTCTGATTGTCAATTGTGCTTGCAGAGCCGAGCTACAGAGGCTTTCTGAAGAAAACACATCGTTGACAAATGAATTGGGAAGGATTCAGCAAGAACTTAAAGTTGCAGAAAGAACAAATGATGTACAGAGGTAAAGGCTTGTCCAGGTTCAACTTAGGACCTTTGAGCTTGTGACCCAGTTTTCACATAGCAGAATGAGTGGTTTCCTCTCAGTAAAGTGAGTGTAGAAGTTACTGAGATAGAAAGTGGGGCGTATTCTCAAATCAACCTCACTTTCCAGAAAGCCAAGAGTGGATGAACCTAATTGGTCTCTGACCATGACATGACACATATGTAAAGGGCCCTGGCCTACCTCCACATGCAGGCAGCCCCTCTCATACCTGAATGCCTGGTCTCAGACGTAAAAGGTAGAACACGTATGTATGTGGCAGCATTGCCCACCCCACAGTGAGCAGCTGCTACACCCATCCTTCTTACCTCTGCCATCGTGGCATACCACCTTATTCCCTGTATGAAAGTACTCCGCATCACACCTGATGGTGAGGACAGGTGGACATAGTTTAGTACAGTGAAATGATCCTAGGGCCTTCCTAGACAAATACAATATCTATGTTCATGACTCAGTAATAATTTCAGGTGGACTTTTCACCACGGTTTATATTTGTATGTAGATATCGGCATTAGGGGTAGGTCTGGGCCCTAGGACACTGAGGTAGGAACAAGGGACAGGGAGTGGAGTGCTAACACTGGTCAGTGAGTTTTCACTGCTGTAGCCATATCCAAGGGCAGTCTGCCTTTTGATTTTTCTTCCAAATAAGAAGTTCAAGATAAAGTCAACTCTGACCTGCTGCGAGCATGGAGCATAGTTGATGGAGTAGCCATGACGGTCAGAATATGGATGGCAGGGGAAGGGACCAGCGGGGATTTGCATCATTACAGTTCTGAAATCCAGGAGGTCTTCCCTTGAAACCATTTTCTCCTAAGTTTACTACCAGACTCCATTCCCAGCAGATCGCAGTGAGGGTAAGATGGTTTGTGTTTGTGTTGCTGGGTGGCTAGTTCCATACTTTGCTAAATCCGTAGTAATTTGCTTGACTAAGGATTGCCAAGGAGAATGCTCCTTTTGTACAATCTGGCAAAATCTTGCAAGCGAAAACTAAACCCACTCTCATTGAGTCTGTAGAGGGTTTCTAAGACTGAATCGTTAAGGGGTGTGGGAGGCTATACCATTGACCTTGGCAGTTACCAGCACAAACCAAGGTGACACCTGGCTTTGGTTTCACCCTCCCTGCTGAAAATTTTCATTTCCGCCTCAAAAAGAGTCACCTGACGAATCCCATCTGACCCTAGACCAAGGATGGGACCAGCCTTGTTCTCATGTAAAATGCATTGGAAAGGGGATTATTGGAGATGCAGTTAGTTTAAAATTTGGCACCTTGTCTTTTGATCTCTCTTAAGTTCCATTTTTAATTTGTTCCAGTTTTTAATACTTTCTGCTTTCTTTTCTAAAGGTTCTTGTCTGTTTTACTTTGTTATTGTTAGTTGTTTCTGTTTTTTTTAAAGTATGTTTTCCTATAGATGAAGTCCAGAATAGGTGCATCTATACAGACCCTAACTGGATTAATGGTTCTTTGGGAGTTTCACACAGTTGGTTAGAAGGAAATGGGAAGCTAATAACGACGAGTACAAGAATGAAGAAAATGTTCCAAAACTGATTGTGGTGATGATTATACAATCTTGATATGATTGAACTATTGAATTGTATATATGTGAATTATGTATCAATAGAACTTTTTTAAAAATTAAAGAATCGCCTGAGAACTTTGCTAAAATATTGATTGTGATTCAGTATATTTAGGTCAAAAATTCAAATTATCAACAGGGGTTGGAACTGGAATGAATCGGTTTGAAGTCCTAAGGGTAAACTTTCCTAAATTCTTCTGGCTTTAGGAGCTTGGGATCAAGATTGAACCATCACCACTATTATCAATCATAGCAGTAGCAGTAGTGTAGAGGGATCTGGGCCGTAGAATATGAGGGGAGGTAGGGGTGGGCCTTTTTGTCCAAGCCATGGTGGACTGTTACTAGAAGAAGAAAACTCATTAATTGGCAATGATATTGTTAATTTTGCTTTTTCAACAGGAAAGAAATTGATATTTTAAAGAAAGAGAAATATCAGGCCTGCCTTGAAATGGAAATGATCAACAGTCAGGTTTAGTATTACCACCTGATGTGCAGCTAATGAACTTTTCTTTCTCTCTTTCTTTCTTTCTTTAAAAACTATTTTCAAATATTATAGAGGACTTTGTTCCTCAACGATTTCAGAATGCAGTAACTACCTCCCTTGTCAAAAATCAGAAAGTTCGTGTGGATACATTACTGCCGTCAGGGACACCCCATTTTGGTGCTGCCAGCCATCCTGATAATTCTTAGAATCACATGTGGCATTTATATCATGTCTTCTTGTCTCTTTCTCTCGGTCTATTCTTTATTTTGGAGACCATGGCACTTTTGAATATTACATGCAATTGTTTTGTTCCGTGTCTTGAAGTTTGGGTTTGTCTAGTCATTGATAATAATTAGATTGAGATGAGGCTTCTTTGGCAGAAGTACAAGAGTAAGAGTTGTGCAGTCATCAGCACCATCAATGTCAGAACTCTTCCTTCTTCCACTCATTGTTAGCTTCCCACTTCCCGCATCCTCCCTGCCATGCCCCTAGCCAACTATCACTCCAGTTACTGTCTCTAGAGATTTACATAGCCTGGATTTCATACACAGAAAATCACACAAAGCACAAACAATGACAAAGCAAAACAGAGAAAAACCTCAGCCAAAAGAAAATATAAAATGTTAGAAACTGCCACCAGTTAGAACCTCCTTGGGAATTCAGCCAGTCTCAGCCAGAATCTTAACAGTGAGACACACTTTCACATAAACTAACAAGTACTAGCAGACCCCTTAAAATCCCCTTTTTTAATTTATCAGAAAACCACTATAACCAGAACACCACTTATGATTATTTCTGTCACCTAAATCCTACTCATGTATTCCTATCTCCTATTCCTTCTACCCAGTCAGCTCTATCATTTCTTCCTCATCTCAACAGAATACAATTTCCAGCCCCTATCTGAACTTTCTCCACTAACCCAAAGAGCAAGTCCTGTCCCTCCCTCCTCCACCTACTCACACACAATCCAGAACCTTACATACCATCTACAGTTGGATCACTATGCCATGCAAACAACAGTCAGCAGTAGTAACCACAAAAAAATCAAGATAAACAAAAGTCAACAACTGAAGATTACGCAACTTCATTGGAATACACAGAAAGTGAAGACCTTAAATTACCAGAAGGAGAATACAGGTGAATGATGTTTGTGACCATACAAGAGATTTGGGGATCAATTCTGAAAAAAGGAAGAAAGTGTGATACTAAAAACCTCACACCCCAAAGAAACCGAGAAACAAAACAATGAGATAACAGAATTAAAAAACATTGTATGAGAACTGAGCAATACCGGTGTTCATCGCAGCACAGTTTACAATTGCAAGGAGTTGGAAACAACCCAAATTTCCATCAACAGATGAATGGATTAAAAACCTATGGTACAGATGTGCTTTACATAATTGATGTATGTATGGATTGTGCTAAGAGTTGTATGAGCCTCTAATAAAATGATTTAAATAAAAACTATGGTACATACATACACTGGAGTACTACACATCACTAAAAAGCAGTGATGAATGCATGAAGCACCTTGCCACATGGGAAAAACTGGAGAAAATGATGCTAAACAAAGTAAGCCAAGCACAAAACACAAATACAACATGAGTCCGCTGAGGTAAACTTAAAAAAAAATGCAAAAGAGACATAAGGAAAAAGCTACTGTATACAAACATTCCTGGGGTGAGGTCCAGGTAGTATGGCAGGGGCCAGACCAAATCCAGGGATACATATGGTAGACAATTAAAAAGGTTGGGGGGTGGGGGAAGAAAATGAAATAAATGGGTAGCTGGGGAACAGGGAACTAACCCATCCAAGGGGAGGGTCTTGTTCATATCGTCGCCGGGAAAGAAGGACCAGACTTCTACCCCATGCTCCAAGATGTGAATGCAACATACTGGCATGAAGCAAGGAACCAGTAGAAAGGTCTGAGGGGTTGGCCCCAATCCCAACTACATGGACAGCAGCCCTTGCCCCCAGAAGAAAGTACTTCAGAGGATAGCTTTGAAGCTACAGCTCCGAGAGAGGGACATGTCTGATCAGAGCAAATCGAAGCAAATGAAGGGGGAGGAAGAGAGACTGGAGCACATCCTGGCCCACCAAGCCTTAAGGACAATATCCCCACTAAGAACAGCCAATGCACAGAGAGGACCATATGGCTGGTCCCACTATGAGACAGGACATCCCCCACTGACCCATAGCCCTATAGGGGACAACACTGGAGACACAGTGTGGGAATTAGACCGATCTGACCCCACCACACTGAGGCAGAACATGAAGGGCATGCAACAGAACAGCAAGGGGAGCAGAGCAAGGAAGTCCCGAGGCATTATCAAAAATAGACTTTGGGTTCAGAGCATGGCACCCCATCAGGCTCAATCAGCAAACACTCGCAAATGTCAACAAACAGACCTTGAACTATTGACAGGCTTTTCTTTTTTGTGTCATTTGTTTTTTGGTGGTGTTGTTTTGTTTTCTTTTGTTGCTTTGTTTTGTTCTGTCTTGTTTTTGTGTATATTATTATCTCTGCAGGTCTATCTAGATAAAATAGGTGGGATAAACAATCTGGAGGAGAAAACAATGGGACTGACAGTTCCGGGGGGACATGAGAGAGGGGAAGGTTGGGGGAAAAGAAGTGGTTAACAAACCAAGGGACAAGAGAACAACAAGTGATCCAAAATCAGTGGTGAGGAGCGTGTAAGAGGCCTGGTAGGGCTTGATCATGGGTAATGTAACTGAGAGGAATTACTGAAACCCTAATGAAGGCTGAACATGAAGAAGAGCAAAGTAAAAGGAAATAGAGGAAAGAACTGCAAGGCACATAGCATTTATAGAGCTCTAAATATAGGCATGTACATATGTAAATATATTTATATATGATGATGGAGGAATAGAACTATGCATATATTTATAGGTTTAGTATTAAAGTAGCAGATGGACATTTGGCCCCTACTCAAGTACTCTCTCAATGTAAGAACACTTGTTCTATTAAACTGGCATTCCATGATGCTCACCTTCCAGACACAATCACTGAAGGCAAATGTGGTGAAGAAAGTTAATGGTGTCGGCTATCAAAAGATATAGCATCTAGAGTCTTAAAGGTTTGAAGGTAAACAAGTGGCCTTCTAGGCCAACCAAAGCCCACATGGAAGAAGCACACCAGCCTGTGTGATCATGAAGTGTCAAAGGGATCAGGTATCAGGCATCAAAGAACAAAAAATAATATCATTGTGAATGAGGGGAGTGCAGATTGGGGACCCAAAGCCCATCTGTAGGCAACTGGACACCCCCTTACAGAAGGGTCACGGGGAGGAGATGGGCCAGTCAGGGTGCAGTGTAGCAATGATGAACATACAACTTTCCTCTATTTCTTAAATGTTTCCTCCCCACCACTATCATGATCCCAATTCTATCTTACAAATCTGGCTAGACCGGAGGATGTACACTGGTACAGATAGGAACTGAAAACACAGGGAATCCAGGATAGATGAACCCTTCAGGACCAGTGGTGGGAGTGGCAATACTGGGAGGGTGGAGGGAAGGTGGGGGTAGAAAGAGAGAACCAATTATAATGATCTACATATAACCCCCTCCCTGGGGGATGTACAACTGAAAAGTGGGTGAAGAGAGACGTTGAACAGTGTAAGACATGACTAATAATAATTTATAAATTATTAAGTGTTCATGAGAAAGGGGGGCAGGGAGGGAGGGTAAAAAATGAGCTCATACCAAGGACTCAAGTAGAAAGCAATGTTTTGAGAATGATGAGGGCAACAAATGTACAAATGTGCTGACACAATGGATGTATGAATGGATTGTGATAAAAGTAGTATGAGCCCCCAATAAAATAATTACCCCCAAAAAAGAACTGAACAATAGAATGGAAGAAAATGAAAATTGAATCTATGAACTTGAAGACAACCATGCAGACTTCAGCAAATGAGAGAAACAAACAAAAAAGTAAAATAATCTGAAGTAAACCTGAGGATGATGTGAGAAACCATGAACAGAAGTAATGAATGTCTTGTTTGGAATACTGGAACGGGAAGAAACAAACAAATCTACATATAAATTAGTAAGAGAATTTGTGGAGGAAATTTTCCCCAGTACTATAAAGGAGGAGATAATATCCATTCAGGAGACAGAGAGAACTCCAAGGAGGTTAGACCCGGGGGGTGGGGGTAGGGGACATGTATAGGAGGGCATCAGGACATATGATAGTCAAAATATTCAACTTCAAGGAAAAGGAGAGAATCTTGAGAGCAGCTAGAGAGGGAAAAAGTCACCTTCAGAGGTAATCAGATTGGAATAAGCTCAGAGCTCTCAGCAGAAAATATGCAGGAAATAAGAAAATGGAGCAACATAGATCAAACTTTCAAAGTAAAAACCTGCCAACCAAAATCCTGTATCCAGCAAAGCGATATATCACATATAAAGAAGAAATAAAGGTATTCCCAAACAAGGAAATAGTTAGAGAATTCATAAAAACAAAACCAGCATTGCCGAAAACACTAACCATATCTCTATGGTCAGAAAATCAACAGCACAAAAACATTATGAGATCGCCACAGTCCGTGCTACTATCCAGAAGTCAACACACTAAAACAACACCCAAAACAGTAGATCTAGACGGGAAACAAGGACATGAATAGATTCCTCCCTCCCAAACACAGATAATACAATATGATAGTAACTCACCTGCATTTGGAATTAATACCAATGAAAATCAATGGGCTAACTACCCCAGTCAAAAGACAGAGTAGCAGACTGGATTAGGAAACAAGATCCATCAATCTGCTGCCTTCAAGAAACACACCTCAAACTCACAGACAAAAACAGACTGAGAGTCAAAAGATGGAGAAAAATTTACTAAACCAATGACAATGAAAGGAAGACCTCACACAAATAGAAAACTACAAGCCAATATCTCTCATGAACATAGATTCTCAACAAAATCCTGGCCAGTAGAATTCAACAACATATCAAAATAATAATAATACTTCATGCCCAAATGGGATTCATACCACCATATAAACAAAATATAGAAGAACCAGATGATCATATTGATGGATGTAGAAAAAGCATTTGACAATATCCAACACCCATTCCTAATAAAAACAATAATTAAATATAAGGAAATTCTTCAATATACTAAAGTCCATATCTTAATATCCAACAGCCAGTATCATACTGGATGGAGAAAAGCAGAAATCATTGCAATTGAAAATGGGAACCAGACAAAGATGCCCATTATCCCCACTTTTATTCAGCATTGTGCTAGATCCTAGCCAGAATCAAAAGGCAACAAGAGATTAAGGGAGTGCAATTGGGCAAAGAGAAATTAAGCTCTAGTTATTTGCAGATGGTATGATTTTATAGAGAGAGAAAAACCCAAGGTCTCCACAAAACCCTGTTGGAAATAATTGGAGCTTGTTTCAAATAAGCACCCATCTAAGTGAGATGTCAGTAAACTCACCTGGAAGAAGCACACGATCATCGATGATCCAAGGATTATCAGTTATATAAACCAGATCTGAAGAAGGGAGTGCTGTCAGAGCTGAAATTTGTGACATTCTGGTGTTCACAAAGCTATGGCTGACAGTGGGAGCCCAAAATACATGTTCAGGTTCTCCACAGGGAATAAGCCTCCAGTGGCCCCCCTCTGACTATCACTGAGAGATAGGAATAACCTGGTTATCAGGCAGCTGGTATTAGAAAGACGATTATAGTAAATTAAAATGATAAATAGGGCTTGAATGGTTAAAATCTTGTTATTTGAGCTCCCTTTAGATACACTTTGACTTTTATCTAGTTTTTAATATTTTCTGGGTTTTGCTGTTGTTTTCTAGATTAGGTCTTATCTCTGCTGTATTTTGTTATTTTGGTACCTTTCTTGATTCTCTGTTATGTATCTTTCTGTGTTTGGGGGTTTATCAAACCCAGATTGGGTGAATCTGTAGAGGTAATAACTGGAGTAAGAGTTCTTGGGGTGTATTGATGGGGAGGAAAGAGGTAATGGGGAGCTGACATCACGTAGTATGAAAAGGAAGAAATTGATTATATGCAGTAATTGCACAACGCTGCTTGATCTGATAGAGCTATTGGTATGATGTCTGGATTATGCCCTAATAAAATGATCTGGGAAAAACATAAATTTTAAAAAATCAATTTTCATTTACATCAGGGCTATCACATTTTTAACAAAACTCAAGTGAATATTCCCAAATTAATTAAGTTTTCCCACAAGTTTACAGGAATGCTGCTGCTCCACATAACACAATACTTTTTAGCGTTTTAATGAAGGTCGGGAAGACCTCAAAGATGAATTCAAGGCAAGTCACCTCAGAAGGCTTTGGAGACTCTCTTTCTGGGTTTCAAAGGAATCCTCTTTATATTTTCTCAAGGATGATCACAGAGACTTCTCAGGAAGACATCTGAAGAGAATGGAAAGCTGCGCTGGGGAGGAGGAAGAAGGACAGGAAAATGTACCACGGCGTGTGTTCTGTTACGGCGCCATACCTGCTCCTCCTGGAGGGTAGCAAGGACTGTCTGACGAGCTCCTCATTGGGAACGACCCATCCACCTGACGCAGCCTTATCTGCCTTCCACACTGCTCTGTGTTCCCAAGCTCAGAGGACATTTAAAACGAACATGATTTGCATCCCTTGAACATGACAAAACTCCCATTTGACATGACATAAATTGAAGAGTGAGAATTCTTTGGGAAATGAATAGAAAGATGAAAACACTTCAGAAGCATATAGGCATAGATAAAGATATGACATGAAACAGTAGCTTCATATTTTGATAGTTTTGTTTAATTAAGGTTTCTTTTTTTAATCCTTTTATTGGGGGCTCATACAACTTATCACATTCCATACATACATTCATTGTGTCAAGCACATTCATACATATGTTTCCATAATCATTTTTAACAAGTTTCTATTATACAATGCTTTTATACTTACCCTTGTGTGTGCGTATTAAACCTACAAGATAAAAATGATATGATTCTGCTCATTGCTGAACCATAGGTATTCACACCAACGTGGGAATACCTTGGAACTGTGGTTGATCTCTCCCCTGAAAACTAATTGTTGTGAGAAAAAAAGAAAGGCAATCCAACAAAAATGTAATTTGATTCTTTTAAATTGTAATTTATTGAAAGATGCTCCTGACCAGTGGTTGACAGTAACTGAAATCTCTATGGTGAAAAACTGAGAAATTTTCTAGCAACTGTTGGAACACACGGCCATTTGTGTATACACCAAGAGGACATCTGTCAGACACTCTAATTTCCTGGCCCAGTGGTACTGAGAATATCAACAACTTACTGCCAGATAGATTTGGATATCAGGGACAGGTCAGAGGTCCTTTTGAAGAGATTCATATGCTTTAAGTTTCTTCCTCCCCCCCCCCCTTAACACGATGTTTTAAATAACTTAGATAAAAGTGGGAGGCCTTCAGAACAGTGGTTTGAATGTTCTTAATGGTCTAGATGTATTCTCACTTCTTCTCAGGAATAAAGCAGAGTTCTCAACTTCAGCATCATTGCTGTGTGAGACTGGATAAGTCTGTATAGGGGCTGTCCTATACACTGTAGGATATTTAGTAGCATTTCTACATGTCAGTAGCCACCCCTACCTACCCCAATTATGACAATGAAAAATGCCTCCAGATGTTGCCACGTCCCACAGTGAGACAAAATTACCCCTCATTAACCACTGAAAGGATCTGCTGGGGCTTCGTTTTTGTTTTCAATCATTGTTTTACCCTTTTTTGCTCTAGAGTCAGAAATACAAGGATCAGTTATCTCAGCTCAACCATAGGATCCTTCACCTGGGTGAGGAGGCCTTTGTCCACAAGGCTCAAAATGAGAAAAACCAAGTACCCGTTCAGTTGCTGACACTGAAGATGGATCGGGCTGGTCACCAGGTGAAAGAGCAGGTGAGTGGGCAGTGCAGAGTGGGAATATGAGAGCAACAACTTAAAGATATGGAGACATACACTGCCCCACACATAGCCAGGAAGCCTGGGGGAAAAGAACATGGAATATCATAGTTTTTTATAAATCTGCTTTATTTAGAAGAGTAGCATAAAGGAATTAAATCTTAAAAAGAGAGTAAATTCCTACAACCTTTCTGAAAAGACAAGTTGAAAATATAGATAGCAAGAGCCTCAAGAATCTCATTATAAGAAGTGAAACTTCACTGTTTGCAAATAATATGATTTTATATATTGAGAATCCTAAAGGGTCCACAAGAGACTAGCTGGAAGTCATAGAGGAGTTTAGTAGAGTAGCAGTATACAAGAGTAACAATTGACTTCTTCTATACCAGGGATGGGGGTACAGAAAAAGATACCAAGGAATCAGTATCCTTTGCAAAAGCTGAAATACCTGGGAATAAACTTAACCAAAAACCAAGACTTGTACGAAGAAAACTATAGAACATTACTATAAGAAGCCAACCGGGATCTACACAAATGGAAGCATATTCCGTGTTTGTGGATCAGAAGACTCAGTATTGTGAGAATGTTGATACTATCTAAAACAATCTACAAATAAAATGCATTGCCGATCCAAATTCTAACATCATTCTTCAAAGAAATGGAAACACTGATTATTAACTCCATATAAAAAGGGAAGAAACCCAGGATAAGCAAAGAACTCCCCAAGAAAAAGAACAAAGCAGGTGATCTCACATTACTTGACCCCAAAACCTACTTATACAGCCACAGTTGTCAAAACAGTCTGATACTGGTATACTGATACATGCTCCCTGTCACTAGCCACCCAGGAAATGCGAGTCAAAATGACCATAAGATCCCACCTAATGCCCATAACTAGCCCAATTAAAAAAAACCAGAATGTGAAAGGGAGGATAGGGCGGAGGTAGGGGGAGGAATGAGGAGCTGATGCCAAGGGCTCAAGTAGAAAGAAAATATTTTGAAAATGATGATGGCAACAAATGAACAAATGTGCTTGACACAATGGAAGGATTACAATAAGTTGTACAAGTCCCCAATAAAATGATTTTTCAAAAGAAACAGAACAACAAATGTTGGAGAGTGTGTGGTGAGATAGGAACTCTTATCCCCTGCTGGTGGACTGGTAAATATGTACAGGCACTCTGGAAGGCAGTATGGCGATACCTAAAACAGATGGCAACTGAACTACCATATGATCCAGCAATACCATTGCTGGTATGTACCCCAAAGAAATAAGAAGCAGATGATGGACAGATGTTTCCCTCCCCTATGGTCATCACAGCAGAGTTCATAGTAGCAAAAAGCTGGTGGGTGGGCAGGAAGAAGCTGGAAACAGCCTACATTACCATCAGTACAAGAGTGGATAAAAACTCTGGTACATACATACAATGGAATACATCCCTAAAAACAGCAATGAAACACCTCAAGTTGTAGAGGCATCTGGAAGATATTATGCTGAGTGAAGCTAGTCAAGCACAGAAGGATAAACACTGTGTGAGTCCACGATAATAGGAACATGCAGCAGAACGGGCACAAGTTCAAGTGTGCAGGCCATCCAGTCGTCTGGCTGGGGACCAGGCAGGCCGCTAAAGAGCCACACATCATCTGCTCAAAGTAAGTATCATGTAGGTCACTTGGCCAAAGGTCACCTCATGAGAGCTGGAATCAGATGGATGGGGTGGGGTTGATGCTGGTCCCTGAGAGGTAGCCATGTGGATTTGGGGTGAGGTCTCCCAGAGAGGGAATCAGCCCTGTCAGAGGAATGGGGCTTACTGATGCGAGGGGCAGCACAGGAAAGAAGAAAGGCAATGGTCAAATTTGGGGGAACATAGGTGCATGCCTGTTGAGGGGAGAAGAGGGAGGGCTGACATTGTGGGGGGAGGGGTGTCCAGTGAGGTTGCTCTTGGGAGGACCTGATGCAGAGGGGTTAAGTGGAGAGCAAATGCTTTGAGAGTGATTAGGGCAAAGAATGTATGGATGTGCTTTATACAATTGATGTATGTATATGTATGGATTGTGATAAGAGTTGTATGAGCCCCTAATAAATTGTTTAAAAAATAATAATAAATTTTTTTAAGTTGTATGAGCCCCTAATAAAATAATTTTTTAAAATACTGTAAAAAAAGAAACCAAACTTGACCAACAGTTACCATGGGTGAAGGGGAAAGATCTGTTGCTTTGGGAGCATTGAGTTACTGTCACTGTGGTCGATAGTTTGAAAAAGGATAACAATGATAGTTGTACAACATGAAGAATATTATTGAGCCTCTTCTCTCTCTGAATTATACAACTAGAAGTTGTGCAATTGGAAAATATTTCTGTATATTTGTGCCACAGTTAGAAAAAAATAAGTACATGAATTACAATGAGTACAAGGAAGAAGAAAAAGGTTTTGAATTAAATATTGTAACAATTGGACAACTTTTCTTGATCTGATTGAATTGTATGACGTGGGTGAAGTGCTAATACAACTGTTTTAAAAGATGTGATGCAAAACAATAATATGGATTATTCGGGAGAACATGATGCTGAGTGAAATTAGTCAATCACAAGAGACAGATATTGTATGAGACCACTACTGCAAACGGTTTTCATATTGAAAAATAAATAACGAGATAGAAAGAAACTCCATGTGGTTACAGATCAGATCAGGTTTTCTGGGATGTTAGAATTACAGAGTCAGATCATGACCAAGAAAGCCCCATGGAGCACTTCGACTCTGACAAATACATGTGTTGCCGTGAGTTAGAACTAACTCCACAGCATCAGTTTTCATTATTAACTGCTGTCTCTTGTTCCCATTCTGGATGACGCTTAGGGTTGCCCGTAGGCATGCCCTGTACCCAAGATTAAAGTTTCATGCAGAATAATTTCACTGCCCTTAAAATTCTCTGCTCCACCTGTTTGTTCCTCTATTGTTCCTTGAACTCCTGCTAGTCGCTGACCTTGTTTCTGTCTCTTTAATTTTGCTTTATAATTGGAATCATGCATTATGTAGCTTTTTCAGACTGGTTTCTTGTACTTAATAAGTACTTAAGTTTCCTCCATATTTTTTTCATGGCTTGATGGCTCATTTATTTTTTTTGCTAGATAATATTTCCATGATACAGATATGCTCGTTTGTTTAGCCATTGACCTGTTGAAGGACCTCTTGATTACTTCCAGTTTGGGGCAATAATGAATAAAATTACGATAAATATTTGTATGCAAGCTTTTATGTGGATACAGATTTTCAACTCATTTGAGTAAATACCTAGGAACACAACTGCTAAAACATATGACAGGCCTTTGGAATAGTGGTTACATTACCAGATAAGTATTGGACTGCTGACAGCGAGATTGACAGTTCAAATCCACCAGATGATCCGAGGGAAAAAGATAAGCCTATCTATTCCCATAAAGAAATCCTGTCAGAAACTCTATAGAGGGACGCTGTGAGTCAAATTGGCTTGATGGCATTGTTTTTGCTTTTTTGTAAGCCTATGTAAGAAACTGCCACTGTCGGATTCCTATGCAAAACACTACGCCCTGCGCCACACCTATACTCCTGACAGAGCTTGTTAGCATCCCATGTTCAGACAGAGGCTCGTAGCTAGTAACTTGTAGATGTGTACATTTCGCCCAAATACCATTTTAAATGTCTTGAAGTTAGTTCTTTTAAAACATAATTTTTTGATTGGTAACCTCCTTTTGTCAGGAAATACATGAAAAACAACTTAATACCACAGAAAAGCAAGTGGATAAAGTGGAAATGATCTTAAAGAATATGGAAATGCTTCTACAAGAAAAAGTAGATGAGCAGAAGGACCAGGTGAGTGATAAGTTCTTGTCATTTCCTCACAAACATCTTATATCTGCACACTTCTACCTCCTGGGTATTCACACAGCTGGTGTAGTAAGAGACTGTCTGGTCACAGACTCCGAGAGGCCATGTTCATTAGTTACCCCTCAGACTGAGCCTCTGTCAACACCTTATTCTTGAACATAAAGTAATTTGCCACAGGATTCATAATTGATAGCAGTCAATAAAAGATTCTATTATATATATATAACTAGCTTGTTTATTGACTTATTTTCTTTTGGGTATCATTTTAAGGTTTCTTTTTTGAGATGGCCACATAACCTCAGGAAGGTTATGGATTTATTCATGCATCCTTCATTCAGCACATTGCCTACTGAGCACCTACTGTGTAGGAAAGCATTTTTCTAGGTAGACCTGAGATAAATAAGCCCTCATGGAACTTAAATTCTAGAGCTGATGAGAGCTATTAATAAGATTGTAGTTGGCCAAGGGCTTTGAAGAAAACACATTTTCCTGGACTGTAGAGTCAGGGTGTTAGGGGAGACTATACTGCACAGATAAGGTATCTGAGCAGCCCCTTAATCATGACCTAACATATATGAGTGAGTAAAAAAGAAAAACAGGAAAACTCCACACTGTGGAGCTTTCATAGGATGCATTGTTCCTACTAGCTGAGCATCGAGCAACTTGTTCTGAGTTAGTGCACCCAGCGGCGTCGCCTGGGAAGGTTCTCTGGTCACAGTGAATTTTTTCATAAAAGCAGTTTTGCTCACACCTTGTTTTTTTTGTGATGGCTCATTTAAGAGAACTGCGTGTGGCTGTGAAAGTTTGCTTTCTGCTCCAGAAAAATGTCACAGAAACTGTTGTGATGTTGAATACAACTTACAAGGATAGCACTCTGAAAAAAACTCAAGTGTACCAGTAGTTTTCTTATTTCCAAAAAGGTAAAATGTCGATCGATAACAAACCTTATTCTGGATGTCCATCAACTTTCCAAACAGACAAAAATGTCCAAAAAATTCATCCACTTTTGCTTGAAGACCAATGATGGACCATTAAAAAGATGGGGAAGTTATCTGGACTATCTTGGAGCTTAGTTCAGTGAAGTTTAACAGAAGATTTGTGACAGGCCACCAAGAAGGAGTGTCAACTGGAAACAAGTCATTCTTGGAAAGAACAACTCTGAAGTGATCCAGACTTTTCTCAAGGTCATTACTGGTGACAAGCAAACTTCAGTCAAGCCAGGGGAAGACACCATCATCACCTTGCCCAAGAAAAACTCGTCAAGTGAAATTAAAGATCAAGATTATGCTCATTTGATTTTTTTGATGTCCATAATATAGTGCATTTAGAGTTCCTTCCACTAGGTCAGACTGTTAATCAAACTTTCTATTTAGAGGTTTTGAAAATATTGTGTAACAATGTGCAACAAAAAAGACCTGATTTGTGGCAGATGGGGGACTGGTTTTACCATCATGACAATGCAACTGCTCACATGCCATCTCAGTGTGCCAATTTTTGACAAGAAACAGCATGCCTCTCTTGTCCCATGCACCTTACCTGACTTCACTCCATGCAACTTCTTTGTGTTTCCACCAATGCAGAGGAACATGAAAGGACAGCTAGTTGATGATATAGAAGAGATGAAGCAAAAAAATGAGAGAGGTGCTGTCAGCCGTCCAAACAGCTGAATTTGAAAAAAAAACAATGTTTCCAAGAATGGAAGCGCAGAATTGACAAATGTATTAGGTGTAATGGAGAGTACTTTGAAGGTGATAAGGTTGTTTTGTAAAAAAAATTTAAATACAAAGCTTTGAAACAAAATTCCAGGTTTTGGGGGTACCCCATCGTATACCTCAAGTAGAAAACAGATTAGCATTGGGGGAAGCATGTTGCTCACTGGTGGAATATCACATGTGTTGTACTTGAGAATCCTTCCTGACAGGTGCTAAATACCGGTAACATTTCCTGATCACCAGACAGCCATAAATAGGCACCCACACACTTACACTTCCCTGTTCGTGGTTGTGGGAAAATAGTCTCGGCCCTGTAAAAGGTTTTGCTCTACCGAGTGCCAGGCACCATGCCTGTCACTGTTCTACTGTTCCTTTACTTCCTCCTGCCCCTCCCCTACTCCTCTTAAGTCCCCTTTCTCCTCTTCTTTCCATCCTGCCTTGCTCTTTTTTTATTCCCCCACTCACTGGGAGCCCTCCTTGCCATAAGTATGTAAGCCCATTGTAAAGAAGCCTGGCCCTCTGGCCTAGCCCTCAGCCCTCCTCTCTGCTCTTTAAATGCCCTTCAAAGACTCTGTGCTCACAACCCTGCTTCTCTCCCTTCCATGCTCCTCTCATGGCTCAGCCACTGTTCGTCCCCCCTGCCTGGGTCTACACCTAATTCGCAGCTCAGCTTTCAGAATGGATATAGACTCCAAGCACTCGTACCCCACTGATCTCACTCTGGTCCACACCCCCTCACTTTATGCCCTCTCTCTGGCCTTCCTGGTTCTGCCTTGCATACCGGCCTTGATTTCTTCTTAGCACAGGCGCTGCAATACCTCTGAGATCTCAGCTCGCCGCGCCTCACACCTTCCCATCTTCTTCAAAGTAAAAGTCAACCTTGTCACGGTGTCCTTTAAGGCTCTCTTAGATTTAGTGTCCACTCCTGCCCTGACTTCCTGTCTATGTTTCCTCAGGAGCACACACCTTCAGCTATGGTGGCTGCCTGCTGCTACCTAGTCACCCGAGGCCCTGACCAGCTGCAAGGTCTTTGTAATCTCTCTTCTTGCTACCTGGTGTTCACATAGCCCCTAGATTCCTAAACTTACTTGGCCTACCACCCCTTTTTACAGGAAAAAAAAATCACTCATTGTCCACCTGACCATTAAAATCTTTTGTACTATTGCCCTTAATTCAGGATACGGTTTGGGTGTCTGCTTGTGTAGCGCCCCTGGATGCTTTGAGGCCCAGACATCGTCACTGGACTGTTTCACTGCTACCCAACGGGCAGTACCGCCCCCTTTGGGAAATACTGGGATAGTCTCTGGACTCTCATTTTACTCAGAACTCCGTTCACATGTCATCTTACAGGAACAGCCTCGGGGTTTCTGTAGACAAGCAAAACCAGTAAAACATGTATGTAAATATATTGAGAAAATTGTACTTCGTGACTCACACACATGGGGGGGGTTAGCACGTCCCATATCCGTGGGTCCAGTGGCAACTTGGAGACCTCTGCTGGTTCATGGGGTAGCAGAGGAACAGATGTCTGCAGGTTTATGAACTAGAACTGCAGGCCAGGCGTTAAGCAAAAACATAACAAAGAATCGAGACGGCTAACCACGATGACAAAATACAACAGAAATAAACCCCCATAGTTTTAACTGTTCGAGATTTTAGCTATTCAAGTCAGAGTTATCATTTTAATTTCCTATAGTCATCTTCAGTACTCTCATCTGGTAACCAGGTTCTTCCCATTCCTCAGTTTCATCGGAAAATCACTGGAGACTTATTCGCTGAGTAGCTCCTGCAAATGTATTTTGGCCTTCCGCTCTCATCCATTCCCTTCTGAAAACCAGAATCTCGCCTGCTAAGCTTTGATACTATTCCCTTCTTCCGATTTGGATTATATAATTTACAATCCATGGATAACAGATGTTGGTGTGCTTCTTCCATGTGGATTAGTTGACATCTCACTTAGATGGCTGCTTGTTTGGAAACAAGCCTTTAAGATCCCAGATGCTGTTCTGTCTGATTAGTGGGGCACCATCTAATTTCTTCACCAATGCTACCCTTAAGGGACCTGATCTCATTCAAGAACTTTTTGAAGCCCCCTTGTATTCTTGACCTTGATAGCTAAAGGTACACTGCTTCTGACAGGTATCAAGAAAAAGACATTGATTAAAGCAATAGCTATGTGCTGTCTTCCAGGAAATGTACTAATGTGCTCAAGCAGTGAAACCACATCTGGATTAGCAGTTACAATCAGAGCCACCACTGGTTAAGTTTATATCAATTCACTGTCACTCTCTTAAGATCCTTTTTTTTTTTTTTTTTTTGCACAAGACAGATAGGTAAGTTGAATGAGATTGTGGTGGAAATCATCCCCCTCCATTCTTCAAGTCTTTATGGTGACATTAATCTCTGCAGGTTCTCCAGCAATGTAATACTGCTTTTGGTCTAATATTTCTTTGAGGAAAGTTCTAATGGCTTCCACTTGGCCTTTCTTACTGTAATAACCCTTTCTCCATGTGTCAGGGATCCAAAATTCTGCCAATTGCATATTCTGGACCTGGAGAGATTATTACAGGATTATTTCAGAGACCACTGTACCCACTGTTGGATAGGCATGAGCTGACATTTGGGCCTCCTAGAATGAGTGTCAGTTTAGTGCCATAGGGATCCTTTGAGAAATATTAACTATCTATATTCTGACAGTGTAGTGGATTTCTACCTCAGAGGATTCATAGGAGTTGTGGGCCTATACACTTGCTCATCTTGGAATTGATAGAGCCCTCTAAGCATCCCCTGCATGTGTGGGTATGTCCATCTTGATAAATCTACTCTAACATTCCAATTTACTTCAGCTTTTAGATCCCTTTTCCAGTATATAAAAGCAATTCAACTTCATTCAGTATAGGCCACTTCATAGTCCTCATTGTCGTCCCGCAACAATGTAACTACTAGGTACTTTTCTGACGCCGTGAGCTGAAACATCGAATGAAGACTTGCCACTTGGCAGGCTCATAGCACTACACTCAGACTGACACAGTTCCCACACCTAATCCCGAGGCCTTTGTTTCTCCTTGTGTTCAGTAGGAAAAGCAAGCAGTCTCTGTCTGGAGTATGCCATACCTCCTCCTGGGCCACACTTTATGCCTCAAAGAAGTCGTGTCACGGGACAGTGGACTTCACACTAGTTATTGTTCTAAAAGCAAAAAGTGCATCTTGCAAAGCATTTGCCTCATACAAAGATTCCTGGGACACAGCTGTGGGACTATGGTCAGATGAGGATAAGAGGGCTGATTTTACTCTCGAAGGTGATTCAGGCAAAGAAGGTGGGTTAATCCCTTCAGATGGGGGCAGGAGGCTGGTCCTTCTGAAAATAAAAAAAGGTAATTCAACAATAAGGGCTCCATGTCCCTAGCTTGATCCTTTTATTGTCCACATTTTCCCATCTCAATTTTCAGGATCTCACATCTTCCCCGTCAAACCTTTCAACATAAGGGATTCAGTTGATGGTGTAATTAGCTATTCTTCAGCTAGGACTCAGGAATGATGGTGGTGTGTGGGTTACAAACTGGACTGTTAGCTAAAGGTCAGCGATTTTAAAAGCACCAGCCACGCCCCAGGTAAAAGATGAAGTTTGTGCTCCGATAAATATTTATAGCCCCCAGAGCCCTCGAGGACATTCGATTTTGGCTTATGCAGTCACTGTGCATTGCAGCCAACTCAGTGGTAGTGAGGATAAGACTCTGGATGGGTTTTCAGCAATCTCAACACTGCTACAAGAAATAAGACTTTATTTCAAGACCCAAATAGCAACTTTCAGGTCCTTTATGTACTGCTTGAGCCAGGACTTTGAAGCTCTGGACTCATCATTTTCTCTTTCTGCGTTGTGTATCTGAAAGCTGAACCAGCCAGCTTCACTATGCTTGTGGGTGTAACAAAAATGTTGAAAGATAATAATGAAATAGTAGTCACTCACAGCATTGTCTCTCACAGATGTTTGATCTAATGGTGGGGATATTATGCTTGTCTTTATTGCCACCTCATGCCATGGATTACTATGCCTCTTTACTATTGGAAGTCGAGCAATTAGTACTTTTAAATCCAGCCAGACTTGAGAATAAGTTCAGAAAGCATGCTGTAGTGGAGTTAACAAACCCAGGGACAAGAGAACAACAAGT